>NC_071339.1:23012500-23742500 GCF_027744825.2 Synchiropus splendidus | reverse complement strand
AAGACCACGGACATCGAACCAAGGACAAAAAAAGAGTCCAAAGAACTTAAATGCTGTCAAAAGAATGGTGCGTTCCATTGGTGGCGAGTTTCCACAAAACTCCCGATGAGGAACAGTGCAGGCTGTCACTCTGAATGACAGCTGCTATCAAGGACTATCGACTGGTGGTTGAGAACATCATGGTCGCTCAAGCCAGACACATTTGTGCATTCACCATGTGAGCTCGTGTCCTGGTCTCTGGGGGGCGGTGGGGCTCAGTTCATCTTACTTTCTCAAAAACAAAGCTTTCCGATGATAAAGATGGTGATGGACTTTTCAATATACACCATCATCCACTGTCTTATTCCATTTCAGATGTTATGACCTTAAAATATGTGTGACTTTTTTTAGCATAAGAGGGTTTCACCTTTTTTCCTAAATGATATTTAAGGTAACAAATTTCAGCATGAATGTTTGTCATGTTGGGCATTTGATGGTTAAAACATTTTCTCTGAAACATCTTGGCCACGACTAACAAATATAAATGCTTCAAACTGAGGAGGTGCAGCTATTAATTGTGGACTAGAGGGCGTTTGATCAACAACTTTCTTTAAACCTCACAGTTTTTGTCTGTAACGCTGACCACTCTCCATACTTGCACTCCATTTGACCCATTATTATGAACTAAAAAAGACCCCTCAAAGGGAGAAAGTTTCAGCTCTCAACCTCCAAAACTCGGCTATTGGCCAGCGCTTCTTCATTCTCCATGTATAAGCACTGTATTCCCATGAGGCAGCAGCGACAGAGAGCTAAACAGCACTCAGACTGAGACTCTTGGGAGGAAACATTTAGGTGGAGAGCAGAGAGAAAGAATTGTTGCTTTTAGGGAAGAAAGGGTCAGGATTTGTGTCTGACAAAAAAGCTAAGGTTTGAAAAACATGCTATCAATACCATGGTTGGTATTTTAACCAAAATGTATAAGCCAATCAGGTCAATTCTCTATTTACTATGCTTGTGAATTAAGTGAGAGATTAAGTTTTAAGTTAAGTGGGATGGAAGACATGGATGTGGAGTTCATGCTTTAGTTACTCCTTTTAACTACCAAATATTTCTCTCAAAGAAATGTGCGGCATACATAAAAGTCCATGCTTCTCGCTCCGTGCTCCCTATCCGCTCCCTCTCTCCTGATAGTTGATGTACTTGGAATCGGTGAGACCATAAAACTCAGGTTGTTTTATCGGCTGATGAAAAGGCCGGCGCCCAAAAGGCCAGTGCATCTTGGGTAATAGAGTGTGTGTCTGGGGGTATAACTCACAGGAGTGTGTGTGTGTGTTTGTGCGTGAGAGTGAATTAGCAAGAAAGATGGAGGAACAGAGAGAGTTAAATGGGAGATAGAACCATAAAAGTGAGAAAAAGGATAAAAGGGAGCAAGAGAGGAAGAAAAGGGCTAAATGTTGAAGTGCTAACATATTTAAAGATTATTCACGCCGTTTAGTTTTATGATTTCATTCTGGTTTTGCACTTTTTTAGAGTCCAGGCTGTCTTGTGAATATAATTGCAAAGAGCCTGTAAACTTTCGGATTTTATATAGTGTTGCTTATTTACTTAGATATAAGTGCTGGTCTGAAGCATGCATTTTCTTCTTAGAAGTTTCAATCTGAAACTTCTCATAGAAATAGTGTCACTCAAGCAAGATTTGCATCATAACTTACTAAGTCCACAGACTTTTTGAACACAAGTTGAAAATTATGTTAAAAAACAGGACAGGTAAAGGACTCATAACTTCTCTGTTCAGCTTTAGCGTTGCCTCTTAATGTCTACCTCACACACCATAGACAGAAAAAAAGACCTTCACAAATTCTTAATACACACAGTTGTATAAGCCTTGAAGGACTGTGCTGTGAAAAGACAGAAGAAAGTGACATTACTGCCATTTTTTGGTGAATAACTTGTCAAAAAATCTATTTTCAATGTCTGAACAGGAGCAGAAGCTGATGTGAAACACTTGCTGAATCGCTTGGCTGAAACCCCCCAGCATGTCGTTTGTATAGCGGCTGTCAAATGAGTGTCGCTCATGAGTGTCTAACTGTCAATGCCGGCTGACGTGTCTGGGACGCAGTCAGAGCATAATTTTCTCTTCACAAGTTTGTTCATACTTTAGTTGAGATTCTCATTGGGACAGCCAGAAAATAAGTCCATATTTCATATTTCCCATCAGATGTTTTTTGGAAGGCACAAAGGTTTTGGAAGTTGACTGCAAATAATTTCCCATCCAAGACAAACAATGATGAATCCAATCTAGTTTTAGCAAACTCTTTGTACTATTTTTGATGCTGGCTTATATAGTGAACATCTCATCTGTTTTGATCAATTAACCAACAAAATCAGACACAAGAACAGACATTCATTGGGGACTGAAGCTCATCCAAGAAAAGTGGGTGAGACGCCCTATCATGCGGGATGCCTGGATCCAGATTTGAACCTATGGACTTTGTACGCACTAAATAAATGAAGGCAGACACTGTGGAATCGAAATATTTGTGGTGCGTTACCAAAATCCTAACTATGAGTACCCCTGTGTTCCCAAAGTATTGACCAATCAACTTCTCTGTAGGACACTGTGGTGGACATGGTTTTAGACAGAAATGTCTGGTGACTTTCAATGTTGATCTATTTCTACAACAGAATAAACTATACTCAAGTTTTGGGATTGAATCGAACCATGCTTTGTTGTCAGAAAACACCTTCAAGGGTTTAGAGTTAGGAAGAGTAAATTATTTTCCCAGCAAAGAAGCCTAAAGCAACAAACTAGTACATTTCCAATCAGTGAAAACTAGCACCTCAGTCCATGAAGCAGGAATGAACACAGCTTGATTATCCTTGCTCGGCTTTCATTGTCCCAAGGAGACTAATTGTGATATGTGGAAATATTACCAGTCTATACTTAGTCGCCGTCTGTCTTACTGCCTCGGCTGTTTGCTTATCAAGAGTCTGTGAGAACAAAAGAGACAGCTCCCAAGTATTATTGGACCATTGTGTGCAGCTATCTCCTGTCCCGCTGAGCTTATCTTGTTGGCAACAATAGTGAGTGAAATGAGGAAAACACCAATAATCCTCCCATGTGTGTTCCTTTCGACAGTAGTTGAAAAATAGTGGGCGCTAGAATGTTGCCCATTAACTGAAACCAATAACAATTTAGATTTATTTTAAAATATAGTAGCTATAGATAGTATCTATCTATCTATCTATCTATCTATCACCACCGGTGAATGCAGCACATCATGCAAAATGTTTCCCGATTCACGTTAAACGATCCTGCTACTTATTCTACCTCACTTGAAGGGTATAAACCTTGCTTTTGTGAGGTATTTGACAGTGAAAAATTAACAATGTGAGACTTTTATAAATATCCAGGCTGAATAAAGTAGAGCCGCATTATGCAAGAACGCACACACTCACACAGGCAGGTGTAAGTGATGCCGTGCCATTCCCCTGCAGGCTAAACAGGCAGAGTGACAGAGTAAATGGGGTCAGGAGCTCAAGGACTTGAAAGCCAAACTAAATATAGTCTATTATCGACAGAATAAGAAAAACAATATGAGAGAAGAGAGAGAGAAAAGAGGACAGCAGGGTGTGGATAGAAATACTGGATGGGAGTTTGTGTTCAGGCAAAATGGATGCGATGAGAAATGATATTAAAACTTCATCATTTTGACCTCAGGGTTTTTGCACTTTAAGACAGATGTATTTCCCATTTATTTGAAACTAGTTAAAAGATAGAAGGCCCTGTAAGGATGGATAATCTGCCTGAATATGGCTTTTATTTTACACTGATGAAGAAAGTACCAGCAACACCAGGCATGAACTGGACTAGTGACTCATCATGTTCCCCTTTCAACACCTACTCAAGAACAGGACCTGTTCAGAATCATGGTCTTGATGAAACACAACCATAGTCGGAATTATAAAATCATAGGCAAACATAAAAGTTTACCCCAAATTATTCTGCAGTCTATGTTTAGCGCTACCGCCCCATTCCTGCTTCACCACCAGAGACGAGCAAGGATTTGTTCTTGATGAACCAAAAACAGAATCGATCAGCAGA
This sequence comes from Synchiropus splendidus, assembly GCF_027744825.2. Taxonomy (NCBI): domain Eukaryota; kingdom Metazoa; phylum Chordata; class Actinopteri; order Syngnathiformes; family Callionymidae; genus Synchiropus; species Synchiropus splendidus. The sequence continues at coordinate 23,738,416 of NC_071339.1, read as the reverse complement.
TCAGCTCGGACGACTGCTGCTCACATAATGAGAATCCATCATCCCTTTGTTGAGAAATGTGGCGGAAGAAAAGATTGTAGCAAGTGAATGTCGTCCACTGGAATCAACAGCACGGAGCGCTGAAACTGGAATGAATGCTAGACTGGTTGCCGCCATTGATTCCGGTGATTGATTAAAAGCTCGACTTGAAACAAGACGAATCAGGGGGTTAAGTTATTTTCACTCAACAGCAGCCCGGCATAACTTAAACCCCATTAAAAGCCTCATCATGTTTTGCTTCAATGAAAAAAAAAGATACACAATTATATTTTTACATTTGTGAGTTGTGATGAATTGTCTTATTCTCCATGAAAAAAGATCCTTCCCTGAATACTTTCCCTCTGAGCCCTTAACCTCGATTAATGTCCTGCAACCGTTGTAAAAAATGAAGCAAAGACTTGCTGCTGACTTGAAGTGGTGCAATCAAAGATTCCAGCGACTGGTGACCTTCCAGGCACGATGAGAAATGATTGGGTCGACGGGTGCAAGCAGGGATCAATCGATGAATAATGTGGGTTATCTGCTGTATTTCCAAACTTATCCTTCAGCCATACAACAGTTTGACTGAGGGGTCCTTATGCAGTGCGAGCAGAAACGTGATCTCAGTCTCAGTTTGACTCTGGCGCATTGCAACATCTACCAGCCGAATGAGACATTCTCTAAAAAAAGCTTTACTCCAAGAGATTCTTAACTTTATCTTGAATGGAGACAACACAATGAAATTACAATGAACTACATTTTATTTAAGGCAAAAAACACCCCCTTATACACGTGCACGTTCAGTGAAATACTTGATGGTCAAGGAAAACAAAGAAAAGGACAGGATGCGCTCGGCTGCGTCACGGCAATCAATGTTGTTGGCGGCATCTGTTTAGCAAGCAGGGGCTCAGAAATATCAGGCGAGCAGCGGGGAGGTGAGCCAGCCTGCTGAAACTTCATGTAACGCTTCAACGAGCAGATGAGTCAATTAAAGACGCCACTGACAGGGTCATGATCTGTATTTGTTGGGAGGTCTTGTCTACTCTCAATCCAGATGAGCAGACGGGTCAGAGGAGGAGCAGGTCGAGCTGGCATATCTTTGAGCGGGGGGGTGTGTGGAGGTGTTTTATTAATCTGAGGTACAGCTGGATTGATGTACGAGATAGTACTTTGGCTCTAAGTAACTCAAAGCTCTCACATAATGGTTTGCCATTTATTGAACTCATGAACCAGGGGAAAGGTGAATTTAAATTCAGACATTGACCCAGATAGATAAATATGCAGCAATATGAAAATTTAAATAGAAAATTCATGCATTCATTCGCTAAAGAGCAAATAAACACAGAATGCTATTGACCTGCAGAGTCTGACTGCAGATGAGGAGGAATATTTATTTTAATTTTTCCTCCGTTGAGGCCAAATAGACTTTACACTCTCCTGTAAATCGGTGCAGTTCAGCAACAAAACTATGCTGTAGGAACATCAATCTAAAAGGCGCTTGGGATTAATGTCAGACAGTTATGCATGGTACCCCGGACAAGACGTGAGAGCCAACCAACCTTATGTGGTACATGGGGTGCAAATTCTGAAGCTAGAATCTAAAACCTGCCCTCTATTTAGAAATTGTCTTGACTTTTCAACTGTAACTTAAAGGGCCATCACGTCTTTGAGAATCAGAGGCAGTTGGACAGAGCACAGAACGAGACAAGAGAGATAGCTCTGGGATCGGATCTGTGACCAAGTGCTGCAAGCTGAGCCGTCAGTTGGGCCGCCCCAGGGAGGATGTCTGATGGAGACCCCGAAACACACCGAGATCACAGGAAACTGATGGTGAGTCCAAGACAACTGATGAGATGACATTCAGCGTGAAAGGGGACTGCCTGTAGTCTTGCCGCATGCACCAATGCTCTCCAGGCTTCAGGTTGCAGCAGAGTACCACACAGCCCCACTCGGCACCCACGCGACTTAGAGACATATCTTCCCCCAACCTGGGTTGCACATGAAGTCTTGAAGTCTTTTCTGAAGCTGGTCGCTGTGGCCTACGAACTCAAATCCTCATCGTGGGGCATATCCATGCAAGGGGCAGTTATGTATCCCTGACATTGCCTTGTACCAGTGCCATACTAAAACCAGTAAGTCACTTCTAACACTTTCTTTTGTGGAAAATTGTAATTTTCATCATTCTGTTAAACATTTTACTCTAGTTTTCACACTGTTTATATTGTATTTATATATTCTGTGTATGTTTGGTACCAGCATGTGAGTTCCCCAAGGAAGATAAGGGAGGTTGAGGCCCTTGTTTTGCTTATGACATCACTGACTATCTATGGTTGGCATTTATACCTCTCTACAGAGGTATTTATACCTCATTCAGAGACTTGCTTGAAGTCTGTGCTGCAGGGATGTGACTGACTGCTCTCCCTTTGTGCATCGTATTTAAGCAAATTCACTGCTTTTCCTTAAGTCATTCAGGTTTCAGTGGTTGAAGCACTTTCCTCCACAATTCCCAAGAATCGCCTCCAGCATTCAAACCTACAACTTTCTTGCTTTCACGTGTGGTGCACTGACCACTATGTGACCTGGCTGCAATTAAAAATTCTCCAAGAATGTTATCAATACTTCTTAGAACAATGCAGACATGATTGGACAATGCATCTATTGGGTTTAAAATAAGGAAAAAATGTTGTTTTCCATTGTTGTTTCCTTGTCCTTTCTGAATGCCTTCTTCCAGTGCATTTGTCAGGATCAAAAGAGGATGTGGGCTTATGAAAGAGGGTGGGGGATCATAGGGAGTGGGGTGCTCACTCTCACTGTAATTCTCGTCTTTCTTTCAATCCTGCAATTAGCTGTAATTATAGTCATTCACATGCTAGATGAAGTGATCATATTTGCACACTGAATTATATCAGACCACGACAAACATGGGCTCATCTGAACTAGCTTTTATCTCATCTCCCAATTCACAACCTTCTTCACATCTGTATCACCCTCCCAACGCTGTCCTTATTGTCTTTGCTGCAATTTGCATTCTGGACACAGATGGGGCTAAAAAAGAGGGCGATACAAGAGAGTGCGGAGCAGGATGAGGACAGGACAAGAGCCCCTTAGATGTTGCTAATAATGCCTTTAATCCTGTCAGTAGCTGCAATTATAGTAATTATCTCTAATGGCGGCGCTTTGTGTGGCGACTCGTCCATGTTTAACAGATGATGCCGCCTCCACCAGACAGGGAGGCCAGATTCATATTAAACATATTAATGAAGTCCACATTGAAGTTGGGAAGTTGGGATTGATGACAGCCCCCAGGGACCACCATAAGTGGCTCTGAAAGCTCTGGGTCGAGGTCTAGGAGAGGGAACTGAGTGGTTTTATGCAGAAACAGAGTGAGAAACATGAGAAGTGGTGAAAGTGGATTTGAACAGATGCAATTAAAAATGAAAAAAAAAAAAAGTTTTGTCAACAGATGCTAGATTGTCTATTCAAAGATGAGTGAACAAAATTATGGACACGTGCAATTCTCAAATGATTTTTTTTTTTTTATGAAGAACTTTTTGATTGTCAGTCGTTCTCACCGTGCCTGTGCCAAACACCAAGACTTGCACAGTGTGCCACGTGATAGGTGCATCATGGTCCCACAGGTATGGAAACCCCTCTATCCCTTAGTGCTAACAGAGATCGCAAAACTGAACACGGTTGATCTTTTTCATGAGAATTCTAGGCTGAATTTCAAAGCAATCAGTGGAAGGAGTCCCAGTTGACCCCGAGTGAGTTGGCTGTAGCCACATATGGGTCATGTGTCAAACATTCGGCCATTTTATGGGGCCCAATGTAACTTCAAATACATAATAAAATGGAATTTGTCACTAATTTAAAGGGAAAGAAGGCTGATGCATACTTATGCACATATAGTCTCTTTTGAAAGGAGGCAGTAATGAAAGAGCCCGATTTATTTCATTCTGGCACTAACTAGACGTGTTTAAAAAAAATCAAATGGGGACAAATAATGCAATTCGTTTGGTGTCTTACTTCCTTTCAGGGACTGTTAAGTAAATGCAAATTTGAACTGATGTATAAAATTATGGCTTGCTTCTATGAAATCCCAGATGTCCGCTGAAGTGGGATACCTGGAACTTTCTCCCGGGTTCTTCCAAGTCGAACGGACAGGTTTTGGTCACAGCCACAGGAGGCCATTTATCCAGACGCTAGTTCTGGTACAAATGGCAAAAGTCCATGGCAGCAGACTGAGAAAATCCCAAACTCCATTCGGGAGTGTGGCATCCAAGTCTTTGGCTGACTGGTGATTGCTTATTGAGCTCACAAGTCAGAGGCTTCCACAAGTCTCAAAGATCCTTGTGACTGATAGTCATCCATCTTCATTGATCGTATGTGATGTAATGACTTTTTTTTTTTTTTTTGCATATTATCATCTGATATCATTCTGGTAGGTCACAAGCAATTCTCAGCGTCTCTTGGTGAAAAGCTTTTGTACATACTAAATTGATGTTCAAAGTCCAAAGGACCGAAGGATATTCTCAAAAAGAAAAATTATCTTGCTTTGATTCAAGTATGTACTTTCAGTTCTAATAGCACCCTTGAAACACTCTACAACTTTGGCTCTTTGCTAACTTTTTCCTTGCACAGTGAACTAAAATAAATAAATAAATAAAAAATTCTGATTTATTCACACACGTCTCTCCCGCTTCTTGACACTTCACTCTCTTTCACGCTCAAACACAGACACACACACTCCATCTCTGGGTGAGGTGGGTCCTTGATGCGGCGATAGAAGACGGAGAACAGGTCAATAATTCATTAGATAGAAGGTTCAATCCAACTTCAACCTGAGTATACTGCCTGGAACCACACACACACCCACCCACTCGCAACTCTCAATCTGTCTTTCTCGCTCAATCTCGTCACATTGTGTCAGAGCTGCCAAGTGAGATCATCTACTTTAATATTCTTGCCAAAATATTCACTCAAAAGTGCTGCTTAAATGTTAAAGACTGGGCTTGAAATTAATGTGACCTGACCATGAAGTGCTATATTCACAAATATGTAGATTCCATTTAGGTGGTAATGGATCTTGAATTGCATTATGGGTAAACTATTTTATAATGTGTGTGAACTCACATATGATGCTTTTTTCATGAAAAAATATTTAAACTTTTAGACTTCCACCCAGGACACCTTGCTCAGCAGCTTCTGTGCAGCCATAGACTTTTGAGGACTTTATTTGTGGGACGGAAATGGTTTATAACCAATAACCACCATCCACGCGCTCACAAATCGCAGAATCACTCCAATCATCAGCAGAAAACCTCTGGGGCTCTGCGACAACAAATCACCCATCAGCTCTTCACCTCTCTAATGGTCCAGCGCATGATTTGACACAAAGTCCAGTAGCAGGGTTCCAAAATCACTCTGACAGCCGCCCACATGGCTGCAGGCTGTTGCAGTGGACTGTTGTCATGTCACTGCAGAGACACCATGACCACATGGTCATTCAAATTCCACAAACAGGTATGAGCCGTCGGGGCAATTCAGACTGGTTTATACATGAGATATCTGATGATACAACAAATGCCCAAATACAATTTACTTTTAAAAATGACCTGAAGCAAAGATGTATATTTTGGAAATGTGGGATTAGAACATCAGTATCATAAAAAAGTCTTTGAAATTGTAGACAGAGATGATTTCAGTCCTTTGTTAGTCCCACAGTGGGGAAATTCAATGTGCCACAGCAGCCAATGACAACAACTAAGTCACAAGCTATGACAACAACAAAAATACCACTGCTATCATTGCTACTAGCTGTTATAATACAACCAACACAGATTATTATTATTATTATTATTATTATTATTATTATTATTATTATTATTATTATTATTATTATTATTATTATTATTATTATTATTATTAATGACAGTAATAATAATGATAATAATAAGAAGAAGAATAATAACAATAATGTATTTTTATCTGATGAAAATGACACATACTATTATGTGTGATCAAAACGCAATAATGTCTATCCAGATATGAATAAGTCATCAACATAAAGCCACGGTTAAAAATTCATTAAAACAAGAGGGAATTAAAGAAAAAAAATGGGAAAACTTGTGTGTTCCTATGGACTCTCCTACAGTAGCTACAGTATTATCTCTCCTCTTTGCTGTATCGCCGAGGCTGGTGATAAAACCAGTGCAGCAGAGTGGTCAGTGGGGTGAAATGAACATTCTCTGACATTAAATATTATTGACTGTGAAGAGAAACTTTGACTTCTTCTCCACGCAGCAACATCACAGCATTTGTCGAAAAAAATATTCTGAAGTGTCTCAAGTCGAGAACACAAGTGCTCTCTCACCTGACGCTCAGTCAGGAAGACAGCTGCAGATCATTTACGATTAGCACATTGGTTATACACAGCATGTTTTGAAAATAATTACAGCAAGAATCAACAGATCAGGGTCCATTCTCACAAGAAGTGGAATGATGAGCTGATGCGACTGACCTCGTACAGGGTGATGACCCCGTTGGTCTCATTGGGAGCTTTCCACTGCATGTAGATCTTTTCTTCATAAGGCGTATTCTGCAGAGACTCCACTGGCACTGATCCCGGCACTGCAGAGGCAGAGAGCGACACAGAAACATGAGATTATTGTTTGACACCGCCGTAAGGCTCCCATTTATTTACCGTCCGCAGTAAATGCATTAGTAGACTTGGCAACAAATGAAATGTGCACTTGTGTACTTTTAAGTAAATTCACAGCTTGATTTGTGATAATGCATGGGCACATATCTTGTCTCGCAGTTTGTATTAAAAGGAAAAATAGCAGACTCTTGAGTGGGTTGATGCATGAGGTGTTTTAAAAAGCCTCTACCTTTGGAAGAGATGGAACTGTTAAAAGCAGAGAAACTGTGAATTTAGTGTGAAATACTGTACAGCCACACTGCCACAGTCATAATGAGATAGTGCAGTATTCTTCTATAGCACTTAATGTCACATATTGAATTGTGTTGTAATGCACAGTGTTTTGAATGAAATAAATAATGGGATAATGATTGACAGGTCACGGACAATAAACGCAGTTGCACATGGTTCAGTGTACCATGCTGGTATCACATTGCTAAGTAGAGAATAGCAATACCTGATGTGAAGTTGAGCATTAGGTGTGGCCATTGAGATAAAAATGAAAATCACGATTCATTGAGGCTTTTAGGCCTCAGCACAGATTATTTGCTACATATTTGTAGGTGTAAATAAAAATAATTATTTTACTCTCCATAAATATGCAAAGCCGTGCATGTGCCATTACAATGACCAAGATCACCTTCGATCAGTAAACCTTCATGAGATCAGATTAGATGGGCTTTAATAGTCCCACAGCTGAGAAATTCTGGTGCTAAAATGCAGAAGAAAACACAGCTGAATTAGGATTAAATATCTAGCATTCTTTGTTTAGCTCACATATTGTGCTATTGAGTGGCGGCTGTGGTGAGCATATATCTGATCTTACACATTCCAGAGACACAATCAAGGCAGACCAGCTCCAAAGCTCTGCAGGAAACTATGCTAGAGAGGTAATGGCAAGAAGAGGAAAACAGAAATAACCAACAAAGCAGTTTTGCGGCATTTATTTATTTGGTTTTCCAGTTAATTCTAGATCCTGATGGGCTCATATTATAATCCCACTTCCAACATGGTTGGACAAGGAGAGTGCAGTATCTCTAGCTGGTCTTTAAACCCTGGTCGATAGTGGATACAGGTAGCACACTAAGTGGTAAAGATACAGTCCCTTATGGTAGAGGGAATGGTAGAAGAGGAGTGAAGGACAGAGTTAGGAGGAAACTGTATGGAACACTAATGTGCAATACTGACGAGATGGTATCAACCCCTTCATTTTTTCGAAGATGGAGGACTAATATTGTGAAGCAGAATGGTATTGATTTGTATTGTGATATACTGCAGTTCAGAAAGAATAGAGCAATGTTAGCATAGCATAGCACATGATGAAATATAGTAAAATGTGCAAAGTTGTGAAAATAAACTGCCTGGAACTGGAGAGGAGAGAACAAAAAACCTAAACTAACATGGTTTTATTCTAGTATGTAGTGTTCTCCAAACTTTATTGATATATTTGTCCATGTACCACTTCTCAGATCTTCAAGAAATAGATTGACTCATTCAGATCTAATACGTTATATTTCTCAATACAGCAAAAGGAAGGCACAGCCTGAGGGAATTATATCAAACACAGAGCCCGGAATTTGTGAGGATTAAACTTGACAAGCTACAGCATTAAATTCAATACGTTCTCACTGCACCTTCGTGTTTACTTCAGACTCTGTTTGGCTCCAAGCCCCCCGGTGAAGGAGATATCGATGGAACCTTAGTTGAACATAACTGGGCATGATTTAAGCTAAAACTGGAGAGAAGAATGGAGAGTTTACTCTTACGAAGTTAGTCGGTCCTATGTTGATATATATTTAGAGTTATGTCAGTGTCAATTATCTGAAAAATGAAACGATCCCCCGGATTTTAAGTGTTGGTCTGTTACAGAGTGGTTGTTAATGTTTAGCTTAGAACAGCATGACGCATTCTCTGCTGCCAGTGTTGTTTAAACTGACATAGGCATAATAAAGTATTCTGTAATGTTACTTAAAATTTGTATTAAATTAAATTAAATTAATGATTGTGTAGTGAATTTCTCTAGTCTGAGGTGATCAACAGAATATTAAAACACTGAATTCAAGATTCCAGAGGTTTATTTGTCACACATACAGTTATACGCGGTACAGCGCATGGTGAAATTCTTTGTGCCCCTGCATCCAACAAAAGAAAAAGAAGTGTGCACACAGGATGCATACTATGATAACAATAATGAATTATAGAAACAGCAGTATGAAACAACAGTGCATGTGTGAATGTGTCCCATAAACTTACAAGCAGATCATGTTTTGGGCAGTTGGACTGTTGATTAGTCGAACTAAATAGTACAGACTAGTAACACTAGTTTCTCCTTAAAATACAGTTATATTTATCTATTTTGAAAGTATTTCTTTCATAATACAATTTAATTCAATTTATTTTAAATTAATAAGAGTCATTTTTGTCATGTGCAGCAAGAGTTATAGTTCCTTGTAACTAGTGTCTTTGGCACTGCTGCTGCAGTGAGCTACGATCTTCCGAAGCATGCAGTCATGCCATATTGACTTTTAAGGTGGAACCTTTTGCAAAACCCCCTGTTGCAAGAGTTGCCCAAAGCACCCCAAAAGACATTTCAATGTTTTTTTTATGTTTTATTTAGTTTTAAAGAAAACACAATTTTCTTCTTTTTCCCATCTGCTCTATCTTCCATCCTTTTCAGACGCTTCAATTGTCCCTGCTCACCGGGACTGTCCTCCATTTGCCATTTTATAAGACACATTGCTTGCATAGAATTCCTACAGCTCATCTTTTGGAAAGCTCATTTTTGTGTTGCATCTAATGAAAAGGTCTTTAAGAGCCTGCTGCCTTTGTTGGAACCTATCCCTCCGTTGCGTTCAAGTGTTTTGCCCTTGCTTGAGAAACACTTTGCTTAAGCGAATATATTTGCTATTTGCTTGAAGAAGCACAGTACAAAGTATTACAGTGGAGGCGGATAGAATAAAGACGTCTGGATTTTTTCGTCAAAACTTCAGCCCTGTGTTGCTCTCGCTTGTCTGACGCTGGGTGTGGATGTGTTTATGAACGTGTGCTCCTCAGCTCTGCTACGTGACACGCTGCCTGACACCTTCTGTCTGGTGTCTGCAAAAACAGACTCGATCCTGTTACCAGGTAGATTTTATATTTAGACTTCTGCCAGAGCTGTCACCTCTATAATCAACAGATTTGCTGATTTAGCTGTTTTGGGCACAAATGCTCCTACTGCAAGCCAATTTAACATGCTACTGACAAAATGTCGTCAGGTGAGTCAACATAAAGTCAGGCCCACTATTTGACTGGCAGATTGCTGAATCCAGACAGACTCTTCCCGCCATACGACGAACAGATAATCATTCACTTTTGGCCACATTTAACTTCCCATTAACAGCCCCATGCTGTCTACATTCATCGAGACTGACACTCATAAAAAGAAAATAAAAAAAAAATCATTTCATGATTATAAGAACATATTATAGAACTCATATATTGTTTACTTTTAATTATTAAATAAAAAAATTAAAAGTGTTCGTATGACATCTTCCTCTTGTTTAAAGAATAGAGCCATTTGTATTCAGCGTCTTCATTAAAAACATGAATAATTTGGACCGAGCCCCTTTTATGGAGCCTACGAACATGTATGAATAAGAACACACATAAACACAGGTCCAAGACTGAGAGTGTTTCTAATTCCGAGGTGTTGATTAAGACCCCATCTGTGGCCGAGCATATCAAACGATCCTAACAAAGGAACGCAATTAGATCCTGCCATGTCTACTCAACGGCTTATCAGTCATCAGCGTGTGAGTCTGAAAATACACGTTTGTTACACCACACACCATGTGTTTGGGTTAGAAATCACATTGATGCGTCTGTCCGGAATTCTTCACCATGCAAGAGTGTGTGTTTGTGTGGACTTGAATTGCTGTATTTGTGGGGACAAATTCTTGGAAACACACCTGCTTGTGGGGACTGTGTGCATTTGTGGGCAACTTTTTCCATACAAGACTTAAGCCTCAATTTGAGGATTACTTAATAACTAAATAAAATAACTAGGTTTTTATAATTGAATTAATGTTTGGTATATGTCCTGATTAAGGTTAGCCATTTGTTTTGGATGGTTAAGTTTGAGAGGCTGGGGAAAGGGTCCCCGTGTGTGTGTGTGTGTGTGTGTGTGTGTGTGTGTGCGTGCGTGTGTGTGTGAGTGCTACACGGGAGAAAGGTTTCTTTAACAAGATAAGAGCCGCTGTAACATGTTAATCATAACTTGGTTCATTCTCACCTAGTGGAACAATGACTGCGTCTCTTTATCAAGCCTGAACTCATCCACACATCCACTTCTACTCCCTCGTCCCCTCTTTTCACATTAAGCCACCGCAACAGTTTAATTAATTTTTTTTATTTTTTATTTATTTATTTTTAATGGATCTCAGTTTCGATTTTCTTTGTTCATTCCCTAGCCTTTCTCCAGTGGGCCCTTTCCTTGTTTTTATTACATTAAGACCTTGTTGTTTTAATAGGAACCTAGTTTCTGTAGCGTGTTTAGTGGTCTATAGGTGGACTTCACAGTAGCAGAAGCAGAGCCGAAAAGAAAACGATAGGAATGTGAAATATATTTTTCAATTAACACAGCCTATCCTGATGAAATGCTATTTGTGAATAAACTTTATGGAGAGTCAATCATTTCACCCCAAGAATTCATGTTTAACATTCTCATTTGGACACTGAAAACACGTTTGCAATATTTAGAATAAAAGCTTCTTATTCATTTCGCTGTCTATAAATGTGGCAGCTCCTAAAAGCAAAAGGTAGGAATCACCTTCTTTTCAAATGATTTGAAGCTGTTAATCAAGGATAAAGGTGCTTCAAAGATTGAGAAAAAAAAAGAGTTGAGTTTAATTGAGACAGGCACTCATTGGCAGCGGAAAAAGGCCAGTAAATTGGAGATCAACTCAAAGTAAGTGAAAGCAACATCAAGGTGTTTATTCCTTTATTCTTGCCAGTGTCCATAATGACAGCCTCACCATCTGGATGATGTGTTAAAGATATATTTCTTAACACATATATTTCAGAAATATATATATATATATATATATATATATATATATATATATATATATATATATATATATATATATATATATATATATATATATATATATATATATATATATATATATATGTTTTCATCCCTTTGGCATTAGAAGAATTCCTAGTTATTAACTAATACAGAGTGGTGGCCAAATGTGCTGAAGATGTTAGACAGCTGTCATGTCCTCTGAGACACTGAGTTGTCCTGACAACCACCTGACAAATAGGTGTTTGGATGGTTATGTTAATGGGCTGCTGTGAGTGTGTGTCTGTGAGTGGGCGATGGTGAGACATGACATTTGTCTGTAAGGCAAGTATGTGTTTTGTTCGGCTTCAACTTGTCGGCTGCCATTACGTATGGACGGACAGGTGGATGGAAATGACGTTTGGGGTTTGGACATGTGAAAAACAAACATGGAGGAAACACAATTTGACTTGCATCTAAAAATGGAATAGAGGAAAAACAAGAAAACAAAAAAATTAAAACAATACAGGAAAAAGATGATAAAAAGGTACTCATAAGAAAGTAAGGAAAGAATGTCTGAATTAATGAGAAGGAGGCTGGAAGGGGCGAAACAATGACGGGAAGTAAAATAAGGAAGTTAAGAATAAGTAGTAGTTACTGACACAGATGTGTAGCTAGACCTATGTAGAATGAAGGAAGATTAAAAATTAAAAAGGAAGTGAGGAAGAGAAGGAAGAAGGAAGAAAGAAAGAAAGGAAGGAAGGAAATGGATACGCAGCTGGGCCAGTGCGTGATGTTTAAAGCAAGAAAGATTTAATGGAGAAGAAGAAGGAAGAGAGAAATTAATAGAAAGAAAGAAAAAAGAAATAATTAAATGTGGGATTAAAGAAAGGAATGGAATAGATGTGTCGCAGGGCCAATGTATGATGATTAAAGAAGACGGAAGAGTGAAATGAATAGGAAGAAAGAATGGGAGGCAGAAAGAAAGAGAGGAAAGAAGGTAGCATGGAAGAAAGGACGGAAACAGATATGTATCTGGGCCATTGTGCGATGATCAAAGAAAGATAGTACAGAAGAGCAGGTAGGTAGAAATTTGTAGAGAATGAAGGAAGGAAAAAGGAAAGTATGTGGAAAGAAACAAAGGATATCTGGGTGTTGAGTGAGCGAGCAGAAGGAGAGAAACTCGTAGTCGACGTCATCATCATCATGATGTGTGAAAAAGCAAATAATTGTTAATGAAAACTCAGGTCAACTAAATGGAGTTACAGCTTCGTATCCAAGAGTCAAAGTCCCACATGAACAGTTTGTGAGCGTACGTGCACGCACAGCGGCTCCATCCTAACCATCAGCATCCAAACAACAATTAGCATCTGCATGAACAATCACTGTTCTCTTCCCTAATTACTGCATCACAACCAGGAGATTAACAACTGTTAAATAAAAAAACAATTAAGAACAAAACAATTAAGGCTGCTTCTTTTTTTCCGGTTCGCCCCCTCAAGTTACGTCTGCTCCCCAGTTATGTTGCTGCTTATCTTAGAAAGCTAATGTGTGTGCATGAGCGGAGGCTGCTTTTGGCCGGGAGCCGCGGTGCTCCCCAGAAGCTGAATTCTGGGGATATTAGTGAGATCCGGAGGAGGGAGTTTCTTCCCATGGGAGAGTTGGAGAGAGATGAGAGATGCGGGATCATCAGGACAGAGTTTTGGAATTTTGTTTATTACGATCCAGTTTATCACAGATGAGTTGCGGCAAGGAAATGAGGAGCATCAATGAATTAGCCATAATGTCTGACGGAAATGACAATGATGTTTACAGTTTTGTCTGCAGCTTGAACTCCTGAGGGCTCAGATGGATGAGGGAGCTGTGAAGCTATCAGTGGTGGGTGGAAGTACTGGATGGATGCAAGAAATATGGAGGGATGAATGAAGAAAACTTTTGGGGAGATGGGGAATGGATTGATGGATGGATGGATGGATGGATGGATGGATGGATGAATGGCGAATGTACGGTCAGACAGAGGGAAATGGATAGATGGATGGATGATGCATGGATGGATGGATGATAAATAGACGGACAGAGGGGAATGGATTGATGGATGATGGACGGATGAATCGATGTATGGCATGATGGATGGCTGGATGGATGATGATGAATGGATGGAGAGAGGGGAATGGATTGATGTATGGGGAGTTGGGTAGATGGATGGGTGATGGGTGGATGAATGAATGATGAATGGATAGACAGACAGAGGGGAATGGGTGGATGGATGGATGATAGATTGATGGATGATGAATGGACAGACAGGGGAATGGATTGATGGATGATGGACTGACGGACGAACTGACAGACGGATAGATGGATTGATGTATGGGTAGATGGGTAGATGGATGGTTGGATGGATGGATGGATGGATGGATGAATGGATGATGGAGAGATGATGAAAGGACAGACAGAGGGGAATGGATTGATGGATGATGGACTGACGGACGGATGGATCAATGTATGGATAGATGGGTGGATGGATGGATGGATGGGTGATGAATAGATGGACAGACAGAGGGGAATGGATTGATGGATGATGGACAGACAGATGGACTGACGGATGGATGGACAAATGTATGGGTAGATTGATGGATGGATGCACGGACAGACGGATTCAACCATTTGCTGTTGAGCCATGCACATAGACTCAAGTTGAGATTCTGATCCTGACAGGACGCACATCAGAAAAAGCTGAACACCAAAGAAAATGTGAAAAACTCACCATCCTCCTCCGTCTGCTTGACTATCTCCTCGCTCTCTTTGCTGCCCTCTGGGTTTGCCAGAACCAGCCTCAGTCGGACTGTGACAAAGGGTCTAAGGCCCCTCAGGGTGTAATGAGAAGACGTCGGGATGAGCTCTTCGGCTGCAAACTCTTGCTGGTTGAACATGTACTGGTACTGGACCTGAGGACACCAGTGCATAAAAAAATCAAGCCACTCTTTATATAAGGTAAAGCGAGGTTATGTTGTGAATGTTCCGTGATAATAAAGCTAAAGTTGAGTGGACCTTTTGAGAAATAACACCACTCAATAACACATTTTTTTCTTGTTATGTGTTGATGAAATGAAAAGACAGAAAAATATTTGTACCGTCAGGTTGTAACTGTGACAGCGAGTCACAGCGTAGCCAAACGTTTCCCACTGGATGGTCAGCTGTCGAGCTCGGATGTCTACCACGTTGACATTCTGAGGACCGTGAACTGGATCTGGATGAACAGAAGTACTGGTTACTATGACTACCAGTACAATTCCTACGATCGACCAGTTAGACTATCACTTTGAAGTAGATTGAGGAGCCCAGTCGTCTGTCAGAAACTAGGGACAGAGCCAATGATGCCACTGATGATGGCCCCTGACCCACAACTTAACAATGAGACTGAGGGAACTTATTGGTTGTATTGGTTGAAACACACGTCCACCAGAGCAGAATGTAACTTTGGTGGTGAACTGTGGCTTGGGAGGGAAGCAAGTTCAAACATCCTTTGCTGTGATCTTTTAATTACTTGACATCCTGTCTGAACACTGGACCGTCACAGATGAATCAACATCAATCTGCAAACATTCCCTGTGTGTCTCCTCCTCTCCTTCACACACACAGTAGACTCTCTCACACTCAAGTCTGTATTCCTATCTTTGTGACGACTGCTCATTGGCAAAATGATTTCGATAGACTACTGAACATAACCATCCAAAACAAATGGCGAGACGTTCAGAATCAGAATCAGAATCAAATTTATTGCCATGAGACGTTACCATGACTCTTAACCAAATTTAAACCCATTTATAATGACCCAATAATTCTATCCTCTAATCCTCAAATTGACGCTTAAAGTCATGGAGTCCAGCAAAAGGGCCACACAAAAGCACAATGTATTCCAAGAATTGGTCACCACAAGTATAGCTAAACAAGGCCTAGCCACACAAAACCCTATCATTGCCATAAGTCTGGATTTTTTTGGGAACTGGTCTTTTGTGTTTTCTAACTACAGAGCCCAGACTGAAGAATCCCGAATCAACACAGACATCAGTACCAAACAGAACCCAAGCACCCTCAAAATACCTCACTAATGGTTGATTGCAGACATTAAACGCTTGTTTCACCAATGGACCTCCTGGACTGTCAGATTATCCAAATAAAACCAGATAAGACAATGGCATCGGAGATAATCCATCTTAAAGGTCAACCAAGACAGACGGTGGGTTTTTGGTTCTGTTTGTAAAAGGGCTTAAAATAATTAGATTAAGGATTAAAAACAAAAGAATTGGTAACATGCACCGTGTTTTTTTTTTTTTTTCTTTCCTAGTGGACCTTTTCTGTTTGCGAGTCCAGACGTCAAGGTCCCCTGCTGCTTCTTATGGTTTTAGGAGTCTGTGTTTCTACTTAAAAAGACTAAATCCTATAAACTGCCTCAACCCGATAAGACAGTTGCAGACTGACATTTGGCAGTTAGAGGAGCTGCAGGGGGCGAAACGCTGCACAACTAAACCAGTGCTCAGGTCAGCGCAGCGGGTGCTTTGTGCTTTGATACTTCCCACATACTGCTGCTAGATAATAGGACGTCACCATATCTGAGCGAGTTTAATTCCAACAGCAGCTGAATTTTTAATTGAAGTGAAGGCAAGAAAGGCAGCAGGTCACCACACAACACAAAGCTACATCCACCCACTCCAAGACGGTAATAACTCCCAGAAGGTCTTTCAGGTGGGAAGCTCAGATCTGGGCTGGGAGAGGTTTGATTTCAATGGGTTCTCAAGGTGAAAGAGGTCACGCTCATCAACATGGATCCACTCAGATGATAATTGCTCATTCAAGAGTGTTGATATGTGATGTGTAAAGTACCCAGCAGATCACCAGCCGAGAACGGGCTTCCTTAGTACAGACAGGAGGCGCATTAGAAGCACTGGGAATCCAAAACTGGAGAGAAACTATGTCATCGTGTCCAAATAAATAATGTCAAAATTAGCATTTATAGAGCAGACAAATCTGCTAAAATAAAATAACAACAATAACAAAAAATAAATAAAATAAAATAAAAAAACAACAAATGAATCATGGGAAATGCAGCTATAAATCATAAATAAGAACAAAATATTGACTGAATTTGCAGTTTAATTAATATGCAAACACAACCGGCCTCGCAGAAAATGACCCAAACTGTGTGTTACTTAAGTATAACTGAGAACTACCGCTACATACTTGCTTCACAATAGCACAGCTACATTTGTGTTCACATGGATATAATAATGCAGAATTGAAATTTGCAAACGCATAAATAATTCAATGATGTTCCTCTGATGAACACGCACACACCTCAATTACAGAGAGATGATCCGTCATCAGCAGGCTGAGGAGACGGAATGAAATCAGCAGGAGTAGCAATAAATCAAAGCCCACTTCTACGTAAACTATGTTAGCCAAAATTACATTTCAGCAGTGGGGTTTTCAGAGGGAACAGAAACCAGAATACAAGTCTACTCACAACAAGAACAATCCAGCTAATTCAGTCATCTTCCGACTGGGATGGGATGGGAGCTAATCTTTCAGATAATCTGACTGGTGCTTGGTGGGAAACCTCTGAGCTGATGACTTTGGTCGAAGCAAAAGCAGATAAGAGTGGGCTGACAATGGAACAGATTTTCAGAAGCTCCGACCAAAGATTCCTGGGGTTCCCACTGCTTGGCTTAAATGATTAGGAGACTGAGAAAAAAACAAAAACAAAACAAAAATGTGGACTTGTTTTTTTTTTCTTCATTACTCTCGGCTCAACAAACTACCTGAAGATCATCACACTCATTGATCTGCACATACGACAATCCTGCAACATCAGACACTAACCCATACGTCACACATACCAAAACACACAACGACTCTAATTTGAGAGCACATCCTGACGTGCAGGCTATGCAACTATAATTCCCATCAACAACAGATATTAACACATGGAAAATTAAAGCACGGTAGGACAGCAAAACATCTATTTTTATACATATAAAAAAACTATTTAAAAGACTAAGTGCAATACAACCACACCTACCATAGCATAACCGAACATACCAAGTGACCCACTCACATGCAAAAAAAAACAAAAAAAACATTAAATGCACATTCCTAGGAACAAAATGCATATTAAGAGCAACAAAAACTATCCACATCACTACACAAACACAGGCCGCTGCCAAGCACCTCATTTTCTATGATGTTTTTCACCCAAATTACTGTCCTATATAGATGGTATCTGTGTGATTTTACATCTCTTTTACCATTTTGAATGACATAAAAAAGTCAAATGAGATCAATGCCAGTGCAGGTGGCAGTGGCATACTGGAACTGGCTCAGCTGAAGCCAGTTGAACCTGAGCTGGCAAATTGGTGGCGCTTGCTCTACAGTGGCGGCAAGTGGCGATCCAACAAACTGTATCATCTGTCCTGTTTACATTTCATGGCTATTAGAGTGTTCAGAACTTTTCAATTTTGTTTGCATCCAAACAACCAGGGCACTCACTTACAGTCAGAAGACCATTGACTTGTTGAGGCAACACCTATATGAACGCTAAACGCTATGCACTGATCAGCAGAAGGAGAGACAACAGACGAGGAAGGGCACAGAACCATCACTGGCAGGGGCCTACTTTGCTCATTAATCTGGACGGGTCAAGGGTTGGCAGGTTAGAGCTCGCACACTGTGAAAGGGCATTTTGGTCTGGCAAACGACATTATAAGGCCAGAGAATGTTTGCTGCCAAACACGGTCTTCAGTTTCCCCTGTGGTCAACAGCCGGTTGCAAGTGACCCTTCATTCCACCATTAAAAAGGACAGGAGAGGTTGCAAATAGCCGCTGGCTAACTAGCTGACCAACTGGAAACAACAACGCCAGCTGCCTGCCAAAATGTGGCCGTCGACTCTCGGATTCCAAATATTACATTAAGGACATCATTGCTCAAGTGAGGAGGAGCAACAGACCTGGCTATAGCCTCGCACTGCACCCTAATAATATCATTTACCACTAACAACATTGGAATGTCAAAGTCATTGCTGGCTCACATAGGAAACTTTCAAAAAGTGGAAATCACCCTCTAATGCAACTTCAAACTATTGCCCTGGCAACACTTTCATCAGGGACTACACAGTCTGGTTCTCCCCAGCCTGGAAGCTACGCCGACTGTAGACACAAGGAATGAACCCGACTCTCTTGAGGTGAAAACAACTTATTATTACCGTTTCTACCGTTTCTTCGTGCAACTCGTTCCTGGGGGCCGGCGGGTGCAGTTGTACAATGAATGTTAAGTTGCATTCATTAATTCAACAACATGGGAAGCATTGCAGTATAACTTCATTCCAACCTGATTTTCAAGACTCACCACAACGCTCAAGACCTGCCTGGGTGACTTTGACACTACATCAAACATCACCTTCATAAAAGTCCAAATGTCCAGTTCTCAACGCTACCTTGTCGCTGTAGGTGATAAGTAAAACTACTCCCTTCTGATCATGCAGGAGATGTAGATAAAGTTGTTTTGCCAGCGTCTGGAAGCAGTTCAGAGCCACCAAGATGTTTTGGCGGCAGATATCTAGTTCAGCCAGCAGCCGAGTGAGCCATTGTGTTTTGGGATGCCTTTCTGATTCTGATGAATGAGCAGCAGAAACTCAGCCATTAATTCAAAGACTTAAGGGAGCGGGTCCAAGAGGCGGGAGAAGGAGGAGGATCGGAAATCAATCTTTCAGCCTCCCAATGCTCTTCATCCTGCTCCTTTTGTTTTCATCATTTTCACTGACGTTGACACAACTATTGCTGTGGAACTTGTTTGGATGGTTGACTTATGAAACTAAAGAGCACCTATTGCTCAATTCTTTCATTCAAATCAGAGAAATTTGTGAAGTTAGAAAAATATTTCAACACAGCAACAATGATTAATTCATCACTGAACCTTCATTGCTCTAAAGAGTGAAACAATTACAGAAGAGGAGGGCAAAGCATGACCTGGGGGTCACATGTGACCTTTTGACTGTATCCATGTGACCCTTCGAATCTTTCTTTTTTTTTCTTTCTGAACTCATTTTTGTTTAAATTAAAATAAATACATAAAATACCTTGTAATAAATTATCTTTAAAATCAGTCCAAGATACTCACCACTTCAAAAGATCTTCCATTATATAAGATTCTTATTGAGTTTCTTTATATAAAATGAAATAATATAAAATAAAAAACATGGTTTCAAGCACATTATGTCTGTTGAAATTGCACTTTTCCCTCATTTGTAATAGTCACAGAATGTATTTACTTTTATTTATTCATTCATGTAATATTTTTTGTTTGTCCATTTACAGCAGTCACCTGGACAGTATGTGCCAAGAGAAGAAAATAATAATTATAATCTCCACTAAACACACACTAGGGTAGTATTTTAAAATATTTATAGTGTTTTGTTAAGTTGTTGTTGTTGAGGCTGTTTTTTGCCTTATTCTTTAGACCACCTTCCACCAAATATTTACAACGTTCTTCCTCCTACACTCCATTATCACGTCTCTCCATGTGTCCTACTACTCTTCAGGGTTTCCTAAACCAAACAATACTTTCCAAAGAAGCAGGAAACCCACTGCTGCTGTTATACTAGGAGGGATGTGTTCATGATCATGATGGACAAGCTCTAAAAGTACTTCCCAATCAAACTATCCTAATTTTGTAACATGAAGACCAAAATTTACTTTCGTGTCAGGTGATGGGCCATTATTTCTGCTGAACTATAACACTTTGGAATATTTCAAAAATTGAGGTAGCACAGTGATGAAGTACTGTCGACCGGCCCACTGTGTCCACTCCAACAGCTGTAATTGCGCTTTCATTTTCAGTAAGTGAACAAAGGTAGCAGGTGCACTTCATTACATCCTCACCGGCCACCAAGCCTGGCCGATGATTCACGCTGCTGCTGAACCATCCGTAAAAACACAAATCCACATTTGTGTTTTCACCTCAAAGTGGAAAGTAAAAGAATTGCCTGTGACAAACATCGTGAAAACCCTTCCTCCGGGAGTGACAGGACTGCATGTACGAGTGTGTGGGGAAATCATTTCAGAAGCAGCACAGGCCAAAGGCGAGCAACACAAATAATAGAAATCGCAACAGCGCCGGCTCTTACAAACATGAAACCCAGAAGCCTCTCCATTGTGTGACGCAGGAGGCACATGCTTAATCTGCATGGGTACAGCGGAAGAAATAACTGACCTCAAACTTTTCTGATTAAGTGGAAAACAAGTGTTTTTTTCTGGTTTGAAAAAAAACATATAGCTGGATAAAAACATAAAAAATGTCTTATATCAAGCCATGAGCCCAGTATTTTTTAGTAATAAATTTTACATAACATGCTGTTACGTTATATGCATGATACAAAATTTCAATTTTCTGCGATAAAATATTATCATCCAAAACGTAATTTGTTGGTGTTTTTATTTGTATGTTTTCTTCCAATACACCATTAGAGAGTATATATTAAAAAAAAACAAAAAAAACGTGGAAACATCAAAACTAGCGGATAACACATGACACATCATGGAGATGGACATTATTATGGTAGTTTTCACCATGTTTTAACAGAAAAAAGTCTGTTGCTCGCAGAAGTGACATGTTACGGCCAGAATTATTAAGAGACAGGCCGCTGCTGAATGAACTAGCACTTATATTATATTATATTGTCATCAATTCATGAACATTCAAAACTTTCCCATACGCTTCTTTCTTTCGCTATTGCATCGAATTGGCTGCGTTAGAGTGGGTGATTTTTTTTTTTTTTTTTTTTTGCGGGCCTATAAAAGGGAACACGCAAAATGGAGCAACCAGTTGTGCAGACAGTCACAACATGGATAGTTAGAGAGATAAATAGATCCATGTAGGTTTTTGGACTGCTGGAGGACACTCGAATTCCAGAGGAAATATATGTAGAAGTTCACTCCTAGAGTTTTCACAAGCTGGATTCAACTCGACAACATTTCTATCCATGAGGCTACAGTACCAACCACCACGTCACGGTTATTGTCTTTTTTTTTTTTTTTTTTTCTGACTCTAAATTTTGGCTGTTGCCCAAAATCACCTATTCATCCATTTGTCCCTGTAAAGAACACATTTGAAGCTGTTTTCTGCAGCACTCGACTCTCTTTATTAGCAAAATATTTCATGACTAGAGAAGCTCCATTGTGGCTTCATCAAATGATCAGCCTCTTCATCACCACAACTTTAACATCCTTGTTAAAGTGGCTCATTGGCTTCATGCAGGAGTTGCTCAGACGTGCAAAGATCACATCCATCAATTAAAGACCGCTGCAAACAAATCACATAAATCAAAGGGCTTCGCTACTCGCACGCGGCGGCGAAGGAGAAGGCGACACCCTGTAGCTCTCCGACTCAGATAAATTGAATTAAGTCGGCGAGAAGCGGATGGCTTTTAGTGGATTCCAATTACGCCTCGCTGCAAGAGATCGAGCTTCTGAGAGTTAAACTGAATGAATCTGTCGAACTTTGGAGCAGATTCAGCTCAATTACGACCATCAAGCCACAGACGGGAGCATCATATGCGTTAATGCATACACAAGGATTGAATGAGCCCAGTGTGGCCCCTGTGAATCAGTGCATTTTGGCTTGTGAGCATTACTTGACAGCTTTTGGGTGGGGCTCTCGTTGTGAGGTTTTTACTGTGCCTAACATGCAAAGCCAATCTGTGTACAGCACATCTGTGTGTCCAGTTGAAAATGGATCATGGTAAGTCAGTGTTTATGTGAGCCCACGACTAACTCCTCGACCCTGCCTGGTGAGGTGACACTAAGCTGCACGTCATAACAAGATGATTCTAAAGCGCTTTGTGAAGGTCAAGCTAATTTCACTACTAATGCACATTAGAGGCAGTTTATATTAACGCTGAACTTTGAGATATACCAGAACAATGAGACTCAGGTTCGTTCCATCACACCCTAGACGCTGCATTATTCCAACAAACCTCCCGCAATCTTTAACCAGATGGATCTGAGATGGATGTATGATATGATATCATCCGAATCAAGGAGAGGAACGCTGTGAGCCGATGCAGTAATGTTATTGAAAATGGAGCAGAAATGAAATCTACTTCAAACTCGGCTTTATTAATACCATTGCTGCCTGCAGGCAAAGGAAGGGACAATTGAGTTGTAGCAATTTGGAGAATGATGAAGCCAGAGAGGAAGAAAGAGCTGCTGGGGCGCTGCAGAGGAGAATTTGTTCAATAAAAAAATGCAGATAAAGAAGAATAAATGGAGTGATATGGAGACAGGGATGACAAAGGATGGATGGATGAAAGGAAGCACAAAGAACCAAAGCCATTATTTCCAGTTCCAGTTGAGAGGCTTTTACGGAATGGAAGTGAACTACATTTGCCCTGGCATGCCGGTGCAAGTACCCGATCGGCACGGCTGGTCCATAAAGGAAATAATGGTGAAGAACGACGGGACAATCAGGATATTTTATGTTTCATTTTGTACCTCTTTTTAAGCACCATCAAGTACACATACCTTGTGTGTAATACAATATTTACAGCCAGTTATATGGTAATTCATTCGTAAAGCTGTTTAAATGCTGATATTTTGCTGTCTGGGACACTTCGGACCGGAATCCATTCCAGGATTGTGTATTATATTAAAGAGTCCATCCCATCCGTTCCATGAGCCCAAATAGCCTATATTTCACTTTGAGTGGCACATGTTCTATTTCCTCTTTATTTTACAGTGGTGTGTCAAACCAGGTGTACAGCCAAGTATTTTTGCTTGGTTCAATTATTTCAATATTTTTGCCATGTTGCACTTCCATTTATGTGACAGTATTGCCTTTCCTCAGTGGTGTGGTGTTTTTAATTGTCAATATAAAGCAGTTCACATTCATTTTTTTTTTCTTTTCTTTCTCTTTTTGAGTGTCGAGTAGAAGGTATAGGATCTGTATTGACCGACACTGAAGGCTGCTGTAACGGTATCTGTGATCTGATGTGAGAGAGTTGTACTGGGGCATCCATTATATGCTCGTTTTGTGGAATGATGATTTCCTCTCCATCGACGTGACCAAGGTCACCAGAAGCCCAGCTGTTCCAATCTTTCCAAGGTTTGAATTGTAATATATATATATATATATATATATATATATATATATATATATTTAGTTGAAGATGCAGAATTCTGCGTGCTGTATGAAATACATAGGCATATCGGAGATTGACATCATCATCAGTGGTCAACCAAAAAAACCTTATGTTTTATGTGTGTTAGTATCTCAATGTCCAGATCATAAAATATAGTGAATCTGCGTGTTAATGTAGGTTTTGAATGTATACGCTTTGTTTGTGTAATACATTTGTTTGTTGTTTTCTCTGGGCCTTGGTGTACTTGGTGTTGGTGTTGGCAGTGTTGGCAGCTGTTGTGCATACGCTAGTGTTTATTTTTTCATGTGCCTATGTATTTTTTTATGGTCTTGTGCGATCGGTGGAGACACCCAGTGTCTGTTTATTAGCATGTTGCAAGTGTGGCCACATTGAGTAATGTTGTTTGTACTGACATCATATACCTGTGTGTTTGTGTGGGTTTCAATGTGTTTTACTGTGTTTTATACAGCACCTTTCAGGTCACTGTGTTGTACATGTGGCTCTGTATGCTCGTTCAGACAATTATACAGGCAAACACGTATTAAATATAATCCACAAGGGTCACACGACCAAACAGATTATTAGCGTCCAGTAACCTCAAAGAGCAAGTGAAATGAGAATATGGGAGAGCGGCAAGCAACAAAAAGGTCGAGGTTAGGAGGATGAAACGGATGAGACACCGTCAATAGACAGAAAGTCGAGGGACAGCAATAGACAGACAAATAAAACTGGGTCAGATGAAAGGGAGATTTAAAGTGGAACTATAATGAGCCAATTGATGGCGCTACCCGAGGTTCTGCACCTGAAGTCAACTGGTAATTGGTTCGGGACGACAGACGCAGAAATACGGGGTCTGACCTGGAAGTGGAATGATGCAGGCGAAAACACAGAACATTCATCTTCGGATAAAGAAGCTAGTGGGGTCGGTGGAGACCTGAGGGGTTGAAATAACAGCCTGACTCGTGCCGCTGCGCACAATCACGTCATGTCTGCCAATTACAGTCAAATTAGAAAAAAATTGTTTCCGGCAAAACAACTGCAGAGAATTGTAGCGTGGTTAGGGATCGAGCCCTGGTGTGTCATCTTAGACTATGGTCTCTGAAGGTAGTCTTCCTCACTCAGTTGATATGATCTCTTAATATACTGACATTTGCTATCACTCTTTTGAATTCAGAAGCTGAGACTAATCTAAATTCAACTATTTTTTTCACAACTCTTGTTTCCACAAATAAATTACAGCAACAACTGCTGAGCAAAGCAATAGACACCAATAATCACTGTCAAAAATGAAAGGTCGGGAGCGCGTGAACGAAGATCAAAAACAATGAGGATCCAGTTTGCGTCTCTGTTCGTCGGCAGATTGAAGAGGCAATGACTAGATGTGCTTTGTGCTGTGACGATATCCCAAATGTCAGAACACCAGTCAACATTCATCTCACTAAACACCCGCTGATCCTTTGTGAAAGTCTGTGTCTTTCCCATGTCAACAATTGTGCGCGTGGAAAAGTGAGAGTTAATTTTTTTATCTCTCACATCTTCTGTTTATCACCTTTCTGGATATGAGCCAACCATGGTTTAGATTTTCAAGGCCTTTGATAACAAGAGAATCTCCTTTTTTGTCTTTGGTGTCAGGAGTTGCCACATCAAGTTAGAATTCTCCACTTGAACCTAGTCTTTCTTTAATAACTCAAAACATTAGACAAATTTTGATCTGCACGATTTTGTTCAACACCGTTTCTCGCTGAACTATTTTCTTCAAAATAATATCAACTTATCTCTGCAGCAAACCCTTTGCCAGTCAATAGTGATCAAGCCTAGATTTGAAGTGCCCGTGACATGATTGACAAAAAATTGGTCAGAATCAAACATTTCTCTTCAAAATGGTGTTTCTCTTGCCAGCAAACTCAGCCAAAGCAAAAATGCAATATGAACAGACAGACAGAAAGGAGGCACAGAAGTGTCAATCACACCGTCTGTCTTTCAAATTATCCTCCTCATCTCTGGCTTCACTCTCTCGATCTCTGCTTGAATCCCGCTCTGTTTGATGTTTCCTCATCTCACGTCTCAGTGTCATGTTTTATTGAGCTCTTCACTTTTCCTCCCATTGCTCCCCTTTCTTTGTCTAATCACCTCCAAGACTTTCTCCTCGTTTACATGCCCCTCTGCTGCTTCCTCCTTCCCTCCAGCCATCAGCACTTTGCAAGCCGGACAAAGAACAGAGGTCGCTGATGTCTGCTGGCTACTGCTAATGAGCTGCACACACACGCACGCACACACACACACACACACACACACACACACACACACACACACACACACACACACACACACACACACACACACAGACACACACACACACACACACACACACACACACACACCCTCCAACATTATGTACAACATACTGAATTATGTCTGGTGTAAGATATATTTCAATAATGAAAGCAACGATAAAATGCACATATATGAAAAAAAAGGTGGGAACAAACTGCGCAAAATGTGGAATTAATCTGATAGGCTTCCTATAAGAGCCTATTACGTAAAATTAAGATATTACAGTGAGCAATATTTCATACCCCACGCCCCAAAAGTAAACAACGACAGCAGCGTCTTGGTTCCTTCCCTGCTGATGGGTGTTTGGAGTGAAAAAGCAGATTCCATCTGAGTCAGTGGCATTCAGTCGAGCTCTTGAGCTTTCAGTCTCTTTATTACATCCAGTGGTGCTTGGATGACTGTTGGACACAGTCTGAGTCATTAGCTGAACCTAGGCAGAGCTCATTCATCACCAACCACCAATTGTCATATTAAATTTATAAATTTCAAAACTGATTTGTCCTGTAAAATGTTCTTGTCTGAATCTTAGTCATCATCAGTGTGTAACCTAAATACATTTCTAGGTCAGTGTTAGCACCAAAAACAGTGGCAGCTTGTTATACTTTTTCCTTGTAACTATCATCTTGTCACATCTGTATATCTGCATTGAACTCCCTCTAATATCTTTCAATGTCTCTTAAAATATTTATTTTCCATCTAGTGCTCATTTGATCGTAATATTTTACGAAACTAAGCTCAATTGGATTGAAGTTCTTTGTTTTACTTTAGCTGGAGTCTGTACCTAAAACGAATGAATAGAACTAAGCAAAAATGAAATCAATAGAGTGCATACATGACTTTTAAAACAATGTGTGCTGATGTTCTCAGGTGGGCAGTCGCCAGTTGTGTCAGGTGCGAGATGATCAGCCAAGTTTTGTCAATAAATCAACACATTGTTATCCAGCATTTGTAGATCTCTTGTAGATTTGCACATCTCATTTCTACACAAAAACAGTGTTTGTGTTCTTATGCCTCTGCGGCTTCACAAGCCAAACCCACACTCCTCAGCATGACCCCGGCTCCAGCTTGATCACTTGCAGAAACAGAAAAAGGTTCAAAGAGCCTGGTATGTGGGAACCAGCCAGTCACAGCGGACGAAAAACCCTTTTCCTCAGGCTGATGGATTTCAGGTTTCTCAAAAGGGCAGGAGGTAGGGATGAGAGTGTGTGAATGTGATTTAGGTAAGAATTGGTCTCGTACATTACATTCGCGTGTCGGTGTCCCACCACATCCTGCTGTCTGAAACTATATCACAATGAAGGTTTTTTGTTTTGTCTTTTTTTTCTGGGACGGGGGGTGTCCACTGTAAAAGAGCAAAATAGGGTCTCATTCATCATCATCATTTGGCTTAAGGGACATGAAACACTCAAGAAAAAAATATATAATTGTTTTGAGGTAGACTCTTGCATGAGCGTAGATTGAACATTTGTAGGTAAGAAAGTGCCTAACAGCACAGACTTCAATGTAAAAATCACAAAACTTTATTCATCTTGTTCATTTAAATATTTAACAAACTTCGTGGCATTCATCATGTTCTGGGATTTTGACCAATGAAGATATTTAGAGCATTAGATTCTCTAAATAATCTCTAAGAATGTAGTCTAATACAACCTATTCTCACTTCCGGCGCAAGTAGCAACTATGTCGACGACAATGCAACGCAGAAGCCTGACTATGGTGTCATTATTGGACATTTGGATTTGGATGGATTTGATGGCTTGGGAGTGCGAATGCCCGTGGAAAACCCTGGGAATCCCCACACTAATAGTGCACCAAAGAATTGCGAGGGTTAACTTTACTTGACAGTCATGTTTCATTTTTACAGGACAAGCCCTCCAGAAGGTAAAAATATCCAACACTCAGATGTTTGTTCGTGAAATATAGCATCTATAAAATCTGTGATCAACGACTGCTCTCACAGCTCTAATACATCCAAAGTGCTTCCTGTGTACATCACTTCCTGTCACGCAGCCAGTAGAAGGTTGTCCATCACCGAAATGACAGGGTGCGTTTGCCTAGCCAAGATACATGATGACGGCAGCATGATACATGTATGTTTCCAGTAACCGATCAGGTCATCCAAAGTGTGGATGGTGGCTACTTTAAAAGCTGCTCACTATTTTGTCTTTTATTTCAGATGTATAATTCTATATAATAGCTCATATTCTTGGATAGTTTTAATTTTACACTTCATCTTTTTCATCTTTTAAAACAATATAAACTTCATTATTACTACTATTGATTTATTTATCCAAGGCCCTTTGAATCTATCTTTATTTTTTAAATGACAATAATAATATTACTTATTTAACAGTAAATGAAAATAACGTGTGTTTTGCATTTAAGGACATAAGGAGAGGAGTAGAGATGAAGCAACCTCCCTTTAAGTGAAGAAAAGCTGCTTATGTTCCGCCACGGCAGTGGGCAGCATCAGACGGTTCTTTGATCAAACATGGAGGCCTAACGTCTGTCAGATTATCTCCAATATCTTCACGAGTGGACCCCATTTCACCGCCACATCATCTCTGCTCATCCTACTTGATAGCAGACTCTTTGTGCCACTTTCAATTTGTTGGAAAGTAAATGAAGGTCAGAGACTTCCCGCTGCGAAATCTACAGCAGAACTTGGAGGCTTTCTACAGTTCAAGGCGATGATTTGCCACTGACATAACCGTCGTTTGTGTGGTCGCAAAGGCTGTTTCAAGATGTGAGCCAAAGAGTCACATGATTTATCAAATTTTGGTGTTTAACATAATAAGGTGGTAGGGCGGAACGAGATGTTGCATTCTGATCGAAATTGTGACTTCAGACAACATGGTCATGTGATCGTCTAAGTCACGGTTTTGCGCTCCACTGTACGGCCGCTCTGATGTTCATTACTCCAAGTATTAGCAATGTCTCTGTCGTAGCATCTTGGATGTAAATAAAGCCCCACGATCCACAGCAAGATCGCATGCCCTTTCAAGTCTTATACAGAGTTGTTGGCTCCTGCGCTAGTCTGTTCCCTTCAGCTTCCCTTGTGCTTTAGTTCCTTCCAATTTCTACCTAATTCTGAAATGGCTTCAGCTGAACCAGAAGCCCAGTGAGTTGATGTAATCTCAGTCTCGGCCATTTGGGAGTAGTTTGAGGCAGGAGACCTGCACCAGTCGCAGGTGACTCCCTCCTGCACCTTAGGCGAGGTTGCTCTGAATTGATTTTCACTAAATGATTCATTGCTCAGATGTAGAGTGTGGAAGTTTTTCTTAAAAAAGTTTAAATTGATTCTTAATTTAAGTTTTTGGGTTTGCCTTTAATTCTATTTTATATGTTGTTGCAACCCGTCTTCACTCCCATGGCATCAGTATAGGACACAGAAGTCCACTTTCCCAACGTCAATATATGACGCCGAGGTGCGGATGGGTTAGCTAATGCATACAATAATGATACAATATATTCATTTTTTTAAACCTATTTGTGTAAAATGTAATTTATCCACTACTTGATTTAAAGAAAATTGTGAATCCTTATCTTTCAGAAAATTCGCATTTCAGTTTTTTCCGTAATGCAAGGTGTTGTAGACACACTGAGATGTTGTGCGTTGATTCATCTAATTGATTGATTTATTTTTCATGAGAGAAAGTCACATGTTCCTGTGGAAACCTACAACTCAAACGGTGCACTAGATAATACAGTCACTTTGAGATATTTGCTATCTTGGCCAATGGAAACTATTTGACACCAAACTGGGCGCAGCACCACACACATGCACCAAAACGCTATTTCAATGCTTGGAACCAAAATACAGATGTACAAACGAGTCGAACAGGTTCAACAGACACACTGACCAATGTAAATATCTATTAAAAACGAATATGCATGTGAATGCACCTATTGTTTAAAACTTACACTTATTTTTTGGTCTTGTTGCTCAATAATACACGTATAATAGTGACACTATCACCGCTCTTTAATCATCCATCTTCTGAAAGTAGCATAGTTTTTCACTTTTTATTTTATTGCAGCATCACCAATTTGACAGTATATTCACCTTCTCAATCAAGAGCATACATACTCGCAGACATCCGCAGCAAATGGTTGCCTCAGTAACCAGAGCCAGACTTATCAACCAGCAGCAATAAGATATGAAGCTGCTCCTCTTGATTGGCTTCATCCTGAATGCAACACACCTGGCATGCTTGCAATCGAGACTATAACACTCTGCTAGTGTGTTTTAGTGTCTGTTTCCTGCACGTGTTTCTGTGTGTGTTCATTCAAGATTGCCATTCTGTTTCCAGTCTGGTTCATTGTTCAAAGCTCTGTGTTGTTGTTTGAGGTCAAGTTCCACTCATGTCAACTAATGTAATGATGTGTGATAATGCAAGTCACTCTTAACAGCATGGATCCAGTCTTTTGACACATTTGTTTTGCCATCCAAAACTCTCCCAAGACGCACATTTCCGTCACACGCTCTCACCCTCTGTATTACACCTTCTTTCCTCACAGCTCCGTCAAAGTGTTGATTACAGACACGTCACTGCTGACTGTTAAGCGTATGCATTTTAATGGCTTTGGGCACTCGGAGCACACACACTTGCAGGCTGATAAGAGGCTGGTCTCAGGATTGCGCTCATTCATATGTTATATGAATGTTTAAATTAAACTGAGGGTGTGCAACAGGACATGCAAGACACATCCATGTGCTTCCCACAGTGCGAGGAAAACATATCAAGGAATAATTAAGCTAGGTGGAAACAAGATGTACTATCAGTTGGATTTAAGCTAACCAATTGCATTGAAACAGTACACTATTTTGTATCAGCCATCAGGCTACTTCAAAACGCACTTGTTTTCGTGTTATTTTGCCAAACACTACTCACCTCATGTGGTAGAGAGTGAGACTTCACACCAGTCTGCCTATTCATCATCACAACTTAAGGCTGGAACATTGACCTGAAGTTTCATTTTTTGATACATAGATAAAGAGAGCCTTATTAGTTTACTTATTTTTTGTTTACCTTTTTTGTTTACTGATTCTACAAAGAAATAATTTATGAAATGAGTATAATTTGGTAAATGTTTTCATCAGCCCTTAATCTAATTGGGAATTTGAAGAGGCTGTGCGTTGGTTTGTTACACTATTTGGTAGATTTCTATCGTGCATGTTTGTGGTTTTGAAGTTTTAGATTGGCTGAAAGCTCATTCCTAACATCCAGATTGACATAAGGCGTAACAATCTTTCTAAAAAAGGAAGGAGAGAATTAAGTCATTTTCCAAATTTTCCACCAATAGCCTCATCAGTGAAATGAAAATGCTAAAATGAAACGTGGAGGAGGATAGAAGGTGGGAGAACTATCCAAATTCAGAGGGTCATTGTGATGATGACGCCTCTTCGCCATCTCCTCCTCCAAGTTTATATCACCTGAAACTCCACGTCGCCTACCATTGTACCGTTCACTTCTCACGCTATAAATACCCGCTTTTCACTTCAAAATGCAGCAGCATCACCTCCTTCACACTTCTGATGAATTAACTTTTTATGTGAAGGTTGTTAATGTGAGTGTTGGCTAATATGTTAGCCTTTAAAAGATGAACCTTTAATCAACCTGCTGTACATGAATCTTGTCGCAGCAGCGTCGTCTCTCTTCCTCTCTTGGCTTTATTGGATGCTAATGTGAGCTTTGGCGAACCACATAGCTTCATGTCAGCCAAAATCATTTGGTCTTTATAGACCTGGACCGCCACTTTGCGATCTGCTTCGTGTCCACATCCCGAAAAGAAGTGCTTTCATAAGAAGGATGTTAATGCAGGTGCTGGCTAATGAGATGCACCATAAAGATGGATTTTTAATTCACCTGCTGGGTTTAAATGTACTGAAATGGCCAGCGAACATGAAGTGATGTTCTGCCAAGTTCAGCGGAATTCATTAAGTTTGGCGCTCGTGTCCGTGCTGCATTCACTTCCAAAGACAAATTGGCAGTTAAAAATAAACAGAAAGTAGCCTATCAAGGCAAAGTCTGATGAAGAGGAAACGCACTTTTATATTCCAAAGTTGAATGGAAAGTGTTTGTTTCCGACTTGACTTTGGGATCTCTATGGTGATGTCACTTTTTAATCGCCATCCATGGAGATCATGGATGGAAGACGAGAAGAGGACTAAAGAGCAGGCACGGGATAGGATTTTGACTAGCTGATGGATTATCAAAAGAATAAGCAGTTAATCACATAATATAGTTGAAATCAGAGTGATGAAATTTAAGTTGAATCTGGAAGTGTCCACTGATGAATGAACTCATGACTGCATCTTAGAACAGAGTTGATTTGTTTTGTGTGTGTGCGTGTATGTGTTTCTATTTTGTTCTTTAAACTTACTACAATTTCCAACGATAAGCCATTACTTTTTTCTCACAGTCTTAATGTCAATGAAAGATGTGATGAGTTCATGATTCAAGCTTCATGAGTCAGTCTTGATTCAAAACTAGTTTAGAAGTGATCCTCATGCATTTTGAAGCTGGGTGCACCACTGACCTCTACAGCGCAGACAGCACCACTGGCTTATGTGCGGCTTATGTACGAACAAGATCTATTTTCTTTCATAAAACTCCAGCACTGTAGTACAGAATTTATGGTCATTATGGTCATTTGTAGCCATCATTGCTATTAAATTTACTCTCTGTGATCATGGATGTATAAGTCAGAATATCACATTGTATAAAGAGAAAGAAAGTTTACATGTGAATAATCTGCGTTATTTGGACTAAATAATTACGTTTGACTGGATTAAATTAATACAAATTAATCACTTTAATGCCCTGAGGCTTTTCTCCATAAGCATCATGTGAAGGCAAAACAGAGGATGGCAAAATCCACTTCCTGCAGGAAAGAACCTGTCCTTCACAAATCTAAAGATTAGTTGTGTGTGTGTCCAGAGATGACACTGAGGAGAATAATGAAAACACACGGAGGTCATGTCTGATTAAAGGAACAACTGGTCCAGTGGGTTTCATTTGTCAGTGAAAAGAAAATTACCCAAATGAAAACAACATGATGAATTATTCTTAATCCTTGAGGAGCGAGCGAGGAGTGATGAGCGGGAGGATGCCGTCAATAGCAAGGAGACGCTCGCTGGTAGAAAAAAAAATCAATCACTATCAAGGCTGCCTCCTCAGCGCACCTCAAGCGAAATGCTGAAGGTACTTTCAGCTAACCTCGTCCATTTACCCCTCTCTGCAAATGTTCCTCCATGTGAGAAACACCAGAACGTTGGTGAGAGTCCCGGAATCAGACGCCAAACTGCGCTCACAGGTAATGCAAATGCAATTTTGTACAGTTTAAACATCCGGTCGAAGAGCTCCTTATATGGCTCCACAAAGACAGTGAGCTCTATTAATGCCTTTGGTGTTTGGGACTGTAAAATATCTGACAGATATTTTATCTCACTAAGAACAGTGGAGAATGTTACACGGAGGCTAACAAACTTGAGATCTATTTGGGCTCATAAACCTCTTGGCTCTATAGCTCTGTCACAGTTTTGCGCTCCTGATATTTCTTTCAGTAGGCGTGTGATGCCTGGCAATCTTGCAAGCATTATACCTACATGCCCACTGTGTCTCTATCAGTCTTTGTAACTCTCTTGGGGCACCCTGAAACATCTCCCTCTGTACCGGCCGTCATTTGTGCACATATGACCCTCACACTAAGACATACAGTTTCTGCAGAAGAGAAAAGAAGTAATTATGGGATGCATTTCACACTGTCAATTAATGCTAAATTTAAACAATGTGCATTGCAGTGCACATAAAAAGCTAATGGGGCCTCTAATTTAATGCGTGCTTGCACACCTGCGTTCTTTCCACTCATAACTGAGGCTCCGTCATATGCTTGCCCTACAAGGTGGTTTTTGTAGTCAAGACCGTACTTCTGCAAAATTTGTATTATTTTCTGTGAAAGTGAGGAAGCATTCAGGCGCTGTGCTGCCTCAAAGGCAGGAAAGCTTTCACATACTGACCCATTTTAATAGTATCTAATTACAAAGGACATCTGTTCTTTCTTGCTTTGGTCTTTAGTCTTGTCAATGCTGAAAGCCTCACTTTGGGCAACTTCACTAGTTATTGAAGTGTGAACCATTTCAGCTATTTCATTTTGTGTGTCATGCCCAAGATATGCTGCATTTCTTTGACTTGTGGGGTGGGATTGTGTTTGTCAAGCAGTTCCATAATAGAGAGAAAATTTCCTTTACTCTCACCTTCTGATTCTTGATGTGCTGATGTTCTGCTTAGCTGTGAGGAGCATGGTTTCTCTAACTGTTGTAATCTTTATTTTCCTTCACTAATTTATTATATTCTGCATTTAAGGAGGCTGAGAGACTTTTCATACTCTGCCCACGCTAACATCGCATTAGTATGTGCTCCAGATTTGGCATGGCCTAAAAGTCTCTCATCTTTGAAGGCTGCCTTTTTCCAATTTTTGAACCCCTCTTCAGATGTAAATGCTGAAGCACCTGAGGAGGGGAGACTGAAGTTCTGGCAGGCATAACAGTAGGCTGAGTCTTTACTCTGAGAGTATTCCAGCCATTTATATATGTTATACCAGTCTCTAGAGAAGCATCGTCTTCTGTCCCCTTGAAAAGTTCGAGGAAAGATTTTCAGTTGCAGCAGCTTGGGCTGCTCTGCTCTTGACTGGGAGATATCTATGATGAAACAAGAAGCAATCACATATACAAGCAGCAGCGGACGTTAGCTCGCTAACTCAGTTCTACGTGCCAAACACATGTCAGAAAGCTGCTGTAACAGCGCCATTTAGCACTTAAAAAGCACATGTCACGACACATACTCTTCTTTTACCAAAGAATGTTATGACTGATTTACTTACTGGTAGTTTTCTCGCGCCCCGTTGAGCCATTGCAGTCGGAGCGTGCAATAGCGGGCAGGGGGCGGGAGCTACTGTGAGTGATGGAAGGTCAAGAGCGGCTTGCTTGGCTGGCTCTGCCATAAATGTACAGCATTTAGGATGAATCATATGAAATGCATAACTGACGCTTTATGCGATTGGCGGGTGGGGTGGCCACGCCCTGGTGGCGCCACTGCCCGAATCCTCGTGCGAGTAATGGCAGCCAGCTACAACAACGAAGCGGAGGAAAGAGACTCAAACACAATAACAGATGTCACTGCAATTTATGGTTCCGGTGGCGAGGACTTCACTCGTTTCAGAACGTTCAATACAATGATTCCCAGCCCGCAGGAACAACTTAGCTAACAGAATTTATGATTGCAAAATCATCTTTTTTTTTTATATATATTTTTTTTAAATCTCAATCTTGCAAAAATACACTTTGTACTTCCCAACTCTGACTCAGCGATCCTCCCCGACCCACATGAACGTGTCTCACCCTTCAAAAATGTTTTCCAACCAGGAAGACTATTCTCACTGATCCCTATTGTGAACATTTTTTTTTAAAATCATCTCAAACAAAATGGATTGTTAATGTCTTGGATTCAATTTGCGAGCAAATCAGCGCCGGCATCATCAGCGACAGGACGTCGCCACAATCAGAAGTGGAGCCACAAGCTGTTTATCTCTAATCAGCCCCCGAGACTGAGAACAAGAATGGTCCAGATGAATTAACTGCACTGAGGCTAAAAATGCAGAAAATGCTTCCTGTCAGATGGAGCTTTGCTAATTTATATTGAGTTGTTCCCTCATTTTTTATTGCATTATTTCATCCAGCCTCATTTAATGGAAGTGACAGTGGATTAACAATTAAAACAGGACTGCGGGCCATTGTGACTAGCAGGAGGAGAGTTCACAGCAAACCATAAAGAAGAATGTTGTGTCATTTTTGTTGTCAAACACCAACGTGTCTACATGTTCTCCTTCTCCTCCTCCTCCTTCGATTTTATTTATCAACACATTTTCTTCCCCTGTTCCAAGATGGATCAACAGGGCGGCACTCAAAGGTGAGAGGTCCAGATCCCTAGCTCTTTCTGGGAAAAAGATCTGAAGCTTTCGTGAGACAAAACCCAAGCTTGACCTCTGTAGGCTGTCGCCACCGATTATTGCTCATGAAATTGATGTTGCTGATGAGCACTGAGGCGGTTATTCGCTGGCACCTGAGTGCCCTTTGTGACGCTTACCTGATCGGATAGGTGAACACAGTAGGTGTGTGGAGACAAACACACACAATGTAGCTAGAAGGCTTGTGAACATCTGTCATACCTGCCTGCTCCCATCCCATCACACAAGGACACACACTCGCGATCACACGCAGCAGCCTTTGAACGCTTGTGACAGGGAAATAATGCACCACTAGCACAGAAACACATGTTCCACTTCTCTTCTTCACTTCTCAAACAAACAACAACAACGCAGTTCAACTAATGTCTGAAAAAATGGAAAGTGAGTGGACTTAAGTAAATTATTATTACGAGAGTAGAAGCACTTAATTTCAAGTATATATAAAAATAAATAAATAAATAAATACAAAATGGCTGACCACAATTTGAGTTGTAATATTCAGGCCAAATCACAATCGAGTGAGGAAACACATTTGAATTGTCAGAGATGATCACGTCCAAGCATGACCACAGGTTGTGTTTCCCTGGTGTGTGAAGCTTTTAAAGAAATGAAACGTGATGACCCTCATCAGCAGCCAGGGGAAACAATTGAGGAAAAAGAAAAGACTCGGCGGCTAAAAAAGCTGAGAGACCAAGTCGTACATCATCAGCTCGACTCTGACACATTCCCAGACAATAACCGGAAGATTGAATCATTTTCTGTGATGATGGTGGAGGTTTGAGCAATGTACAGAGGAAAACAATGGAAGGTGAAACTTCAGGGAGGGGGATGAGTGCAGAGCAAGTGTGTGATGTTTAACACATTATTTTCACCTACTGATAGAGGCAGTGTGAAAATACAGATTATGAAAGCAGAAAGTGACACACACGACTCTATAAATCAATGAATGAGTGATGCTCATTCATTGATTGCTATGGTTTCCAATGGACTAGAAATGCAGTTTAATTTGTCAGAATTAATTTGTCAAGGGTGTGTGCCTTGAAAAAAACTTAACAAACACACTGGTGATGCATAATAATGTGGGTAAATATCATAACTACTTATAGTACATATGCTTTTATTCTATGTCTAAGTTTTGATGTTCTATACCTAAGTCCTTATTTAGCATTTTATTTAATTGCTATCTATCATCTTTGTCCACATTTTACATTTCAAGCACTGATTTTGACAGATAATTTCACTAAAAGCAGACACAGGTTAATACTGTAGTCTCTGCAAAGACATAGGGCGGTTTCAAACTGCGCTCAGTCTCGAGACAAAGCGCGTTGGGCTCAGGAGTCCGAGATGTGAACACAAGCGAGTCGGGATTTGGCCGTGGACATGATGTGGGAGAGCTTCTCACCTCAGGCGTCTCGGTGCTGGATGCCGGAATCTACATGAACAGTGCGACTCCACACAAGCATGATAGACGCTGGGCAGTAAAGGTTCTGATCGTGTGTCTGGGTGGACAATGTGGTTCGAAAACAACTTCTTAAATTCCCAGAACACTGAGTTTCCGCTATTTCCTTGTAAAATAAACATGACGAGACTCTTTCATGTTTAGTTTTGGTTGTGAAATGCCACATTCTGTTACAGTCGTGGCAGAGCTCCGTCATCAGTTCATATCTGAGGTGACGATGACTCATAATGTTAAGAAGTGACTGAGAAATAAGGAGGTCAAGCCGATGGTGGTGAACAGGTTGCCGTCCGGCTGATGACGACTTCCTTGAGACATGTTTTGTCGTGGGTCACAAACTAGGCATTTTGCGCAGAGCGCCGCCAGCTGAGGAGAAAAAGAAGACATTGCCTGAGGCGCGAGGCTGCACAGCAGGGGGCGAATCAAACTCAGACCACCCGAGACGGAACACGTAGTTTGAAATCAGAAGAGGGAAGAAAAAATGTCCGGACCTGTCAGAGAACTGATGAACCTTCATTAAAAAAAAAATACATTACCACTTGTTGTGCTCTTGTCACCCCCACAAGGATTTTCATTATCAGGAATGATTGCCCCAACATGACCTCCTCCATCAGGCAGGTACTTGAACAGCGCTCTCCATCTTCAGGGCACCTTCTTAACATCTCAATTATCATCATCTTTGATTTTAGCCTTTTCTTCTCACAGACAATTCATGATGTCCTCCTTAGACTACACAGTGGGACTGGTGTAGAGGTGACAAACTACAGCTCCCTAAAAAATTCTGAACAAGCTGTGACTGTGAGCCTTCCTCTGTAACAGCCAGGTCCACTTACCTGCACATTTAGTCCTGGTCACCAGAGACGGCCCTGGAGGTCCCGTCCCACCCTCACCGGGTCTGGACAGCAGAACTTTGATCTCGTATTCCACATCCGGATCCAGATGCCACAGTTTGTAAGTGGGAGCGTCCACCACATGTGTCTCGGCCCAGTTTCCAGACGTGGTGCGATACTCCACCTCTTTCAAAATTATAGGCCCATCTCCGATGATGCTGTTGGCATTGGGTTTGATCCAGAGATAGGTGGCGCCAACAGCTAGAAGCTCGGGCGGGGCGATCGGCGTAGGTGGTGCTGTGGAAAGGCCAAGAGATGTACTGTTTTTAATCAGTCAAAGATGCAGTTGAATCACCTCATATGGGTCCTTCTTAAATCTCACCTCATCCCCTAATAAAGTAGCTATTAACCAGCATCATCAAGCATTGGACCATCTGTACTGAACTGTAGGATCTGTGAAGTCTGTGAAAGCACCTCCTTTTTTATCAAATCTCCACCTCTAAATTGATTTCAGTCATAAAAAAAAAAATAAACTGAAGTCATCTTCTTCACATTCAAACTTTATAGGTCTAGTTTTACGGGGATCATGCGCTCAATATCAATCTGCTACAGCTGTGTCGATAGGGAGCTTCACCACTCCACCGTTCACCGTTCCACCGACATGGAACGCCCCTGGAACTCGCACCACTCTGATTGATGAATGTGTCAATGTGCTCCAGGAAACGAGTTGACGCCCTAACATCCCAACATGACGGAGATGAAGAGTGAAGGCAGGCATTTAGCATCAACATGGAAAACAGCCGCCAGTGCAAGGAAACACTTCAGAGAGAGACTTCCAAACCTTTTGCTCTAATCCATCACGCTGCTGAAAAGCTGCTCACAGTGACAATATACTCTTAAAATAATCTGTCAGGACTAAAAGCCTTGGATAGGTTTATTATTTATTTATTATTTTTTTAAGATGACAGCCTCTAGCTAGTTAGTGGAGGCAAGGATTGACGAAAAACACAACAAAGAAGCAGAAACTATAATGACAATTTAAGATCATGTCAAAAGGCTTTTGGGGCAATTTGGTGAGTCCTCCTGGCTACTCCTGGCTACTTCAGTACCTCAGTGATCTGGTTTTCTTAAAAAGCCTGATATGAATCTAAGCGTCTATTATTATAGTTGTTATTAATGTTATCAATATTATTATTATTAGTGGTAGTGGTATAACAAAAAGAATCTCAACAACCACAGTGGTCCTCCAAGGCTGCTATTGTTCCAACTCTGATCCCAAACTACAGAAAGTTGACTTGAGCTGCACATTAGCTACTGATTTACCAAAAAAATGAACTCGTCAGCTGCATCATTTGCACTGTGTAACTGCTCCTGATGTTTCTCGGTGGGGAGAAAGAGCGAGGTTGATGAATCACCCCCATCCCACCCACCAACAACTCGTTTGTAGCGACAAGGCACATAGACCACCCGGTGACACACAACCTGGCGCCCTGATAAAGCAGAAGGACAGGAACCCTGACACAACTTCTAATGAACAGTACCAGTGTAAATTTACTTTGAAAAGACGCTTAACGTCAGTCACTGAAAAACTTAAGTAATAGATCCAAAAAATGTCAAGGATGGAATAGTCTTCTTCTATATTTGTTTTCTCTCCAGACAAAGCTTTCCATTGTTTATAGAAGATTTATAGAAGGGAGAGCCAGACAATACAGAGGTCAGATACACTTTTGTATGTAGAATTTCTTACTCCAGGGATTACTTCAGGTGTCGAGGTAAACTAGTCCACAGTTTAAACAAGTTTGATGAAAAACGTAAGGCTAACCAACATGTGCCAGTAATCCATCAGCATCAGCTACCGTTCAAACAAGCTGGTGAGCAGACGAAGTCGCCCGGACAAGACAAGCATGAAGAAGGCTTCAGCTAAAAAGGGCATAAATGAAAGGAGACTAACTAGGCAAATGATAAGAACACTGAATCTCACGTTTACCAAAATAGCCTTCAATCTGATTACTAATCAACTATTGTGCATGGCGTGGCTCTGAGCAAGGACACACAGCAGAGGAAAAAAATCTGAATGAGAGGAGAATGTAGTAAGCATTTGAAGAAAATTCCTTCAATGCATTTAATGCTAAGTTTTGTTAATTTGTTGTATTTTTTGCATTATTTCTGGAACTACATACCTGCTACTCAACAGTATTTCTGCATATGTGTCTCCATTTGTGTTATATTTTCAAATGTTAATGTTTACCCATAAATTTATCTACAATCACATTGTTGCAAGTCACTTTTGTCTTTTTCATGAATGTAGAATAGAATAGAATACTTTAGAATATTCTGTCACTAATTTTATTCACCATTTCTTCACAATTTTGATGCATGTATACAATTACTCAAAATGAAGACCTGACTTATCACTTGAGCACATTTTTTATTTACTTGCTAATGATAATGCAACAATGTTTGTAACCAAGCATTACTTGTCAGTTTAATCATTTCATGTCTATATATACATGTACTGCTTTAGATGCTTTAGAGATAGATTTAACTTTAATATAAAAAACAAAAATGTATTATTTTCAAATGAATACACTCAAAAAGGATTTATACTCACCTTGTTTTATGCATTTATCCATTTACGAATTTATTCTTTTTTCCTTATTACACATAAAATACATTGCAGCATTTGCTTTTGTGGATTTCCAGTAAATCAATATCTGAGCTTTGCACCAAATCAAAGTCACATGTTTTATTTTATTTATTATTTTTATTATTCATTTATTATTTTTATTACAATTGTTTCAAAGCACTCAGCTCCACTTCTATTTGTGTTTTTCCTCTGTCACATCATCTTTGATTACAGCAGTTTCAACTTAATAATTATACTTGTGGAAACAGCAATTTTACTTCAACCAAAACACACAAGAATTAAAATGACAAATCAACATGCATAACATGCAGTTTGGTGGAGAAGAAAAACAAACAAAAGGGTTGAAAACATGTTTGTCTTCATTCACTAAAGGTTGGGTGACTTTTCTGTCTCTGACCTGAACAACTTAATCCTCAAAGAAACTGGTTCACGATTTGTTTCAGCAACAACATTAATGACCTTACTGTTGCTCACAATTCATCGACTTAATCCTTCCAGTTTCTTGCATGTCAAAAACATTCTTGACACGTTTGTTCTAAAATATTAATGAATGACCAATGTCTGCTTGGATGAACCAAAAGACCTCTCATAGGACTCTGCAGGTTAACCGTAACTGATAATTTCCTTGGACAACAACAGACTCACGAGGTTGCCCCACTTCTGAACCTTCTGGTTTCTGATCTCTTTCATGTTCCTACATTGCTGTTTCACCTCCCCTCATTTCCATTCCATCATCCCAGGCTTCCGCCTTTTGTTCCAACTCCTCTCCCCCTTGCTACAACTTCGCCTCTGCGCTCACCTCTGTTTTCTCTGATCCTTCTTCTCACCCTTCTCTCTCTTCCTACCTGACACTCCTCTGCTCCTCCCCCTTGCTCACCCCGACATACCTGTTCATACATTACTTATGCTTCTCTCTTCAAAAATTCTGTGTGAAGTGTCCGCTCTCTGTCTCAAAAATCCACTGGACACACGCTGACGCTGAAGCACATGAAAGAGCAACGGACACAGAATACCAATAATGAGACAAAGTGTGCCGCATTTACACCCTGTGCACACAGATGCGAAGACAGACACAGTTTTTGCTTCCCATCCAGAACAACAAACTCGAATGTAAAACTAGAACCATCAGAGAATATGATGATGATGATGATGATGATGATGATGATGATGATGATGATGATGATGATTACTATTATTATTATTTCTAAGCTTTTATTTTTTTAAGTAGAATGAAAATTCATATGTTAAATTCCAAAAAAGTATTATTATGTTATTAGTAATACTAGTAATATTGGCCTAGTAGTAACATTTACGATGGTGAGGAGGAGAACAAGGACTACAGTATAGTGGAGTGAGATTTGACCATCAACTGCGGTGCAGCACTAGAACTGGAGTGATGAATCAACATTTGAGAAAAAAAGACAGTAGACACTGAGCTCCAACATTCAAGATGTACTTATTAATAACACCCTTTTAAATAATGCAAATGTAGATAACATAGTAATAAAAAAGTACTCCAGAATCTTGGAAGCGACAAAGAGCATCCAGTTTTGCCAATCAAACTACAGTCACTAAAACATAGCATTTTATCCTGAACTGTTACACCGCTCTCTGAGTCAGGCCAAGAATATCCACAAAATAAACACCAATCTCAAAATGTTTTTACCTTGAAACTAGTGTGTTTAGTTACTTTCACTAACTCAAACATTTTCGATTTCCGAGGCCTTACCTGCCATTCAAAAGTGTTATTTTGGTAAATAACTGGTAATGCAGTTCACACCCAGAGGGAGTTTTGTGCACTGACACATCGCACTGAGCTGTCCACCAACCTATTGATTCCCTTATCAGGAAATAGACATATAGACGACGCTGGAAATGAGCTTTGGGCTACAGCGAAACACACACATACAAGCGAATACACACCTACACGGACAGACACTCACACACTTCGATAGCGACCGCTGGGTCTAATTCTTGGACAATCAGCTATATGTCCACCTGAGGTGACTTAGAAAGATGTTGCCGCTTTCACTCGGAACACAGGCACACACCACACACACTCGGCACGGCGTCCACAGGGCAGAGGCTGACGGTGGCTCTCCCAGATCTCTGCTACGCCCCACTGAGTCTTATCTCTGACAGACAGAACACACACCTACACTGCTGTGCAGCTGCCTTTGTGAGGACACACGTTTCCCCCAGAGCTCTTCGCGTCAAACTTCCACCGTCAACCCAAACTCATCAGTCGGAGTGCAAACTTTTAAATCATGTACTTTTAGCAAAGAC
This sequence comes from Synchiropus splendidus, assembly GCF_027744825.2. NCBI lineage: Eukaryota > Metazoa > Chordata > Actinopteri > Syngnathiformes > Callionymidae > Synchiropus > Synchiropus splendidus. The sequence goes on along the minus strand of NC_071339.1, from coordinate 23,694,881 downwards.
GGTGCCGCATCACTGTATTTAAATCAACTCATGAGCGCCTCTTGGGTGTTAACTAATGCGGCCATGGGGAATAACAACATGTCGGTATATGTGGGGATGTCGAGGAAACAGATCAAATTTATGAAGGACTTCGGCTCTACCTTCGCAGTTATTCTGGTGTCTTTTCTCTCAAGTCATGCAGGTCAACTGCTTAAAAGCATGCTCCTCTACACACATGTTGCCAAGCAGCCCAGCACACACACACACTCACAGCTGACACACCCTGAGAGAAAGTTGTGACCCAAGCGCACCAAGGGCGCAGGCTACATCTGTTCTACAAGAGGCGTACAAATGAGAAAAGCATGGAAGCAGAGAAAAACATCTGCGAGTGTATGTGATTGTGGGAATGTTTCTGACGGTTGGCAGTGTGTGTGTTTCCATCATCATACAAAAGCCATAGCTCAATGAAAAACCTGCTTTACTCAAACAAAATTATGACAACTCCATCATACTCACTCGCAGGTGAGAGGTGTGAATTGAAAGATGGATGTGTGAAAAGACCGCGAGACGAAGCGGACAGAAAGGTGTGAATCACTCCTTATTTTTAATAGCCTCGTTTTCGCAGATGGTTCGGACAAACCTCATCGCAAGGAAAGCAAATTCTGGTGCTTGAAGCTTGTTTGGGTCAATCTACTGTTATAGGTAAGATTGGTAAGATGGGTATGAGAGATGGAGATTTTCTTCTTGAGGCAGGATTGGGAGCAGTCTTTTGAAGCAACTCATAGACAATCTAAGAAGCAGGCAGAGGTGTGCAATTGGCCTACACATTGGGCCACAAAAACACAGGTCGTGACAATATTTTTTTTCTATGATAAGCATAGTTTTGTACAAGCTATACAGACAGCACCGCTGAGTCTGAACAATGCAGGTTTCACAAACCTATGAACTTTGCTTCAGTCACAACAAATTCACCGAACACACACTGGTTCCTGAGCTTCTGTGGTCACACACCATTTGGTGTGGAGAAATTCACTCTTGCTTATTTGCTCTTTATTCATCTGCAATTCCTCTGCAAATCTTGAACAAAGCCATGGTAACAAGGTCGAAATGACTTGTCCCAGAACAAATTAATTCAATTTACAGGGGCGGAGCTACATGGTGGCCAACGGTGGCCTTAGACTCCCTTGGCATCTCTCCGGCCACCCCACTGACAACCTACAAGGGCAGGTGCCTGGCCTTATTTTGGGAGGCAGCATGAGCTATGTAAAAAAAAATAAACTCCTGATAATTTACATTTTTTTTAAAAAGGGGATAGGTCCAAAACTTTCTCACCGATGATCGTAAAGTGGACTTGAGTTAAGTCGTCTTTCCGCATCGCATGTTGACATATGAGGCCTTCAATTTGCCCACATTTCCTGCACCCGGCCAGCAGCACTGACGCAAAAAAGAACTAGGGTGGAACTGTTTAAGGTTCTGTTACCTCACGATGTCAGCTTGTCTGCACCATGAAGTTGGAATTAAGACGAAGCAAAATCATGTTGGACAAACTTGGAAAAACCAATGGCTGCATCGGACCCCACCGACAAACAGAGACCAGTCTAGAGCCATATCTTACATATGACATATATCAGTGTACATTAGCCACTACAGGTTTAAAACTTGTTTCCTGATTACACCAGCTTCCCTCAACCTGCCGGGTCCAAGATAAGTAGGACCTTGTCCAGGCAACATCTATAAAAAGATTACTGGAACAAGTCGTCAGAGAACGGAAGAGAAAAGTGGTCCTCAAACACTTCCTATTTTGCCCCCCACCCCCAAGTGTCCTTGTCCAAGCATACTGCAGGCAAATTACACATTTGGTGGCGCAAGTTGACGTAGAGTGGGTGTTTCAAAATGGTTCCACTAAAGGCTGCTAACAACAGCAGATATTTGTGATGTTTTTTGGGTATACTTTTTTGCAAGATAGGGTTTCCGCTACATATAAAGGACTGTGGCATTACGCCGTATCTTAAAAGAAAGCTGCTAAGCATACAAAAAATGGTCTCTTTTTAAAGATAAAATCTCACATGATCAAACGTATTCAAATTAAGTTGAAACATTGAAACAAACGGATAACTCAACACATCATCTAGGCGGACATGAACATCAAGGTTTTCAGTGTTTTTCATGGACAAATCCACCCAAAACCAATCATAATATATATTAGTTTCATAATCATACAACCACCATAATACTGGAGTTCATTGCTTCCGGAACTCATGTGCCGCATTCCGGTTGGACATAGAAGTGGGAGGGAGGCTTGGATTGGAGATCCTTGCGGAAATCTTGCATGGAATCTCAGTTGTATTTCATATGTGCTCCGCCCTCTAACGGCCTTCGCTAGTGGTTAATCCACATCGAGGCACTGGCCTCGGCCTGAGACTTCGATTGATTGGCTCTCCGCCCAGGAAGGCACCACCCAACACGTATAACTCTCCCCTGCTCCCGCCGCTCTGCTCCTTTTTCCACTCAGCCTGCGACTACAACCATCGGGTTAACATGGAGCGTTCCTGTTCTTCCTGCGCTGATTCTCTCGGTGAGTCCCACAAGCATGACGCCTGCATCGTCTGCTTGGGGCCTGAGCACCTGAGACTGCTGGACTCATGTCCCGCCTGCGTAGCTCTTCCAGGAGAAGAGCGTCTGGCACGCTGGAAGGGAGTCGACCAAGAGTCGGCCTCTCTTCCAGCTACTCAGCCTCCTCAGTCCGTTACGGAGGAGGATGAGCGTCGTTTTTACGAGGAGGAGGTCCACCTTAAAATATTCCCCGACGACGACGACCTGGGGGTGGTGGACGAGGCCGTGAGTACTCCAGCGGTGCCTAGCCTGAGCAGGTGCCAGTCTGAGCCTGGTTCCGTAGGCCTCCCTCGTGTTCAAGCTTCGTGGTCGCTAGCTAAAAAGGCTAGGCTAACACTAGCTTCCTCGACCATCCGCCATCCTGCACCGCCCGTGTCAAGTCGGCCTGGTTCGAGTTCTTCAAACGCACAGGTGAGTGCTGGCCGGCCTAAGGAACTTCATTTCCCAGCAGCCTCTGCAGCTGTCGTCTCTGGCAGCCATTTTGCACCGCCTGCCTCCGGGAGGTCCCGTCCGTGTTCTCCAAGCGCTCGGGTGAGTGTCGTCACTGGTGGCCATTTTGCTTCGCCTGAGTCAAAAGAACCCAGTGCGGCTGGGCGGGCATTTTCTGTCTCTGGCTCAACCCCTCACAGACTTCCACTCGGTGTGGGTGGATTGGTGCGGCCCCCTCGCCCCTTGGTTAAACAGATCATTAAGCAGGGGCTACGCACTTCAGTTCTGTCGCTGTCCCCCCGAGTTCACGGGACTCCGTCTCACGTCTCCTCGCTCCCCAGCAGAGCGTCTGTGTCTGGAGCAGGAGGTGGAGTCGCTCCTTCAGAAACGAGCTATCTCTCTGGTGCCTCAGGAAGACCGCGAGAGAGGGTTCTACTCGGTGTACTTTCTGGTCCCCAAGAGGTCGGGAGGTCTCAGACCAATTCTGGATCTGCGACAGCTGAATGCTTTCGTCTCCTCCCGCTCGTTCAGGATGCTGACAATAAAGCAACTGCTCGAGTGTGTCAGGCCAGGGGATGACCTCCGTCGATCTGACGGATGCGTACTTTCACGTTCCCATCCTACAGCGCCACAGGCGCTACCTGAGGTTTGCAGTGGGGGACAACTGTTACCAGTTCGACCGGGTACCCTACCCCCTGGCTCCACAGACCTTCTCGAAGGTGGTGGATGCTGCGTCGTATCGGTCTCAAGTCCTGATGTTGAGGGCCTTTTATTCCCCACCTCATCAGTCTGACCAGGAGGCTAGGATGCACCGGTTGTGCCCGGTGCGGGCCCTAGCTTGCTATGTGGACAGGACAAAGGACTTTCGTCTGACCAATAGTCTGTTTGTATGTTATGGAGAGAACCTGAGAGGGAAAGCTGTCACTTTGCAGCGCCTTGCCCACTGGGTTTGTATGGCCATTTCTGCTGTATACAAAGCTGAAGGCTCTGTGGCCCCAGAGGGCCTCAGGGCTCATTCAACTAGGGCCATCTCCTCATCTGCTGCGCTTTTCGGAGGTGCTTTCATGGAAGACATCTGTCAAGCTGTTTCTTGGTCTTCTGCTTCGACCTTTGCTCAGAACTATCTGAGACATGACGGACACTTCAGTGGCTCACACTGTTTTGTCTGTTCAGGGATCTTCGACCATGGATGGACCCTCTGGTCGTTGATTTGGTTCTTTCCTGTCAGGTCTTCTGTAAGGCCATGCTGGGAGTGAACTAATCCCTACGGCCTTCGCCGTGGTTTTTAACCAATAGCGACGGCTATTAGAGGGCGGAGCACATATGAAATAGAAATTATGGTTACTCACGTAACCCAGGTTTTATGAATATGTGCGTAGCCCTCAAACTGGCTGCCCAGCAGGCCTGTTTCCGCTGAGTTCCAAAAGTAGCAGAGCAGCGGGAGCAGGGGAGAGTTATACGTGGTGGGTGGTGCTTTCCTGGGCGGAGAGCCAATCAATCGAAGTCTCAGGCCGAGGCCAGCGCCTCGATGTGGATTAACCAATAGCGAAGGCCGTTAGAGGGCGGAGCACATATTCATAGAACCTGGGTTACGTGAGTAACCATCATTTTTTCCCATATATGGTTGTGCTACACCATATCCTTTTCTATTTCAGAGTGTTATTAGATTTCTCTCTTTGTATTTGTTCCAACATACAACCCACTTTCTCCCCAACACCTACTACATTAGAGTCCTTACGATTACCATTTTTTATTTATTGTTTTCTTCAGTTTTCAACTCCTCGCACAACAGCCAACCAACAACCTCTTCTGCTACTTAGGTGCTGGGATTCTTGTTTGCCGTGAATTCTCCTATTATTGTTTCCGCGGTGTGTGAAGTGTGTGTGCTGGTTTGGAAGGATAGTTTAGGGACCAAGAGTGTCACAACCATCTGTTAGTGGAACACACCGTCTGCTCAATGACTGCGTAAATCTATGACTGTCCTCTGTGTGAGTGAAGCTCAGGTGCTGTCAGACAGGCCCTCTGCCAGGGGAATCCAACAACACCTTGTCACAGACACACACACAAACACACACAAGCATACCAAAGAATGTTGGCTAAATGTGTGTCCTCATTCCAATTTTCATTTGGACCCCAGATGTGTCTCCTTTACATGATTAAAAAATGCAAGTGTATGTGTGTTTAGTTGCAACCAGGTGAGCTGGGGGCTAATTAATTTGAGGACATGCTGGAGGTTGATGCAGCAGCAGATCATGAATGTTTCTAGATCGTCGTATGCTTTGGACTCCAGTTGTGAACATTTTGCACTTTTTACTTCCATGTATTTTTACTTCCTGGTTTGCCCCTTTTTTTATTTTTCTAAGAGCAAAGTATTATCAAGCTTATGAAGATGCTTATCAGTACTTCCTGATGTATAATTACGGGCTAATATGCTGCTATCATACATAGGATGTTGTTTATTGATGATAAAATAAAGTGTTACCAAAACCTTGCTTTTTTAGTCTTTTATCTAAAGACCTCGTTTAAGTAGCGTCTTTCATGAAGGGAAGCAATGTTCTGTACTGCACCCACTCAGGGTGACACAGACACTGCAGCAATAGATGATTTTTTCATTGTAGCCTTTGTGTTTAAAGTTAGCTGAAGGCGACAGCTCATCGATTGAACTCTGGACGAACGTCAGAAAACGAAGGAATGCACATTCAACATCTGTTGCTCTCTGTGAAACCTCCAACAACGCTGATGGATACAGACAGAAAACTGGAAAATATAATGCACAACATCGGAATACGATTAAGCCAGACAACAGCAGAGTTGTGCGGCTGTAACTCCATCACGGAGTTCACAAAATCATTAACTCCCGCCCTCCAAACATCAATATCCTTCACAGCAGGACAGACACTCCGATTCCTACAGTTCAGAGAGAGCAGAAAGGTCTGTGAGGGAAGGTAAAGAGTTTCTCCCTGAATTGATTTGCTATGTGAGATCATTCTTCCTCAATGAAAGAAGAGAGGAAGCTGTGAAAGGTTTTGCTGTGAGGGTGAATCAAAAAACTACCTTTGACGATGAGGTCGGCATAGTTGGACACTCCGGACCCTCCGTCTGATCGGATAACGCAGCGGTAGCGACTTGTGCTGCGTTGTGAGGTGTCGCCGACGTTGACAGTCGCTGAGAAGCGTCTGTGGTTCACCACTCGGGTCATCATCAGTGAAGTGTCTTTCCCGTTCCACTGCTGCCAGGGGGCAAAAACAGAAGAAAATAGTTAGATTACTGCAGTATTTCAGCATTTGTTGAATGTTTTGCTCATACATCTAAAACTTAGCGTTGAATTACTCGAGATCAGTCTTGGTCTCATGACCACTTTTTTGGGGGACCACTTTCTCAGTCTCAAATGAAATTTTTCCTCTATCTTGTCTCGGTCATGGACTGGACGAGATTTCTACTCAAGACCAGGCAGAGACAGACAGAGAAAACTGCCATAATTGGTAAAAGACAGATTTTTGTTTTGTTGTTTTATTCTTGATATTTATCGACGGTTGCAAACTGCTCCACAAAAGGGCCACAGTGGGTGCTGGTTTTTTCTTCCTAACTAATCAGGAGGAGACCCAAACAACAATAGTGTGTCTGAAGACTGCTGTTTGTCAGACCGGTGCTGCTTGTTTCAGATGATGCCGGATTGGTTAACCAATGTGTACCTGCATTGAGTTTGAAACTCCTTATATATACAGTCTTGGTCTTGTATGTGTCTCAATACTCTCCACTCTCAAAAATGTCCACTTGGTGTGGTCTTGACTACAACACTACTATAACTCAAACATGGAAAATCACATTACATCCACCGTAGAAGATCTTGTGTTCAATTACATCCATGGATAAGTGTCCAAGCCCAAGACACACCTGCTCACCAGATGCCCACAGTGGAGGGGCAGCAAGGAAGAAGATCAACGCAGAACATTAAGCTGTGAGCCACGTGAAAAGATTATGGGGAACGATGCACTCTCCTATATATATATTTATTTGGACCATGCAACTGATTTGCCATTGACAAGTTTTAAAAGTACTTATGTCAATTCAAAATTCTCAGACCACTATGTACACAGAGCCTTTGAAAACCTCTAGACCAAAGCCAACATTGATAAGATTGCAAACCTGAACAAACTTACTTGAACACCCATGATAGTCCTTTTTTCATTATCATTAATCCATTGGTTGAAGAGATAAACAAGAGGTGATGTAAGCACCCGCAAGCATCACATCTTTCACTCTCAGCTCCCGCGTGAATCCCAGCAGCTCCCACAAATAATGAGTCCCAAGTTGACCTGGTCTCAGAAGATATTTTACCAGAGAACAATGTCAGCACTCGCTCTCATGGTCTAAAAATGTCTCTCTGTTTGTCCCTGCAGTGAGCTGTTACACTGTCTCCAGCAGAAATTGCGGCACAGAGTGGTGTTGCACTCCCGACGCAGCGTGTGTAGAAAAGAATTTGTTCTTCGTTATCAATAATTAAAATAAGATCTCCATTTTGAGGCCCATGCCCAAAATGGAAGGTCGCAGTTCTTCTACTGCAACACAGAGTAGTGCCAACACCGAGGAGACACGTACCAGTGCACACTCATGTAAATGAGAACATGGCCGCGTTTTGGGGAAAACACGGTCGCACTTGTCAGGTGAACAGAGACGGAGTCTTTGGTGCAAAGGGGAACAAGGAATTTTAATCATTTCTGAAATAGGAACACTGCAGCTGGGGACATATGAGCTCTGTACTTTCTTTTTTGTAATATCTCCTGCTTGCTGTATTACAGCCATTTCACTGTAACCTCAAGTTTGTGCCCCACTCATACCCATACAGCACAACATTATCTTTATTCAACCCCTTTTGAACGACAAACTGCAGTTCCTATGAGGTGAAGATATGCTGAATAGAAGAAGACGTACAGAAACATTTTAGAAAATATGTACAGATTTCACATTAAAATGTAAACTCCCTCCTACCCACCTTAAGTCACATTAGAAAAGTAGGTCAATCCACTCAGGGGCGGGTCTTAAGTATTCTGTCTACGGTATTCTTATCTACTGTGGAAGTATATTTAAGATTTAAGTTTCGCATCCATTCCATCCTATTTCCTCTCACTTGTTGTAATATAATGGTCCACTATTGGCACTTAATCGCACCTCTCTATTGACATTTTAATGTTCTTAAAGTTTCAAACAAACAATGCTTCTGAGTGGTAGATTTATTGAGAAGCTTATTCTGACAGTGCATTTGGTATATTCATCTTCACTGGTAAAATCGGTCAATATTCTAATGCTTTTTTCAATTTCCAAGTTTTTGTCAAATAGAAACTAAATGGTGGCCCCCAAATCGAAACCATCCGTGAGTGGTCTGTACATACTAGCTCCCATTCTGTCAATATAATGAAGTGAGGCCAAATGTCCCACAAACCTGGAGCCATAGTTTGTCATGCTGGGACCACTTCCCTCCGGCAGTGCACTGAAAGGTGGCGTTCTGACCGACGTTCACTTCCACGTTCTGCAGTCGAAGGAAGTGTGGAGCCTTTCCTGTAACACAACCACAATAAACAAAAATGTTTCAATTCCTTCACACATATCTCAGAGCTTGATTAAATTTAAAACACCAAAAGAAAGCTCGACGATCAAACTTTATTTTGTTAAAAGTTAAGGTAATGATTCTTTGCCTGATTTTCAAAACTTACACACTCAGAGTGGCACTTCAGGAAAAGAACACAGCCCCTCCATAGGTGACCCCACTTCCTCAGAATGGCTCTCGGGTCACTCAACACCGATAAAACAGTCGTAATGTTGCATTTAAGCAACTGGTCGGCTACTAAAAGAGGCACTCTTGTGATGAAGCGCGCAGGAGATAAGAGTGCTGTAACTGCAGTTACTGGGTTCAAACGACCCGTAATTCTGTTGCGAAGAGAGAAGGATGGCTGATGTGGAGACAGATGGGCAGGCGGACAGTTAGACAGGCAGCCAGGGTGACTTTGGCCCCAGACGGGATAATTTCATTTGGAGCGTCTGCAGACAGCAATCAGTTAAACTAAAGATGCATCGATCACAAAGCAATGATGATTTGACCTGACACTAATGGTCAGTTAGCGGCAGATGACACTGTTGAACGAATCGCTTCTCGTATTAATTTGTGTTCCTCCTACATAAAATTCACAAACGCACTCTCCATATTTAAAGAAAGTCAGTTGAGCCTCAACTTCTAAACCTGTCTCACCATATTTTATCTCTTGGGGCACGTATGTCAGCCTAACCTGGAAATATTTCAACAGCAAATATTTGTTCTTTCTTTTTAAATCAAATTATTAATATTTTATTTATTTGCATTTTATAATACAGTATGTTGTCTTCATGTAACCAATGCCGTTCATTTTGTAAAACTGCTATAAAAACAGCATTATACTTCCAAACGTAATATTGTTTAAGAATAATGTAGGGTTGGATGATATGCATCTACTTCAACAGAGTCAAGGGATGGCAACCTTTAATATTAAAAGAGCCATTTGATTCTCTCTCCCATTATGAATAAAGCCACAAAATAAATGGTTCTTTTTTCCTACCGGTTACAGAAATGAAATATAATAAACAGATGTGAAATAACAAGGCTGCATTGCCACTAGACTGACCATATTTCATGCACACATTGTTTATTTTAGTCAGATCGTGCTCTTTTCTTATTTTGTTTTGTTTTGTTTTTTTTCAAAACTGCATGTATTGCATGTTGTGAGGTAATTTTTCCCATTATCAAGCTGTTAATTATTGAGCATGCAAAATGACAAGAAAATGGTAAACAACCTTTCTAACTGGAACTGGACAATATGAGCTCGCCCCTTGTTTACCAACTTTACAGTTTTATAACCAACTCCAGTTTTGGAATATTTCAGTTTTCTTTGCCTGAGAAACGAGAATTAGCAGAAACAACTCTGGATATCCAAGATAAAATCACCTACCTTGGCTTCTTAGCAATAGTTATCTTACGATACAGAAGGAATAAACCTACAAAACATCATGTCTTTATTTACATCTCAGTGTCAACAAAAGCTCGGGCGCAAACTCAGCAGACACGGAGAAGTAAGTGGAGCACTGAGACTTCAGCGAGTCAGAGCCAGAATAGAGTGATAAAATCTGAATTTGGACTGCCTGCAAGTCACAGTCTGTCAACCATGGAGTCTTCTTATTTTTTTCAAGGCTTGGGAACAGACGGCCCTCAGAGGGGTTGCCCGTGTACTTACGACAGGGGTGAGCCAGGACTCGAATATCGTCGATGCCGATGAACCCAGGTTGGCCCTGCACTGAAACCGCTTCAAAGATCACCTAAAACGGAGACAAAAGAGAGGGATGAGCCACTCGGAGAACAATTCTCCATGTCCCGTGACATCTTGACGCCCCTGCTGAGTCGATAAGAACTCCACAGGGGGAACCTCCAAAAGTCAGCAACTATTCATCTTTGTCCTTCTGTCACTTCCGTCTGCTGAGTACATATGCTCTTTCTCTTACTCGTCTTCTTAGTCTGCAGAGCGTGAGCCTGACTTGTGTGGGTTTCATTTGAAAATGATGGTGGAACGATTGTCTTTGTCCTCTGCTCAGTATTCTCACCAGCGAGATACCTTCCATCAAAATAAATATGGAATCTAAATACGAAGCAATTAGCAAGTCAAACACTTCACCACAAGAGATGGAGTGTCAAATATTGACCTTTCTGACATGTGTGAGAGATGAATCAGCCAGTTTGTTACCTGATAGGAGTTTGGCCAGAACGTTGAAATGGCCAGTTCGGCCTTCACCCATCCCTCAGTGACAGTGTCGGATGCATTCCATATGGGGTTTCCTTGGGCTCCCCCATTCACCTGCAGAAAGGGTAGGACATCAGTCTGTCTGTCTGCCTGTCTATATGCCTCCACACCCATCCATTCATTCGGCCATCCATTCATCCAACTGACCATATCACAAAAGGTATCTGTAATATAGGAAGACAAATATTGAATATTGTATATAAAGCTACTTAGCAGCTACTTCTCTTTAAGTCTTTATTGGCAGACCCTTGTGATATTAGCATTATTGCAGTCATATCCCTCCATCATCAGCAGCACACATCCATCAATACCGTTGCATCATTCATTTAAACTTTCTCTCTTTCAGGATAAAACATATTGATTCTTCAGAGTCTGCCTTATCATAAGAGTTGTTTTCTTCAGTCTCGTGTCTGGGTGAATACACTCTTCCACACAAACAAAAGCATCACCATCAGTGAGTTAAAATTCAGTCTCTCCCTTTCAGTTAACATTTAACAGATATGTGCAGGACCTGCCACTGAATCATACCAACTACTGACACACAAGCGAGCATACCTTGATGTAGACATTGAGAGTCCCCGGGCTTGCTCCGTTCCGGCTGGAGAGGGAGTAAAGGAAGTCAATGCAGTGCGTGTCGTTCTCCTTCAGGATGGGCATGTAGAGGTGAGCCTTCTGCCCGGATGCCCGACCCGACGCATTCACAACCATGAAGGAACCTTAAAGGTCACGTGAGAAAGACAAAAAAGCGTTTAAGATTTAAAAAGTGTGTTGAAGTTTTCGTGATTGATCAACAATGATCAATGTGCTTTGTCGCTTATTAGGAATTTCAGCCACTTAAGTTAATAGTAATGGCAGATATCCGAAGAAAATACAACTGGAACTGAGTGGTTTTGGGTCATAATGTGTTTTCACGACTCATTCATGAATTTTGAATCTGAATCTGATCAGAATGTCAAACCACCTCCCAAACACTAAAACAAATATTTTGTATGTGTTCAGCTGTGAACTGCTGAACCTTGAAGCTTCACTTCTAAAGAAGTGGCGTATCACCCGCCTGACACTCTACTAAACAGAAGTGTCCCTTTAATTCACAAGAGTCGTATATTAACTTCTTAATGGATTCACGCCCCGGAGGTTCCGAACCGCTGCGTAAAACACATTTCCTCTGTCGACCAGAGACTTAAGTGTGTTTTAGTCTGTGCTTTATGGGCAGGATGGAGCTTTTTATGAGTCGGGCGGCTCTATTTGGACGTGTTCCAACAGCAAAACGGAGAGTTATTGGGAGAAGATTTGGTGAGAAGAGTGAAGCAGAGGTGCTGCGGTTCCATCACATAGTTTTCATGTGCACGTTCACAATATTGCAGGGTTGTAAAACTCAGAATAAATTCTCACTAAAGCAAAAGCGAGTGTGTTGCTCCAGATTTATGACACAATCTCAAACTACCGTCAGGAAAAATAGCTGCCTGTAAATTGTCAGATTAGTGGAAACATTTCTGACGGGAAGTGCAGTGGTGAGTACGAAATTTGACTCATGATTCGAATCCTTCTTGGTTTGAGCTGCGATGAAGTGTGCCATAAAATTTACAATATACAATATAAATTTACAATATAAAAATCTACAACAATTGCACACATTGTCGTTGTGTGCAATTGAAAGTTGTGCCACGTGTAGAATAAAATAATTTATTGATGAGACTGTAATGGGAAATGAGAGTGTAAAGTATGTGTGAAATAAAATAATCTATGCTTTATGTGTTTGAGTATTAATTAGAAAGTGACGTGGAAGTCCAGAAATGGTCCACATGCCTTCACAGAGGTACATGTTCAAATAATGAAAAGAAAAAGAAAAATAATTAAGAAATTATTGAGCTTAGCCACCTGTTATGTCAACAAACCCTTGTCAAACATTAGTTGACAAGAGTTTTCAACATATATATAACTAATGATATATATGCTGATATATATATATATATATATATATATATATATATATATATATATATATATATATATATATATATATATATATATATATATATATATAAATAATAATAATGTTTTTTTGTTTTTTTTCATATCTATGTAGACAGGGAGTCCGTCGATTGACCCCCGAGACTGGCAGATACAAACTCCAATCTCAACTCAAAATATACTTTTTATTACCTTTTAGACAATTAAACTTGACTTTGTATTCACTCAACATCCACGTCACTTTTGGACTGATCATTAGTATCGCAATCTCGTGTTTTCTCATTAGCCGACATGCAACATTTGTTACAGCTGCTCGGTCATGGAATAACAATCTGTTAACGTGAGAAAAAGTAATGTATCTGTCAACCATGTCAGCACGCAAACATGCGCACACACACACATCAGAATAACTGGGTCAACAGCACACAACAAACCTCACAGCACACAGCCACAGGAGACCAGCTGTTTTCAGAAAATCATTTGAGGATTCAGCTACTTTTATTTTCCAAAAGCTGTCGATATCAAACGGCAGCGTCAGCGGCGTCTTTCAGCTGCTGAAGTACCTGCGAGCCAAGCGTGCAACTCCCAGATGATAAGTGGGCTCATGCAATCATATGTTAAAAATACAGTTAAGCAGAGGAAAGTTACAATTGTGTACAATTGTTGTCAGTAATAATTACTTTCATTTGAATACCCTTTTATCAAGTGTATTTATTGCAAATGGTATTTCACAAATATTCACAAACATAGACAGCTCAGTTAATTACGTCTACATTTATTTCTATCTTTTGTTTTATAGTGTTGCAGCTTCTGACAACAGTTTGTTAACCATTGGCAGCTATTGCATGAACGTCACCATGAAGCGATCAATAAGGAGCATCGTATCTAATTCCGGGTGGTATAAACATTTATTGGGGGACCTTATACATAAGTAATGGCCGTGCAGTGGGACTGGGTAATCAGTTTCTCTTGACTGTGTGTGTATGGATTTGTGTGTTGGTGGGAAAATGAGCAACAACTGTGGGTTAGAAAAATCAATAAAAAAAGGTGGGTTATTCAGATCATTAGTAACACAATCACAACACATTCGAACACTCAGGCCATCCAGGATTTAATACCTGAAAAGACTTTTATTTGTTTATCTACTGTTTTTAACAATGATTTTATTTTTATTTGTTGGAAAAGTTTCATTTTAAAACTTCTGATTAAAATAACTGACTATCAGAATAGCGAAAAAATGACACCTTTTTTTGGAAATATATTTTATTCATGATTCTTATCCTTATTACTATCTACAACATGAATCGTCTGTGTTTTGGTCAACATGACCCACCTCCAACCCAGCTATCACCTCAAAAGGCTCCAAAATAGTTTTCTGACGCAAGCGTCCATTCAGCAACTCAAGAGTTTCTGTTTGGACCAGTTGAAGGTCACAAAGCCTGACCCTGTGAGGAAAAGGAGGTCAAGTGGTACATGACAGTCAGCTGGGCGGCAGATGAGGCCTAAACCAGATGAGCAAAGACATGGCACATTCGCCGTCAGATTCCTCATCATCATCATCATGAAAAGGAAATCATTGGGGCCTGAAACCATATCACATTATTCTTCGGCCCATTGCGCTCGTTTATTTCACCGAGTTCTCCCCGAGGGTCTCACACACTGGCAGTGGAACCCATATGTTATGTGTCCTGAATGTGTAATGGCCCTGTATCGTCACACATAAACTCATACACACAGATAAACACACAGATAAATGCGACGGTGTCAGTGTACATTTAATCACCTGCGCCATCACGATGCATTAGTCACACTTTTATATTTAAAGAGGCCTGTTTGCTCTCCATGTCTGTGTGAAACCATATATCTAGAGAGGCACTGTAGCGCTGCTTTGTTTTGGCACATGGATGCAGACCATGATGAATTAAACCTTCAGCCTCCCTGGCTGAGCACAGTCGGGATTCACAGCCCACAACTTTTTCTATCATTACAGTATGGCCATTATCACCACAATAGATGAAGCCCTCGACGGTACAATTATGCTCCAAATTCCGCCATGTACTTATAAATAGATCATGGGCACATAAGATGCTGGTTTAGGCTGAAGAATATTAGATAGCAGCGCTGCTGGGCTGTTCCCAGCCTGCAGAACAAAATGGTCCAAGAAGAAAAAGCAGTGAACCATGGGGATCCCCATCTGTGATGAGGCGCCATCTCGACTTTAAGTAGTGCTCGGATCCTGTGATGGAGAAGTGTGGATGCAGAATTAGTGAAGTTCAAACATAAACCAAGACTTGCAGCCAAGGACCTGGATACTCATGCATCAATACCTGCGTAGAATTCATTCTGAAACTTGGTGTAAACGGCGTATGCAGAAAAATATCCGGTTGTATGAAACAGAGTGCCCGCATGAATCTGTGCTTGATACCTCACAAATAAGCACAGATGGCACCCAACCAAGTTCCATGACCTCATTTAAATACGCAAATCATATGTAAATCCAACCCACCCTCACTCCCAGAGCGTAAAATGTTGACATTGGGAAGGCGGACTTTTGCGTCCTATACTGACAAGAAAGGAAATCTTCCGCCTTGCACACATAGGCCATTCAATGGATTAAAAACTGGGGACACGTAACGAAAATTTTCTACACTTATTCACATTGGATGTCAGTTGCTATTGCGATTTATAACCCTCCATGGCTCTACTTCTTTGTTACGGTACTGAAAAGCACTGTAACTAAAACGCACGACGGTTTGATGGACTGTCTTTCTTTTACGTGTTGTGCTGTGATGTGTCAACATGTAACACTGATGGCTGCCCTTGTCGTAAATACTCGAGGCAAAAATCAACTTTCCCAACGTCAATATATTGCACCATGGGAGTGAGGATATGTTGCTAAATTAGTCCTCTGTCACAATCAACAAATAGACAGGAGAAAAAAAATAACCCAACATTGCAATGCCAGTGGTATGTATGGCTCTGAGCATGAGTTTATCTTGTTGCAAAATACAAACAAGAGCCAGCCATGGTTGTTCAGCGATAGCTCCATTTACATAAGGCAAAACTATATCACTTCAAAAATAATAATAAATATAGAAACTAGCATTAACATGCACAGAAGTTGGCCAGAAGCACCCTAAATTTCCATCTAATTTTCAGATATCTACGGATTTTGCCATGAGGAGTGTGTATGCCACGTTTTTGTGCATCCACACCTTTGATAAAGGAAGCGTGTGATTTAGCTAAATGCACCCAGATTCTGATGCTGGTGTGTAATAAGTGCCACTGACACTTCTTTGTCTTCGAAGTAAACATAGCTCCTGATACTTATTTCATGGATTTTATTTATTTATTTATTTATTTATTTTTTAAACTGCCTGAGTGCATCACGTGCATCACGCCTAATTTAAATAATATAAAAAAATATTACAATAAATGAGTCCCCTGGTCTCGTTTTTACTTTAACAAAGACTCAGATGATTGCACACAATTATGGACAACAATGAAACATATTTGCATAACATTTACTACTTCTTCAAACAACCAGCGCCATTGGAGAGATGAATTCCATCACTAAGAGCTCCAAAACAAAACTTTCCTTTCTGAATACTTTCACTTTAAAGAAACAACTGCGTTATCAGACATGAAAGCAAATAGAAACTGAGTTTAAATCGCTTTTCAGTGGATCAATTACATCCCCAGACTTTCTCTTGAACACACCGCCCAACACAAGCTGCTCACAGACAACGATGTGCTCAAATGGCTCCCTGGGGATTCCCGCTCAAAGCCTTTTTTTTTTTTTTTTTTGGGCTGTGTAGCTCTTAAACCTCTTTCATTTCCCTTATCGGGTATGTTGTGTGTCGCCTTTTGAATTGAGACGTCTTGGTAAAAATCTCTTGTAGTTATTTCAGCTTCTGACAATTCGGTTCACATTAGTAATATCTGAAGTTCCTTTATTTTCCTAAATCCAGCCGCGACAACGTGATTTGATAGCAGCGTAAAGACAAGCGAGTGTCCACATGTGGCCTGGAAACGTCCATCATCCACCTCCAGGGGCAGGAGTTGTGCTTCATCTCCACATTCTGTCAAATCTTTTAGTCTCATGAAAAATTTAGTGTGACTAAATGGCATTCAACCATCCCACAGAGTTTCCGTCGCTCAGGTGCTGCTGTGGTTTACACACTATTAATTATGGAGTAGGTTTTGATTTGAAATGATGTCAAGTATGGAATCAAGGGGATACTTTTGATTTAGTTTTATCGCCACTCTGGCAAGTAAAAATAACACTCTTTTGTCGTGTGTTCTTTCAGCACAAAACCAAAACACTTGGGAGCAAAACCATAAAATATTAATTCATGTTTTGAACATAGGTTAATTCTCAATGAGCATATGTCACAGTCATTATTAAGACAAAATTACTTGTTTAATTCATCAATTACATCGGAAGAAAAAGTGAGAACATAGAATGTACACCACAGTATCACAAAAGTTGAAGGATGAGTCAAAAACTATGGGGAAACATGATTGGTTTTTTGATAAATTGTGCCTTTTTGGAACATACAGATAAAAAATAAAATAAGATTAAAAACAAAATAACAATTACATCAACACAACTTTCGCCATCGTCTTGTTGTCTTTGTCTGTACTGGGCGTAACCTGCTTTGCCCACCGCCCCAAACACGGTTTCTTGTTTGGTGGTCTTCACTACAACACTAACTGGACTTGGGTCTCCACCACTTCAACAACAAAAATAACATTATAAACAAAATAATACAGGTCAAAGCTACATTTTTAACAAAATGTTTTCAAACTATATTAAACCTTCTAAATAGAAAGAAACGGTTTATTTAAAAAGAGAAAGACCGAATTGGATGTATTGATGAAACACTTAAAACATTCTGAGGCTATTCTTGAAAGCAGGTATTAAAATGAAAAGCTTGCATCTCTTTCTGCAGACTATCCTAATAGTCTCGCCTCTATAGCTGCGCCGCATCGATTCGCTAACATTGTCTCATTGCAGGGGGGACAGAGGGGCGGGTGACATCGGGGTTGGATAGACATAGCGACATCCAATCATTTCAAAAGGTTTGGTTCATGGAACAGTGTTTTTGTGTGTTTTATTTTTGTGCAACAGCTTTACATGAATTGGTTACAATCGAAGCGTGAAATGGTGTAATGCTCCATCTACACGCTAACCTCTAGCAACAGTTCGCAACTTCACTTCATAGCAGCAGCAGTCGATGCAACCATAATAGATGCTCATTACTAAAAGCAAATACCAAAAGCTGTGCTCTGTTGTCAGCCAGCATCAGATTATGTCAAAGAGTTCAAGACTGTACACATGACTAGACCCTTTGATGAGATGGTGCTGACAAAAACGTCATGTCTGTTAAATGGTTCCAATTTCAAGGGTTCAGTCAGAAAATACTCTATGAGTAAACCTCATCAGGGATACAAAGTCATAGTACCCTGATAATAGCATTATATTGCCTTATGAAGCTGCACAACACCTGGCAAACTTTACTGGCTCTTATCATTTCAGATTTTTCTGCCTGCCCGACTTCACAAACAGCTTTATGGTTTCATAACTCCTGCAACTCCATGAGGCGATGAAAAACGTATGACTTGGCTCAGGAACAAAGTGGAATTGGATATTGGATTCTCTACTTTTGAAGGGGATTTCGCCCCAGAAAGACATCTGAGGCTGTGGAGGAAAATGAGACAATGTGTTGCAACTGCTGAGGTTTATTATAGATAAGATGCGAGGAAGCTGAAGTAAATGTGATGCCAGAGCCTGTTTGCCATCTGAAATCGCCTCTTTACATTTTCTCATCAGCAAAGCAGGATGGATAAATCTGAGTGCTCTCTGACAATCGGATCTGATATTCCTGGCAAAGGCCAGTGCTTTTGTGTCAAATGCTGATTCACTTTTAAGTAAGAGAGATTCATGGGAAACTGATTATTTTAAACATCACACAAGTCCAGTTTGGTCTACATGAAATCACCAGCTACATTTAGGGGCAAGAAGCTCTTCATCAGGTGGATTAGAGGGACTTGTAGGGTTCTGTCCTGAGTTCAAGCTCAGTCCTGAGGCGACCACATGTTGCAGAGGTTGCTACATAGTCAATCTGAACACCCGAAATGGCAGCTAGAGAGCAAACGCTTGCACACCCTATTGAGAAAACCATCCATCCATCCAGATATTCGTTTTAATTTTGGTTTGCAAAAAAACTGAGTCAGCATTTACAACCAGGTGAAACTGGGTTTCTTCAAGTTCAAGTGAAATGCATGTCTATACATGAGATTTTTTTTTTTATCTCAGGGTCATGGGGACCTTTAGGAGCCTCTGAGCAAAAAAAGTTTGTTTTTTTCAGTTTTATCTTTCTTTTTTCTGCTTAAATTACATTCCCTGAATCTCTGCTGATGCATTGTGTCTCTCTTTAGGACAAAGAAGCATGTAGACTGTACACAGTTGCTGGATTCATAATAATAAACAGATCACTTTGGACTTCTGGCATAAGGCGCTACAAACCATCAATAATTGCTTCCTGTGGGAAAATCTGGCGCTTCATTGACCATAACGCCTCCTCATTCTTCTAAGCCCTTTCTCGTTACACAAATCGACCATATCTTAAGTCGATAAAATATGTGGGTTTGCCCCCACACTAAAGGTTTGTGCCCCTAAACTAAAGTTGTGAAAGAACACCAATTAGATGAGGAGAAGTCTTTCAAAACTGTAGCTCTAATGGACTATGTGTACAGGGGTGCTTATGTAGTTTATATGGGCTGTGAAACATGCACTTCAAGGGGAGAAATACTCGTTCATTGATGCATATTGTTCACTACAATTGAATAAATGCTTCATTCGTGGTTTCATTTACTCACTGAAAGTTTTTTTTTTTTTTTCCTGTTGCAACATTCTGATGCCACCGGCACAGAAGAAAGTCAACTCTGTAACTTCTGGAGGCAGACCTGTGCATATAGTCCGTTGATAGACATCCAAAAGTTAGCACATAGAGCAGGAAGTAAATATTAATGGTACCAACTGTAGCATCAGTATTCAGAGTGCTAGAGGTGTTCATTGAGTTTCCTGCCGTTAAACCAGGATGCAATGGATGTGGTCTCAAGCACTCACGCACACCTGCAGGCCAAAGTGAAGCCGCTATAATCCCTCTCTAATAAGGTGGTAAAGACGGCAGGAATGACAATATCGATCCTGCCTTTGGGGGAAAGCTTCTCTGTTTTCTCATTAGGCCCATAAATTATACCCACAAAACACCACATAAACCACCAGCAGAGAATCTGCAGGCCAGAATTGACGTGCAGGGTCTCTAAATCCCAAAAGCCCCTGCTGTGTGGGTCGTGACTGAGTTGACCTATAGGAGATCGAACTCGGAGCATGTGGATGGTGGCAC
The DNA here is from genome assembly GCF_027744825.2 of Synchiropus splendidus. Taxonomy (NCBI): domain Eukaryota; kingdom Metazoa; phylum Chordata; class Actinopteri; order Syngnathiformes; family Callionymidae; genus Synchiropus; species Synchiropus splendidus. The sequence continues at coordinate 23,674,654 of NC_071339.1, read as the reverse complement.
TGGAGACAATGGCTGAGAGGTCATCGTTTGTTTTTGCCTCTGCGCCCCTGGTAGTCTCATATATCAGTCTGAGAGTGTAGCTTAGATCAGCCGAGAAGTGAGGCTCTGACAGTGAGGTGGAGGAGAAAAGAAAATTGGAGCAACTCCAAGTCGTAGAAGCACAGATCTACAATAAAACTGTTAAATAATAGCATTACTTAATGAGATTTAACACATGATTTGACTGGGTGGCGTTGACTCGTTGATGACCCTTGAAAAAGTAGTGCAATCCCCATTTAAAGTCGCATGCTACATCAGTCGACACAGATATCCTGGTGATAAGATGAAGAGAAAATGACGAAAAAGCATCTGTGAACAGGCAGTAAAAATGCCCTGCATCTCAGTCCGGTTCACTTCACATCTGATGACTTTGAAGCATCCAGTGGACCACAGATGCTCACAAGCCATGTGGTCAACAGAGGGGCGACTATAAGACAATGTTTTCCCACATGGAGGGACCTGGAAGTGAAAGACATGTGCCATAGAAAGGGACACTATTACCCCCATAAACAGCTGGAATCAACACATTTTCCAACACATTTGTACCTGCTATTTTGTGAATCAGGTTGGTGCTGCATCATTAAATCCCACCTCGACATGTGAATCTTTCACAGAGCTTCACTGATACTGGTGCACCGCAGAATCAAATTCTTAGTCCAAACAGTAGAAACCAAACCTACCTGACATTAGTTCCTATTCTATCCATTTGATTCCGTTTGAATCCAATGTTGCGCTGCCCTTGGCATTCCCAGAAAGTTGGTGCTGCTCAATGTTCCGCTCAGGTACATTGTCATTAGGAAAATAACAATGAAAGCCAATATTTAGTTTTGAACATTAATGTGGGGGAAGAATTGATACCACTGAAACACCAATGCATCAACATGCAAAGCAGAAGACAAACTGAGTCAAAATTTGGCACAGATGCCCACTTGACCACCGTCAATATCTTATGCCTGAGATATTGTAGTTGAAGATACAGTACTGAGACAGAATGCAATAAATATTTACAATAGATACGTTTACTTTAACACATTATCACATGAAGCCGTTGAAGGTGTTTTTGGCTGAACAATTAAGTCACCTTTAATTTAACAGATGTCTGTGAGTGTATTTTATAAATAGCTCTCTGGCAGTGTCATGTGAATGTGAAAAGATGGTAATAAAGTTTAACATTGTCTGCTGCACTGGGATTTATAGTACTGTAAAGTAAATAAATGTTTCTCATTGGGGCATTGATTTACCGCAGGCACCATCTCTCTCACACTGACATACACAGAACTTTCTGCCGAAGACAAGGATATATTTCACTGCACAAACTGACAAGTACACATGCGACCAGTACACACCCATGTGTAGGAAAATATACGATAATCTCACCCACAATTTAAGACACTCAGGCCATGACATGGGCACACAAACACACACACACACACACATACACTAGCACATAGCTGTTTGGCTTTTCATATATCAACAGCTTTATGATCCCTCTCCAGTGTTCCCTGATCTGCTCTCTGTAGTACCAAACATGTACGTAATTGGCTTTTTAATGGCTTCTGCATTTCCACACATTTCCCATCTCGGTTTTCTGGCTTCTCAAGCCTCATTTGAGGAGTCACACTAAAGAGAGCCAGGGTGAGGGAGAGACAATAATGGAGGGGTTGGAGGGAGCAGTCGAGCTGCAGAGTGTGTTGTAATTGTAAAGCAGAAGCTGACCAACACTGTGACTTCTGTGGTGATAGAAAGATGCAATGGCAGTTAAATAAGAAACTTCTAAGGGAGCCACTTTAGGCCGACAAGCACTTCACATCCTGTCTTCTTCTGAAATCCACTCGACACACTAATTTAAAATGAGAGGAACAATCATGAAAATGATGTTAATATTGGAGAGATCTAAGAAGCACTGAACAGCCACCTGCTCTGTGTGTATCTGAGATAGCGCTACACTGAAGGTCCAGTTTCCTTCTACACCTATCATTGGTTTCCAAGTGCATCTAACTGTCACCTCCCGACGCATTGACTTGACCAGACGTCAGCAGCATGTAGTCGGCCGTTTGGAACTGCTGAAGTTGCTTCAAAGCTCTTTTCTGTTGTCTATGCTGACTGTCTCTTTCTTGTCTCATGCGCTTTAAGTCTTGCTGTCACTGTGTGGCTCAGACACGTCTCGTAAGAGGGGGAGGAATTTCAGGCACAGCTCAGCGTTCTCACTCAAACAAAGCTACTATGGTGCTGCTCATCGGAAAAGGTTTATCATTCATTCATTCACAGAGGTTATTTGAGAAGAATTTGAAGTAGCTCACTTATCACTGTGTATGCTTTTTAAGTGCAAACTGCAACTCCTGAGTAAAGAATCAAATTTGAACTCAATTATGAAACTCAATAAAGACATGCTCGTCCTTGTAGCAGAGAACAACTAAGCGTAATTTGAATCACCATAATTAGGATCCATTGATTTCCCCATTGTTGAGTGCGAGACACAAACATCTCGACAAAACTCTGAGTCTTTCAGGCACACCTGTTAGTGTTTGGCTTGGATTTATTTTTTTCTCTTCAGGTGACACAAATAACAAGTCTCAGCATACCGCCCCCTGCTGGGTGGGGTGAGCACTGCAAATATGTGTCACAGCCCAGAGACAATCAAGAGCAGAGGCTGAAATGGAATTAAACCCATTTGGGTTGAGGTCATGGTGTCAAACCAGTCCTCAAAGAGCCAAAACCCTGCACCTACTACAGACCCTTTTGTGGATCAGTTCGACAGGCCTGGTCTTGAGTCATACCTGAAAGCGGTCCAATGGGTCCACGAGACTTAGTTAAGCAAACCTTGGTGGTAGCGCAGCTAGATCCCATTCCACTGATCAGTTTGCAAAGATTTTTACACTTGGGTTCCAGTCTGCATTTCCAGATGGTCACTTTGTGCTCCGACGGTAATATTCTCTCTCTTGACACTTTGATCTCTTGTAGCTCCTGTTTTAATTTCTGTTGTCTGTGTGCACGTTTGTACCTTTGTATAGCCTCTTACGTTATTCTCCTCACTTGCCTTCTTTAGGTTTCTCAATTGCGTGTGTGTTATTGTTTAACTCGTCTTTTTTGTTTCACTACGTCGCAGTTTATCCGTGTGTGTGTGTGTGTGTGTGTGGAACCACCACTGACCGCTTTGCGTCATTTGGGCCTCACAAGTTTTGTTTCCGAGCGTGTTTCAATTGTCCTGTTATTTCAGGTTTGAATTTAATTCACCTGCGTTTCTATTTTCAGGTTTTCACCCCTTCCCTATATGTTTGTCATCCTTGCTCCACTACTGGTGTCGACGTCCTCAGTTGTTCCTTCTTGTTTGTGTATAGTTTGTGTTTATTGTATTAAAGTCATTGCTAACTTCTACTCTCGTCGTTCGAGTTTTCTGTTGACCGGCAACAATCCTGCACTTGAAAATCATGTCATCACTTGCTTCTACAGACGAAGAAGAAATCATCTGTCAGTCTGTGGTGCCTCAGTGTTGGAATATAACCGTAGAACCGTAAACGTCCAGTTCTTCATCCCTCCCGACGCTGATGTCACAAGTGTGATAAATAAGCATTCTCATTTATTCCAGGTTGATAGAATACAAATAAAATATCAGTGCAATAAAAATGTGTATATGAATCAAATTCCAGGAGCGAGGGCCACTTTCACGCCTGCCTCCTCTTGTTTGCCTACACTCATGCTCACATGGCCTTTTACTGAAGCTGTGTTTACATCCCAATCAGCATGACGGCTGCTTGCTAAGTATATTCATTACCTTTCATCGCACTCCCTTATTCATGTTGTATTTTCTGTCATGTGTAATGCCATCTTGAAAATCACTCCTTCGCAAAAGCGCAGTTGTCTAAACTGCTGATATTGGCAGCACAATCAGCAGTTTGGAAGGGGACGTTCACGCACCGATAATATCAATGACAGTGAGTGGATGAAGCTATTTCTGTGTGTGATGTCATTTACAAAGAGAATTATTACACTCTTTGTTTCATGCATCTCTGTAGAGGGGTGTTGATCATCGTCCAGGATGCTCTTTGTGGGGGACAATGGTTGTTTAAGTAAGAGTCCTAAAACATTTCACATTGATTGCCAGTTTTCATTATGCAGGATTCCAGTTTGAGCATGAACCAGAATCTGTTTGGTTTAATAGCTTGTCAACATCCAGATGATTTGGGGATGAGAGGCAAACTGAGCTTTTTAAAACCAGTTGGGTATGAGGAATATAATTTAGCCACTAACTGCAGAATGAAGAAAGAAACATATCAGGAGCAGAGCTGAGACGAAGCTGGCAGAAAATGAATCAGAGAAGGCCAAAGACAGTGTCTATCAGCTTCATTCTCCATCGCTGGCTGGTTATAACCCTCTTTTCTTCCCGCTTGTCAGTTGTTTTCAGACTCTTTTTCTAGGTGTTGCACCTTCCTCCTTTTTCAACATGCACTACTAAACACCCTGGCATACAAATACACAGAGTTATCACTGGCCTACAGGGAGCCATTACTCCTGCGATCCAAGGCTTTTACGTGACTGTTCAGTCTTAAAAATGGGCATTTATTGCTCACCTGATAAATGGTGTCTTTTTCTTTAATACACTATTGCCTCAGTTTCATTTTGGAAGAAAAAATAATAATAACAATCATAACATAGATTTCAGGTCGGAAAGCGAGGAGGTTTGCCATAAGAGATCTCAAATAATCATAATAATGATAAAAGTTCACCATTTTGAACAAAGAAAACATGACATGATGTGCAGACAGTAGGAAAGTTACAAGTAGCAAAGATGAAGACAATAGTAATGCTAGATGACGAACGCTGGACATAGAGATACCAAGTGAAAGGAGAAGTAGATGTGAGCATGAACTCGTATTTCGGAATCTTCTTGTCATATGATAAATCATCAGTGCATTTTACTAACATTGGTAGTCCAATACTAGGAAACACAGGTGACGTCTAATGATTTGTTTGTAGCCCCTCCCACTCAATCCAGTCAGATTGTTTTTTTTAAGGTAAGGTCCTAGCGAAAACTCAAAAAGATAACACACGAGGGAGTCTCTCTTGTTAACCTCCTGCCTATTACTGCTATTAGAAATTACATTGGAATGTGCTATTCAACACTGCAGCAGCAGTTTGTTATGCTCAGAAGAAGAGAGACTAATTTAAAAAAAACAATGAATGAAAAGATGGACAAGGATAAATCCTTCTCCACAGTCCTCTAATGTTTGCAACTCTAATGTAAAACCAGCTGCTGTGAGACTTTGGGAGAGAAGACGTGTTCTCACTCTGCTGTGACCAAATTTCTCATGAATTACAGTTTGGCTGTTGCTCGTTTCTCCTCCTGTCATTTCTACTTCTCTGGCTGACAGCTCTATCTGCTTGAGTTGGAGTTACGAGGGGGATTTCACCAGCGCACTAATCCATCTATCTTTATTTCGCGCTCTCTCAGTGGATGTATAACGACGCGATAATGGCCTTGCTGTGAAAGAGACTGACGGCTCCATAAGGCTCTTGCTGGTTTTTTAACGTTTAAATGGAGGCAACAATTCAGAAACTGCCATTTCTTATGCCAAAAGCGAGGGCGATTAAGCTTTTTATGGGCTTTAACTCGTCATTTTCGAAGAAAAGTTTTTGGTGGATTTATTTTATGCCCAATCAAGAAGAATTGGATACAACTCCCTCCTTGTGTTGCCAAGAGTCACTGAAGGTGCGAGTCAGAGGGTGTTTGCTGCTGATGGCCAAAAATGGCCAAAAATTTGATGCAGCGCGACTTAGTCAACATGTCAACTTTATACAAACATTTTGTACAGGTGAATCAAAAATTCTTTCTTTATTTTCTTTATTTCATGGAGAGGGTCAGAGCCAAACTGTTCAGACAAACCAAGTAACTTGGACAAAGTGCCCAGGTTCAGGGGGCAAGGTGGTCTCTGTGTATAGTAGCTGAGGTAGGTTTGGTTTAGTTCAGTCGGGGCATATCTTCATGGCAGAGCAAAGTCTGCATATCAGTGGTGAGAGTACAAACTGCACACATTTACCGCATTTTTGGTCATCAGTTGTGCCTTGTTTAACACAGCCATCAATAATAGACAGCTAAATTATAGTATGCCAAAGCAATGTGCCATTAACCGTGCGTGTGGTTGATGCGCCTTGAGGTTAAATATCCAGTTTCTGGTCGCCAGTGTTGATTTGAGGGCTCTTGAAGGGCCAGACTTGATTGCATTTGTGATTTATGAGCAGAGAAAGCACGGAGCGTTAATGACACACTGAAGGCGAGCGACCTCGCATAAATGTGGATATTTTGTCAACTGCTGTTTGTGAAGGCAACACACTTGTACGTAAAATTGTTCTGACAAGCAGACAGTAGAGACAGAACATTTAGAAAATAACCCTCAGCTCCTTTTCTTTCCAGCTGGATGGTTCACAGATTTGAGCTTTTCTATGTCTAGAAATTGAGTGGCGGTCGGCCACTGAGATTGTGAGAGGATGAAGAGTACAGCAAGCTTGCGGGAGTGTATACAGAATGAGAGTGGACAGTAAGCACCTACCATGGGGAGGTGAGGAGCTGAGGGGCTTGTCATAAAATTCATTCAGCATTCTAAAGTACCTTAAAGCTGTGCAGCAGCCATCACTTGTATAAGTATGTCTTACATCTATGTTTAGCAGTAAAAACGTGTCTTCATGAGTGGTCACACACTCCACAGAGAAGCATCACCAAATTACAATTTGATTAGAAATACAGGGAAGAATAACACCATTTGATATGACTCGGTTATTAAGATTACGTTTCTTTTTTCGCTAAGCAATACTAAAGCTGAGTGTGGCAAGAACCTCATGATGCCATATGGATCATGATACTTCACTGTACGATATGATTACGATATTATGATAGATTGCTATATTCTACTAGGTTAAAAAACTGGCACAATTTTACTCAAAATAGAAAGGACAGATTAAGTGAAATTATTTTAGAGACTACCTTTCCACTTTATTTATTTATTTATATATATATCTAGTTAAAAAGTGAAGATCAAATGCAGTAAAATATATAAAAACTTACTTTGAATACATGCTAACCAGCATGTACAGTGTGTCGAGTCTGACACACTTAAACTACAGTACAGTGACATTCAATAAAAGTTGCAAGTTACTTTGGGCTGAAATATATATTATTTAATCTATGTCATGATACGAGCATTGAAGGAGTTCAAATCGCAATATCAGAAGCATCATTCTCCTGCAATTGTCCTATATGTCAAAGCACATCAGTGGTAAATGTCAATTGTGTGCTTGCTCTTGGTTGGATTAAACCAGACCAAATTTCATACTTGCCTTTGATTGACAGCTGAAGCCAGCCAATGAATTAAAATGTTAGATTTTTTCAGAAGAAAATATCCATGGCTTTCATTAAAACTTCATATCATATCAAGACATCTGTCATGAATATCTTGATAAAAAGTTTGTCTATCTCCATCTCTTATTCCAGCAAGACAGCAAGACAATGTGAGAGTCCAACTTCCAGCTTTGTGATTATACATATATATATATATACACACACACACATCTAGTGGTATATATTAAATACCGATAGATGTATCGATATCAAACATACTTCTAAGGCCAAAGCATTCCGACACATAATAGCAGATTGCAGATGAAGAGAGCCATCAAACACAACAAGCCACACACAAACCCACACACACATCAGAAAGCACAGTGGACGAGACACTCACTCAACGAGATTCTGTGTTTTTTTAAAAGTTGCCCTGAGAATCCCAGGCACAATTGAGGAGGGGAGGGGAAAACAACACCAATTCTGTTCTGATTACTGCTCTGAGAAAGAATTGGGGTTCAGTCCATTCCCACCTGAGCCCTTCAAGTTCTACATCAACTTCAGTCTTTCTGCCCGTGACAGTTTAAGTGTTTAGAGCGGCACACTGCTACAGCCTGCACACATCAGATTAAATCGATAGAAGGTTCAGGAGGGCCCTTCAGCCACCTCAGTGGCTGCAATATCCGAAACATTTGTTTCAAAGTAGCAGGTCATTGAGCAATATATATTTCCACCACGGGACTTTATCTAAATCTGAAGGCCTTTTCTATTTCATCTTTCGCAATTAGTCTTTAGCGGCACGTCAGCTCAGCTCAATTCCTTTGTTTAATCGTCCTCATATCTGTCCAGTGCTACCCTAAATCTGCCATTTCACTGTGCTTCGTAGATTACTTCTCTCATGTTACCCCAAGAGCACACAAGCAAGCTCTGCATTTGGCATCGCAAAGTACTCATTTTGTGTTTGTATGCTGAGCTATACTTCAAGTGGTGTGTTAACACATTTAGCTCTATCATTCCTGAATCTTTGGAAGTACAAATGTTTAAAAAAAAAAAAAAAAAACCTAATCCTGCCCTTCCCGGCTCCCTGTGATCATATTTTTTTTCGGAATGCAGCCATGTTGACAGCAGCAGAAAACATCATGGAGCTTTGAAGTTGGATGTTTGAGGCTCGTGTGAGTTTGTCTCGCTCAGTGAGGGGTTTGAAGGTAATAAGAACTAAGGGATACATGCGTGCATGTTCAAGCATGTTAACATTTAGAGGGAATTAAACTCACAGAGACCGAGAATATTCACACTTCAAGCCAGGATCAACAGAAAGAAAGTGCAGCTAAGAAGTTACACTTTTAATATTGGTAACTAGTTGCCAGTTATTCGTTAGGAGGGGCAGATTACAACTCTTGGTCACGACAGACACGAATGAGTCTATGACAATGTGTTGGTTAAATCAACATACAGCATTTGTATACTGGATGAGCCTTCAGGGAATACACACCCCAGACATGCAGTCAGTATATCAACTGAACAGCGATGTGGGAACGATGTACGTCTGATGAAAGCAACATTGGACACACAATTGTCAAAGTGTTTTGCACTCATGACCTCAATATTACTGTTTTTTAAAGACCCTCTCAAGGGAAAAGTGTCATTGAAACATCATCTATAAATTTGGATTTACTTCTGTAATGCTAGTTAAGGTACAACGACGAACAAGTCGTACAATCGTTTCATTTCCAGTATTAAACAGAACTGTTCAAACATCATTGTGATCTGAGTCCAAATATTTAAACTACGGCTGTGTCAGGAAAAAAGAGTGACAGGCAATTTGTTCCTGTCGTGATTTATCAGATCTTCAGCTCGCAGGCAGTCAATAAGCTGACTATCATGTGAAGGGCTCATTTGCTATGATGGCTATCAGGCCTGACAAGCCTTGCCCCAGACCAGAGATGAGACAGATAACTGACACAAGATGTAGGCACAGAATAGAGAGGGGGGGAAAGGGAGAAAGAGTGAGAGAGAGATGGGCACTTACCTATCTTGATCTGAATCTTGCCCTGTTGAGTGTTTTACTGCATGAAGGCCTTGGGTCCTGAACTATCAAAGGTATGGTCTAGAAAAATGGCCCACTTACTCTTGACTGTCTTCCACTTAATGACAAAACTTTGCAACTTATTAAGCTAAAAACAAAACAGTTTCTCAGACTTAAAGGTGTGCTACTCATTTTGAGCCGAAAACAGATTTATCAACCACAGGAATGCGTTTGTTGTACGGGAAGTTTAGAGCACAAAAAGTCATAGGGCCAGAGCAAAATAGGGCCATCGTCTCACATGGACGAAGGAAGAGTCTAAATACCTGTTTATGTTAACCTAGCTCATGTGGTGGAGAAAAAAAGTGGGGTGAGGGCAACGGGTTAGCTTCTGCGAGAAGATTGCTGAAATGGGGAAATCCCTTGCTCCCTTGGTTTGACAGCTCTGACACCGCCCATGTGATAAATGGGCATGGAGCTAGGGTCTAGACCTATCTTTCCTGGCCTCTGCAGATGGGGATGACCATAGACTATGCGGTCCTCCAGACCTACGTACTACCAAGTCCCTGAGGATACCGGGTTGAAAATGAAGGAACGTGTGAATGAGGTGGAATCACCCCGTTTCAGTGCAAATACAATTTTCATGCCATTTTCTTGTGAACGGTTTGGTAATTTCATTTCTACAACAAATTGAGTTGCAAGAGTTTTTGTAGATGCTGATGCGGTGATGGAGCAATTTTGGTGTCCACTCAGCATGAAATTGTGTTTGCGTTTAAGGCGGGACACACCACTTCTTATCACGGACGAGGGGCAATTTGCTCAGCTCTCGTCGGCTAGGAGCCAAGCACACACACCATGCAAGCTCAAACACTCTCAAATTTCACATCAGGTCTCATTTATATGAAGATGGAATAATATCATCGTCTGTATTAATGCTGGAGGGTTGAAAGCAAAGAATTTTGTTTGGATCATATTACAATACCTGCTCAAAAATTTTCATCAATGAAGGAGATGTCACATAAGCTAAATAAATCTAATTATTCGGGCGACTTGATGCAGATGTGCTGAATGATTTATGAGTCGGTCATTATTATGTCCTCCCACTGGGCGGCTTCTGGCTCCGGCTCAGTGAGCAGGGCGTCCATAGAGATGTGACACCGTGAGGAGCCAGAGTTGAACAGAAATCTGCCTGTGGGAGTCCCGATCGAAAGACGGTACGAAATGACACTCTGATATGAATAATGGATTCAGAAGTCTCAAGCAGATGATGACGAAGATCAGTACACTCGCTGCCAAATCTGTACGTCAAATTCCATGAAAGCATGGAGTCAGCCGACCCACGTGGCTTTCAGAAGGAGCTTGTGATGGATGGTAGATATCAATTATTGAATCCAGATGGACAGAATCTAGATGACTGTTTAGAATGACAACATTGTGAAAGTGTCAACCATGTTCTACTGTTTTATAAGTGTCAGGTGACGAAATACTGGGACGACAGTGAAGACAATGCCGAAATATACCTCATGTCAAAAACACGGCCAGAGGCCCAAATGCTGCCTGCAGTCATTTTTTGTGGCTTGCGAGATGTATAAATGCATGAAATTTAAATCAGTTTTGATAATAAAATAAAAGTACATCAAGAACTAGTCCACCAATGAGACATGTTGACATCACAACCTAAGTGTTCATGCTTTGCCCTCCCACAGGCTAGCAAGTGGAAATTCTAAATGTGAAGAATTCCTCTAAGAAATCCCTAATCATTGATTTCAGTAAATAGGAATCCAGTGAATAAATGTGCTGTACAGTCTCCACATATAAGTCCGTGGTTAAGGAGACCAATGCATGTGTTTCAAAGCTAATCCTCATCCAAAAATGAGAAAGGACTCCAACGTTGGATTCTGTTTTAATAGTTTTCCTCTCAAAGAATGCTATTTGCGGACTTTTCAATTAACTTGAAATTTTATCCTCTTGACACCCCTACTGAAAAAGACTTTCAATAACAAATACATGCAGACCCCTTCGCTCATCCTGGCGTACCATTAAAAGGCCAAAACATTAGGCAATTTGGGGTGTTCACCCTCGTCTCCTTGGAGGAGAAAATGCAAGAAAATTGCGTTGTCATTTTGCATGTTCCAAATGTACACAATTATTCATTTATTTTAACTCAAGGCCTGCTCAATAGTGTTTCATCTGTTAGGACATTGCCAGTGTTCTTTCACTTGAGTGTCCAGAAATGAATCATGTCGAATCACGTGTCTCAAACTGTTAAGCATAACTCTTTCATTGTAAATTTAAGATATTATAGTTTATCTTATCCGTGAACGAGATACAATAAAACTAAATGTAAACAAAACAATAACAGAAAGTGATGGACAAAATGGCGTTCAGGTCTGTAGACACGGAAAGTGGGAGAAGACCGCACTGTTTGAAAGAGTATTTGAGTTTCATGAAGTTCAGCGAGCTGCAAAGGAGCAAGTTAATGGACTGCTTTGAAGGTGACGGGCATGATTTCAAAATCAAGCCAGCAAGGATGTTTGGGGACAGTGTGCTGCAGGTGTGAAAGGCGTTCTGGTGACGAAGCAGTGGGTCGAATTTTGACCGGTTAAAGTTTTAGAGAGGGACTTCCGTGGTAGACCATGTAAAGGAGCATTTGAGTAATGAAGGTTGGGTGTGAAGAGAGTATCAAGCATGAGGGCTTAAGAGGGGAATGATAAGGCAGTGGCTATGACAATGATACAAATATGCACGTGGGTTGCCAAGAGGAGTAGATTAGGAGGAAGTGTGGAGATGGGTATGGCGGAATGGTAGAAATTGTTCGGGAGAAGCAGACCCCAGGACAGAGCCAGGAGGCATGCAACCAGGGCTCTGCCCAGGGACGGTAATGAAATGTAATTTCTCGGCTGCACAACCATTTGATTTAAAATGTTTCCTCAAAGTCCCCTTTCAAAATCAAGCTTGCTAAATCCACTTTTTCGCACGGCATATAGATCATCGTTTCATTTTCTATCTTCGCAACCAACATTCCACTTGATTTCTATTCTTGCACCTGGCTTGTGGTCAAACGGACTGTCACAAAGATGTGTTAGCTCCGCCCCCTCAACCCGGTTGGTTGAGGTTGAAGCTGATTCTAATTTAAGGGGAAAAAAGGGCTCAGTGAGTGTGAAAGAGGCAGTAAGTGGTGGGAAAGAGGGGTAGATATCTGTGTGTCTGCAAGCAAGTGGGTGACACAGGGAGTGTGTGAGAGATGGATGGACAGGTTCTGGTTGCCATTTGCTACTTGACAGGCGGAGAAGAAACCCAGCTGGGGTCACGTCACGATCTGTCGACTGAGTTCTATCAGTCTGTCAGCTCAGATGGATAGAAGAGGAGGGGGAGGAGGAAGCTGTTCTTCCGTCTCAGACTGGTGTCAAGAGTTTCTCTTAAACTGAGGGAATGGCCGCAGAAAGATAAGCACGTCCACCGGTACTGGATGGTAATTTTCAGCTTGTCACAGGTTCAAGTATTCACTTATTAAGTATTATTTTGTGTAAACGTGCTGATCTATGAATATATACCCTCGTGATGACACACCAGCTGTGACAGCCACTTATATCTTCATGTATGAAGTTGAGGTATGGTTCTCTCTGAGCTCTGAGATCAGTAAACCGATTGGACTGACCAAAATGCTAATTTCAGAATAAGGTTGGTGAAGTTGGTATCCACCATGATTCCAATATTCCTCTATTACTCTTAAACTTGTGTAGCAAAGTGATGGTGCTGTTGATTTACCATAATTTCCAGACCAAAAACCACTACGATGATGCAGTTAATATGTGGACTTTTATGGGCAAACAAGCCTCAATCCACCAAGACGTGGAGCTTCGTCACATCAGACCGTTGCATATACAGGTGTTATATTTACATTAAAGCACTCAATGTGCCACTATTACGCAGGTGTATTCCACTTTCCACTATGGTCTCAGCTGTGGAGGAAAGTGGAATACATCTGAGCGTAAACAGCACAGATTGCATTAATGCAAATAAAGCCCCTGTATTCGGTCTGATGTGACAAGTTTAATTTCATTGGTGGCATGATGCACGTTCAGAACATTGCCTTGTTTGTTTTCATCATCAGTCTCTATTCTGGACCATGGTTTCAAAACTAAGTCAGAGAATATGCTACGTGTCCATTTTTTAGACCAATACATAAAAATTGCTGATTTTTGTACAACGTAGACTGCACCACTGCATGAGCGGCTTATACACCAGCGCAGCTCATATATGTTGTAAATATAGTGGGTGTGGCTTATATTCAATAGTCTGGAAATTACGTTATATATTTTGGTATTCCTCGGGACTCAATGGTTGAATGAATCACCGACTCACAGACACCCCAGAGATTCCTGTATCATTCAGTCTTCACCTTCAAGAGTGGCTTACGGCAGGTTAGCATGACAGAAATTAGATTTGTCACTAGTCGTTTCCACAATAAAAGTAGCCAAGAGGTTAGGAAAGTCCACAAAGTTGGCAACACTTAACAGGAACTGCCCCAGGCTTTTAGGGCATCTGGGTATTGTGGGAACGTTTAAGCAGGATGCTTTGAGGACACCCAGTTTTGGCAACTTAGCTGAACGTGATTTGAAAAAAGGATCACAGACTCAATGACTTTGTGAGAAGCCTGGGATGTTAAGACATCAACAAAAAAATTTGCAAACTAAAAGCTTTTTACAAACAGTACCTGTAGGAAGGTTGGGGTCAATGGTAGGCTTCTCCCAGGAGTTGACCTGTTCCCAGGTAAATCCATTGGTTCCAAGGGAAACGCTGTAGCCGCAGCTGCTGTAAGACTCCTCAAAATTACAGCCTCCTAAAAACAAAGACAAGGGAAGTCAATTTAATGTGTTATAATAAGAAAGCACATTTAGGAGCATCATGAATGAGCGACAAGTGTGTGAAGTTTAATCAATCGTTTTCCATTATTGGTGGTATCGAGGTTTCTCAAGCCCACAACACATCACAACAGAACGACGTGTCTGGTCGGTTTTCTGCCCCGTGGCTACAGAGAGAAAACCTTTTTTAAAAACAAGTTACAACCCTACTTTTGAATTAAAAACAAAGCGCCCTTTTGACTTTGCAAAAATGTACGCCGCAAGCTAAGGCTGTATAAGCGGCTGAGCAACATCATGATGTGCCGAGTGAATCCAGGACAGACGAAGACGACGCTCGCTGTGTCAACATGATTAAGTCACAGAGTCATCGTTACTTCATGGCCCCGCTAAGACACATTTTCCACCACATTAGCCTTCTCCGCTCGCCCCGAGCACCGTGCGCTCACACACACACACGGTCTCTAATTAGACATATGCTTTGACGCACAACCATTCTAATTTGTTTTGAAGCATTTGAAATGCTAGAACGGCGTTGCTTTATTCATGAAATCACTTAAGGCTCATCTGCTTTTCATCGTCTGTTTTTTTTTTTTTTTTTGGCCCGAGAACACATCACATCAACATTCACATTTCACTTTTCAAACTGAGGAAATAACTTCTGAGTTAAGCTAACAAGTAAATAAGGCTTTTGTGATGGGTCTAACAATCAATCTGTACTCGTAGACTTAACAAGATGCTGTGGCTGCACATCCTGAAATGGAACTTTGTTTATCTCTGAATTAATGTGTGAGAGGAAATTAGAGAGGATTTGTCCAACTGGTTAGGTTGAAGGATTTTAAAGAGCATTTAGAGTTAACAGATGCCTTCAGAAACACAGCACTGAACAAATGCTAAATTCCCACAGCGGTGAAAACTACTCCAATAGCAGAAGACTAATATCTTGAGGCAGAAGTCACAATTTCTGAAGCCCAGGAGAAACCACCAAGAACAAACTGCTTACTGGAATCACATTCACTAGCCCAGGAAAAACATCACATAATCACAGAAATGCAAACACAAGAATCACAACTGTTAATCCATGAAGTATAGTTCTTCAATCATCATTGTAAGAGAGTAAACATCGTTCTCTATGTAAGAACACAAAACCTGAGGAAGTGAACAAAGTAGAGGTTATAACCTCATGCAAAAGGAAGCAGAAACTCCAGTTATTTATACTCCCAAGTATGACTTGACTACGAAGATGTGTCGCTCTTCGGTTGAGCATATCGATAAGAAAACATTGACATGCTCAAATATCACGATACTTGATTGTGTTGTGTTATTGTATCGATGTTTTTGCTGTAAAATTGGGAAACTTATTTGTGTGACGTTGTCCTGATATTTTAAGTCAAATATGGTCAAATATGTAGATATTTTATTTATAAATGCTGTCGCACTTGTGATGTGCTAAATACTAATAATGTTTACTTTGTGTACACAAGAGTTATTTTGTTGATGAAGGGAGTGGTACATCTCAATGTTGGACAGTAATGTTACTAAAAGAACTGAGTTCATAACAATAAGCTTGTTTTCATGCACATAATATTGTACTCCATTATCTGATCATGCCCCATGCCTTTGCCACACGCTTCATCATTTGAAGGAAGAGGCAGAGGGCGACACAAATGTATTCGTGTAGCCTTCAATCAGCATGAAGTGTGAGGTTGATCCTTCTTCAGTGCAGGTCAGTGCTGAGCAGGTCTCTTCACATCCCCGTGGCCTAAAAGGCTTCAAGTTCTGGTCAACAGTTTGAAGATCGGGGCTACCATTATGTTGAAGCAAGGATCCCATGAAATAAAACCTCTTGTGAGAAAAACAACCTCCAGCAGCTGAAAAAACATGTTTTCTCCCTCTGGTATGAAACTAGTTGTCATAAATTAATCAATAGTGAGATAATTAGTCTTTATCGCCCCCCATGGTGGCTCGGCGGTCTCATTAGAAACTAAAAGAAATCAAAGTGTTCTCATTAGCCGGAGCTGAGGGGGTGTAGCAGGCTGAGGGGGATCCAGCATCAATATTCAATGCGAGGTCGGCAAATTTAAAGCCAGAGAAGTAGGCTGAAGCCTCGCAGACATTTCATGTTAAGATGTTGGAATTCACACAAACACATCCTCTCCTTGAATGGAGCGCATGCAGTCGCATGCTAGCTCTGTGAATGTGTGTCACATCAAAACAAGCAGAATCCCTTCATCATTGCTAATTAACTTTCATGTTGCAAATGTACTCAAATATTGATACGACGGCAGGATCTGACACATTAACCCACTCACACCGCACAAAACAGGTTGACACATTATCCAACTCAGGGCTGTTCAACTTTGCAATCCAATAAAGAAACGTGATGCAGAGTAGGCTGGAAGTTTGTGTGATGAACATGAATGAATGAAAAAGCTGTCAGTTGCCTTTCCATGATTCCACTGAAGGTTCCATACACGGGGAATAAAACAAGTCACCGCAGAAGACAGCAGGATGTGAGCCAACATCTCAGCTTAACAATCACATCATCACAACATTCTGCTTACGAGGCAAGCGACGTTTGTGTGATAATTAGCAACTTAACGCTTGATGAGGCTGGCGGCTGAGGGAGCGTCCGCTCTGCTGCAGATGATCCAGCTTTATCTGTGAGTCAATTCCATCAGCTTGTATTTGTCTGCACACAATAGACTGAAACAACTGTATCATTGCTGTGACGGCACTTCTATTGTTGGGATCTCAGTTGATTTGTTCAAGCATTTTTTTTCCTTTGATTTCCACGTTTATATTTACTCTTGAGGATCTCGACTAAACATGCAGTCAAACTTCATTGCAACTTTTAGTTTCTTGTTTTGTTTTGTTTTGTTTTTTTCATTTAGTTTTCCATAAAGTTTGGTTTGTGAAAGTGATACATTTTCTACAAACTGAAATTATTTACATGTAAAAAGAAATCCAGAGTTTCTGTTTCATTAATTAGGCAATTTTCAATGTCTTATTTCCATATATAATTAGAATTCGATAATATTCGATTAGATTACTTTAGATTAGATGGCCTTTTTTTAGTCCCACATTTGCTTGTTTTTGTAAATACTTTTATCACCCCTTAAACGTGTGTGAGTGTTCCTTAGATAACTTTCTAAAACATATATTTTTTTCCATGTTTTAACATTTTACTTCCTCTTTATTTCAGTCATAAAATATAGAATAGTTATCATGGCTTTCTTCCATTCATCTGCGAGTTTCCTTTTTCATAATAAAACATTTGCAATTTTAGAATTTTTTATTTTTTATTTATTTTAGAATTTAAATTGAATCCTATTTTTTCAATAATTATTTTAAATGTTACATGTATATAATACATTTTCCAATTCAAATAGGTGTTTTGATTTCCAATTCATATTCCAATTCACTTTCAGTTCATTATTTTAGTGTGTCGCGGTGCCTTCTGTGGCACGCTGAAAATTGAATGTAATCGCCCCACTTTCTGAAACCATGGGTCACGTTTAATAAACTGCACGTGATCATCAAGTCCATCCATATTCACACGTACATAAACACATGTGGTTCCATGTCAGAACACTGTGGAAAACCTGGCCTCCATCCACCAATATCAAACCATTACTGCCCCCCTCCAACTCGCCGCACACGTTCCCTGATGATGGTGCACTCTAAGCAGAATCTAACTACCTTCTCGGGTGAGGATTCCCCTGCGGGCTCGGGAAGCAGCTATTACACTCTTTCATGTCAGCTACAGCTAACATGGAGCGACAGGAGTTGGAGACGCAAACCAGAGGGGGCACCCCGAGGCGACCGGCACTAAAGACTCTGTTTACTGCTCACTTAGATTACATCCAAGTCATCTCGGGGTCCTCACAGTCGGTGTGTGGAGAGCACTGGCAAACTTCTCAACAACACCAAGTGATTAGAAGAATACGTGACCAAAACAGGATCAAATGAATTGTTTTCTAAGTGGGATTGGTGGTATTTGTCAGGGGAAAAAAACAGGTTCGTTTGATTTCAATTGAAGGCCTAAACTGTCGACTTTAGAAAGAAAACCAATATAATGTTTGCGTGTGTGTATGTGTGTGGGTGGATGGACTGACTCAGTCAAATGTGCGTTTTTGTGTATTTTTCTTTTTTATCTCATTGTTAACCCTCATTAAATCCACAGTCAACCTACATGCAATCTTTAAATATTCCTATTAAGCCTTTAAAAACATATGCCAGCTGCCCCCATCTGAGCACAAACATGCACATACACACACACACACACACACACAGAGTGGATAAACACTAAATACCATCACTTCCGCCCCAGTGAGCCAGGATAATGGGAGGAAGCAGAGGAGGTTTGTTGGTGTAACACTGCAGCACGTCCACAAGTGTTTGAAGAACTCAGAAGTGTGGATGCATCAGGTGAAGAGCAAAGAACAAAAGCGATTTAAAATAAACAGAAGAGTCGTGAGGTGAGTGGGTTTGTGTTTTGCATACTGCTGGACAGTTGTGTGTTCAGAGGTAGGAGGAGTGAGGAAGGACAATAACAAGCCTTGGAATAAAAATAAAACAATACAGCTACTGATAGACCGATTATCACTTCAAGCTTATTTGAAATGGTGAAGGTTCATAACCTGGTGTAGATTTGTTCTGTCATGTCATCTGCAGGAGGTGTGACTATACAGCCCACAGATGACATTCATTCAAGAGAAAACCAGGTTTCATTTAGTTCTTCAGACATATTTAGGAATAGATAAAAACCAATAGTAATAACAAAACATCTGACAACTGCCAGAAGCAGGATGTAGAAGAAATAATATTTTCCCAACGTAACTTCAGAGCAAATGTGCAAATTAAATAAATAATTAAAAAAAAAAACATAGTTTATATCTATCTATCTATCTCTCTCTCTCTCTCTCTCTATATATATATATATATATATATATATATATATATATATATATATATATATATATATATATATATAACCGACAACCAGTGTGTGTATAAAGGTCTTCTGAGTCATGTCCTCCACAAAATAAAGAAGAAGCGAAATAAACCACATTCATGAAGGGATGATAATTCCAGACAGATTTGAAGGTGAGAGGTTGTGTTTGTTTGTATTTTAGCGCAGCAGAGTGTGAAAATGGACCGCTTGGAGGGCAAACCAAACGGAACTTAGGAAAAATACATTTCAAATTATTGAGTTCACAGAAGTTGGGTCTTTTTCAGGCTTCATTTGACACATGACTCATCATTCTCTCACAAAATGAGGAAGCTACTCAATCAAAGTCAAGCAAAGGAATAACAATCATTGGTCAAAACACTTTCCAAACAGCATTGAGTCAGTGTAAGAAAAAGACAACGTCACAAGGCAACAGGCATAAGTGGATAAAAATGCCAACCGGTGAAGTCACACAGAGCTTCACCAACACACAAAAGAAGGACCCTGGCAACAGCACATTCACACTGACCATAGAGCTGCTCTCTGCGGTGCTCATTAGCTGGAGCAGCAGGTCCAGACCTCCTCAGAACAGAACTACAGGGGTGACCAATTCCCTTCACTCTTTCACATCTTTCACCTCCCTTTTATAGAAATCCCTTCTGAGTTTAGTCATCATTTAGGACTCTAGAAGAAACACCTGAATATTTGTATCAATATACATGTAACTGATCTCCGGGTAGTGCTATGACCAACGAAGGTCCAGTGGTTTGAAAACTGACTCTACGGCCTGATTCAGAAGAGTAAGTTGTCAAATGGAGGCGAACTAAGTTGAAAGATCAAAGATCGTTTGACTTCAAAGTCGTTCCTAAAACCCCCTCTTTGGTCCCTCCTCGCATCTCTCTTTCTCGCTGGTCTCAGACGGTTGTGAAAGGCTTCACTTGACGAGGGGCTCCACCTGCATATCAATGACCAGTCAACTGCCACACTTCCACTCTTTCCTTCCCTCCAACTTATATTTCAGTCCAATAAGAAGCTCAGTTCCACATCACTATGTTGCTGCCTAAATGAGTCATTAATACCCAGCTGATTGTGTAAGCCTGCTACATGCTGATGAACGTGTTTATAATTTTGAATTTTATCCAACTTACTGGAAATAGTCTAAAAAATTCCATATCCATGTTCTGCTTCACCTTAAAAAAATGTCTGAAACTCGACCAAAAATGACTGAAACTAGACAATGAAAATATATCACAAATTAATGTTGTAAAATAGTGTCTCAGGATACAATACTATAGCAAGTTGCCATCATCAATATGACTGCGACACTGTTACCCAACGTGTAAAGCTTGGTTTACCAGTCTGAATTGAGTTGAATGCTGATGTTAGCTGGTGGCCCGCAGTACTACAGTATAGCTACGCTACTGTAGTTTGGGCTTGCTGTATCAAGCTTGATGCTAGATGAATGTAGATTGTTTCGTTATTAGCCTTGAGCCACGGGTAGCAACCTTTATCTCGCTAACTGACTCAAACATGGTTTCTTCAATTAAAGATTCAGACTGGCTGGTGCCCACCAGTGGGTGCCCAGAGCTCAACAGAGACAGTCTATGTGTATGGACGGTGAAGGGGTGAGCTGCAAAGTTATATCTAAAACTTGGCACTCTGGGTGGCCCACAGTAATGTAAGCTCACTCTTTGTGGACGAAGCCTATTGGTCAAAAGTCTAACTTTTTGTTTTGATTGTTTCAGATTTAGTGCAGATGAATATTTCACGCCGCAGCATCTGTTGTATTATGTGGACATACCTTCACCCCTTAAACGTGTGTGTGAGTGTGTATGCGTGTGTCATAATCCTTCAAAGCATCTGTGTGTACAGACACACATGGGAGTCAGTGCAAATGCTGCTTATTTATTACCCAGTGAATTCCCACAGAAAGCATGGAGAGCCGACAGGAACCCATCCCCTTCCCACCCATCACTGAGAGTGTGTTTGTGTGGCATGTGCGTTCATATTTTACAGCCTCCAGCGTCTGTTTCACCCACAGTGATTAGAACTGAGCAGCAGTGAAAACCCAGATGTGCATTCTACAGACACTAATCATCATGTTCTGACAAATTTTATTACATCTTTTATGATTTTCTTTTTTTAGTTACCAGAGGTTTGCTTTGGAGACATAAATCAATCCAGAAATGCTCTGATCCAGAGTTGGTCAAATTATTAAGATGTTCCTCATTCGTTGACATCCTGAATATATTGATATTATAGTTACCAGTGGGGTCAGTCTTTGCTTGCTAGTGCTGATTTACTTAACATGAGTAAATGAGACGAAATTCTAACAAATTGATGCCTACCTCAGCAGGGTCAACCCTTGGAAAAAGGGTTGGGAAATTGGGTGGCACTCTTGAAAAACAATTTCATCGGATGTGTAGCGACATTGAGCGCTTACAATCCCCGCCCCCTGCACACCTAATCCTAACCATTTATTAGAAGGTCACGAAATGTCCCCTGAGGGGATTCAGTTGCACAGGTCGGCGTCAACATGCAGCGCTTAAGGCAGACTTCTGCGTCAACATTGTGTGCATCGTACGTCTTTGGAGTGAGAA
This sequence comes from Synchiropus splendidus, assembly GCF_027744825.2. NCBI lineage: Eukaryota > Metazoa > Chordata > Actinopteri > Syngnathiformes > Callionymidae > Synchiropus > Synchiropus splendidus. The sequence continues at coordinate 23,652,846 of NC_071339.1, read as the reverse complement.
TGTTTTGCACGCCTAGCTTTGACTCAGCTTGATTTCATATCATCTATCACCATGTTGACCCTTACCCATGTTCCAGATTCTGACATTGTTGAAAAGGTTTTTCGTCACTTCCTGACATATTAGGGCAGTACCTTTCTTCTGTTTATTCCGTTGATGGATTGAAGATAGTCTCCGGTGCCTATTAGCTGGCACCAGTTAATCAAGGGACACCCTGGACAGGTGGACAGTCCATCACCTGTTTACACTTGGACCCACATACTATGTGTCTATTTGGGAATGCAACAAAATACACATGAAGAAATAAGAGAAATCAGATCATGCCTAAGTAAAATACAAATGGTTTAATATAAATCCATGTTTATTGATAGAAAGCGATATATTTCATTTCAACTTCAAAAGCAGCTTTTTCTTACTTGAACTCAATGAATCATCTTCACACTATATTCAACCCAAGCACAGCTGCTTTAAGGGAACACTGCAAAAAAATGTTTCCTTTACATAAACTGTCATGTAAAAATAAAACTCGAAACAACGTCATTATATTGTGTAACGCTGCATCTGTATCCGGCTTCTTGACATTATTAGAGGCTCTATTGATGCCGACCTGAGTCAGTATTTGAAACAATCGCCCACATGTACAGGAAAAGACAAGATAAAAACGCAACGCATACTATATTTGAACAAACCACTCGGCTGCTTTGCATAATTTCCACTTGAGCCTCCGCCAGCTTAATCCTGAGAAAGGCTAATAAGCAGAATGTGTAGGTTGAAGAGATCCTTCACGCACCACTGCTGAATGCCCAGTCAAATAAACCCAAAGTTACGCTTACCTTCTTTTTCTGTCCTCAGTTTTTTTTTTTTTTTAATTTTAAGTGTCACCATTCTAGGGTCATTTACAAAGACAATCTCCAGGCGACTTACTATCGTACATCACATTGCAAACATAGTGGACTGTGGTTCTAATGAGACGACTGTTTGTCCTCATTACTGGAATTGGCCACAATCAGCGACTAAAGAGTCCACTTCAACTGCTGAGGCACCTTCCTTTGCAACAGACTTTTTATGCAGCCAGGAAAAAAACATAGATGTACTTCTTCCTTGTAAAATGTCATGATTTCATTAGTTAGGTAAATGGTACTGGCTCCACTAGCCCAAGTCACAAATCAAATCTGTCCTTTCTGTTGTATTGGTGCCCCTGTACAAAGCATTAGAAAAATAATTAGCATTTTTGAGAAATGTGTCCTGTACGGCTCGTTTTTTATTTTTCCTAACATGCGTAGCACGGCCCGCAGTTCGAACCTGAGTGTTATCATTAGCATGTTTAATAAGATAGAGGGCACGAGCATTGGGAATAAAGTGACTAAAATATCCGTAACCAAATTGAATTGAAAGGTTACTCGCACCAATATCCAGGTCAAATAAAAAGGTAACATTTCTGGTTAACAACTCCATCTCTTCCTCTTCTAAGAGTAGCAAAGAGATTGGCAAAAGATGCATGCACAAATTTCTATTACTCTATTATATCTAATTTCTTTTATTCTACGTACGTACATTTTGCATGCTTTTTCTTTTTTTACCTGATCTGATCAACAACTTTCAACTAATCGAGTCCTACACAGTGTGGCACAGTCCCTGTGTAGCGAATCCTACAGTGGAACTGGGTTTAACTCAACAGCAAGCCATGTTCCTGCACCTAAAATAAAGCTAGGTGCTAATTCTTCAACAAGGAAGCTCAATAAAATAATCGATCTTAAACACCCACCGTTAACTCATGAATGACAGCTTATATATAGTGACAGTTTTTACGGGTTGAAGGGAGCACATTTCTAAGCTAAAGCACTGACTTTATCCTTTGTTTGCTCAGACTAGTCATCGTATTCCTTTGTGTGCTTTTATTACTGCAGGTCGTGCAGCTATAACCGGGTCAGATTCATGTCCTGACCGGAGAGCAAGGACAGACGCACCCCAGGGCTTCTCTGTGCACTTACAGCTCTGGACAGGTGCTCCAAACCTCCGACGCACACCACCCCCCTGCCTCCTAATCATTGTCCTGATTTTATATGTGTGTCTACAATTCTGCTCACAACTGCACACAGAACTTCCCCTTGGCCCATTTTGGACTGGAGTAATGTAATTCTAACCCCTCAATCCCAATGTACACCCCCACCCTCCCTGGTTGCAGCCAACCTGCAGGTGACCTTGTCCCAGTACAACACACAGCACCTAAAGGCACCGTCTACTTACATTTGCATTTTCTGAGCATGTGGAGGCTGTAACGGTGGAAGGGGATTATTTGGTCTTTCCTGTCGACTTATATTTTCATATCAGCGTGAAAAAATGGGTTAGAAAAATGGCTGTGAACGATAGCAACCATTCCAGAAAAAAAGGTTGAGTAACACAGAAATAAAATTCTAGAACACAGATATTAATGAGTCAGTTAAGAAATATTGAATTGCATTCACAGTCAATACAGGTTACCTACCCTTTAAAGCATGTGAATGCAGAAATGTTTGGCTTATTTATATAGTATGCTGTATTTAAGTTTATGACAATATAAATAATTTATTGATAAATCGATGAATTAATATGATAAATATTAATAATAAGTTCAATATTTAGGTACAAGTTCTTGTGCTTCACCTAACAGGTCATAATTAAAATAATTCAAATGGTTAATTCTCATTTTGAATCAATATTATCATTCTCATGTCTTATCATTTAGGTTGGAGGCATGCCTTCAGTAGTTGTTTTTTGACTCATCATCAAAGGAGCGAGGATCTTTTTCTATCTCACGATTCGATTCAAAACAATTTTTCAATTCAAAATGATTTCATTGATTATTATTCCTGACCATGATCTACTCCCATCTACTTTGCAAGACAGAATGACAGACCAATAAAACCAGTACCGTCAAACATGCCTTTTAAACTGAGGAAAAGTGCCTTTACTGGCGACCGTTCTTTTTGTCTCTTGGCAAAGTTACGGGCCAGCTGTTTCAGTGAGAAACTTCCGGGCTCCAGTGTCTGTGGTGCATGTTGCTGACAGCTCAGTGTCTGTGGTCTATGGGTGGCGCCTTGCAGTACCAGCCGGCACATCTTGCTTGCTTGATCATGTTTTTGCAATGCCTGCACACTATGTTCGTCGTGTCCAGCTCTGTGTTTCCAGACATTTGATAAAACCTGAAATGGCACCAAACCCTAGACTTAAGCGAAGACTGAATTGTTTGGGGCAGCTCTTCTGCAATCTTTGTTTGGGTATCTGGCATTCCAGAGCAGGCTACACAATGACTTCAGTTGTAAAAAGGCGGACAACTAGCAATTTAACAAAGAATTTTTGGAACATTTTCCACCAATTCTAAATTGAGCACATGAGAATCATGATTCTTCTATGTATCAAAAAATAATTGGTACACCCCTACAAGCATACAAGCCGACTATTCTTGCTGTTTCTGCAGCACATTCTGAAATTACGAGTCCATATTTAGAATCTTTGATATTATTTTCTTCAAGACACATGACTATACCGAGTCTCAGTGAGTCATCCGCTGGTGGCTCTTTTGGACTCAAGCTGTCCATGAGTCTAACTTGTTTCCTGTGCCACTTCCCGTTGAGTTCATGAGTCACTAGGATACCAACAGCACATCACCAACTACAGCTTCGCTTCTAGTCAATCACCATTTTCCACCTCCGTAGGACTCAAAGTTTATGACTGTTTATGAAGTGAGTGCACTAAGACTAGTTTTGATGGGAAACCCATCCCATATCTGGGTCACAATGCTGAGTCGCACATCACTACAGGGTATTTGCTGGACTTTTCAAGCGTATGCAGACCAAGTAACATAAAAGCAGTTTTCTTCGAGCCCGCCTGCCCGACAGTTAGGGGTGTTTGGATTCACTCGCATGAGATGGTCCAAACTGATGGACAGCTCGTCGGCGCCAGAGCAGTCGGGTGGAACGATCTTCAACACAGCCTCATAGACACACAAGGCCACATACACATGCACACTACAGGGACTTCTCTTCACCTCGATTCGTTTCCTTCTGACAGCCTTCAACCCCCATCAACACACAAACACACTCTGCAGGCGCACAAATGCACCACACTGAACTCTTGACAGACACACAGACCCTAGTCTACGTGCTGTCACCACCTCAGAATGGACACTCACACACACTGAAAGATGGCCCGGTTCTCAGCAGGGTCAATGCTTCCCGTAACAGAAACACCCCACTGTGTAAAAGACAATTTTTCTCCAGCACTGTCCTTCAATCTTCATTTACACACGTTATGTTCTCTGGTAAAAAAATCAAGCTCCAGCCCTCTATGCACACCTTTTTTTTCTTCACCGAAGTGCCCTAAATGATTTCATTTTCATCTTCCATTCCGATATATTTGTTGGATGTATTTATTATGATTTTATACGTTCACGTCCACAGTATTAGACATTCATTCATGCTTTTTTTATTTATATATTTTTATTTCATTCATTAATTTTATTTTCCCATATATTTTTCGTGCTAACTTGTCCATCTGAAAACTTTGCAGTTTAAAATAATAGTCACTTAAATGCAATTACGATGCACCCATAAGGTAGAAAAAATTATAAATGAGATTGACATCAGTACATGATTGTGATGAGACAAAACAAAACAAGCGAAAACATCCTTCGTTCTTTCTCTCTCTCAATAAAAGAAACTATTGGTACAAGCTATTAATGTGCCTTTCAATGTTTTGGACTAAGACGAAGGTTGAAAATAATAATTGGGAGTCTTTTAATAAATTAAGATGAAAGAGGACTCGATTCATCACTACATCAACATTCTCCTCCTCCGAGTAAGCACTTTTATTCTAGTCCAAGTGGAGGTGATGATGACACATAAGAGCTTCAATTCCATCACGATGACTCTAAATATTTAAAGATGTGGGACACAAGGCTTTGGTTTACTGAATGGAGTTTTTATTTTGCTCATGTTTTAATCGCAAACATAAACACGTCAGTTCTGATGCATACTTAAGATCTATTGACAAAGATGACACATGAGCCGAGAAGTGCCACTTTTTGCTTAACAAAAGACAGGGCCTGGGTGAAAATTCCTGGCCACCAAGTCACTTTATGTGGCGCTCAAGAGCTTCATATCAGTACCCTGTAATGATTGAAATCTTGATTGCTTGATTGACACCATGTGCAATTGGATTTTTTTTGTTACATTTTTATAAATATATTAATGTCATAGTTTATATATATATATATATATATATATATATATATAAACCCTTCATTCCACTAATATAGTCATGGCCTTCACATTATAGTCTTAACATGGGATTTTTTTTTAATAATTGATTTTAATCTTTTTATTGATTAATTATGTGCCATGTTACACAAAAACAATTACGTTTTCTATTACAAAACATTAATGATAAGTAGGTAATAATGTCAAATAATGTCTTAATATCCTTTATCTACTCACATTCTACTGGAGAAATTATTGTTCTTCTTTTCCTTGAACAATGGACTGAAAGCATCCAAACTTGCAGAGCACTGTCAATGGGAACAATGTGCTTTTATTTACTGACAGCACATACATTTGCATTTAACTTCAATCTCTGCTAACATACAAGTCTTATTTTCTTATAATTCTATCATTTTGATTCAAGAAATCACATTCATTTTTTTTATTGACTTTCTTTAGAAAAATCTTAAATACTTTTCACCCTTTCTCTCAACAAACGGATCAGTTGCTATTACAGGCTTTTCTAAATCTAATTCTTGTTTGGGAGCAGAATAGAGGTATCACTTTTCCTCACTTTTCTGCCTCATTAAACTTTCACCCCCCGGAAGAACACGTCCTTTCACTTGCAGCTGCTTTCACAGTCATTTGCTACTTAGCATCCAAGCATGCTAACATGCTAACAACATGACGGATGTTTTTAGAACTGTCCAGCTCATTAGGCTTTAAACGACAACAAACGGAACAGCAATGGCAGACGATTCCCCACTTAAATCACACGGAAACATTCTTTATTTCACACTATCCTGAATTGTAATCTCTTTTTCTGTGATTATGGACACAATTATGTCTTGTAATATATGTATAGCTTGTACTCCTATTTTTAGCATGTGTCTGGAATAATTCAATTGATATCTGCCCTTCACGTCTAAACTTTTCTTCTCGACACTAAAAACTACTGTTGACTGACATTACACTGTTTTCTTATGAAAGCATGAAGTCATAAATTAAGTCAAAGTTCATTTAATGTATGTGAAACCAGCAATGTGGTGGCAGCAGCAGTAGACTCCCCCTCACAAGAGGAAGAAGAAAAAAGAAAGTTACTTGGAAAAAAAAATCAGCTCAATGGCCTCAAACTTTTGAATCCATCAGGTGTTATTTCAGCAATCACCACTCAGCCAGGTGCCAATTTCCCTCACACAGCCAGATGGGGAAAGCAGCTTGAGTGTGACCCGACACTGCCACATCAACCCCAATATATAATCAGCAATCACAATGTCCAAGGCTGTACAAATTGCCTCCACTGAGCGTTGCAGTCCACTTCCTGCATGACCACTGCCTGTTTGAAAAACACATGGCTCTCATGCTCCTTTGAAAGCATGGAGACTGAAAAGACTTTGTGTTTCAGGCTCAAATGAAAATGCCATTTCATTTGGTTGTGAAATTGATTCCCTTGAAAGTGAAGTTGTGATCCAATAAATGTATTTCTGTCAGTTCATCCTGAAACTGTAGTATTTACAGTTACTCACTCCATCAACCATTACACAATGCCCTTGTTCTTATTGTTATTACCACTGTCAATGGATGAAACCTAACCATATTTTTTCATGCACGGACATAGTATCTCAAACGTTGCAGTGATAGCTGCATTTTTTACAGTACTTCCTGTTGCTCCCTGGGGAATTTCTTTTACTTTGAATCATACTTTTTAATTAACCAGGAGCAATAAGTTCGACTCTAGTGTCATGTAAACCTGTTTAAATAATTGAGTGGCTCATGTCTGCGCTAAAAGAGTCAGAAGGATTCGCTTATTTGTTGGATTCGGTTTTCTGGCAACGATGTACCATAATGCCTTGGTAACTGAGACAGCTTGCTTCATCTCCAGCTCATGTTGAAAAATTGTCATCTGCTGATTCACATCGACATATAAATCTAGAAAAACACAAAATACATTCAACTTCATGACAAACTCAACGTTCAGCCCATAGGAGTAAATGAGTTTCAGTACTAAATCATCAGCTCATTTACAGAAGCAGGTTGAATTATTGAGTGAGTTCGTAATGCTTATCTCTGGTGGAAGATGTGGGTGAGGTGAGCAGAGTGAAAGAGAAAGGAACAAAAAACTGAAACAGCAGCAAGGCAGAGGCAGGTGGTCGGAGATCAATAAGTCAACTTTGGTTTATCAGTCAGTATTAATGGGAGTTAACCCTCGACCTCCACTCTCAATTCCACGCCAGAGAGTGAAGCCTGCAATTGCAAATGTCATGTAGCGGCAAAGTGCAATCGACATCAGCTTATTACCAAGCGTTTGAGGATCTCTACATGTGTTGACTGGTATTGCTGTCTCTCCGTGGATCGAGCCAGCGCCAAACTGCTGCAGTTGATCATCACCCCACCCCTCCTTACTGCATTATTGAACATTGTGTTAACAACTTTGCTTGGGATGTATTGACACAATTACAGCTGTAATGTTCGACACCATCTTCCCAGGTACCAGCTCATCACACGCATCGCTACGACAGCTCTCTTCCAGATGCCAAGACGGAATGATCTGGAAAGGTCAAATGCGACACAACAGGCATTCCTCAAACACATTGTTCGATGATTTGAATTGAGCACTGATGCTGTCTCATAGGTGAACGGCTGAATCTGTGGCTAAGACAAGCAGATTGTCATGAAATCTAGGCAGTTTCTTCCATCATTAATGCAGATACTCATATATGCATGACACTGCTAATCACATCATGTTCCCTACACATAGAAATATGACTGTTGCAGTGCATTATGGAGTTGTAATAGCATTAGACTTCATTATGTCATACTTGGCAGCATGGTTTGGTCTGCGGGCCTTGAGTTAGACATGCCAGGTGTAGTGATGAACCATGCCATGAAGGAACAATGAAATGTTATGATGGATATTCTGAATCCACATGGTGTGTTGAGTCTAAAGGGTTTTCCTCTCCAGTTGCATAGTCAATGCTGAGAGGCCACTCCAAGGTCAAATATTGGTTTCTCAGATCACAAATAACCCCGGGCTTAATTACACTTTGCTAATGGTCACATCAACGAAAATTACCATGCAGGTTGCGCTCCGATTACACAACTGCTGTAATGTGCAACACATGAATCTCAAATACACACGTTTTGCCTTGTGTTCTCGCACACAGCTGGAGCTGGAAATTGCAACTAGACGATCGTACACGCACACAGCTACACACACACAGACATTCTGTACAGCGGCTAAACAAATTACAGCTGGTTATGTGTGAATATTCATCATCACATGTCCCAGCGTAACCATGAACACAAACGCACAGCCTTGCACACACTTTTACACTGTTTTTCCTGATTAGCTCCCACATCTAAATGCTAATGCACCGTCTAACCTTTATGCCGCGGCACTAACTATTGTGATTGCTGAATGGCAGTAAACTGAACAGCAATTGAGAATATGCAGCTTTTACAGCTGTTTGCATATAGGTGTTTATGATTATGGGATTTAATATAGACATAAAAATGTAGGAAATTGGCACATAAAGTACATGTAGTATAATATACATTAAATATGAAAGCAACAAGTCATAGAGAGGGGATTTAGTTATCCGATACCAGAGTATAGCCAGTTAATATTCCAAAATTACGTCAGCCTGGAGGCAAATAATTCAGTTTTAAAATAGTGTGATTTTACTCCTCTTTCTTTACAGGGTGTAATACTGCATAGATGCAGCATGTATAGTATAAATGATAAAAATGTTCAGACATCAACTTTGGATTAAGGTAGAGCAGGGGTATGGAATCAAGATGTTGAATCATCCAACAGAAGCCGCATAGGAAAGGAACGCTGTCATCCTGGTTTCAACAATACAGTTGCAATTACAAATGGATGATTTGATGGCACTTTCTGGCTATATTTCCACATTATCTGATTTTTTTTTACCCCCAAAGTGAAGGCTCTTGACAACAAATATTACGATATATCGTACTATATATGTAGACATTCTTAGTGTGTTTGCAAACCACACAAAAATGGCCATTGAACACACTGTTCATATTTGTGTCTTAGTGTAGTGTTTTTCAGCCTTTTTAAGCCACGGCACACATTGTTCAGCTTAGCCGAGAGTGCTGTAGAAAATTCCTTTTAATTTATTAAAAATTCTATCTACTGACACCTTTTGGCATGTTATTTGCAGAAACAAATAGCAGAAAATTTATTTATTTCAAATGTCTCCAGAAATGGTCTGGCAAAAAAATGGATGGATTTATTTATTTACTTTAAATAACTTTCGATTTTATCACTTCTTTACTATGGTTTGGAGAGTTTCAAGAGAAATCAGTAACATTCTTTGCCTCATCTCATCACATTATGCCGCTCAGACAGTCTGAGGCATTGCAGGACGGACAAGGATCACTCCATCGTCCTGTGGTGATGGTGCGTAGTTAAGTTAGAGGCACATCAAGTTTGAAAACATCTCCAAGTTGCGCATTTGACTAACTTCTTCGCTGAGAGTGTGTAGGAAGAGGAGCACCGCACACCACTGATGGACAAATGAGAAAGAATAGTGTACAGAAAGAATGAGACCGAATCCATGTGATCTCCCCACGTTGGTAGCGCACATTGTTATTGTTCATGATTTAATATCATCATATCGTCCACCTCCGGACAATTTGGGTCAGTCATTTCCCATGGCACACTTGACAGGCTCTCATAGCACATCGGTTGAAAAACGCTGTCCTAGAGTACAGCGATAAAACAGTCCATTAATCCAAGGAAACTTCGGTTTTGTTTCATATAAGGATTTCTGCACACATGCAACAATACTTGTATTAGACACTATTAATATCAGCATGTTTTGTATTCCAGGCCTGAAACTCTGACTATCAGTATTCCACGACTGTTTTGATTCATTCTCCACCAACTAGGCTCCAATTACTGCTGCCAATCACAGGCACACATAACTAAGCAAACCCAGGACACACAGGCGAACACAGGTCAGTCACTGTGAGCGAGCTAATTGACAAAACTCCGCTTTTCAATCACACCCGGGTTGTATCTTTCTTTCCATGTGGCAGGGTCCCTTCTATCGATTCACAGAACATTAGTTATTAATACTGGAGAATCATCAGCGTACCCTTGCGGAGTCATTCTGGTTGACATAAGAGGAGAGGGCATGTTTGCACAAAATTTAGCCCGGCAAAGTGAGTTTGTGACCTTGTTGGTTCAGAATCTGCCGGGAGGATTTGGTGTAAACACTGGCCCCCTCTGGCCCAGTTATTCATCACAAAGCATGGATGTATTTTCACTGCAGGCACGAGGGAACTGACACATTGACACATCCTTGATAGACAAATGTAAGCAACACATGAGGAGCATATTTTAAATTCAATTACTTTTAGTAAGACTTCCTTTCTTCACCAGTCACATTTGTGCGTGGACGAATCTTTCAACATGCTTAATACGTGCATATATAAGCATCCAAATAATTATACAAATCTAATAATAAAAGCATTTAATTGCAGCTGCATCAATGGTGTTAAACCTGTTTTAACTCACCTTAAAAAACTGGAAGAACAATTAAATGTAAAATGAAACTTTTCTTTCAACAAATGTGTTTCATACTTTCTCTCTCCTGTTAATGTCCAACTGATAAGAGTCACAATCCAATCTGGAAATTCAATTAACTCTGTCCGTCACTTTCCGTCTGCGGGCTTCCTCGTTAATAAGGAAGAGAAAATCCAGACCATAAATTGCATGTCTCATTTGCATGTTATTAGAATCCCTGTTCTCGTATCAGACTTTCTGATTGCATTACAGCTTAAAGCACATTGGAAAAAAAAAGTTCCGATGATCAGATGAGGATGAAACGTGTCGCTTTGTCAAGCAAACCCCCGTGGACAGAATTACTGAACGAAAGATAGAAAGTTGAGTTTTTGTTCTGCCGTTTTCCCTCCCCAGACAGCTCTGGATCATGCTGAGAATTCCAAGAAAAAAATTTAAGCTAAAGGTCAATCAAATAAAATGTAACTGTGACATGATTTGTCTGTGTCAAAACCCAAGTTCTTCTCGAGTCCAAAAAAAAGCAGAGATAACATTGGAAGAAGCCCACATGTAAGGAGGTTTCAGGCACCAGGGAAGGTTTCCTCAGACTTCTTTCTGATTCGTAAGTTGCAATGGAAAATATCACACACGATACAAACAAGTCATAACAAACAATTCCAGAATTTTGTGCAGCCTTCTCACAGCTTCTGAAAGGCCCCAGGAGTCCAACACCAAAATAGAATACCTTCAATCTTCTTATGTATTTTTCTTTAATGATACAGCAAATACTGGTGTAAAGTTTATGTGCTTACTCCTCATCATTCAGCCATCTCTAGTGGGGAAGGGAACCTAACATGGGAGGAGAATCTAAACCCTTCCTTCAAGAGGAAAAGGGTTCACACCAATCCAGTTTTATACAGCAGAACCGTCCACATCCACCAGTAATGTCTCCGAAACCAGACTGCTACTCCAACACAACACATCCAAATCCTGACTCTCTCCACAGGGACTAAGGGTGGCATTACAGTTTCAGCAGAAAATTAGCCAGAGCCGACCAATTACCGCGCTCTTGAAGCCCCTCAGAGGGGACACATTGTGAGGTGTATGTTGAGTGTGTGTGTGCGCACACATGCAGGAAACAAAAATGCGGAGCGATGTATGATTGGGACAGTCAAAAAAAAGTGTGTGAGTGCTGAGCAAAGGTTAATAGGACCTCAAGAGGAATAAGACAAAGGCCTTGTTACCTTCCTCGAGCTGTCTCCTCCTGACACACACACACACACACACACACACACACACACACTTGAACGTTGAGCAGCGGGGTAGTTCATTACTGTCCGAAGCTTACTTTTGCACTAATACTCCTTAATACCCAACACTCTAGTCTTCTCATACTCTCTTGCCACCTTTTTCGCTTTGCATACTCTGCTATTTCTCTTCTCCTGTGGTTTTTCTCTCGGAATACTTGCTTTCCCTCACGGCAGACACAGACCAGACATGCCTCTGAGAAACAAATAAGATGACATGAAAGCATTGACAGTGGTTGGGACTGTGGTTTAGGAATGTGCTGTGAGTTAAATGAACAATTGTGCAGAACCTCCGCCACACAAACACTTGTTGGAGCCTGATGTTGTGTGTCAGGTCTGCCATTAAAGACCACTTAGAATACTTCTACGGTATATATTGTGCTACAGCAAAGCACAGGGAAATAATCTAAGTCTTAGTCTTGGTCCACTTGCTGAGAGGCAGCACTGCTAACCATTGCGTCACTGCGATGCCAGTAAATCCGACATACACAAGTCCATTGTCTCGACTATGAAAGGACGATGGTTGTCACTGTCATTCTTAACTGTCTACCTGGAAGGTGAGGGAGTACTGTCATTGAGAGTCATGCTTCATTAGATGTGGACAGATAAAGCTGAAAACTGCATAGGGCACCTATGCTACTATAGGGAGAAGCCTAACATGACCATGAATTTTAGACTGCAGTACCTATGGAACCTTATCGACAGAACACCTCACAACAACATTAATATCTAGGGGGATATGCATCTACTCTACTCCAGGCACCAAAGATGAAAGGTCATGGCTCAGAAGATGCTGTAAGGACTGTAGCCGTCACAACATCCCATCAATCCCTAAAGGCAATGCACTGCTACAAGGAACAATGCTCACTCAACAGACACTTGATAGGGTTCCTCTCCACCTCAAGTCCACTTACAGAGCAGACTCTTTTAAATTGACATTTTGGCTTTGAACGAACATTGTATTGAAGTGAACAGCTCAATGACAAAACTTCCCAACTCAAGAGTCTATGTCAGTATCGCTATCTTCATGGCAGCACACTCAGCTCTCCTGCTCAAGCAACGTCACTCATCTGTCTTCCTCCCATCTTACATTTTCAGCTGTTGTTCCCACTTACGACGCTCCTCTATCTCTTTATCCGTCGACATATCCGGCTAACAACCGCCTAATCACCCTACTCTTCTTATCTCTTCCCTCTGTAATCTTCACAGGCCTCCGTAGCATAGTCTGAACTCAGACTACATCAACACACTTGACTGGTTGCGGCTGGTGCTGCTCGACTTCTGTGGTTTTGTTGCTGTTGTCACTCAAGCTATTCTTGGACGCAGACTGACAGCTACATAGAATGAGACGATGGCTCACTGATAACCAATGCTTTTGCTGAGTCTCAGCAAAAGAGGGGGTGTGACTGTCCCAGTGAAGCAAAGTTGTTTGAGGCCCCTGGAAGGGTCGCCCATGAAAACTACAACATCCTTAACTTTTGACAGGTGTTTCCCAGCAATTCCAAAGCAGAGACTAGATTGAGTGTACACCTCTGAGCGACTGTATCGAAAACAAAAAAAGACCAGCACGAACATAAAACAGGCCTTGTCAAGCGCTTGAAGAACATAGCACATCTCCATAAATAATTTCTGCATAAATTCTGGACTAGTGCAGGATTAAATTGATGAAACTGCACTCGTGACGCTAAAATGTGCCGTGCACCTGTTCCATGCGGGCCTGAGCATGTTAAGAGCGTTTTAATGGACCATTATCTCACTGAACACGGTTGTGAAGGGCTTAAAGTATATTCATAATTAGTCATGATTCACGACTCAGTGGAAGCCATCAACAAAGTCTCATACAGCATCTGCTCCACAATTATAACAAGAAACAGCCCGGGGGGCTTGTTCTCCCAAAGAATACAACCAGGCTTCCTTTGAACAAACTTTAACTTGCCATAGTCATAGACATTTCATGTCCTATACTGCAAAACATCTTGCATACTACTGGCGTAAATGGTTTCATTTGTGTTCAAGTTGATGCACAGTGTGCATCCTGGTGAATCACTGAACAGAAATTGACAGAGACTGTCATGGACTCAGACTCTGACGATGGACAGGGTTTAACTCAGCCGTTAAGCACATGATTGCACCAAGAAGGAAACCTTCGTGTCCAAAGGAAACTCACTTTAGCTCAGAGAACATAAAGTGGCTTACCTGTCATATGTTCGCACATTTTGTACATTGAAAAACATATACAGTGGTACCTTGGTTCTCGACCACAATCCGCAAAGCGATTTGTTCGAAATCTGAATCGATTTTTCCCATTACAATGAATGGAAAAAGAAATTATGCGTTCCAAGCCTTAAAATAGGCTTTTGTAGGAGTGAATGTAGTGCGTCTGCTGCAGGTGCGCTGTTCGTGTATGTGTGTGTGTGGCCGCTGCATGTGGGAGGGGTTGCCAAGTGAGTGACGTCTCTTGAGAAGTGAAGAGGCGCCCGGTGCATGTCCGGCTCTGAATGTGCGGTTCTGTGCAGTTTGGCTGTGACAAAGTCATAAACTAAGTAACGCTCTGTCCGAGACTCATCTCATCCCTGTCCCAGCTCCAGCCGACAACATGACATAAAACCCTGGGGTGCGCACTCCAGCCTCGGAGGTGTCGAGAGCCAGCACCTCCCCTGTGACACTCTACCACGGTCCAGGAGACAGGAAAGGTTTTACGCCTCAATATGAAGAAAAAACAGTCAGTAAATGCAGCTAACGGGACATGTCTGCATACAGAGGCTGCGTTATACACAATAACAAAGCGCGCCGTCGGTCAGCTGATCGGTCCGCACATGTTATATTTTTTCCGGCTTTTTTCGGGGGCGTTCGAGTTCTGGATTTTCGTTGGAAATTCGAAGCAAAAAAATCTCAAAATTTTTGTTCGAACTCCGATTTGTTCGAATTCCAGGACGTTTGAAAACCGAGGTACCACTGTAATTATTCCTCATTTTCAGAACATCACACCAGTATTAAGTTGTAAAAGTAAAGTTGTAAAAGTAAAAAATCTTAACACATAGATTGGTAAATTCACTAAATATTAGGTAGTGTACTAATCTGCTACGGTTTTTATATAAAAAATGTTTGACCAAGCTTTTATACAGTCTTCAACACTGACAGTGATGCATTGAATGTTAGGTAAATTATTTGAGAAAACAGTATAATGACTAAATATGACATTGTTTTTTAGTTATTGAAATTTTGACACCTGCATCACATCCCATGACACCCCAACTAAAAGACAGTTGTTAGCGGTCAGCTTACCCTGTGCCTTCACATTTATTTCTGTAGTTTTTATTTATCGCAATGGCAGAGACACTAAAAAAAGGGCCGTGCTGTGTTTCACAAGGAACTCACAAAGCTCCATTAAATATAGAGCATTTGTGTCTTCCTCTGTATCTGTCACTTTTGCCTGTATTCTGCTACCTCACTGGCTTCTCTTCAGACAGCGGGTCTGGCCCTTCTGTCAGCCCCCGGTAATGGCTTTTTTCATTTACATAAATGCGGCATATTGGCTCCAGACAAACTCTGACAGGGCAATTATGAGATGAGCAGGTTCACATGTCACCAAGTTTGGAGAGGAAACCATACAAGACTACAATGAAATGGGATTTTTTTTTATCACGTTGTTCAGTGATGTACCACAATATAAAGTCTTAACCAGTCATGAATACAGGCAATGCATTTATAATATTACTGAATCAAGCATGATGATGATCTTGATTGCATCTGCTCAATAGAAGCTGTAGAAAATAAAAAATGAACGCTCACATCGCCATGAAATTCCTTTCATTCCAGAGGGTTGAGAGTGACCTTCCGCATCTGTGTATCCATTTTCCCACACAAACAGGCTCATGCTAAAATACTTCATACCTCCACTCAGTCTTTTCCTCCATAACTCTGTTAACAGTCTCTTCCTATTCACACATGCTTATTTATCTCATTAACTCGGTTACGTTCTGCGATCCATCCTGTACTTATGCTCTTCCCACCCTGAAGCTTGTTGGTTCAGCCGACTAAGCAGACGCCGCCTACCTCGCCCAACGTCTCCTATTAAATAGGAATTAATTACTAAGAAACCGTGTTAAGCTTCATTAGGACCTCTTGCATTAATCAGCAGTTATTTTAATTAGAACAGAGGAAGTTTCGCTTCTTTTGAATGCTTACATCGCCAACATCCTAATTACTCCAGCAGGGGTCTCATGCATTCAGAGGGTGACACACTCATTTCATCCTTTCCACACGGTCACATGCAAGATGGGGCATTTATCACAAAAGCATTGTCTCATCCCTACAACAAATAGTGGGTAGAAGGGAACTGTTTCTTCATTATTTGTCTCAAAACATAATTAACTTAATTTTCATATCACTATGGCACAGTGTCACAGTATATGAATATATACATGTAAAGATCACCCATATTAACATATTACATGATTATTCACTTATATTCATTAGTTCATGTAGATTTTAATTTAGTTTTTTCTTTGTTTTGTTTTGCTTTGTTTTTTGTTTTTTTTGACAACCGTTGCAATTTACACAACAGCCAAAGTTGTGCACACTGTTACATTGGTCCTTTAGTAATAGTTGAATAATGTTATGCAAGATTCAGTGGTTTCGACTGATGTCAGTTCACAATCATGCGTGACACCCTTCAGTCAGTCTCAACGCTAGCATCAGTAGGTGCAGCACCAAAGTAGCCTTGCCATTCCCACATAGATAAACTTAATACCCTAAAAAGTCCAACCCACCAACTCATTTCAGGTGAGTGTTTGAGATGAGCTCAATATTAGGGTCAGTAGTGTTATTTATTAGATTTATTTGATATTTTACTCCAGTTTTGGAAGCGTTCACATGTTCACGGTCAGTCGTGGTTTGACTGATGATAAGAGGCCTGCACAATTGGAAATTTTCATCCGTCCGTCATTTGGCCTCCAAGGAGATTATCTAATAACTTTTTAGAAGGGACTCTGCATTGAAAGAACATTACTGTGACATTTCCGTGCTAACGTTCCTACTTTGCCCTCTGAGGATAAAAGATTGAATGTCACCGCTGAAAGCGCTGATTAATTCTCAACCTCCCCCCTATTTAGATCATTATTATCCAGGAATTAATTTGACAGTCCAGAGTCCGCAGACATGAGCGATCGCACCAGCAGCAGTGACATTTTTTCAGTCGAGTGTTTCCATCTATGAAATAAACTACAATTCCGCTTTTGTGTTGGCTTGATTGAAAAAGCTATTTGTCAGAAGGGTGGTGGCTGGCGATCAAAGTTACTGTCATGAAACAAGTTTTTTTCCCTTCAGAAGGCAGAGTGAACCGCTCAGTGTCGAGACCATCAGTGTGACAGCTTGAAACAACATTTGTGGAGCGAGGAGAAGCCAAAAATGCACATCTGATGGAGAGGAGAGGTTTTGCATGAGTTTAACTGCATTCACATGTAATCTGTGAACAGACCGACAGCTTCATTGCACTTAAGTGGAAGTTCTTTCAGACAGACATGACAGGTCATGTTTAGAAAAAGAAAAATCAGAGGGAAGGAAAAAATGTTTTTTTTTTGTCGCCGATGACACCTGCACTCAGCGTCACATCTCACCATCTACATAAGATTGCATAGCTCCATTAAGTAATGGTGGCCACTCAATTGAAGGCTGTCAATTTCCTCACCTACTCCTCACACACAAAAACAGCAGCCATGAAAACACAGGATAAAATCCCAGGCACTGGCGCATCATTGAAAGCAATCCACCATAAATGAGGTGGAAAATGCTTTTTGTTTTTATCCTGCTGAGTGTGTTCACTTCAGTCTCAGGGTCAGACGGAGATGGATGCTTCATTGCGCTTGGACTAGATCTCCTGCTTTGTCTTTCTCGTGAAGATATCCAAGCAAATCTGCGAGTAATGATATGACAGACCATTATTATGATTATTATTATTATATTGCCCAAGCAACGTCACTCATATATTATATTATATATTACCATTATTTTTAATAATAATAATTGTTATATTTATTTATTCATTTCCTTTTTTAAAAGGAAATTAAGTAATCTTCTATTTCGCGTTGTCCTCCAGAGTAGGGTCGAAGGGGGAGACATGCTACTATCAGCAGCAACAGGCGATAGGCGGGGGACACTCTGGACAGTTCGCCAGTTCATCATCATACAGACAAACAACCATTCGCGCACACCTACAATTTAGAGTGCTCAATAAAACTGAACCCCAAATTAGCATGTTTTTGGATCGTTGGAAGAAACAGGGGTTCTTGGAGAAAAGCCACACGCACACGGGAAGAACATGCAAACTCCATGCAGAAAGGCCACCAGCCTGACCCTGCAGCCTTCTTGCTACAAGGCAAAAGTGCTAACCACTAGGCCAATGGCGTGTGGCCAATGAGTAGAGTAGTTATGATAGTGTTTTATATCGGTGGTGACATAAGCAGCCACTAGAGGGTGCCCTTTGGCAAAACAGTATCAATTCTTTCAAAACTGAAACAATTTTGAATGTATAATAATAATTCTACAATATAATATAACATGCAAAGTTGCCTTTTTTTTTAAACAAGAAATATGTTTGTGAATTTTAATTAAGAAGGTAATTCCATTACAATTCTAATCATGATCAATCCATATATTGTTTTTCATCCCTCAAATGTGTTGAGTCTACTGAGATGTATGCTATTGTGTACCAACATACACGTGTGGATCTCTATCTTGGTGGGGACCAGCCACTGAGGTAATACTTTCCCAGCCTCTTCCAATACTAGCCATCCAAAAAACAAATGGCTAACCATAGCCAGGACTCAATCACAATGACCCAGGAATTGTCAAGTTTTATTCCTCAAATTGAAGCTTAAACTTGTGGGGTCTAGGAAAAGGTTCCCACAAAAGCAAAAGGTCCCCACAAATATAGCAATACAACGCAAACGCGTTTGTCTTCCTGTCTTAGTGAGGACAGTGGTTGACATAATTCCCCATGGAGTGATGCCAGGGGCGCATGTGACCTCGCAACATACATTTTTTTTAGAATAAAATGTAATTGTATATCCACTCATGATTTTTTTTTTATTTCAGGCAATCTCATGCACTTAAGTGTTTTCTGTTACTGACAAAAACAATGTTAATAAACTTATTCTTTATTGTAAGTTGCTCTATATTACTTTCTTTTTTCTTTTCTTTCATGTTAACAAGGTTACTGTGTAAAGCAGACATGTACTTATAATAATTTTATAGACCAATGATACTATTTACAGAGGCGGCAGAGAATTGGGGGGTGCAAAATGTTTACTTCTTCGTGGGGGGGGCGCAACAGAAAATAATTGAGAAACACTGCCCTAAACTAAACCACCGAAAAACAAATGGCTAAACTTAACCTTTACTCTTAACCAAACTAAACCCCACTTATAATAACCCAGCTATTTCGTAGTTTTAACCCTCAAAATGAGGCTTAACAAAGTGAGGACCTGTCCAAATGTCCTAACTCTGTTGATTAAAAACTCATGCTGGTCCTCACAAAGATAAATGTACAAGAACACACACACTCACACCCCTTCCGCCTGCCCCTGCTATTAGTCTGTCAGTTAGTCAAGCCAACAGAATAAGTGCTGGGGATTAGGCAGACACACACTGGGATGGTGTGTGTGTAGAACGGACAGAATACTAAACAGATCAGGGCACGAGGTGACAGACAACCCGTCATAAAGTGCTCTCTCGCTCGCTTTAACACACGCACAGCAGAGGAAACAATTACAGCCACTCAGACAGTCGATAACACACAGACGTAATCAATTTACTGCCAATCGTTTTTTGTTTTTTTTTCTGTTCTTGACCCGTTGTCATTTTTCCTCCTCTCCCACCAACACCGAAAGTTGAAGTGCTTTATCTATTTGTCTTCCACCTCCTCTTGTCTCCTTCGCCTCTTAAATTCAGTCTCACCCTTCCATGTTCTCGTCTTTCCCTTACGAAGAGACATTTCTGCCTACAAGGTCCTTCTTTGTTCCGGTGACCTTCTCTTCTCTTCTTCTGTTTGTCCTTTATCTGAGACCACCTGCTTTGACTCATCTGTCCTCTATTTTTCACAGCCTGCCTCTCCTCCTCTCCTTCAGCTAATTCAATCAGTTCATCAGCTGCTGCCATACTTTTAAATATTTCCTGTTTATTCTTCCGACCACTATTTCATCTCACCCATCCTCGTCTTTGGTTTCTCCACATTAAACACGTCCTCCCTCACTCTAGTTAAGCGCCATCACTTTTCACTGCCGGTGAAGTTAAACTGATAGCCACAAATTATTTTGACGTGAATCAGATTGGAATATTAGAGAAAGCTTTAACTCTTAAAGAAGGTCTAGTGTACTCTTGAACTATGATGAGCCGTGATACTGTCCCACAAGGACAAGGTAAACATAACATGAGTTATGGGGTTTGACTATTCATCTTATGGCATGAGGAAAAGACTAGCTACATCATTTTATGATGGTCAGGGCAAGAGACAAAGTAGAGTGAAACAGTGTGCAGTATTGTCCCTTAACACTCAATACAATAGAATTCAGAGTCGCCTTGTTTATGGAGTTAAACGCAGTTTCACA
Source organism: Synchiropus splendidus (assembly GCF_027744825.2). Classification (NCBI taxonomy): domain Eukaryota; kingdom Metazoa; phylum Chordata; class Actinopteri; order Syngnathiformes; family Callionymidae; genus Synchiropus; species Synchiropus splendidus. The sequence continues at coordinate 23,632,166 of NC_071339.1, read as the reverse complement.
AAATACACAAGATAGCTCAACATCAAAAACAATCCCAGATAACTTTATTAAGTATCAATACAGCAATATTCTTGTGATGAATTTCACTGGATAAAATAGAAAATTGATTTTGTTATGTCTCCTCTTTCGCCCAGGAAACCAAGGGGAGCAAAGTTGAATCAAACATATTAACAGATGACTCAACAGCACAGTTAACAGAGAACAAAACACTCCTGTCTGTCACACAGCTTAAGCACCACGCAGACTTGTCTCTCCAGCTGACAGGTGTGTACAGCACATGCCATAGAACACTACAGATTTGCTTGGAAAAAAAGAGGTTCAAAATATAAGTAACAAAAGTACTCAGAGAGTGCAAACTTGGGATGACAAAAAAAAAAGTCACAATAAATAATCACGATAAATGTCATTCCGGCGATAACCATACATAATGATACAATACATTTTCATTCTATTCCATGTGTTGGACATGCTACATTCTCTCTTGAAACTGTGTTGTGATGAAACTTATTAGTTGAGTTTGTCTCCAACATCATTATTTGTTTATGTCTAAATATAATAGTTAACTAAGTGTAGAGACGAGAAATTCAATGTTTCAGGTCTTGGGTAGAAGCCACTCGTGTCTGACAGACTGCTCTGCCCGTTTTATATATGGGTTAAATTGAGCCGTCTGTCTGCTGTATCTCATGTCTCGTAACAGTTGACTTGAACTATGGACCAGTCTGGACACATTTCCTAGATGCTATTGAGGAAATATTATAAATCATGAGAATAAATGATCATTTAGTCATATTCTATTCTCAAATCATTATACAAACTGTCATTGAGATGAAAACCCTTTTCACAATTCTCTCTCCTGAAATGGTTGTTTTTCATCGCCGTCATGGTCTCATCATGTTCACGTGTGCGAGATTGTGTTTGGCGGTACATTGTGTACGATAAGTTATTGCCCATCCCTAGTGCAAACCAGCATGAAGTTGCTCATTTCCCTTCATAATATTGTCCTTCATTTACTTCATCTCTATAGTAGTATTAGTGGGACAGGAGGTGTTTGTCCAAAGGTCGGATAGTAAGAAAGAAAGAAGGTAGATGGTGATCATGCTGCAGTTCTCTCTGGGAAAGAAGTTCAATCAAAAATCAATCAAAATACTTGTGAAACACTGCCAACAATCATCTTTCTCTAGCTCAATGGCAACATTTCAGTTCATGAGTTGGAGGCAGATTAATGACCAATGAAAAGGTTTAACATTATTTTATAACAACACGTTTTCTACCAGTTGAAGTAAATGATACAAGTCAGTTATTAGTCAAAACACCCTAAAAGGAGGGGCTTATTCAGATCCCACATATATGAAAAAGTGGCAGAAAAAGACAGATTCAAGCTGAAATCTATTGCAAAACATGCCGCTCCTTGTATCAATCTTCATTTAGGGGTTTTATGTAAATTGCAAGCCTATAAAGTCCATCCTTAGTAAAAATCTGCAAAGCACATTTTTGTGTCAAGCCTCCATTGTTATTTGAAGGTGTTGGTTAATCAAATAGCGTAAGTCAGTGTGCAAGAGCTGCTGGTAATTACACTGTCAAAGTAATTACATTCTTCAAACTCAAGGTGGTGGTGGGTGTCCGTCCCTTTGTCTCACAGTTAGACTCCTCAGTGGCTTTATCTCTCGCACGTATGAAGACAAACATGTATATTAATCCTACAAAGGGCTGAGTAATTGAGTTGCTGTTGATCTGATCAAACCTCACCATGGCTCACTCTTCCCTGTGTCCCTCACATGCGTCAACAAATCAAGAACGTGAGTCAAGGAGAGCCGGAGACGTTGATACACTTGCTGCATACACATTTAACGCTACACCCCTTCCTAGCACCCCACCCTGCCAGTGTCCTTCCCGCCAAAGAAATCTCATTAACTGGCATACAAATTGTAAATTGGTTTTCTTGAAAACACACACCTCGACACCCGTGGTGTCACCTCCACATCCGACCAGATTGCTCAACAATTAGCGGTCTCTGAAGCTCAAAGTCGTAGATCAGGAGCTACACACAGACACACAAGCAACACCTCTGCTTCGTTTAACATCGATCTGCCGCTAAAGCCCTGACCATGAAACATTAGCAAAGCATCAGTTCACTTAAATCCAAAAGACAAAAAGAGCCAAAAGCTAAATGTATAGTGCCACCCTAAAATAAGTGATGAGAATGTCTGATACGATTCTGAACCCCAAACAACAAGAGGGCAGAGGACAGTTGTATAATGACATAAAAAGATTACATCAGTTTCTCTGTTCAACTAACAACCTAATTTTCGCCCCGTAAAAACAGAAAAGTCACTGATGAACAAAGAAGGTTAATGCACGATACAGTACAATCTTCATCAAAAAGACACACATATACTGTAGGCAACTCAAAGACATTCAGAAGGCCCATAAGAGAGTTTTTGTTGTCTTCCATTTGAAGTCCAGTCCAGGTGATAATTGTTCTCTTCACCCTCTAGATCCTTGCTGTACCTACAATATAAATGTACTGTTATGAGCAACACCACTGATGTTCCATGGAACTCCCAGCGTAGGAGTTGAATTCCCACCACATTTGATCGAAAATCACATAGTTGGGGGCCACTACATGGCTAAACTGCTGTGGATGACCCTGTTAGCTATAGGAATATCTCTTCTGAAATTGACCTATTTTGATACCTGCTTCTGTGTTTCATTACCTGACTTTTCAAACAGTCCTTAATCCCGTGGCGTAAACATTTATGTTGGTGGACTTTTGAGTCTAATGTTTGTCTAATGTGGCAGAAGACAGCGTTCCGTGTTGCATGTCTTGGACTGTGGCATGGACTTTTTGGGCTGTAAGTGCGAAGATCGCAATTTTTTCCTGCGCATTCACCTCTAACACAGATGACACCACCAAACAGTCGACCGTCAACTTGTCACGTGGTGGGCGTCAAATCTGCCAACATTCTGGAGTCTTTAGCATTACGATTGTAAAATGGGTGGACAAGCTCTCCGACCTCGGCCACATTTCAAATGGAGGCCAAGACTTCCCTCTTTCAAACTAAAGTCGTGCATCCAACCAGTGAGCCGTGCCCTTGGGAAGAATGGCAAGAGAACACGGAATGACAACACCATCAAAACTGAATATCTTTCTCCTGGTAAGATAATTCCCAAACTCATGAACAAAATCCCAAGCTAATAATGTCACTTTCCACCTTCTGTTCATATCTCAGAGACTTGTCTGACGACATCAGTGGAATTGAGAACGGCAGAACAATTTCAAGTGCGAATACTGTGGGTGGTTATTGGTTTGATTGCTGACGTAGGCGTTTCCTCTCACTGGCTTACTTAGAGCACACATATGAGTATCCTCAGATATGTTCTGTTACATTTAGTCACCCACAGCTCTGACTCACTGGGAGCTCCCAAAAAAAAAAGAGTAATGTGGTTTGAGAATTAAGGAGCCTACAAATGAGCTCCGAGATGATGATGATGGAGGACAGAAGCAGCCAACTACTCATTTGTATTATTTCACATCCAGATGATTAAGTTGGCCGCGCTAATTAGCTGTTTCATTCGCATTATTGCAACATTAGGAAAGCGAGAACAAGCGAGGGATTATGCATGTGGAAAATTTGGGGATGGCAATATGAGTTCTAAGTCATGATCATGTGCGTTATTACTTCAGACTGTGTCAAGGGCAATAGATCGCTCACTTGATCCAAAAAGAGACCTGGACAGAAGACAACCAAAATGATGTCAAATATTGTGCAACTGCTTCATGAGAAACTTTTAGCAAACCTTTTGGCTTCTCAGACTGCAACTGTTGCAGCGCCTTATAGGACTTCTTATGTTCTTATGTCTTCTTCTCTTAGTGTTAAACGGGAACAACAAATTTTCATCCAAGCTCATTCATTGATTCTGAGTGAATCATGCACCACCAAGATCAAAAGCAGAAAGATTACAGTAACAGATACAACAAGGCTGAATAACCAGAAGTCGTTTAGAGCAGGTGATGTCCAAAAGCATTGTTCAGTGAGTGTCAGGACTAACACCAGTGTTCAGCAGTGGAGAAGCCGTTTACAGTCAAGCAGTCTCTCGATGAGTTTAGAGATCTAAAGAGCCACAAAAGAGATTTTAAAAAAGTCACCCAGGGCCAAAGAAGGCAAACTGGAAGAACCTGAAATGGAGTAATGTGGTTTTGTTCTCAGAAATCAGTTAGAAGGCAAGCCACAAAAGAAAAATGAACTTCATCATAACACTCCTATCACCTTTCTTGACATCAGGTTTACAGTGGGACTAATTATTCAAACCAGCTTAAAACTTGACTTGAAGTACTTACATTTAGAGGGACAGGTCTTTGCTGTTGGGCGGAAGGTACAATCAGCCCCAGAAATAATTTTCCACATTTTGATCGCATGATTTATACTTACGAACGTATGTTTTTAGAGTCAAAATGAGTCGGAGACTACAGGTCTGTGTGTCTGTGTGTCTATAGGGGCGCAGCCTTTCTTACGGGCCAATACTGCCCCCCTACGATTATAAACAGTAGCGCAGCTGGGACAAACGCTGCCCGTACAGTCTCTTCAGTCCGCTTTTAAATCACAAAAAAACCGGGACAATCCGAAATTCCAAAGCATGCATCATATCGGGCCACACGAATATCTTAAAACACAGGATGTTCCAGAACCACATAGCAGGTTAGAGTACAGTGACTAGGAATCAACTTCTGTATTTAACTCAAACAACAGCGTTTTTCGGTCCCTTCAGATCACAACGGCAACAGGAAATACATGACCCTCGAAGTCCAACATCAAGTGACATATATCTAGACCATTACGCACAGACAGAAAAGAGCAGGAGATGGGACTCGCAGCCAGAGCCGGTCTTCCCTTCAAAAGTAGCTTCTTTTTGCGACCTGACGAGTCATGAATACCAAACAGAGCGTTCAAAGACAAGCAAACACTGAGTATCGTGTGTGGACGCTCTTAATGTTGTGTGTATTTGAATCTGAGAAAACATTTGAAAAACTTACCATATAGTCATTACCGCGGCAGGACGAAATAGCATGACGGCTTTGAATGACAACGGAGCACAAAACTTGTATTGCAATAAATTGTAATCTTAATTCAACTTTTGTGATGCTTTTCCTAATTATAAAGCAGTCGGAAGGTCATTCAAGTGATGGACGTTGATCTAGATTTGAGTTCAACACGTTGAATTTGAATTTGAATAGAATTTGCAGCGAATTGACATAAAAATATGAATCGTTTTGACCCCCAGTTTTAGCGGTTTTAGGTTTTACTGGCTCATGTTACTGCTTTATTGCAAATTTAGTCATGATGCATTACGTTCGCATCCAATGCCAAACTACCTTATGCGCGAAATCGCCAATGTATTTTAGCCTAAATGTCCACACGCCCAAACACCTGTAATTAAACAATAGCCCTGCATGAATATACTGATATGTACATCGATGGTATAGTTCATGTACCTGGCACGCTATTTTCATTTGAGACAAGTGAACCAGGCGATTTCACAGGCGCTCCGCTGCGCTGCGTTGCGCACAGCCACTGGCGGCAGAAAACAACGTGCCGGGCAAGTTAACGGGAAAAAATAAAAGCTCCATGGTAACAAAGTTACACAAAAGAGCCTTAAGTAACTCCCGTATATCACAGCAGTTGACGTTTACGGACGAAACCAGGAGAAGAAATCGTTGGAGCTCGTGGTTGCGCGCGGCACAACGCGGGCTAACTATGGACATTTAGGACCAAGGTCGCATTTAAAAATAACAAATAGACAGTATCATGCATTCTATTATTTAAATGCAAACGGAAATCAAATATGAGCGGAAACTCGCTCTGAAAATGTGCTATTACGCACGATAGAATGTCACCGCTCCGACGGGAGAAGTCTGGGAAAAAGGTTAAAATTGTGATTTACCTGGAAAGAATTGTCCTCTTGTAAATCCCAAAAGTACTAAGTGGATAAGAACAGCAGGCAAAACGCGAGTATAACTCCGTTTATCCATCTTGTTCCGCTAGTTTTGGCTCAGTTGCGCGGACTACTTGACATGCTCCCCTCCGGTCCTGGAGCTGCTTCTCCTCAGATTTGAGCAAAAAGTGACATAAACGACGAAAAGTGTGGTAAAATCCTCGCATTGGAGTTGAAGAGGCGGAAAGACAGGAAGAAAAGCTCAGCCAGAAGTTGGAGGCGGATAAAAAGAAGCGTCTCTTCTTCTCCTCCTGCAGCGAGGTCCGAGCGTGCGTGTTTGTGCGCCAGTGCACGCGTGCAACTAACAATCTGCCGGCGTGTACGTGTATTCGTGTATGTGTGTGTATGTGACACAGAGGTAGCGCTCAGTCGGTCACCGACTGACAGACGGGGAGTTGTGGAGCAGAGCAGAACAACGCGCACCTCACCGGCGACCGGAAAGTAAGATATGAGTAGTGATACTAGCAGAAGTTCCGGTGGTGCATTTCAAAATAAGGGCAATCAAAATGGGTGAAATAGACAGATATTTCACCATAATATCAAGCGTTTGTTAAGGGGAATGAGGTCCTATCTTAAGCAAAAATGCAAAATACGCAATATAACATAACTTCAGTCAACATTGTTTTAGTCAAAAGCCTTTTCCTTAGGATTCACGATTAATTATGACATCAAATGGATCAGTGCGGGGTCGTGCAGTTGACATCTCTTAGTATGAGCTCACGTGTTATCGTCAGTAGAGCGTTTTATTTATGAAAAAAAGAAGAACTAATAAAAATTCCATGTGATCTACATCCTGTCTAAGCCACTGTAATTTCCATCATCTTTACCATGTCTGGTATGTGACTTCCCCCGGGTCCTAACGCCGACCCTCTCCGCAAAAGACTGGAACACACGAGTGAACGCTCGCCTCTAGACCTCTTCATAACAAAGGTCGTGTTCGCAAAAAGAACTCAGACCTGGACGGGGCCACACATGGATGAAACGGCCACTGGGAATTAAAACGCATCACATTTGGTTTGTGTGTCACAGCTGTGAAATGAGTCCATTTACTTCACTTGGAAGTCAGAGGATTCCCAGTTCAGGGTCTGTCTCTGCGTAATAGGATTACTCTCTAACACACGCAGACAGAAATGTGGCTTTTACTGTGGTTGCTGAACAATGAAACGTACAGCAGATGAACCCTGAGTGTGCAGGTGGTTCCTGGGAAGAAAAGAGACACAATTGGACCTTGAATTTTCTGTCAGGTGGAAAACATGGATGCTATTTCACCCTTAGCCGATGAGGCATTTCCCATTGTCTTGGGAATCGTAATTCTGTAAAACCTGCAGGCCGGGGGCCAATGAAGGCCATCAGGGTACTGCGCTGATTTTGCTGGATGAGAATTACAATGAATGTAATTATGCAGGTGAATCACACCAAACAGGCGAAACCACTAAGCTGAACCACTTCTAATAAGACTGAGTTCGATTTTTTTTCTGCCTAGCCACCACAGTTTTAGTGTAGTTGCAGTTGAAATGTTGTTCATACAGGGAATCAGCCAGCAAAAGTACTTTCGTCAAAGTTTCAAAATGAAACATCTTTCTGAGTTATCTGTAACTTTAAAACCTAAACACAGCGCACATGTCTCTTCACCTGGAAAGAGAGCACCGCCTCACATGCTTTGGTGTCTTCAAATGCGACATCAATATACATAAAACTATAGGTCACCGCATGGTGCGACATCGCAACTGCTTTTGGCATCAGGTGGCATTAACTGTCAAGTTTGCCAAGGCAATCAGTCACACGCCGTGGTTGCTCACGTTGGCTGGAAAACTTTAACAGTTAGAAATAGACGGAATTTTCTCCCAACTCACTGTGCTCGATAGAGATGTACAAGCAGACCATGTGACTTTTTGAAGAGTATAAACACTGAATACTTCATAAGTATTAGATGAGTTCATCATCACTCAGGGTCGCCCACCAGTGGCCACTGTGTAAAATGAGTTTGCATCAATAGCTGTCATGCCAGAGCTCATACGTGTTTCCACTCTGTGTGATCTACTACAACTTTACTCCTCCATTGAAGTAATAAAATAACTACCTTCCCCCCGTCCACATGCATGTAGATTAGAGTTTTGCCTTCCATCAGCATGCTATTTTCTTTATTTTCAATTTTTAAAATGTTGCTCTATTAGCCACATTTAGGGACACTGGCCGCATCATCTTTTAGTGACATAACAACATTACAGCCATTTCACTGAGAAAAAAGACAGAAGGATGAGCACATACAAACACCAAGGGGAAACAGAACAGGAATGAAATTATATTCACATTATGAGAATAAATCGAGTGAACGTACTACATGCACAAAAAAGTCATCCAGCTTCAAATGACAGGGACATATTTTAAGTAAGAGTAGCATTATTATTAATAACAGCATTGTCAACAAACAAGGATGTTTGTCTTTGTAAACACAGCTTTCCTTACCCGGCAAAGTTCAGTTATTACCCCTTTTAATAATTCGTATCACATACTGCAAAAAAGCAAAACTCAAGAAAAGCTTGTGTCTGAAGAGGATAGAGGGATTCCCAAACCCCTAGCTAAGAACACAAAGCTGCCAACTCTCAGACAGTCTGCAATCTAGCCAAGTGACTTTCTTTGTGATAAATGCTGCAAATGGCTTATGCTTCTGTCCAAATTTTCAGGAAGGGTCAGTTAACTTTGGAACATTCATGGTGGTTCAAGCGTGATACTATGGTGTGGTATGTTCATGGTTATATCTTGCAAAACTCGTGTTTAATCAAATTAAAAAACGCCTCCACTTCTTTATCTGAATCATTCTGGCTGATGCCCTTCCAATGTCCCGGCTGACATGGCTGTATTTGTTCCGTCTCCTCCTCAGTTAAGCGTGACAGGTGTGTTAAATCTAACAAATTCCGCTCAGCCAGCAGGGATGTTCTCTGACATTTGTCCATCCTCGCTGCAGCTAAGGTCAACACCACGACAGAAAAGTCAGCGTGTTGCTCTGACGGCGGGCGTGAAGGTGACGACAAGACAAGTGTGTGACGCTGTGAAGTGTCCAGCTGACTAGCTTGAATCAATTATTGGTGTGTAGTGGTGAAAAGACATTGGTCAGCCAAAATACGTGGGTCACCGTGAACTGTTTTGGTCATGATCACACAACAATTCGCTGTGGCACCGTTTTAAAAAGATTTATTGTATAATGAAGGTATTTCAGTTTTGATTTAAAAACATGACGAAAGTTTATGTTGTAAGAAATAAGAAATAAATGTGTGTCAATCTGTGCTTATCTATTCTGCACTCAGTTTGGTTCAGTCTTGTTTCTGGTCTTGCCCCCCTCAGTTGTCAAGGTCTTCACTGGGTCTCTGGCCCTCAGAGTCTTGGTCTTTGACTGGGTCTTTGTACGCTCTGGTCTCAGTCAGAGGTTTGGTGGTCTCGACCTCAACTGTACCATGTTGTATAAAAGAACAAACACAAAGATTAGTTGACATTAAACAATAAATAGTTGGGAATTCAACAAGCTGAGATCAACAGTCAGCTGATCATTTTGTTAGTCATTGCGTCAAACAGTGCAAACTGGTGCTTATTCAGCACCTTCATTTTTCATGGACCCATTATTGTGTGGAAATAATGCTCTACTAATTAATGACCAAAAAAGTAAAAACATGTTTGATTTTTTTTTTAGGTGAATAGCTTGACATTTTAAATCACACGCCAAGGTTCTGTAGTCCAAACACACAGCAGTAAGGGTTTGGAGCTGACTCTAAATGGGGTGTGACAGTACAGTACATGTGCCCTGCCATGGACATGGTGACCAGTCCACAGTGTCTCTCACCCGAGGTCTTCAGTGCTTAGTCAAACACAAGCTTCACTATCCTGAAGATTCCGGGAACCAACATCAGCAGATTTTCATCTACAACGCTTTCTCCTTTCATTATGTATTTTGCCACTGACAGCTAATGCATATTTACATTATTTAGTGATGTAGGAATCAATGACTCATTAACATCAGGGTGCAATTGTCCGAGCCAAGATCGGGACTCTGCGTCCGCATCCTCCTCACCTCTACATCATCACTTATTTATGACAAATCAATGATGCAGAGGTGAAGTAGTTCTCTGTGCAACCTTGAACATTCACATCTCCGCAGGTCCACGAGCGATGGCAGCGGGGGTGAATTCTGGGTGTAAGGATTGTGTTTCCGTGGACCAACGCGTCCACGACAGGGGAGCGTATTAATTAGAGCGCTGGATATGCACCGACACACCGGGGGGACACGGGCAGCAAATGAGGCATTTAAGTTAAGAGGTCAAAACATCATTTAGATTCTCTGCAGTACATGCAAATGCAGCAGCATATCGCACATGCACATCAGGGGTCGCCAGCTGCCAATAATGACACCATACACAGAGCAACACCTGAGAAGTGAAGTCACACATGGCTGTCTGGGGGCGCATTTGATTCTTCTTGGCATTCTGGGGATGACGGACTTCGGTCATCAGGAAGGCAGGAATGTGGACACCCACCAGCTGGAACCCACTGTTAATGACAGTAGGAAGAGACTTTTAAATACAGAGAAAATTCACGGTTAATGGCCAACATCACAAGCCAACATCCTACACATCCTGTGCATTTTCCAAAACGGAACTGATGAATCAGTTTGGTGGTCGAGTTTATTAGTCGCTTGCATGAAAGTGTCCATCGTATACTTTATCTTTAGTGCAGCATTTGTCTCTTAATGAAGTGTTTGGAAGTGAATCATGTTTTATCTTTCATGTGAAACCAGCATCACCTTCCAGCTTTCGTAGCGCCTGTGATGGCTTTCGATGAGAGAGCTCATCCGTTGTCTCTCCTCTTCCACTTTAAGTTACATTGGGGAAGCAGTCTCAGGTTTCAGTCAACTCATGTTTGGAGTGAACATCAAGCTTTTCTGGTGTTCATATGTGGGATTCCTCCAGGCACTCTGGTTTCTTCAGACAGTCCAAATACATACCAGTTTACATTTACTTGGTGGAAAAAGGAGAAATGGTCTTCCCAGACAACACAAACAGGTCAGGCATCCAAAAAGCACTGCACCCTTTGGAACTATGGCGCCATCTCAAGGGCAGAAAATTGTATATTCATTTTGAGGTACTGTTGACAATAAATATACTTACGTTTTGCTATAAACACACCTGAGGACAGCAGTTGACATGAACGTAATATGCATAAGTCAGCAGGTGTACGCATGCCAATTAAAACTTCCACTACACTTGAAAGAGCAGCAGTTTAAGAGGAGTAGGGAGGGAAAGCGCGTGTCAATCCACCAAGAGCAAACACTTCCCCTTCACTTGAAGAGACATTTGATGTTGTTTTGAAGATCAGATTTAAGGAAAGGCAAGCAGGGAAGATTTAAATGAGACAAAACGCTTTTGAAGTTAAATCCCTTAAAACTGACTGCTGATGTGTTTTGAGGGGCGGGGGAGAGGGGTGGGATCGGTGGCTCTCTAGTCGATTGGGAAGTCAAAGAAGAGTTAAAAACAAGCAGGGTTCTGGGTGTTTGTTGCCTGCTGAGCTCATCAGCGCCGCACAGATCCAGGCGCAACCACAGTCAGGACCAGAGAGATGGGTGGCAACAGGGAGCTTAATTATTGATGTTGGGATTTAATGAGCTTCCGCACCCCAACTTGACCCGCACGTGTCATGTCCAAAAGGCCTGCACTGCTTTAGCTAGCTGACTAGCTTGGTTAGCTCATACTGAGTCTAACAGAGTAATGTCAAAATGTTATGAGAGAGGGTCATAAATAGATCGACAGTAGAGGTAACAGCTCTCACGACACTTTGGACCACAACATTGTGGTAGCTCAGTAGTTAAATCAAGCTAACAACAATTGACCGTAGTTCAAAAGATAAACAACAGTTTTTATATGCGAACATCAAGTTTCGGGTCTTAGGCTCCAACTATTCTTGCTCTTATCATTCTAAACTTTGTTAAATAAAAATAAAAGATCTCTAATTTCCCCCGAGGTTCTTCCCTCCTAATGAAATTAGCAGCCTTGTTCTGCAACATCTGACTGTACAAAGAAAGAGAAAAACTGATTAACAGGAGGAGCACCTTTAATTTAAAATTTTCTTGGTGTGCATGGAGAAACGTTTGGCAATCAAAGAACTGGAATTGTCCTTGGAGGCAAACACGCCGCTCATGCGTCTTCTCAGAGTGGTTAAATTGCCTTTTCTTTGACTTGAATGAATCGTCACTTGTGTTTTATCTATAAAAGCCATCACTTTATAAATCATTGCTGATTCCTGTTTTATCACTGAATAAAATGTCTGATTTGTTTAACATGAACCAAACGTTTTAATCACATGGATAAAACATTGAGATATTGATACTGTATCTTGGCTGTCCATACTTTTCCACTGGCAGATGTTGGGTTGGATGAGTAGGAAGTAAGTAGTGTGCGAACTGTGTGAAGGACCAATGAAAAGAATTGTTGTTTTGGGGCTTTCTCTTCACCTGACAACTGATATATAAAGAATAGAGAATGGAGGGTCCCAACTTATTTGGGTTTATTCGAGTTTATTTGCATCAGACTCCTACTCTCCCCAATAAAGGATGACAAGTTTCCATGCCTGCCACACAAGTGTGGCTTCACTCCAGATAAAGCTTAAAACTGTACGGTTAAAACACAAAAACAAATTCAAAACATAAGAAGACTTTCATAAGCAGCAATTTGCATTGGCACTCTTTTGTTTGGTCAACAGGATATTGGGGGAAAAAGTAACTTTTATTTATTCATTTTTAAATAAATGGACTGTATTGTTTTGTATTGTAATTTCCGACTATAAGTCGCTACTTTTTTCTAGCGGTCTGAATCCTGCAGCTTATACGACATGGCTGCTAAGTGGATTTTTCAGACTTAAAGGGTATTATGCTGCCAAACATTCCGGTGCGCTCTATAGTCTGGAAATTACGGTAATTAAATTTTCCTCGATTGCCTCGTACTATATTAACTTATCGAATACAACCTCCCAATCTGTGCCCCAAACACCCCCCAAATCCAACTTTGAACACACTTGATGGCATTGTTTATGTCAGAAAATTAGTTTTGGATGGTGCCAAATCTCACACTCAGGAGTGCGTTGGTCAGCATGCCAAGCAATATGTTCGATATTTAAAAAAAAGGAAAAAGAAAAAAAAGAAGAAGTTACTCTTTTACACGGTCATTAGGAACTACATCTACAGCAACAGGACAGATCAGTAACAAAAAATGGGAAAAAAAAAGTCAGTGGTTTGAAAAAGCAAATCAGATTTGTGCATATGTACCAACATTGAAATATAATTTTAGGAACTACCCCAGATCTCCAACATGAGAAAATTAATTAGCCCCCATGAAACAAACTCATCCATAAATTCATTCATAGTCACACATGAAAACCTTCAAATCAGATTGAAATGACAAGCAACTCATGACAAGCAAACAGGACTCCTGCAGAGAATGAAACAGGCAAAGAAGGACCGATTAAAGGATAATAAAATGACGTCCGCTGGTATGAAGCTGCTACAGCGGGGTGTCGCGCAGCCGCCAGTGGCAAATATTTCCTCCATCATCAAAGACGAGCTCAAATCCATCACAGATGGTCGCCGCCTTCACGCAGACATGAATGTGTGAGAGTATGTAGATTGACGAGGAACGTTTCACAGCAATTGGAGACAGGAGTGTGATTGACAGCGATGTGCAGCTGGTGTTTCCTCGTATAGCCACACATTCACTTTCTCCGTGGGAGATACGAACATCAGAGGTCAGGGGGACTCTGAAGGTTCCAGCTCACTCTGCCTTTACGTGCAGTTTGTGTCATCATTTGTATCAAATTTATGCCACACCATTCCCTTTAATGAAGTTTCACAGCGAGATGGAAACCAGAACAAGTAGGTGGATGAAAGAAAATCATGCAGTCAGTGATGACTTGAAACAGTGCTGAAACAAACTCAAACTCCCCCATCACATCACATATTGTCGGTTCAATGGCGAATGAAAACAAATGTAGTCCCTTAGCCTCCCAACAGCTCCCCCTCCCTCTTGAGCACTTGAGCCAACAGTGATGCTTTCAGGCACTCATCATTTATCATTTATCATTTTAGAATATTTCTATTCATCAATATCATTGTCCTCCTTTCATCTAAGTTGGAGTCAAGGGGGCAGCAGTCTTTACAGACAGACAGACAGAGGTCCATATCCTGCTCTTGCTGGACACCTGAGGTTATCCCAACGATTCTGATATTTAATATGAATTATCATACTCAAAGAAGCCACTGCTCTAGGGGAAAATTCTAAAACATTATTAATGCAATGAAAGGGGGAGCCCTATTGGGCTGAGCATGTGAGCAGAAGTTTCATTTTGAGCTCCTACAACTTCTTTACAAGAATACTTGGGAACCAGCCCTATGTTTTCAGCGCAGCCTTAATTATAAAAACAAAATGCCAAAACCAAATAAAAGTGCTCGAAAAACCGAAGGAAAATCAGGAGTGCTTGTGTGGCTAACATTGCTGGCTTATTGGAGGAACACAGTGCAAGTATTTCGGTGGACTTCAAGACTACATTTTCAGTTTGCGAGGAAAAACTTGACCAGGTGCAAGCTGAGGTGATGTAGCATGGTCAGCGAATGAACTCATTGGAGTCTGGTGTCACATGAACAGAGAATCATGGATTTGGAGGAGATGTGCGTGAAAATGTTGGTTACTCACGTAACCCAGGTCCTATGAATATGTGCGTAGCCCTCTAACAGCCATCACAATTGGTTAAACCACCTCGAGGCACTGGCCTCGGCCTGAGACTTTTGATAGGCTCTCTGCTCAGGAAGGCACCTCCTACCACATATAAGACACTCCCACTCCTGCCGCTCTGCTCCTTTTGGAACTCAGCGGGAGTTAGGCCTGTTGGGCAGCCTATTAGAGGGCTACACACATATTCATAGAACCTGGGTTACTTGAGTAACCAACATTTCTATTTCATATGTGCTCCGCCGTCTAACAGCCTTCGCTATTGGTTAAAAACCACGGCGAAGGCCATTGTGATTAGTTTCCTCCCAGCATGGCCATGCTGACCAGATCCGGAAAACCATCTGGTTCCGGGGCTGTTGGGAGCCACTGTCGTCATCATTAACAACTTCTGCATCCTTACTCGTTGAAGGCACGACATCATTAGTCTCAGTCGGGGATGCATAAAGTAGCCCCTGCGGCCACGCTGCATGAGCTAGAGCATCCACCCCAAGGGTAGGGTTGTCCGACCCCCTCAAGGAGAACCAAACTAGAGCCTTGGCGTTCTCCTTTGACGCAAAAAGGTCCGTTCCTGGAACCCCGAAGTGAACCCAAACCGCCTCTGCCACGTGTGGCGCAAGAGTGGGGTCTTACGGTTATCGGAGCACCAACGTGGTTCCGGTGAGATTACATACATTCTTTAAAAAAAGTACAGTGGTACCGCGGTTCTCGACCACAATCCATTTCAGACGGCCGTTTGAGAAGCGATTTGTTCGAAATCTGAATCGATTTTTCCCATTACAATTAATGGAAAGAGAAATAATGCGTTCCAAGCCTTAAAATAGTCTTTTGTAGGAGTGAATGTAGAGTGTCTGTTGCAGGCGCGCTGTTCGTCTATGTGTGTGTGTGTGTGGCCGCTGCATGTGGGAGGGATTGCAGAGTGAGTGACCGTGCCCGGTGTGTGTCCGGCTCTGAATGTGCAGTTCTGTGCAGTTTGGCTGTGACAAAGTAATAAACCAAATAACGCTCTGTCCGAGACTTGCCTCATCCCTGTCCGACCTCCAGCCGACAACCAGACATAAAAAGGGAGGGTACCACCTGTTTGGACCAGACCCCGCCTTGTGTGGATGAGAACAGATTTTTCCACAGCTACCTACTGTTTGTGGGCAACTTAGACGAGCTTCACTATGTTGTGAAACTGAGCAGGTCAAGCATGAAAGCACCTTAAACTGAACTATCCGGATGAAATAGCATTTCAAATTTCAAATTTCAAAGCTGGTAAAAGTTCTAAGACAGAAATAAAGTGATTTAATGACAAGAGCCAGCGATTCAGACAGAAATAAGGAATCAACCTTGCAACAGCTGAGTAGCGTGATGGAGAGAGAATTAGATCTTATAAGCTGAGACTTGACTCACAGAATTGGATTTGTTGAAACGGCAAAACCACCTGTGTGGTATTAAATGAATGCGGAGGCATAACTGGTAATGTGGGAGCAGGATGTGAAAGGGACATTATCACAGCAGCAGCAGGATATTTGCCACGCTGCACTCGATCACAAGGTGGCGTTGACCTCCGGTTGGCTCCCATTGTAACACAAAACACCATCGATTTCAAGCAAATTCATTTAAAATAAAGAATGAGCTGTTCTGAAACACAAAGCATCAGCTCAGCCCTCAGTGATGTGGCCAGCTCTGTAACTGACACTTGAATGTGATGGAAGCAGATCATTGGGGCCAGAACACTGCAATATCATCCGCTCCATTTAACTGGATAAATATTTGATAGCATGCCATATAATACACAGAGATGAACTTGCTTTGAAGGGAAAAAATAATGCTTTGGGACACAAGGTATATTTTGCTATATATACTTCCATATTAAGACACTGGGTGCTTTCATTGTGCAGAAACAGTGTGGGACACGAGCTTCATGAAACAGGTGAGATTACATTACATCACATATAACTGACACTGTTATCTTAAATGACTTCCAATGAGGTCGGCATGTGGTGCCAAGGACTTCACCAAAGTCGTTGGTGACATTAACCTATCTAAGTGGCTAAGTGTTTTGACCCCATCTGTCAATTCAATGTGGAGATTGAAGAAAAAAAAGTAATCATAACGATTACAGACGCTTATGCATTCTCAAAAAAAATACTGTGCTTTTGCCACCTGTGGTCTGACAATTTCAAAACCAGGATGATATTACAGATGGAACAATACTGAGGACTAACTGCCACTGCGGATGGTCAAGCTCCTTCCTCACAAAATGAATGTCTATGGTTCTCCATTAGTTTGGATTGTTCCGTTTCTGTTAGGTTGCGAGCTTGTTCTACGCAGGTTCTGTTCCAGTTTATTCGTAGGTAGAAAGAGTTGAGTCAAAAGGAAACCTCTTCAGGAAACGGAGGTCTGGATTTTAACCGCAGCTGAGGGGTGGTGTAAGTGCAGTTCACTGATTGACCAGCAGGGTTTTGCATATGGTATGAGCAGAACTATACAACTCCCTTTTTCCTGATGGCAAACTGAGAATACAATATTTAGCGATATTTAGGTGGTCATAATCTCCAGGCTGTTGGTGCATGTGAGGAAGGACTGAAGGATTAAATTTTATCGTGAGCATCAGACTCAACTTAATTCCTATCGGAAAAACTCACATTTCTTCAGAGTTGCAATCAGTATGGAAGCCACTAGGGGGCGCATAAATGAGACATGCCGGCATGTTACCCAGCTTCAGTGGCTATCGAAAATGTAATTCTTTCCTAATCGACTTTCTCATGGTGGTGAAACTTCACACATACACACCAAATACACACCAAGAGCGACAGGACGTCTGGTAAACATATCCCATCTTAAAAACATCTTGAAGGGCACTCATCATTTTTTAATGTGTATTGGGATTATTGCGCTTCATCCCATCCAACTAGCTACAAAACTCCTGTTATCACAGCAGGGCGCCTCCTATTGTGCTAACTGCCTTCAAGTCTTTTGATTCCAGATGTTTTGATTCCACGACAAGCAACTGTGGCGTTCCCGTCGCCTCCGGCTGCCTAGTCTGCCACATTCTTCAAGTGTTTTCTTTCCTTTAGCTCATTCGATAAGGAAAACAAAAATCCTTATTCTGTTGCTGCTGCTGATGAAGCACTGTACCCCGCTGAAACATTGATGAACTGAAGCATCCTCAAGTTAAAAACTGCATGTTTGTGACTCACATTAGATATCCAGGTTGATTTTAATATGTGAGCTCATACTTACACATTTCCTGACTGTTGACAGTAATAAACAATGACCATGTGCTGTACCTGACAGTGTTGAGTTATTGCTTCAAAAGCTGTCTGCTAACCTTGTCTGGTGTATTTCCAGCATCCCTGAATGTGTAATCTAATATCGTGAACAACACAAAGAAAAGTTGTATTTCTAATTTTGATCTATGGAAACCATGATGGAATTATCTGCTTTCTTTCCAGAGGCCAATGATTAAAAAGCAGATGCCATTACCATCAAATAAGTGATGAGGACACGTAAGTGGAAAGGACATATCCTCATAGCACCCACAATAAATTATAACCATGGAGCAGACACCCAGACACCCTTTCCACTCGCCTCGATCACATGAAGGTCTACATCAGTACTCAGTCGGCAGCTGACTTTGTTATTGTGTCCTGAGATTGTGTGAGTGAGCAAGCGTTTGTGTGTGTCGGGTGGGGCTGTCAGAGCAAATCGCATTACAGTATCCTCACATGGTTTTGTACTGTGTCCATGTACATTTTTTGTTATTTTTGGAATTTAGTTGTGTTATTGTGGTGTATATATATTAGTCAGTCATTGATGTTGCGAAAAAAACAATGGCAGCACTTTTAAGACTTTCATCTGCCTTCATGGCCATTTGTCAGAGTTTATCTACGGTCACTTCATTTTGACAATGGTCATCTTTGATCCCCCAGATCACTCTCATTCCACAAGTGACATTAACCCGCCGCTTCAATCTGAAATCCTGTTATATATTGTAGGATTTAACAAGCCACGAGTAACAGAACTTACTGCAGCTGCTAGTGTCAAGGACCTACTTTTTCTGTCAGGTCATTGCCAAAAAAACAAAGGTGGGGCAGAGCAGAGAAGAGCAACTGAAGTGGATATATATATATATATATATATATATATATATATATATATATATATATATGTATAGGGGGAATGTTTTTAAGAAAACACAGACTCAAAGTGAAGACAGAATACCAGTGAACCAAAAAGGAAAAAAAAATGCAGCACACCATTTTTCGGTGTTTAGTGTTAAGCTCCATTAAGGTTAATTAGCTTGGTTTTGTTCAAGTTGCTGCTGAGGTCAGGGAATTGCTATTCTACCTGGGTTTACTGGCCATAATTTGTTCTATAGTGTGAACCATTTTCATGTGTTGGTGTGTAGTGTGAAAGCATTTTCGGTGTTGGAAACATAGCGTATCTGAAATTGCAACGTAGGACAACTACCCTATAACACTGTGGAAGTGCTGTACAGGGAAGTGGCGTGAAGTGTATCAAGACCAACATCTGCACACACGCAACCAAATGAAAGCTGCCCTCTGGAGGACAGAGGCGGACCATTCTGGATCGCAATTCACAGACTTCATACCAAGAGTGAGGCCACCATAAAAGTTGGCGCTCAGAGCGGAGAAGAGCAACTGACGTGGACTGCAACAATGCAATGAAACATTTCAATTGTCTCTGTGTGTATCCATGCCAGGTGCCGGAGCGTGGCATGGTCATGATGCCACAAAATGCTATGTTTGTGGCATCAAGATTAATGCCAGGGAGCCATCTCTGAAGTCATCAGTATATCAAGTTACACATAAGATGTTTCAAGAATGTTATTCGTTTGTTGCTGTCTTTTTCCTAGAATTTTCCTGCGCTTCACACTGTCCTTCTGTCTTTGTTTTTTGTTGTTTTTTTGTTTGTTTGTTTGTTTTTGTGCTTGCATCTGCTCTGAATAATGTCTTCAATCCTTGGACAAAGGACGGTTCTTCTCGCTGCTTCCGGGTTGTGTGGTCTGGGATGATGTGAACTGAGAGGATTTCTGTCCCGCCGTGTTCTTGGACGTGCATGTCTTCGTCCAAGGGCGTTGCTAGGATGAGCTACAGACAAAGATGTGTAATTGGAGGTGAGAGCATCAACCTTTCAGCAGGAAGAAGCCATTTTCTCAGCACACATGCCCAACGTTTGTCGCTGTGATTTATAGCGAGCTGGCCATGGACAAATGCGCTGCATCGCTTATGTGGGCATAGGAGCATGCATGCACACAGGCACAAGGATAAGCTCTAATTGTAAACAGTAATAGGCATTAATAAAAGTGGCCAGAGAGGTTTTGGGTTGTTTTTAAATGTCAGTGTAACAAGACAAAATTTAATGTTGTCTGAATTTTGCTTAGAAGAGTTTCACCTCATGACCTTTCTGATCTCTTCGTGGGTTAGGACAAGAGACACAAGCTAGAAGTTGATGTGGAGGTTAACAACTCACTTCATCTTCAGAATAAATAAGTTGAACTATTGAGCAACACATAAAGGTGCACATTGACACACTCCTCGAGGGTAACTTCCAAAAAATAAAAACAAAGACAGTGATTATCAAAATCAGCAAGAGCAGAAGGACCGACACCTGGGGCAATAACTACCAACTAACTATCAATTCAGAACTGATCCTACAGCCAAAAAGGAGAAAGCATGCCTTTAAAAGCAATAAGGTATAAAACATAACCCCAAAAGGAGACGAGACTACGCTTGTCCAACGACATGAAATAAATCTCTGGCAGTATTCACGTTCACAGTGGAACCTGGAAACTCAAATTATGGAAACATAGAAAAATTTCGATTTTTTTATTTCTTGTTCATTTTATTACTCGAGTGCGTAGCAGTTACAGTGTTCATACCGCAGAGCATGCCCAAGGGGGTGCAAGAGAGCATAGATGAAGGCAATGGGAGTCATGTAATAACAACTCGATACGAAGAAGAACGAAGAAGACAACAAAAGCAGAAAGTCTCCGTCCTCCTGTGGCAATACATTTCACAGCCTACAATGCTGCCTCCATTTCCTGTTTTGTGCACGAGCTACATAATACCTCTTCCACAGTCGCCATGTTGGTTTATGAGTTTGTCACTGTCATAAACTTTTGATTTTGGGCTATGCCCCCTGGTGGATATATTTGTTAACAGCAATTCCAACATTAAACCTGCATGGAAGCATGTGATCAGTGACGGTAACATTGTTTGGCACAGCCAGATTACAACTTCAAACACAAAGGGAGCCTCAGTTAGTGGCAGTAGCAAAAAGGTAAGCACACACACAGAGCCTGAGTACCATGACTGAGTATACCACTTGCTCATTTGCAACTGAAAAACAATGAAAACTTGTGGTTGACTGTGACCTAAATTGAGGATCTTTCAGACTCTTTTATTGCTCCTCGTAGGTAGACGTCCACCAGCATGCGCAGGTTTGGGAGTCAGAGGTGCCAGAATAATGCAACCTCAGCAGGACTGCGTTGAACCGGTCATGTTGATGAAAAATACTGGCATGAAGGGAAAGTTCTGGAAGTCAGTGAGTTTTTGTAGAGGTTTTGTGGTGAGTGTTGTTCTGCAAAGGAACTCTGACTGGAGGAGAAACAAAGAGTTATTTTAATGCAAGCTGGGAATGACAAAAAGGAGAGTTTACTTGGTCTCAAGAGAGGACTGACAAACTATAGCAGTCAAGATACATAATATAATAATATTTAAGCGATAATGAATAACAACAATAATGTATTATAATGCTGGAAGCATCCAGAAATGAATTCAGAAATGTCCTTATTTTTGGCAGTGGAGGTGGCACACATTATTTTAATTGTGATGTTGGTTACAGGCTGTCTTTGCCAATCTATGCAGATGAGTTTTTTTATTCCTCTCTTTTAGTCTTTCATGTTGTGAAAGGACTCATTTTGTAATTAATCCGAGACCCGCAGGTAAAAAAAAAAATCAACAGGAGTTAAAAAAGTTCAAAATAAATTATACATAATACATTACAATGAATAATAGATTAGATTCAAGTGTTTTGGGGAATCAGAATCAGAATCAGAATCAACTTTAGTGCCATGGTCAGTGGGGATCCCACCAACTAGGGAAGTGCTTTGGAATAAAATAAAATAAAATAAAATAACAAAGGCTGATCACAAACCAACCGAGGGGAAGAAGCTGTTCCTGTGATGGGAGGTTCTGGTCTGGATCGACCGTAGCCTCCTGCCAAAGAGAAGAGGGACAAACAGTCCATGACCAGGCTGAGAAGGGTCAGCTCTCTGGGTCCTGGAAACATACTGGTCATGAAGAGGTGGCAGGCTGCAACCGATCAGCACGATGCGCTGCAGTCTGCTCTTGTCCCTAGAGGTGGCGCTGCTGTACCAGACGGGGATAGACTGAATGATGGCTGTGTAGAACTCCACCAGCAACTTCATCGGCAGTCGTAGTTTTCGTAGCTGCCGCAAGAAGAACAACAACAGAAGGAGTCCACAATAGGAATGGGTAAACCAGCCAACATGAGAGGAGACGAAGGAACTGTGATTCTACTGAAGTCCATGATCATCTCCACTGTCTTCTGGGCGTTCAGCTCCAGGTTGTTGTGACTGCACCAGGACAGCCGCTCCACCTCCCTCTTGTAAGCCGACTCATCTCCATCTGAGATGAGCCCGATGATGGTGGTGTCAGCCACAACCCTGATGAGACCCAATGTTGAGGGTCCAGGTGTCAGAGACAGTCGTCCCCAGCCGCAAGCACTGAATGGGAATGGAATTTCAAATCTAAAATAAATTAAAAAAAACGATTCAGAGTCTTTCAGAACCTATAAAACTGAACGAAAGAAATACATAGGAAGACTTAATGGTATGATATGAATGAATGACACATTAAAATACTGCACACAAGTTTAGAACTTAAAATTACAAGTGAAAAAAGGAGTTGAACAAATTGCAAGTCGAAGCAAAATTTAAAAAAAATGTAGTCAATTCCAATTATGCCATAATCATAAAATATGTTTTCAAAATGTCAAACCACAACACCAATGTACCTTAAAATACTAAAAATAAATTAAGCCGTGATTTGAAATATTCATTTCAAAGTTCAAAACTAACTATTGAAGGTAGTTGTAAAATGAGTAAAAGAAAAATTATGAAAATATTCTCTGAAAACGGTATTTATTTTTGTCTTTTATATAAAATATAATGCAGCCGTGAGGAGGGGGGGCAAGCCAGTGTTCTTCTTACGCTGGTCCCAAGCCCGGAATAAATGCAGAGGATGGTGGCAGGAAGGGCATCCGACGTAAAAACTTGCCAAACTAAAGATGTGGATCAGAAAAATGTAGCTCATACCAGTTCGGTCGAGGCCCGGGTCAACAACGACCGCCATCAGTGCTGTTAACCAGCAGGGTGCGGATGGAAATTGGACTACTGTAGGTCAAAGACAGAGAAGGAGAGGAGGAGGTGTGTCAATAGACAGTTGATGAGCCAACTCTTTCCACAACTGAAGTTGTGGGAAAGAGTAGTGGAAAGTAGACTAAGGGCAGAAGTTAGCATATATGAGCAACAGTTTGACTTCATGCCAAAAAAGAGCACCTCAGATGCAAAGTTTGCTTTGAGGATGTTCATGGAGAAGTACAGAGAAGGTCAGAAGGAACTCCATTGTTTCTTTGTGGATCTGGAGAAAGCATATGACAGAGTGCCAAGAGAAGAGTTGTGGTATTGTATGAGGAAGTCTGGAGTGGCAGAGAAGTATGTTCCAGTGGTGCAGGACATATATACCAGGTGTAAGACAGTGGTGAGGTGTGCTGCAGGTGTCACAGAGGAGTTCAAAGTGGAGGTGGAGGCACCAAGGCTCAGCTCTGAGCCCCTTCTTGTTTGCCATGGTGATGGACAGGTTGACAGATGAGGTTAGACAAGAAGCCCTTTGGATGATGATGTTTGCAGATGACATTGTGATCTGTGGTGAGAGCAGGAAGTAAGTGGAAGATAAGCTAGAGAGGTGGAGGTTTGCCTTAGAAAGGAGAGGTATGAAGGTTAGCCGCTGCAAGACGGAATACATGTGTGTGAATTGAAGTAGACAGGTGAAGTTACAGGATGCAGAGATAAAGAAAGTGGGGAATTTAAGTAATTAGGCTCAGGTCAATGGAGAGTGTGAGAAAGAGGTGAAGAAGCGGGTGCAGGCAGGATGGGATAACTGGAGAAAAGTGTCAGGAGTGATGTGTGCCAAAAGGGTGTCGGCAAGGATGAAAGGGAAAGTGTACAAAACGGTGGTCAAGCCGGCAATGTTGAATGGTTTGGAAACAGTGGCACTGAGGAAGAGACAGGAGGCAGAGCTGCAGGTAGCAGAGATAAAGATGCTGAGGTTCTCCCTGGGAGTGACCAGGATGGATAGGCTCAGGAACCAATGTATCAGAGGGACAGCACATGTCAGGTGTTTAGGAGACAAAGTCAGAGAGGCTAGATGGAGATGGTTTGGACATGTACAGAGGAGAGATCGCCCAGTACATTGGTAGGAAGATGTTGAGGTTGGAACTGCCAGGCAAAAGGTGGAGAGGAAGGCCAAAGAGGAGATTTATGGATGTGGTGACGGAGGACATGAGGTTTGTAGGTTTGAGAGAAGAGGAAGCAGAGGACAGGGTGAGATGGGGGAACATGATCCACTGTGTCGACCCCAGAAGGGAGAAGCCGAAAGGAAAAGAAGAAAAAGAAGAAGATATAATATATACTTTGTATTTTATTTCATTTTTCTTATTTCATTGAATATTCCTACAATATGATGGAAATGTGAGGATAAACACAGACCCGAGATTTACTGGAATAATGTGTCCAATGAAAATGCCACATTCTCAATGTCATGCTCGGGTGCCTCAAGTACGATGCTATAACAGTATATTGATGGTTGGCTGAAGAGGAGAGGATAAAAAGACAGCAAAAGGGTCAAGAAGAACAAGATGATGGTCACGTGATGCAGAGGAATAATGCACAGATACATTAACACATTAGAAAGATCCACGACCGCAAATCAGCTTAGAACACACAGAATACATTAGAGTGTGTGTAATTTATGATATTCAGAGTCAACAGTCACACACGCACACACACCCATGCACCTTCACACACACGCACCCACATTTGTGACCTAATGACAGAGAAACACAATCACAGAGCTCAAAGACGATTCCCAGACTGAGGACATACTTAATGACATAAACGTCCTGTCCTGATGCACACACACACACACACACAGACACACACACACACACAAATTTATATCAGCCCGACACACACGCATGCACGCGGCTAATGGCGGTGAGTCATGCAGTCTGAGGTGGCATCGGTGCAAAAAGGTTAAGTGACGTCATGAGTCTCCTCTGTGGAGTTGAATACAAATTTGAGGGCTTGTCATTTCAGGCTATCAATGATCACGACTGAAGAGTAGCCACCAGTGTCACTCGTGATGGGGCGGGAAAACAGAGCGCACTCCTCCTGGCACACCCTAAATTCAACCAAATTTGTCATGATATTTAAGTGACTGCAACGAGTGAAACAAACGTTGCCTGTTGTAGGAACTTGTTTGGAATAATTGAAATGTTCCAATGACATCAGAATTATTTTGCTAGGCCGTGCTTCAATGAAATGGAACTGCATTTTAACCTCCTACTCAGTTCAGGTGTCTCTCTTTGCAGGCACCACACAGGTCTCAACAGGCGCTGCTTTAGATTATCCCAATTAAAGCTACTTAATGAACCTCGGTTCAGCTTCCACACTGCGGCTTAATAAGACGACTAACTTGTCTTTAACTGGGTGCCATTAGGTGACAATAGACAGCATTAAGGGGCCACAAATCGCTTACCTCTCACTTCAGTTGTCTGTTGGAGAGTCTCACAGGGACTCATGTTCTCATTTCCGGATGTTTTTGGCAGGAAACATATTCAACATTTGTTATTCAACTTTTCAACAACTGGATCATTTTACATGAAAGTCAAAACTATTCTTCTTAAGGGGCTTTGGGTACCTCCTCATGAGGGCAGTCTCAGTCGCACTGCAACTCCTCAGTCACGATCGTCTTCAGAGTGGCGTGCTGCATAAGGAGGCCTCTGAAACCAACATTGATCTGTTACAAGAAGGACACATGGTGACAGGCGGAGGACACTGGACAGATGGATTAGATTACAAAAACATGTTCCAATGTTGAGCCTGTTCATCTTATGATTAAATTAATTCTAATAGAATTTATATTATAATTTACTAACATGGTGGCTGCAAACAGCACAACAGTTTTTTTTTTTCAATCAAAAATTGGAGTATATTTCAACGACGCAAGAATAAAAATTTAAAAGAAAATTTTTTTTTTCTTTTAAGCAGTTATTTACAAACAAAGTTTGAATTTGTCTGCCATGACAGCGTGACTGAAGATTCCAATGTCGCAAAAACAAGTCCTAAAAACAAACAATAACTGAGTCTTGGTAACAGCTCATTTATTGGGCGTTTCTTGTTTTAAATAAATATGAACCAAAGTCTTATTATTTAGCCTGCAGGATGTGGGTCACCACTGCTACCTTGTGAAATTTCGTGCAACCACATCTCACAAGATTAAACGTGGGATGTCTCGTTGACGCGGAAAGATGTCTTACAGTGAGTTATCCAAGCATCTGTAAAGAGCAGTCAAAGCAAACAAGCATTTGCTTCATAGAAAGAGACGAAAATCCATCATCCAGAGGGACAGACAGACACACAGATAGCAATATAGGCTTTTCATATAGGAAGTGGTGATGGCACAATCTAAGCCAGTGCCTCTCAATTATTTTCATTTCATTCAAGAAAAGAAAAAAAGAAAGTAATATAGAGCAACTTACATTAAAGGATAACTTTATTAACATTGTTTTTCTCTGTAACAGAAAAGACTTAAAGTGCATCTATTTGCCTGGAATAAAATATATATATAATAATGAGTGGCTATTACACTTTATTCTATACAGTAAAAAAAAGTAAGTTCTGAAAGGTCACATGGCCCCCCGCAGGGGAGAAGGACTGCTCTAGGCTAACTTCACCGTCGGTCGATAAAAACAGCTATGTTCCTTAATGAATCCATGAAGCGCGGTTCTCTTACCTCACATTGATACTGGTTTATACACCTATTTTTTTTTTTCCCTGAGCTTGGTGCTGGTGATTAAACTCTCTGTGCGTCTCAGGACAACCTTTGTTATCATGCAACTTCATTTACATGATAGACAAATAATCACACTCTTCTACTGCATGATAATTAGAGGGAGGACAATGTAATAAATTCAGCCAGAAAAATAGTGGCACCGTTGAACTCATGAACCGGCATGGAATTTAAATTTCACTCGCTAAAAGAGCACTGGGCTTATAAATGATGCTGCGGACTGATGATCCAGGAGATTCATCACTCTTGGCTTCATTTATATCCTTGGTTAAGGCTCGTTATCATCTGGTCTTTGAATTCGGGTTATGGATGACTGCTGGGACACAGCGACCCCAGAAGAGTTTGGAGGATGCTACGGGACTGGGTGACGCTGGTCTCTGGAGTGTGCGGGCCGGTTATAATCAAACATTTTTGATGGAAAGAAAGTCAGTCATTTTCGAGGAGATTTGATTCAGAACCATTTCATTTAGGAAAAAAAGATGAGAAAATTTGCTTTTTTACGGCATTGTATCTGCTACAATAAATGGGAGAAAAGGGTTGTGTGCAGAGGAAAACATAAGCTCAGGAAGAGCAGACAAACTCCTCACAGAAAAGACTCTCTCTTGTCAACTTCAGCCATGCTTCTCCACTGAAAAAAATCAATTTGTATGACACAAATTAACACTGAGTGATAAATATCAAACAAGTGGAGATCGATTTGTAACTCTCAGCACACGTGACCGAATATTTTGTGTTGTGACAGCCACTAGTGGATTCACCTCTAAAGTGCAGTATCACAGTCTGAATCATTTCATGCATGACTCAATCTTCTGACCACCATTAGGCAAATCGGTTTTATACTGACCAGACTTTTTTTTTCATATCTAATCCACTTTTCCAATCTCATCCCTCGCAGCAGTTATCCTAAAAACATCCCAGTGCATATCCGAACCAGCTCCGTTCGTACGCTAGTATCACTAATCTTGACCATCTGAGGTGGTAGAGTCCCAAGCAGCAGTCACATTAAAGGTTTAAAACCCACTTTGGGAGCAAAGAGCTCAGCAACAGAGATGTTTTAGAGTGTCAGGAAGAACCTGCTACAGAGAAACCTAAAGGATCCATCACCTTCAGGACCTCGGCGTTGTGTTTCGGCTGTCTGTTGTTTCCTGTCTGTGTCTTGTTATTCTCTTGTCTGTTGTGTATTAAACTTTGTTGACTGTAACCTCGATCGAGTCGTCTGTGACCCAGCTACAATTTTAGCACTTGGGTCTGTTCACCTGAGCTACCATGACACTTGGTAATAGTTTCAGGGATATTTTTCGTACGGTTGTTTGACGCAACACTTGCACTGATTGGCGCCTATCGTGGACCGTAATGCTTCAGTGTGACTAAGATGTTGTGGTCAGTAACTCTCTCTGAGGCTCTTTGGTCGAGCCGTGCTGACGCGCTCCACTGTCCAGTCTGACTTCGCTGCAGAGGTCAATCCCTTTAAGTAGCCTGCAGCTAAGGCGCCAGACAGAAACAAACTTTGTCGCTATTGAAACAACCAATCAACAGACTGTGATCACAACTGCAGGACAAGAATGTGAACACAACCAAGACGACTGAGGCAAGAGTCATTGTCTTTATCGTACTTGTTCAGGTGGACGACAGATTTGGAGTGTTAATGACACATCCGTAGGTGTCAATCCATTTAGGACTGCAGCTTAGTGTCAGCCTTGACTTCGGTTTTCTGTGCAGCGATGAACATGGGTTATTATCAATCACTGCGCCATCAGCTGGTGGGAAGGCGTCACTGCAGTCAGACATTATCGACACGTTTATATCTTGTAAGGTTAACTGTTGTAAGGACTTCAACTGTTGCAGTGCGTTACTAGATTTGCAGCTTTAGTGTGATGTAGAGGTGACCTGTACCCAGCCAGTCACCCCAGGAAGCTGGGGTGGACAGCAATAACTCTAACGTGAACTAGCAGTGAAGAAGATGGAAAAAAAAAAAAGACAACACACCACTCAATGTGCTCGAGTGTAAAGGAAAGAGTATTCATACACACGTTATGACGGCAGTCATTGGTAAAGAACATTTTGTTTTTCCTCCCCTTCCATGACTGACCTCCTCTCTGGTTGAACTCTAAACACCGTGAGATCAGTGGCGAGTAGAAAGCAAAGCCGGTTCAGAACCGCCGTCGTTCTGGTCATTAGCTTGGCGAGCCTCCAAAAGTCACAGGAGGTTAATCTTCTGAGTGGACAGCAGACCTGTCTCGCTGACCACCAGCATATGTGAACTCGAATCATTTTACCAAATTGCTTGAGTAATTCATGCGTCATCAATCTTTACTGCTGATTCAATTTGAGTTTGTAATGGTCATCTCAGGATTTGGCACACCGAATACGCTGCCGTAAACTCTAGAGGCATTGTGTTTGTAAGTTGTAAGTTGAGTTGGCAAGATAAATCTCAACCTTTTTTGCAGAAAACGGTGATGTTATTCACATTCAAGCTTGTGTGTTTCGGTTTCCTCTTCCAGTGAACTTTTTTTTGTTGTTGTAATGTTCGTGTTTGTTGCATTACTGCCACCTCTGGACAAAAATATGCCACTACAATTATGCCCTTCATTTCAACCGTGGATTTACATGAACATGGCCACACGACCATTTGTATTTGGAAATGACCACAGACACCTATCCAGCATTAATCTATGTACATGTTGAGATTAGTAAATTAATCATAAATAAATACATACACATATACATCAATAAATAGGACTCAATGATTGAGAAAATACATATCCATAATATATAAACATATTAGATAAATTCAAATAGTAAATGAAAACGACAAACCTGACTGTGCAATGGTAATAAAATAATAACAATAACATTTTTCAATTAACATTGTAAAAATAATGTTTTATTTTTTATAAATTACACTAAATAAATAAGTAATTAATAAGTATTTTGTAGTATTTAAGTAAGTAAGTAAATTTAGTATGTAAATTTATCTAGAAATATGTATTACATTTATCAAATTCACTTTGAATGAAATATTATGTACAATGAATTGAATAATAATGAATTATTTCAAAACATTAAAGTTTAGTTGTAATTTATTGTTAAAAATTTAAACCCATTCAATTTGATTTAAAAAATCCGAATTAAGAAAAAAACACACAAAATTGGATTTGAATGGAATTGAAATGAAAAGATGTCCTGCAATGACATTTCATTCAACTAAAAGAAACAAAATGAAATTAACTTGAACAAAATAGTAAATAGTCTGCATAAACAAATCTTAATACTTATAACACATTTTTTACATTAACAATGTTATGTTCATGTAAATATGCTTCAGTGATGCCTCATGTCTAGAAGTAATGCAACACTTGACAGATCACATCGCTCATTTTTCATGTTAAACTTCATTTAAAGCTCAAAATGCTACAACATGTGGAGGCTAATTGTGTCCTAAATTGCATAATAAGGGCTTTATTGGCTCGTCTTCATTCCTTTCAAACAAACGAGTGCACCTAATTAAGATAAGCATCAAAGCAGATAGACATTTGATACTTGATACGTCACAGTGAAACTCGTGCCGCAGCCTTCAGTCAATTAAGGTTTAGTCAGCGTAGTGCCCCGGCATGCCAAGACCATCCTTTTGTCCGGTGACTTAATGTCAGCAAAAGCTGTTAGACTGAAGGATTATGGGTATCAGCACGCTAATTAGAATTTAATAGCCAAGGATACTTAAATTCACTAAGCATGAAATTTGTATTCCCTCAAGAGGAGACGGAGCGTATTGCTCCGGAGAGCCAAGGTTTTAATGCAATCTAGATTAGAGTTGGTTGGGTGGCTCAGTGAAATTTCCAGTATTGTTCACTTCACTGTCAACAGTTCATCCAGAGTGGAGCAGGGAGGTCTAGTCCAACTTTACAGCCAGACTGAAGTGCTGATTTTCACTCCACTGGATGAAGACAGGATGTAGCAGAGGAGCTGTATAGGGCTTGCTGAGAGCTGCTATGATGTATGTTAAGAGATGAGGAAACAGAGGACTTTACAGGGAGTGACTAGAAAGTGAGGCCAGATCAGCAAAATCGCCTTCTCTTTCTGTCCAGATCAAGATGTGGTCAGATACTTTCATCAAGGCATTGCCGTCGCCAGGCTCACTGCAAACTCTGACTTCTGTCTCTTAAGTCCTTAAATAAGACTAGAATCTGATAAAGCCTGTTAATGGAGCGTCTTGTGACGCTGCCAGCAGAGATTGTGGCAGACAGTGAGAAGTGAAAAAACAAGTCTAATTCCTCTCCCAATGCTGGAGAGCTTTCTGTACCTGCCAGCAGTATTTTGTAAGGAGACGCAGTATTTTGTAAGGAGACGATGAAGAACATCCCTCAACTCATTTAAAAACTAAATGATGCAAATTTTTGTTTTGTTCTGCTTTAGTTTTCTGAAGAACTTTTCCTGAAGGTTTGGCTGCGCTAACCACTTTCCAGGAAAGAAGCACATGAGTGGATGAAATTACAGATTGAAGGTAAGGCCCAGAAGCAAGGATGCATTTGTGAGCTTTCCAGCGGCTCACGCTCTCGGCCGCCATCCCTGTTTTAGCACAGTATCTGAGTACGTTACAAGCTGGCGACAGTTCAGGATTATTCCTAGAAGCCTCTTAACAGAACACATGCTCCCGTTGGCTCCTCCAGACACGATGGGTTGCTGTACCCGCTTTGAAAACGGAAAACAAGCAGATTTGGATTAAATCAAACAGGACTGTGGAGCGGTCAGCGGACACCTATCCGTTCCTGTATTTGTGTGTCATGGGAGGTGAATCCCTTTTAGTCTCCACCCAAAGCCTTCATTTAGACCGCTGCACAGCATGTCAGTGTCAGGTGTTAAGCCAGAGAAGGATCAAGAAGTGACTAAACCTGTTAACCATGGAGGGTGCCAAGACTTTATATAAGCTGTTATGACAGCAAGGCAGGACCAGTAAACACTCCATCGCGTGTGACGTACTTTCCCTCAGATGTGTTCACTCAAGTTACCACTGAAATTTGACAATTCAATTAAAAGAACATGTATATAATAAAGGAAGTCTAGGAGTGAAGTTTTGGCATTTCTCATCAACAGTTAAACACATCTATATTGACCTAAATCACGCCTCTTCATGTCTCCACTAACCTC
Source organism: Synchiropus splendidus (assembly GCF_027744825.2). Lineage (NCBI taxonomy): Eukaryota > Metazoa > Chordata > Actinopteri > Syngnathiformes > Callionymidae > Synchiropus > Synchiropus splendidus. Next base: position 23,600,101 of record NC_071339.1, on the reverse strand, counting down.
GTGAACCGTACACTCATCTTCCATTCCTCCTAGTATCTCCATCTCCAATTGTTTTTCTTTCACCTCTTTTCACCTCCATCACCTCCAAGATCATCAGCAAAACAACCACAGTTCTGGAGTCAAACGACAACAACACCCTCCAAAACCATCAAATAAAGTCAAAGTCAATGTGGTCATCAAGAACAGCTGACACTTTGAACTGGGTCTCCTGACACAGTCAACACAAGTCAAATCATCACCATGGACAGCGCCACGTGTTCACAGCCGCTCACCAGGCATGTTATGGCTGTGATGCTGCCGATAAATTCCAAGTGCCCTCCACTTTTCAAGTGCATTACAAAAGCACCTATTTTCTTGCAGTTGTTCCACTTTGAATTCGCCACAATCCACTCTCCCCTGAGGTGATGTGCAAGCATGTGTGTGCGCGCGTCACGAGTCTTCAGAACAGTAACCCTTGAAATGAAGATGTGAACTTGACATGAAACTTGCATTTACAGCGTCAAAAACTAAAATATAAGATACTCTACTACTTATACCAGAGGTGGGACTTTAATGAGTTAATTATGATTAATTAATTACAACAAAAATGTGTAATTTAATTTAATTTAATTTAATTTAATTTTGCTCTCCAGACAACACAGAACCTTTGTAAGTGCACCAGCTCCTGGTCCACTGATCACACCGATGCACAAGACATGTCGCAGCTAGGATGATAACAACAACAACAAACATGGAGGAATCCGCTGAGAATGCATTCAGGTGGTATTGTAGGCTTGATGTGCTTCGGTGGTATGAAAATTCCTTTTTGCACAACTTGCACAAAACCACGTTCTTATCAAGGCTTCCATCAGGCAGTTTCTTAAAATGAAACTCACCCCCCATAAGTCCAAGTAACGTCACACATTTTCTAATTAATTAGAGGATTTTTTAAAATCGAATCCCACCCCTACTAAATACATATCATACGTCATATGAGGCTTCCCAACTGCCCTTTTCTGTCCTCTCCTCATGTCCAAACCACCCAAACACTGTCTAGAAACTCACATCTGAACAACAGCCTCTTCAGCTCTGACTCATCTAAATCTTTTCTATCAACCAAACATCACAGCAGCTCTCACTGTTTTTTAAATATTATATGATGATTCACTCAACATTATTTGCTGATGCAAGGATTGGGCAATAAATACACTCAGACTTAACTAAGTGAGAGTGTGTGCGTGTACGTGTGTGTGTGTGGGTGTGTGCACAGGCTCCTTCAGTGGGATAATCCTCTAATACTAATCCCTACTCTATCACACACACACTTCAGCATTTTACCACATCAACTGTCACATGTGTGCATGTGTGTGTGTGCGTGTGCGTGCGAGTTGAACCTTATCTATCCTAGTAAGGACCAATTTTTAGGGGCCATGTGCCTTCATGGGACCCCTTGCCGGAGACCCCACAAGGTTAAGCGTCAATTTGAGGTTCAAGTCTTCAAAACAACAGGGTCACTACAAGTAGGTTGAAGTTAAGAATGAGTTCAGAGTGCTGATGAAGGTTAGCCATGTGTTTTGGATGGTTAGGTTTAGGGTGAGAGGCTGGGGAAATGGTGATGGCCATGAGAGGTCCCCACCAAAATGGTGCAACAAGCCTGTGTGGGTATGTTTGTGTACCTTGTATTGCTATACTTGTGGGGACCAATTCTTGGAAACGCATCTACGTGTGAGGATATTCTGTTTTGTGGGAACCTTTTGCTGGTCCCTACAACTTTAAGCCTCAATTTGAGATTAAAACATCAATATATCTGGGTCATTATTTATGGGTTTAAGTTTTGTTGAGGATGGTAAGGTTGAGGTTGAGAGGCATTCTGGCAGAAAGTGGTCCCCACAAAATAGAAAATAAAATAAAATACAAAAAACGGGTTCTAATTTCAAGCTGACCAGTCAGAAAAAAGTCTGTGACCGTGACTCTCTTCAGCATTACCCTTTAGTGGCTATGACATGTAGCTGGTTGATGTTTTGACTTCCAAAATGATAAGTTTGGCCGAAAATCACTGCCGTCTTGTATTGGTCACATCTGTTCAGTACAGACAGGTGATGGATAGAGTGAGGGGACAGACACGGGGCGAGGGGAGTGCCATACCCCTTCACCACCTCCTCCTCTGCTGAGTTTCCTGCCAAGCATGCAAGGTAATTTACTCGGCGGGAAAAGAATTAGGAAGAAGCAGATTTAAAATTGCTTGTTCAGCGTAAATCTTGTTAAACTTTCCAATTAAATCAGTTTTTCCACCTCCGGTACACTTCAGAGAGCTGAACCCTAACACTGCCTTTATCATCTCGGTGAAACCGCAGATCGTCCCTCGGAAGAAGGGAAGGAAGAGCCCTTCTATAATTCCCTCCCCTGATTTGTCTTTTTTCAAATGAGTCGCACCAAATCATGTTTTTCAATTATTCCACCACAACATTAGGAAAAGGGGTTATTTGCATAACCTCAATTTTTTTTACCAGCTTGAATGAAAGTGAAACAAAAGACAAACAGAGTAGGAGGCCCTGGATGAAACGGCTCAGTGGAAATGCCACCACAGTGTTTTACTGACAAACAAATGGAAGCTCTGCGTGAAGAAAACTCATCATAATTACAACAGCAACCACAGCGGAGCGTCACACGGAGCTGAATGAGCGATGAAGTGTCACCGTGAAATGCAGAGATGCTGGAAGTCGTCACTTTCCATGTTTGTGAAGCAGCATCCTGATTTTTCACCCGAAAACAGGATGAAGAACATGGATGTGAAAGATGCGATGCAGCTGAGAAGGCACTGGTGAACTGCCATTACATTACAACAAGCTTCACTATAGTGTACTGTATTGAAAGCAGTTTCTGTTTATTGACAGTCTCATGTCCCTTTTGTCACGCTGCCTACCCGTCATCAGTCCTGTCGAATAGGAATCATTTCCTGTTGTGTCCTTCTCATGATATTAGGAGCCAAGTCTTAGTTTCAGTGGGGCCACTCTGTTTTGCACATGTGGAATGGGACTCACAACTATTTGCACTGCTTGCGTACTGAACCTGCCATGTTGACTCAGTCACCAAGAAATCCAGATGAGTCAGCAGTGAACGGCAACAGATGCGTGGCGTACAACAAATTCAGATGAGTCCCCAAATGGACAGCAAATGCAACCAGAGGGAATCGCCCAACTGTCAGTTGTGTTAACAGCACAATGAGGAGCTTCTCAGAGATGCTAGTCTATTTCCTGTTTGTAACCTTTTAACTTCCTGCTCACCACAATGGCAAATTCAAGTGATTATAAACAGGTCAGAATAATTATTAAACCGGGCCATCTCTATCACTCATGCAATTCGCTCACTTAAAAAACAAATAAAATACAGTCAAGGACTAAAAAACAGATCCAAAAAACACATATTGGGAGTACTGACACAATGGTACGCCACCAGCATCTGCTGTTATGTGCTGACTCACATGTGAGAACAAAGGTCAGTGAAAAACAAATCAAATATAGGATTACAACTATAATACACAGTCCAATTCTTACTTGAAATCATTTGCCTACTGAACCTGCCATGTTGACTCAGTCACCAAGACTGACACGCTTCTTAACAACTGTTAAGAAGCGTGTCATTGGTAGACAAGGTTGAATGTTATTAATGAAAATATGTATCAAATGTTCCACAGACATTTCACTGTGGTGGTGCATTATCGATGTCTCAACTGTTTCACAGCTTTCATAATTGAGAGAAAAATGTTTGAATATGAATTGATGACCTTATCGTTGCAAAGCGGCGGCAGCACCACCGGAGCAAATAGAGATTTATAACATTCTCAGCATTCCTTGTCTCATTAATGTATACAAGCCGCGCTAACTGTCCTGGCAGCAAAACGTGTCTGATAACCATCTCACACTTCAGCCAGTGTGAGTCACCCAAGTGTAAAAGCAGAGGTATTAATCGAGCTCTCCATCAAATGCTGTTAAATGCTTGTGTACGTGTTTATAAGGAGTTTTTTCTCTCTCTCTCCATCACAAGCATCTGTCCATGTCAAGTCTTCATCGGTAGAAACAAAATCGCTCAATGGCTACCTCTGGGGGCAGGTTGGCCCATTTATCAGACGAGCACAACCCTAACTGTTAGTTGAAATACAGAGGCCAAAATAAAAAAGAAAAGGAACGATTGCGAGGAAAATACAAGCACAGTGTGTGATCAATGCAAAGACGTTAACCACAGTCCAATGTCTGAGATAAAATTCAGTAGGAGTCCATTGTCTCACAGGAAGATCAAGAAGCTAAACATGTGCTAGTCAAAACATGTACACACGAATACAGAGAAAAAACTAGACTTGGTTACATGGGAGAAAAAAGCTAACAAAAGTAGCACACAATCAGGAAGCAGAACTTGGCAAAGAGAGACCATTTGCGGTATTCAGTCTCTGATCATGAAAATAAAAGATCAGAATCAGCTTTATTGCCAAAGTAAGGATCCCACTAACTGGGAAAGTGCTTTGGTACATCAGAATAATAATAATAATGACAAAATTACAAAATGAATAAATTAAATTTACAAATAAATGAATTTAAAAAATAGCTAATAAATAACAAATAAATAAATAAACCACAAAAAACCAGGGCTGTTCAGAGATCTTTAAAAAACAAAAAAAAAGTCTCTGCAAGTTCTACAGTTGTGTGCCAGCAACAAGGACTGACGTCTTGTGACAAGCTCTACAGTGAATAGTCGGAACAGAAACACGACCTGGCGAAATAAAACACCCCTCCCCACTAAGCCTTCATCATGTTAGCCAGAAAACAAGGGTAGTGCTGCGCTAAACGTTAAAGCTAAAAAGGAGACGATTGAAATCAGAGCCAGTAAGGCAGTCAGGAGAGTTCATACCCTTTTTTCTGATTTTTTTTTTTATCTCAAAACGATTGCGCCGTATTTGTTCCACCCAGTTCTACATCATTGGCTGCATGATGCTCAATCAGACAGCAGGTGGCGTTAGCATTAAAAGAGCTCCTTCAAGTTCTAGGTTCTAGCTGTAGTAAATGCCAAAACATCTTCATATTCAAATACATGAATTTGCTTTTGAGTTTTTTAACAAATACACAAGCGTGACCCTATCAGCAAAGGTCTGCCCTCCGCTCTCCTGAGTGAAACCATTCCAACGGCACATTCCAGCCACAAGTTCAAGTATGGGAGAATATATTCAAGGTTTCCACACCTTAGCACCACTGAGTGTTTGTGTGTTTTTCTAACGGCACTAAGCTCCCCGGCGACCCTCCCGCCCCGCCCTCACCCCACAGTGTCTCTCCTGCCAATAGCTAATTGATTTGGCTCCCTCCCGCCTGCTCTACTAACACGGCCGCTTAATTAACTTAACTTTTAATTCATTTTCGCGCGAGGCCAGCTGAAGAAGCATATAACGCTGGCACCAGGCGTGAGGCCACTCACTTTCCATCCGCCTCATTAAAAGGAGCGGATGGGTCAGGGAGCTGCACGCTTGCATCTCATCGCCCAGGAGTCGAGTCGCACTCAGAGACTTCCCCTGCACAGAGTCTCCCTTCGTCTTCCTTCATCAATTGTGACTTTAATCGGAACAAACTCGCCAGATTATTGGATGACACCTGCATGTCGCTGATGAGCTTCTTGATGAATCGAAATTGCCTAACGATTACTTCACCAGGTGTCGACGTTTCTGGTTTTAAACTTACCTTCCAGTCCTCGCGAACAAGTATGACGCAGGCATCTTGTTTTCAGGCTCAGAACAAATGGCAGATGAATGACCTTCCTTCTTCTGCTGAAGTCAAACAAAAGAACCCCATCCCAGTCGAGCTTCAGGAACGGATGGATCCAAATTCTTACTGGTGGATTTCACTGGGACTGATAATCCATTTATCCAAGTATGAATTTCAGGGAAAGAAATTGGACTGATTTCTACATATACATATATAAATAATAATAATAAATATATGTAGAAATCCTCAGTCCAACTTCTTTCCCTGACATTCATACTTGGATAAATGGATTATATATCCATTTATCCAAGTATGAATTTCATATATATATATATATATATATATATATATATATATATATATATATATATATACCAATCCAATACATTGTATCATTCCTGCAGTCATTTTTTAAAGGTTGTAACACATTTTACACGCGTCACAATAGCCTCTATTTATCTTCATCATGAATAAAAGAAGCCCCTGTTCCTTTGCTCACTTGTGTCTCACCATTTATGTTTCTGTCCTGGTGAGCAGCGGAATGAATTTCATATCCCTTTTTCTGGCAGCGAGACATTCTTCTTAATTGTTTTTGTCCCTTCATTCTCTCTGTCGGGCCACAGATAAAGGATTCTGCTGTGTCTTCACTCCGGGTGTCAGCACAGTGTCCCAGTGCCTGATTCGGTCCTTCGCAGGAGTGAATGCTTTGCGACAAATTATTCATGCAACATAAGACACCTCAACCAAACGCTCAATGAGTTGCTACATCTGAATAATAACCGTCAGGACGCACATTGCCATAGCAACCCTTGTACGCAGTGTTGGTAACAACAGTTTTCAGCTCACGTAACAAAACATGTTGCATACCTACATTCCTACATCCATACTGCATGCATGCTTCCTTAATAAACCAAAATAGCATCTTAGCTCAGAGGGGGTGAGTGTCAAGCTAACTGAAAGTAGCGACGTCAACAGCTTCATTTCCTCTTGTTCTTGAACATCACTGAGGTTGGACAGGGTTCAAAAGAAAGTTTATTCACAATAATCAGTGTTGTTTGGATCAATGAATTCTTCTGGTCTGCAGTTAGTTACTCAAAATTCATCTCTTAAAGTTCCAGCCTTATTATCACATTGAAAAGTTAAACGATTCAGATCTTCAATTTTCCAAATTTAGAGTCATGGTGCCTCACCACTGACAAGAGTAGGTGATCAGGACAGCAGCACCTGCTGAACTACCCCTTCACCAGTCTCACATCGGAATGTGAAATCATAGCAGGAAGAAAATAGAAGGCCTATGTTCTCTACTTGCTGCATGTTCTTATCTGCCACAATGCATGGTTGAGGAGAAATTGGCCAGCGGTCAAAGGTCAAAACATCTTGAAACTAAAACATAAAACAGCCACCAGTGGTTGTCAAACCAGATACTGCATTCATAACAGTGTGTATGGTAGTAGTGGAATTAGTGGTAGTGGCAACAGCTGAAGTAGAAGTATGCTAGACAAAGTACCTGAATAAGTACTAATAGTAGCAGTATTGAAAGCTGCAGTTGCGCTTGGAAGAGCAAGATTAGTTATAGTAGGATGAAGTAGTATTTGTAGAAGTACTGGGAGACACAGTGGTTACAGCACAACTGACAGCAGAAGTAGTAGTTTTGCTGAAGACGTGGCAGAAGCAGCAGAAGCAAAAGATGTTTTGAAATTTTAGGAGAAGGAGTGGGAGAGGAGCAGTACTAACGTTGCATAGGAGAAGTAGCCATATTTGTACGGTGTCTAGGGCATGGACGCTTTTTGGTCGTCGACCTTTGCAGATCTTTTATTCACGCCCTTCGTGCCCCTCATCTTGACCACCACACATCCAACCAACAATTTAATGTCTATTTTCTTTCCCATCCTCAACATCAGTCTTTATCACAGTCGTCTGCGCCTTGACACGCTCTCCGTGACTCCATCAACAAGAAGAACAAGAGAAGTTCCATCAAAGGTTTGGCGCACCAATCCCCACGACCCTGGGCCAGAGATGTGGGCATGAGAAAATCGACTGTGAGACGCTTCCAGTCACCGTGAGTTAGTGATGAATTAAGCGGCCATGTGTGACGAGGGAAGCAGTAATGGACACATGGACAGTCAGCTGCTCCTCAGAGGCTCGCTTCACTCACTTCTGCGTATCACAGAACGTTGTTTCTAGATCACATCTCATCATCCTGATCTGCGCTGATTCCTACAGTTGTTACTCTGTGCCTCACAGAGTATCAATAACAGCAGTAACAGGACCTAAGGCTGAATAATAAACACCTCTAATGAATAAATGTGTTTCACAGCAAATCAGGGTCATGGAGGGAGTGACGTCACAAGTTGGGGGGCGGGAAGTAGGGTGCTCACCTGTCAGGTCTCACAGGCTCTGACATGCACACATTCACTCAGCCAGGCAGCTTCAATGGATGTTCTGACAACAGTCCCCGTCTAGCTTTAATGGGCCTCGGATAAAGCTGACAAATGACAGTAGCAACACGAGAGAAATTATTCATTTGCCAGTCCCCGTTTTAACCAGCAGAGGTCAGCAGCTGTCAGCGGGAAAACGAATACGTGAAGGCGCAGCGATGTGCGTTTCTCATTTATTACATCAAAGCTGAGACGTTTGTTAACTATTAAACATGGCACAAGGCAGGGATTCTTGATCATCTTTGTAAAATAAAGGTTGTGCCCTTGTAAACTGCTTATATATATTGATACTGTAAGATGATGTTTACCTTTCTCTCGCTTCCTTTAATTGGAAAAATTAGAAATAATAATAATTTGTAGTGGTGTCTTATTTTATTTATGCCTTTAACTTTGTTTGTTTTCATTCATTTTTCCACCTAACAAGCTGAGCTGGGATTGAGTGACCTGGGATATTCCCAGGAGACTTCATACTTCATCTGATCGCAGGTATGTGTGAGATTCAATAGCCAGGGAGAGGTCTTACAATAAGTGAGTCAATATGTGTCTTCTCCTTTTTTCCACTATAAAAACGTAATCATGTCTGTCAGATGGGTATGGAGCACATTCTGACGTTTTTTGTTTTCTTTTTCTGCTATTCCTTCAGAGTGAGAGCAAAATGACTCAAATGAGTCTCAGGGAATAGAGATGGAAACAGGTTAGATGGGAGAGGAACGCCAGGTGCTCTGAGGTCGTAATACTTAATTATTTGTGAAGCAGGTAACAATGTGATAATAAGCCTCCATAAAGTCGGCTCTGATAGAACCGCCGCACCAGATGCGGCGTTTACGACTCCTACCAGGTTCAGTCTGGATTGAAAATGATCATTTCTACCGTGTTCTTTCTTGTACGGAACATTTCGGTCCAAACATCTGGAGGTGAAACTTCCTTCGGTCTCAGAGAGAACGCTGAGAAAAAGCAGACGCATGAGCGAACATCAATATTCAACCAATATTGCTACAATGTCATTTTCATCTGCTTCCTTTTATGTTAAATTGACGTTCATTTGCTCAGTCTCCATACAATGTTCTATCAATGTCAGATCCGGAAAAGTAGTATCAGAAAGTTAATATCAAAATGAGTACTCGGGAAATTTTCAGGAAAAAATAGAATTGTAAAATAAAATAAATGGTGCTGCCGGAATTCCATTTTAGTCTCGTCGCAACAGGAGCAATGTTGCTTAGTAGCACTAATGTATTTAATGTCGCCGAAGGCCAGGCAATGTTTCTTGGGGTTCTGTCACATACCAAAATACATTTGCTTACATTTACTTGAAACTTTTTTGGGTTTTTTTTTTGTTTTTTTTTTAATGGCCTCAGTAAAAGAGCACTTTTCTCATGCAGGAAAAATGGCTTGTCCAGTATCTGTACATGTACCTGAAGAAAAACTTTAAGACTAAATTTGTACTTGTATAACCAAAGTTTGTGCATCAGACTTTTGTTGCTTGGAACAGCTAATGACCTCCTGTCTATGTTGCAGGTTTGCAAGATAGAAGAGAATTCTTCAAATCACATCAGATCACTGTGATGTTGAGCAGTGGGAACCCCCAAAGGCAGACCTGGACTCTCCCTGTAGATGCTGAGATCCTGTTATCTTGTGTCATCCGCTTAGAAGCTAGTGAATTTACAGCTTGCTGGCTCTTAATATGATATCATCTCTGGTTTATGATTGATATGGAGTGTCAGAAAAAAATGTTTCAGATCCCTCACTGCTGAATTCAGCGGGCCTGCAGCTCCAAATTTGATCGTCATACAACGTTGTCATCACTGCGAACTGGTTCAAACGCCAGGATGGCATTTTAATGGCACTGCGTGAAAGTCTGGATGTAAACAAACATTTGTGTAAAAATGAGTAAATGAAGTGTGTTGAGTGAAGATTGTGTTGACTGAGTTGTTCCTCACAACGGGTTGGAGGCACGATGTGTGCCTCTTCGACCTGCACTGACATCTGGATTCTCTTTATTCCGAGTCACAAAGAGTGTGTTGGCTGAAAACATGTCTATGTGTGGATTCATGATGTGATGTAAGTTCGCCTGTTTGTGTGCTTGTGTGTGTGAACCAATGCTTGTTATCCAGTAGTCCTGCAGCAGCTAGGTGCAAGGTTTGGTGTGTGTTTTGCCTTCAGCATTATTATCCTTCTGCAGAAAATGAAGTCAGTAGTTGTTTCTTACATTCTCACTGATGTCTTGTCTCAAATGAATACACATGATCTCTTACCTATATGTATACTGTTTTATATTTCCTGTGACATTAGTGTCCACCAGACGGTTTCCTGTGGAACCAATTAACTAAAATGTCTTGCACTGAAGTTGTAATCGGTGAATCACTGAAGGCGATTCATCGATTACAACTACGCATATTGACTATCGTAGAAATATTGCGTCCAATGTTGATGGAAAATCAGCCTCTGTTAACAGATGGGCGTTTGGATGTAGTCAAATGTGTGCTCTTTGGTGTGACATCCAAAAGGAAGGGGTAGGGACAAGACGTGTGGGGGGTTATGATGAGTTCTCACTGCTAGTACTCACTTGATTCATACATGAAGCACCTTATCCAATCATGCATTTCACTCACAGTGCATACTTGTTGGTGCCATATAAGAGCAGAAGGAGAGCCGCCATATGCCCTAACCCCCCATCTGGGTAATGTCCAGGCTGAGGTCGGGTTTGGAGTTCATTTCATTTCATTTGCGAACATTCTAGAAAGGGAAATGCCATCGTATCCAGTATGCCTTGCAAAACAATGTGCGATTGCACCCCAATAGGCCATCTTATGTCATGACCGAAACACCCAAGCCGCAGCCAGACCCTTCTTGGGACACACTTGAGTCGTCCCTCGCACAAAATACGGCACAATTCTGATATCTACAGTATGGACGAAGTACTGTATGAGGTACTGTATTGCATCATGTCTGCTTTGGATTTGAGTCACAGTCATTCATACACGTGTGAGTCACAGATTTATACTCGGGATTCCATTTATTTATGGAGAGAGGAGAGTGCATACTCAGTCGTTCATCCTCTCCTCCATGTTAAGGACTTACTTGTCAGCCTCTGTTGCTTCATTCTGTCTAATGAATCGAAGCACAGACGTGAAATGCCAAAACTTGAGTGTTCCTCAGATATAGACAAGCCCATCAAATCATCTCGTCTATGAGTCGACTGCGGAGCGTTACTTTCTACATGTCGGGATCCTATTCTGCAAACATCAAACTTAACTCATGCATGATTTCGCAGAACGTCAAATATTGATCCGCATGACATGAATGCAAAAAAAGTACAACATAAGTAATAAAGGGTTTGTATTAAGAAACAAACACACTTGGTAACAGCTGAGGTATTGCAGTCTTAAGAATATTCAAACAGTTTTAATTGAGAACAGAATTAGTTAAAAGCCGCTTGACATGGTATTGGAACTTCGCCGAGTTAAGTTGCGTGTTGACTGCCACCAGGATGATTAAACCAAGACTGTGTTGTCCACATAGAAAGAGTTGTGGACTCAGAGTGACTCACAACCTGCTGGGAACCTGAATTACTCAACGCATCTCAGAGCAGTAAATAACATGTTTATTGGCTCCTTTTCAGTAATGAAAGGGCGTTTGGGAGGAAGATTTATCGCCAGGTTGACAGGTCAGGACACCGGCTGAACTCCTTCTCCTCCTTCATGCCGGCTATTAGATGAGTGACAATATTCATGATCCAGAGTCAGACCTAAACCTTCGTTTTCATCACAGGAGACTGTTGGTAAAATCGAAAATCTGTTGCAAACTTACAGCCGTTCTTCTTTCACTTGTTGCAGCCTAACTTCGAGGTTCGAGGTGTTGTGCAAATCAAATGAGGCAGAAAACACTGGAGCTATTAGTGCTGCTATCAGCAGCCTATTTCTTCTATTTTATTAAAATTCATGTAGTGAACTCTGGCATATGAGCGATATGTTAGGGGAACAGTGTAGAAAGGCTGGATTCAAGACAGAATTCAGACATCAGATTAACAAATATCCAATATGATATATCGACATCATCGTTGTTGGGGAATTTAACTGACAACGGTAATCCATGATTTGACAGCTCGCAGCAGGAGAGTTTTCTCTGAAGCTTAACTCTTGACCTACAACACATCTTTGAATTCACCTGCAAGCGAGAGTGCATCCAAAAGCAGCGGTCGTCCTCCATGTGGATGATCGCAGCAAGCTTCTCATATTTTGACAACAGTCCTGATAAAAAGAAGGGGAATGTACCCAAAATAGGTTGTTATGACAGACATCTCAGCTGGTCACTGAGGTAAAGCCTCTCACTTACCTCAAAACGTCAGTGGGAATATAAACATGTGTTCACTAGATCACATGGCTTGGTGTTGATTTGGACTCCAAAGATGCTAGTGCGGGCAGTCTGAAGGGACGGTGTCGGAGACACAAAAAAGTGTGCAGCCAAGGTCTGCCGCTGAAGAGCCGAGGATTCATACACTCACCTAAGCATCTGTTGCTGGTTTGTGTCATGGCCTTCAGAAGCCTCTTCTCTTTACTACTTCGATCTGTTGCTAGGAATCCCTCTTTAACCCCATATTTCCTCTTTTACGAAGTGACATCATCTTTAACCTTGAAGATGATGAGCTGATGAAAGTCTGGAACAGCGAGAGGGTCACTTAGCGAACAGGAGCAACACAATCTTTCCTGTTCCAACATGATGAATCTCCAGACAAAATCAGATCAGAACCTTTACTAAACTTTATTGCCATGGTCAGTGGGGACCCCACCAACTAGGAAAGTGGTTTGGAATAAAGTGCTGTCAATAAAATAAAAAATGGCTGATCACAAATTCAATAGTACAACGGCCGAGGGGAAGAAGCTGGTCTGGATCGACCGTACCCTCCTGCCAGAGGGAAGAGGAACAACACGTGTCTGCGTCCTAGAGACATACAGGTCATGAAAAGGTGGCAGGCTACAACCAATCACCTTCTCAGCACGCACGATGCGCTGCAGTCTGCTCTTGTCCCTGGAGGTGGCGCCGCTGTACCAGACGTGATAGGAGGTGAGGATGGACTGGATGATGGCCGTGTAGAACTCCACCAGCAACCTTCTAACTACCGCATGAAGAACATTCTCTGCTGGTCCTACCTGATGAGGGACCTGATGGTCAGCTCCCATTTGAGGTCCCTGGTGATGGTGGTTCCCAGGAAGCAGAAGTCCACCATGTCAATGGGTAAACCAGCCAACTGTGATTCTACTGAGTCCATGATCTGTCTTCTGGGCGTTCAGCTCCAGGTTGTTGTGGCTGCACCAGGACACCAGCCACTCCACCACCCTCCTGTAAGCCGACTCATCTCCATCTGAGATGAGCCCGATGATGGTGGTGTCATCCGCAAACTTGATCAGCTTCACAGACTGGTGGCTGGAAGTGCAGCAGTTGGTGTAAATGGAGAAGAGCCATGGAGAGAGAACACAGCCCTGAGGAGACCCCTGTAGCAGCCCTGAACACAAGTCTGCAGCTCCTACAGAATCACTTGTCCAGATCTTCATGCTCCTCACAACAGGCTATGCAAGCTTCAGCTTGTATGTGGGAACAATGAACCATTGATGAACCATCAAGTGGTCAGAGAATCCCAGTGCTGCTCGAGGGAGGGCGGTATCAGAGTTTTGCAGCAATGTGTAACAGCGATCCTGTCATAACTGCTAAGCTAAGTTGGACCAAAGAGCAGATGACTTTGAACTCACAGAGGACTGGGACAAGCAAGGTTAACAGTTAACCAAGTTTAATACAAATAATACACGAACAATAAGGAGAACGGAAGTCGACAACACCAGAAGCGGAGCGCAACACACGAAGGGAGAGGGAAAAGCCCAAAACAGGCGTGAGATACATAGCGCTGCAAACAGGGACAACAGAAAACTATGCACTCGGATATAACTCAGCGAGGCTAAACTAAAGAAGCTCGGTGGAGGTGAAAAAACACTAACCGAGGAAATAACTAGCACATAGGCTGAACTAAAGTAGCGAGTAACAAACACTCAAGGAAGCTAACGCGGAGCTAAAGACAGGGAGCGAGGGATAGGACAGCTAGATAGAGTGAGAAGAAAGACAAACGTGACAGAACGAGGAGATGAATGCAAAGCAAAACAGAGAGATAAACAGGGTCACAAGGAAACGCCGCAATCAAGAGAGAATGTACCATGAGAACAGAAGACGATCATCTGGAAGCACATGCTGGTTCTCCAGGTGTATAAATCTCAGCAGAGGCAATCAGTGGAATGAGCACCAGCTGCGCTGCCATGAAGCTGGAGGGAGTGAGAAAGCAAACAGGAAAACGAGGAACCGGAACACAGGAAGTGACGAAGTAAAAGCATGAACCATGTCAGATCCAGCACGCGATCCTCTTCGGCGAAGGCGATATTCATCAACTGATCCGTGTATAAGAACACGCAAATGCTCCATCAAAACACAAAAATAAGATAATTAACACACACAATATTTTCAGGCCAGGCTTCATCGGCACCATCTTGACAAGACCCCAATAAAAAGTTCACAACTAGCAATAATGGATGGATTATTAGCAGCTTCACTCTCTTCACGACGAAGGCTAGCCAGGAATTATCGTGCCTCTTATTTGCTTATTTTTGTGTTTTGATGGAGCTTCCACGTGTTCTTACACACGCATCATTTTACTCCCCACGTGAGTTCGCTTCATTCATTCTGGCTGCCGTATATATCGCGCCCAGGGCGGATGTACGTGAAGCTCAATGTGTGCTCGCAGATCAGGTTCTGCATGTGGACCGAACTTTCCCGGACTCTCCTGTTTTTATTTTATTTTATTTTATTTTATTTTATTTTATTTCATTTTATTTTTTAACAGCACTTTATTTCAAAGCACTTTCCTAGTTGGTGGAACCCCCACTGACCATGGTAATAAATTCTATTCTGATTCTGATTCTGATTCTGATTCTGATTCTGATTTTGATTCTGATTCTGATTCTAATTCTGATCAAGTTTACGGATGACACCACCATCATCGGGCTCATCTCAGATGGAGATGAGTCGGCTTACAGGAGGGAGGTGGAGCGGCTGGTGTCCTGGTGCAGCCACAACAACCTGGAGCTCAACGCCCAGAAGACAGTGGAGATGGTCATAGACTTCAGGAGAGTAACAGTTTCTCCATCCCCTTTCATGTTGGCTGGTTTATCCATTCCTATTGTAGACTCCTTCTGCTTGAGGACCTCAATTGAGGACCTCAAATGGGAGCCAACCATCAGGTCCCTCATCAGGAAGGCCCAGCAGAGAATGTTCTTCCTGAGGCAGCTACGAAAACTACGACTGCCGACAAAGTTGCTGGTGGAGTTCTACATGGCCATCATCCAGTCCATCCTCACCTCCTCCATCACCGTCTGGTACAACAGCACCACCTCCAGGGACAAGAGCAGACTGCAGCGCATCGTGCGTTCTCGTGAGAAGGTGATCGGTTGCAGCCTGCCACCTCTTCATGACCTGTATGTCTCCAGGACCCAGAGACATTCAGGTCGGATCAGAGCCGACCCTTCTCACTCTGGACATGGACTGTTTGTTCCTGTTATTGTCCTAAATAAACACATTGGCCCACAGAAAAATTAGGTGAACCTCAGCACCCCTTAATAGATAGATATAATAGATGTGTAACAGCATTGATCTCCGAATTCACACTCATCAAAATGCTGCTAGGCCAAGTCATCCATTTTGTATTTTGCTTACAGTACCTCTTCATTTGAAAAGATACCTTGATCAACAGACAGCAGCCCATGATCATGTTTTTGTGAATTTATATGTTTCATATTCATATGTTCATATCAATCAATTTGTGATGGGGACAGACTGCCAGTAAAAACGAGAGCAAACACAATATACAATCAAATCACTGAAATAAAATCAACTTTCATGTTTCCAAAGCAACAAAATGGTGTCAAAATCCCTTTAAAACGATGGTTAGGCATGATATCTATGGCTAACGATCAGATGCCAAAATATATTGAAGCAGAACTTTTTTCCTCTGAATTTAAAAAGGGGCACACTCATATTCTGGAAAATCATGTTGGTTCACCACTTGGAGTTCATCTGTACTTGTGCCTGTCACGCTCAGCAGAAGACTGTGGAGAGAGAACACAAAAACCTGCTTCCAAACAAGTATAAAAAGGCACATTCATTTGAAGAATGAAGTTGAAATGGCAGTACCATGAAGTACGAATGACGACAGAGGACAAAGGTCCTCTCTACTTCTTTGCTTTTACTAGGCAATAAAATGAGGTGTATTAATTGTCCAAACATCCAAATGGCCTGACATCCTTGGTTTCCTGGTGAAAATGTATGTGAAACACTTGTTTCCAGGGTGCTAGTGGGGTATTACAGTAAGAACGTTGATCATTTCCAGGAAGTAGGGGTCCACTGTGCTGTATTTGCACACTGTGTCAAAAGTTGGTCCACTGACTTTTTATTTATTTTTAATTCTTATTTTGTCATTAATTGTGGCCTGGAGACCTGCATTTGAATTAAAGCTTCAAGTCATAACAGCTCCACATCACGGTCCTAAGGACCAAGAAACAGATGAGGGTTTAGAAAGTGATCAAACTAAAGTGCCCCCTTCAACATTCAAAACCTCTGTCTGCAGATAAACACAAACAGAAAACAGATTTAGAGTTCAGGGTGGAAGCACGGCGAGAAGGAAAAAGAGCAGTGCATTGGAAATATTCTTCCAACTAAGTGGTGGACACATTCCAAACCGCCACAGCGGCTCTTTACCCGATCACCAATTACACTGCTCTTCAGTAGAGACTGAAATGGTTTTTAAATTTATGCTCCCTCACACACACAGGGAACCACACAACCACACATACGTGGAAACTTTACGTGACCTTGCCTTTGAATTCTCTTTCCGCTGCTGGTTTCATTCATCTGGCCACGAGGAGGAAAATGGTTACAATCACACTGATGGATTTGTAGCTTGTTTTTCATTCCCACTCTTCATTCACACTTGTTGTTTCAGGAGTGACTGAAGAGCGGCACAAATGACAAACTAATGTGAATTAAATGTTAGTCACAAGAGACAACCATATCTGTAAATCCAGAAACTCAAGGTGACTTTAGTGTGTTTGGATACGAATTGCCTTACCCCACCTCAAACTTGAAAGCCACATCTGGACCGCAGTATGACTATATAAGGCCGACAAACATGTCTTCATGGTCAAGCAAACTCCCATTACGCACTGCAACAGTTGAAGCGTTACCACTATATGATTGAATCAAACCTGTGGACTGTCATCTTCTGCGGGAGAGCGAGAGTCCAGAAGTGTGCGCTAACAACGTGTTTAGTGGAGGTCTGTCAGCAGCTGCTTCACGTCATCGACTAAATAAACGTCTGTCAGTAATGAAACGGCAGCCGCTCGGCATTTTAATAAGCTGCTTCTGTTACTGCGACAGGGAGCATATGTCCCGCAGTGTGAGTCCTCTATGGGAAGATCATGTTCACACCCGTCAGTATGTGTCAAAGTAGCCACTACATGTTGTTGCAAAGAGCTGTGACGGTTCTTTTGCTGCTTCTTCTCCAGTGAGATTGAGGAAAGTACATACAACTAAGTGTTTCTTCGACTCATAATCCTTTTATGGTTCTTCACCTAATTGTTTTTTGGATTCTTATCCCCTGAGCTCTGCATACTTCAGTGAGTTGTTTATAAGGTTTTACAGTTTGCGCCCCGACAAAACATATTTTTTCCATTATGGAATGACATTCCAGTGCTTTTAAATGATGGGGAGATGAACAACATGGCCCGCAGCAGAGATGTGGAACCTATAACTATTCATCAATTTGGAGTGAATCTGGGACGGATACCGGAGAAACAATAAACCACCAAATATATGTATCAAGAGTAACTTTTCTGGAAAAACACAAGAGAGTGTCTAGAAAACTCAATTGTTTATTGGGTTCCACAGAACATCACAGCTTTCGTTTTCAAACAAAACTATGGCAATAATTCAACCATTCTCTCATGTAACCATCAATAGACTCTTCAATCATTTATCAGCAACAAAATTTGTGAAACTATGGGATTATCTCATGCAACACGCATTCTACATCGGGTGGTGTTGGCACGAAGTAGCCCTGGAAACATTAGGTTCCGATTCAGCTTCTAGAGTGTCTGACTGAAGGTCCATCTGTTGCTTTTGCATAGCAAAGGTATGAGGGACTGGTCGTGATGCTCTCAATCTTCATTACCTCCTCCACACAGTCATGCGTCCCTCCATTGATAGATCCAGCTGTCTTCTCAATGTTGTTAGGTTCAAAACAGCCTGGACTGTGATTCCTTGTACGCAGTGCCCATGTGGCGCCTCCTGCCCCTGGATGCCTGGACATCATCCTTTCTTTTCAGGATTCTTGGTGTCATTGGTGTTGAGTAGACGGCCATTTTCTACACCCCATCGCAACATTCACCCTTCAAGTGGTTCTCAGCCTAACAAACATTTTGACGCCCCATGGTGGAGAACAATGCTACATTTACAAAACCTTCTACATAAAGTATGTATCATGTATTCTCTCTGCTGGATGCAAATCATCTGAAGAACCATTTCAAAGGCTGGTGAAGTTTATGAATCA
Source organism: Synchiropus splendidus (assembly GCF_027744825.2). Taxonomy (NCBI): domain Eukaryota; kingdom Metazoa; phylum Chordata; class Actinopteri; order Syngnathiformes; family Callionymidae; genus Synchiropus; species Synchiropus splendidus. Next base: position 23,581,301 of record NC_071339.1, on the reverse strand, counting down.
GTGAGCAGCACGGTACCACAGTGGTTGGCACTGTGGGTTCATAATTGCGCAGTTTCATTTGTGCTTCACTCCTTCACTACAATTCTCATTCAGAGGCATAAATAACTGCTGGCATTGAAAGGACAAATTTGGCCTGCTGCCTCTCCTTCTTGAATCATTTTGGATGGTCACGGGTCATTGCACGCCAGGAAAAGACAAGTCACCTGTCTTGAATCAGGAAAATTATCATGCATTTCTGTCAAAAATTGATCACAAGTTTAAGTGTTTAAGTGTTTTAAAGAACACCAGTTGGCTCGCCCTCAAACTCAAGCTAGAGCTTTGCCTATGCAACATCGACTGTCACATTGTCCATGTTTACTTCACCGGCGGTTGAATTTTTGGGTTATAAAAGTGTCAGATCTCAAAATCTTCACCTCTGATGTGTCTGATTTCCTACCTCAGATCGACAGCAGAAGCACGCAAGTCTGCAATCACATTTCTGCTCGCCAGCTGTTTTCCTCACTGTGGTCAAATTAAGTTTACTTTTCTGCCCTCCTTTAATGGCTCCACTGCAAAAAACAAAAGCTGTCCCGTGCACGCGAGAAAACAAACAAGCTTCATAAAAAAACGGGGGAGAAAAAGAGGAAACACCACATGAGGAGAGATAGAGCCGGGAGGAGGGGGCTGCAAATATGGAATCACTTAAAGGACCTGCAGCTTTTAAAGGGTTAAGATGGCAAAGGGATAAGTGGGGGTCGTTTATCGCAAATTTGACAGAGGTAGTTAATGGTGAGCCTGCCAGTCTGGGGAAGCTGCAGAGTCGACCTCAATATCTCTGGCTCCGAATAAGGATTTCAGCGTCCACCTTTTTCATCACTCAACCTGCAGCGTGTATCTTCAACCTGTCTATAATACCCCTCGCTCTTCCTGACTTTCACTTTGGAGCTTCATACTCTGGAGACCTGCAGATGTCCACAACCTGGCGCTGAAGCGGGCGCTTGCCAGCAGCCCAGATGCGTTCGAGATTCTTCGCCATCGTGATAACGTTGCTATCTGAGGCGATCATGATGGGGTCTGGTGGTGTGTACAAGCAAAATGGTGAGCAGAACCTCCAAGTTTTCACTTTTTACATTTTAAAATAAGATGACAACTTCACCTTTGCAATTAAAGTTGTCTTGTGCATGTCCCATCATCACCTATTAGATGAACATTTATTGATTGTTTTTCCGTATTTCTGTACACAGCCTTGAAAACATGTATATGGAAAGCTATAAAAGATTAGATTCGGATTGATGTGCCTTTTTGCCACATTCTGCATGCTAAATTTGAATCCTAAGGCTAAGCTAATTTAGCGACCTGAGTTAAGAGCCAACATTTTTGTAAATAAACCAAAACAGCAGCAAAAAAACATTTATTTATCCATTTAAATTTCAAATCAATTTGGATTTTATTTAAGTAATGAAAATAAGTGAAGTCACCGAACACCAACATTCTTGGTGCACACACCGTGGTATTGCTGGCTGCGACTTCCCAACATACCCAAATAGGTTCGTCGCTGTTCGAATTAAAACAAAGTCAGAAAGTGAAAAAAGTGTCCGAAACAAGGCTGGCGGCTTGTCCTTATTGAGAAGTACAAAATATGGAGCAGCATTTGACGAGGATGAATCAGTGACTTTCCCAAGAGCTGACCTTTTTTTCTCAAATTAAAATTTTATTCACAATACACTTACAGAATTCGTCATCATTTAGAGTCCAAATAATTAACCAAAAACAAAATATTATGAATTGAATTAAAAACTTCAAAACTCCTATTTTTGCAGGTTAAATTTTGAGTTGAGCCTTGTAGCACATTCCTGCATTATTTTCTGTAGTTGTCAGCAAAACAATCATTTCGGATGCTTTAATATTAATACAAATAAAGTATATGTAGTGTCAGAGTCCAATTTTGTCACAGCAAATATCTGAAGAAGTATGAGAGAAATGCCATTAGAGGTTTGAGACCATCAGGTTTCTGTTTCGGCCCAACATTGCTCCTGTCAATAGACCCAGCTCACTTGTTGGCAGCAGGAGTCACAAAGAGTCGGAAAAACTGCTCCCATTATTAACACTTTTAAATCACTTTATAGATATGAACTTTCAATTTGCCTGTTTTTAGTGTTTAAATCCTCAGCTGTATAACGTGTCGTTAACAACTTTCTAATGAGTTTCCGTATGATTTTGCTCAGCAGAATGTAATTACAATAATAATAACTACATAGTGCAATTATCTGGATTTTAATGAAAACAGCTTTGTAATTGTTTTATGTTAAATCTGAGAGTATGTCAACACAGCGACATATTTGAATAAACAAAATATGTGCTCCAATCTGATCATATTTCATCATAATTGGAGAAACATTCATTTTCGCTCTGCCCCAGACAGATGGGTTTTAATAAAGTAGTTTGTAAACCAGACACTTTCCATCAGATATTTGCATTCATATTTATGGAATTTTAATATTAAAACAGTAAACAAATAATATTGATTACCTGTTGGACACAACATTTATTTATTTACGAATATAAATTTGAAAATCAAATTACCAAGTATTTATGAAATAAAATTGTAATAATAAGAATGCATGTACTGGTGAGCAGTCATCTATAAGCATTTTTCATTTTTTATCCATTCATTTTTTAATTCTCAGTGTTATTTATTTGGTAACAATTTGTTCCATTATTATGTGGACCATCTCGATGGTTACCAAGTATACAGTCACTTTTCAACAATACTTACCTGAGGTCATTCGGTAAGATCATATTGGTCAAAACTAATTTTGCTGCTTTGAAACCATTTTAAACCAGGCATGTCCAGCGTCCAGACCAGGGACCTTTTGCAGTTAAAGACACAGTTGAGAACTTCTGTACTGTATGCTACTCTTACTATTATGGTAATAGTAGGAGTAGCTAATAACTAGTCTTACACATGCACATGCATGAGGATTGTGTTTGTTTTGAAACCCTTGAGTGGCGCTCGTGGCATCCACATACCGTGGGGGCCCAGTGAGAAGGACTAAGCAATGATCCCACTGTGTCTGCAAGTCTAGAAAGAAGTAGGTCGGACATATGGCATTACAGAGTTGCACTAATCTGAGTGAACCATGGAAGAGAGCAGTTTTACCCAAAGTAGATGCGACTCGGGATGTTTAACTTCCTCAATACTACACATCAAACACACATCAAAACAAAAGTAAAAAGATACTGATAATTTGGACCATATTCTGAAACACCCTTCACATGAACCAGAAAGTGATGTCAATGTAATAGAGCAGAATCTAATCTGAATATTTACAGCATTCCAACACTGAATTGACAGGGTGACTCACTTCTCGAGTCCTTGAGAACTTTTCTCAGGTTTGCACACTCATTAATGAGTGATCATTAACTGTCAGACATGAGCATTTAAACTAATTGAATAAACATTCACAGAAGTCAAACGTTTTAGGAATCACAATTAGTTTTAGCTCCAACTGCATCAGCTATACGTCACCAGCTACTGAAAACAATTGCTTTCCCACAATGGTTAATGGGACTTGGTCAGTGTTAAGAAAATAAGTGGAGCTCGAGTTAATCAGACCACTTCCATATGTTAATGGGATTGCAGTTGTCATGGCAACAACAGCAACAACATGGAAAGAAGCATTAGTGACTGGAAATGGTAAAAGTAAACTTAAACTGTTGTCACACATATGGTTGCCATCGAGAATGGCTCTGCAGTGCTGGGGAAAGTTTGGAGGGGAGGAGACTGAGGGGCAACAAATGCTTCATTTGTCACAATACGTGCCGTTGCTTTAGCTGATGTTGCTGGATACGTGCAGGTGAAGTGGATGTTATCATAAAAAACTATTGTTAAATTGTGTTTGTTAAGTTGAATTATAGCAAACATAAATATATTATACTTTTTAGTCATTTAAATTAAATAAAGCGAAATATGCTTTTAATTAAACTTTATTTTCATGGTTATTTTATGTTTCCTGCTGGAGGACTCATTTCTGATTCATTTAAAATTAAACATTTTTCAGTTGTATTTGGGGGGAAAAACATCTTTTGATGCTGATAAGTGTACAGTTGTCATGATAAATTCTAGAGTAAGGTTTTTGTCTATTTGCTTTATGTTATCTGTGGTTTCTTCATATTCATTTTTTTCAATTCCATTATGAGCAACTTTTTTGGGGGGCATTTCCATTTTGAAACTTGGATTTTTTTATTGACTTTAACACTCCGAGCTGAGCCAAAAGACAAAGCTCTCAAGTTAGCAATTGAGCCTCGCTCCCATTCTCCCAGCTTCAAATGTTGATGAAAGAATCCTATTGGTTACTTCTGTGGACTAAACGGTAGTGCATTGTTTCTGACCTGATCTATCAAATAAGTTTTTTCAAATTTGAACTTCCCTGTCTCATGATGATCAGTGACTGAGCCGTCAGGTTGGCTCCTCATTCGACTCCGCGCCAGCTCCTCAGATCTCGGTAATTCGGTAATTAGAAAAATTCCTGGAAAAACAGTGGTGACCCAGAGATGCGGCTGACCCTCCGGTATCTGGTATTTCCTCCAAAATTTGGACTAATGGTGGGAGATCCGGTCGCAATTACGCCATCATCCTGCTTTCCAATGTTCCCCTCAGTGGCGCTGTCAGCTGACCCGAGGTGAGGCGTGAGCCCATGATTAAAGGGGCTGTGTGGAGCCATCAGGTGCAACTGACTCTTGTTAGATATAACAAGTCCTGACAGCAAGACTGGAGCATTTAAGAGCTCAAAGTCTGAAATATGTCGCCGACACCAAAAACTGAAGTCACTCCATTTATTTAAGGCTTAGGCACGTATTACACAATTGCACCAGAAAAAGGAGTGCAGCCATCTGAAGGCTATCCTGAATCCCTCTGCTCTGGATCTGAACCAGTCTCTCAGAAACCAGCAGGGGGCCACCACTGGTTCCTCATCCCCTTTGGAAGTAAGAACCACCAACTATCTGACCCTGGAAATAGCAGTAATAGTTATCCTGTCCTTCAGTGATTGAGTCTTATGGATTTCATAAGGTTGTCTGTTACACGTCTGGGCTCTGTGCACGGTTGACAGAAGCGCTACCATGAAGTTATGGGTCATTGGAAGTTGCTGACAGGAGTGGCGATCTACAAGATTCTACCGCTTCGTACAACCGGTCTTACACAGTTGAAAAAGGAAGAAGAAATCCCAACCTCAGCTACGTAGATCAGTACACGCAGAGGTGGGATGTTTGGAGTTAGGATCAATGTTCCCTCTAAGCTGCACGTGCGCGTGCGTGATACGATCTCAGCTCACAATAATATCTATGCTGCGCAACAAAAATGAATCCTGAATTGAATATAAATTACTGCAATTTCCGAACTACGGGGTTTCTTGACGTCCAGACAAAAAGCCTTAGGACATTAAAACCAATAAAATGAAGTGCTCACACCGCTGTTCGACCGCGTGTGTCTTTATACCAGCAGTTTCCACAGGTCCTCCGGTGCTGCATTGCCGCCGAGTGACACTGCTACGTACACAATGGAATGACCAGCAACTAGAAGAGCTGCTATTTGAAGTGAGCTATTAGAGCTGGCTCATGTCTAAGAGCTGATTTCTCTAAAAGTCACTCGTGGTTGGTCAAAATGTGCGTATGCACTGAACCAATTGGGGCGGCGAAGTTACGCACAGGAGAGAGAATCGTTGCAGCACAGGTTTCAGACTACAATATACAGAGACTACATGCTAGTCGGGTGAGGAAATGAACTGTGTAGTCAGTGAAAGAAACCTGTTCCTTCTTCACTTCAGCCTGATCCACACAGGCTCACTGTTCCATGGGGAGCGGTTACAGAATACGGTGGCCTCAAGTGGACAAAATTCAGTCTCACAAGAGACGGATTCATGAGCCTTATCAATCTGTGTGATCAATATGAAGGATCAATATTTGTGAAAGTTGCCTGAAGTTTTTTTTTTTTTTTTTCTTAAGAGAGAGAGTTGATGTGTTTGCTCAGACACCTACTGCTAACTTTGGTTAGGATCAAGCATTATCGGGGGGGAAAAGTCAAATTTGGGCGAATCTTTTTTATTTATTTTGAATTGCAAGTGAAAAGACTCAGTTCCACTCAGTTCCAATTCCTCTCCTGCTGATGGAGCTTCTGTGTTTGATTAAACACCAGTGAAGTCATTTTAAAAATGCATCCTTCTGTTTTCAATGCTAGTGTTATCAAATAAAGTGAAGCAAACCATCTCTAGGACGCACATTTCCTTTTTCACTTTGGTTAATTTGACAAATAATTACATCACTCAAACTCAAAGGTCAAACGGTTATTGTGGGCATGACGGATTAACCTCCTGTCCGAACTGATCACTTCACACCACAGAAATTTACGCCCTTCCACAGGCCCCCCCAAACCTTTCCTCCAGCCCTTCTTCCTCTCCTTCGTTCACCCCTCCAAACAGTGCCGTTTCTCAATCTCGGCCTTCATCTGTAGCATCTGGACTTCGTTTTTTTGGCTGTTAAAACAGACAGATTCACATGGTGCACGGATGATATAAAAACAGGAACGTTAACACAAGAAGCGAGAATGACGCGGTTATTACGGCTATTATTCTAATTTGGCTTCAACAGTGAGCTCATGTTATGGAGCAGGATCGTTCAAAGAGAACATGGATTGATGTGCTGTTCAAGGAAGCTGTGTCATCTTTTATTTTCTTTTTCCATTTTATAATAAACAAATGATTATTTTCTGGGCAATCTTCTGGTGTTATTGCTTTGGCTACCAACAATGTGTCAAAGTTAAATTGTAAGTTGTGATTCAAAAGTTTCATTTTTTTCATTTTTTTGCATTTTAGTGAAGCAAAACAAAATCAAACATGACAGCGACCTAATGAACAATTCTAAAGTTCAAAACAATAAACTACAAAAGACTTTGTGAACGGAAGGAATCAAGAAATAATTCGAACTATGAGTCATCACACCCAACCAAAAGCCATGAATTGATTCATGCTAATCCTCAAACCGTTGTTCCACTCTCAGTACGTCCAGCATATCCAGCTCTCTCCCATGGTACCTGTGGTCATCTAGCCGTCCAATCGCTGCGGGCAAAATGACTCAGCAGACGATCGAAAATGTTTTTTCAAAGCTAAAGAACTCGTCCAGCTCAACTCAGCTAAATCAAACATCAGCAAAGAGCTAAAGAGTGATGTAGCTCCTTTAACAAAGCAGGAAGGAACACGGTTCCTCAGTGACTCCGTAATTCCTCACCTTGGCGCTCAAACATTCTTCAACTCATTATTCAGGACTTACGGTTTGGGATGCAACTTCTCACTTAAAACATGTTGAAAACGTGTAAAACGCTTACACGTGTGAAACACATCTGAAATTCATCAACATATGGGTCAGTCAGAATGTGTGCGTGCGTTGCTTACACATTTTTCTTGTTATTTCCCATATTAAAGTGCATTATGGGTAGTTTGTCCCTTCTGAAGGCGCGGCTGCTTAGTGTTAAAAAAGGAAGACGAGATTATGAGGAATTTTTCTTTGTTTCTTTTCAATAGAGAACTACTATCTTGGTACAAGGACAAAACTTCACTCACTCATTTTTCATATCTTATTTGTCTAGTCACCTGTACATCACCGCACATATAGAGACAGACAACCACACTCACTCAGGTTTTTCTATCCTTGGGTGGACATTGTGTGGTTTGTCATTGCTATACCCTAGCATAACCCTTTCCCGAGCCTCTCCCCGTAAATCTAACCATCCAAAAAATTGGCTCACCTTAACCAGGACTCTGAATCAGACTGAAACCTCATTATAATGACCCAGTTATTTTAAAGTCATCATCCTCAAATTGAGGATTGAGTGTCTGCGCAAGCATGAAGGAAGTACAAACACAGCTCACTATAAAGCCAAAGCTCCCGGGAATCTAACCCACGACCAAATCAGCTGATGTCATATCAAACCATGCTAACTGTACTTAAGATCAATGACAAAACAATTGAAACTGCAAAGGCACATTGAACACAAATGTAGTAACAGAACATATGTGCGTGATTCAGTCACACACTGACAATTACAAAATTTGTCTTGTCATGATGGAGAAATGGTGATTCCCCTGCTGCTAGACAAACACAATAAAACTATGATAAGATAAATAAATAAGACAGCAGGGATTCATCCTGTTAGATAAATCAGAATAAAAGTCAGTGCTGCATCAGTTCATGCAGGACTTCTCCAAAACCATGGCTTTAATTTCTCAGTGTGAATTCCGTCCCGGGGTGGAAGTCATTTGAAGCACCAGCGTGTTTCCCTCAAACCCCAGTGGAGCTTGTTCCACATGGTGCTTGTTAAAGACTCATGCAGAGTCAAAGGTCACAGTTTTACGCTACCTAAACCTGACGCTCCTCCAAAAGTGTCTCAAGCCTGCAGATCGATTGCACATGTGCCGAGGACTGTTTTTCCGACTCCGGGTCGAGACCTTGAAGTGGGGTCCGAGGGCCTTCACTAAATGGGTGATTTTACTGTTTGGGGTTGTACTGTAATGAGTTTGGAGGGTGCCCCAGATATGTTCTGTGATGAGCTACGATCAGAGTATCAACTGTGCTAAGGACCAACATCAAACGCCCCCTCACTTGTACTTACAGACAAATATAAAGTATCCATCCAAATCACAAGTAGGCAGATCTATATCTATCATCAATAAACTTCCCAGGGAGCATTTTAGGGTGTGGCAACTTCAGGTGCCCCGCATTATGCAATGTGCGAAGACAACAAAGAGATCCATAAATGAGATTGAAATACATTCTGTGCACTTTATACAACTTTTAAGACTTTTCTATCTCCAGAGCACCCAAATGTTCATGCCTGAGTGCAAATTCAACTTCATTTTGACCATTCTTGTGTCAAATATTAAAATATGATGAATCGTGATTAAACAATTATGAATCCTCTTATTAATTGTATTAGTTTTTCTAGTCACACCCCTATATTTAATTCCAAAGCTTACTTTTCTACGTGAAAGAAGCACCATGATTTTGTTGTTGTTTGTTTGTTTTCATCCAGCTGAGAATTTTTTGGACAATTTCTCCAAGTTATCAAAACTCAGACCAACTGTGCCAGTGAATATTGTATTTTCATTCAGCACGCTCTGAATGTCAGTGCAAAATTGTGTTCGTGAGAAAGCACAATAAGCGTAATGAGAAAGACTCAGGGTAGAAGAAGACGCACATTTTTCATCCTTATTTTATGATGAAGGTTTTGTTCATCGACTTGGAGTTTTGTTCACAGATGTTACGTTGTTGTGCACTCTTCTTCATGTCTGCAGCATCTTTTAATAATCACATCACATCATGCTTTCCTCAAGCCTGGAGGCTGGTGTCTCTCCAAACTACTTCTGCTGCTAACCATGAAACACACAATCTGTCATCTAAACTGGCTCGTCTCCGACACTCGGCACTCGGTTTAAATTGCTCATGCTGTCCTTGAGGCACAGTCCTCCATTTCGTACATGGAATTGGGATTGTAGTTTATCAGCCCATAACTAAGGTTTTAGCATTTCTATTTGGGTTTCCCTGTTCCCCAAACAGACCATTCGTTGGACAGCAGAGAGTGAATCATTGATCATCACAAATTCACTTTGTCAACTGCCTTATTCACTCACGTTTGATTTACAAATCAATTTGTGTCACCGTTACTCATAAAAATGTGTGAGGTTGGTAGAATTTCCTGTCCTGTCCTGTGCCTGTGATGTCTCAGCTCAATAACGTTAATTTATTTCTGAGTAATCCACTTTTTTTTTTTTTTTTTTACAATACTTGCATGCATGGGGTTCTCTGCATGAATGAGCCTCTGTTTATATGTCACTAAACTTCAGTAAAACACTGATTCCCACTCAGTAGAAGTGTTCATGACTCATGGGTTGATTCACAGATCCACGTTTCATTCACGGGAATCTGTAACTTCTCCCCTCAACCCCTGACCCATGTGTCAAACTTCTCTGGATTCTACAAATTCTCCATCTTCACCTTGCACAGTGAGAAATCACTCTTTCCTTTGAAGCCGAATAGTTTTTATATAATACAATAAAACTGTTTTATTGATATATAAAACACCAGCTTTCACTTCATTCCACATGAGATGTTTTCCTGAAACAAGAGAAGCTTCTTCCAAGTTTACAATTCTATCGAGAATATGTCATGTGACACGGAAGGCCACTCTGAGTTCACGCAGAAACATGTGACTCAGGTGGATTTTACAAAGAAGAAAATTTTGTTTTCAAGTTTTGGTTCAATTCAGTTTTCCTTCATTTTCATTCATAACATGGGCATGCGGTTGACTCATCGGCTCAGTTTTCAAATGCGGGCGAATTATGAGTACGACAACTTGCTCTCGTCTTCTGCTGCAGACACTAAAACTTTTACTGAGTTAAAAAAAAAAACATCTTTGTGGCATCAAATGACAACAACATGTTGCCTGACTGCGTCTAAACAACTTTGCCTGCGATCCCTCCACCACTCCCAGAATGCCTACCTTCAGTTGGTTTTAAAGCCCACAGCTGCTTTTGAATAACAATTGTTTCGATGATGGTTTGACCTTGTGTTATTTACTTGTGCAGTCAATTTATCTGGAGCTTTAAGGCACAACGATGCGTTTAATTTTGTTAATGACTCATTGGTTTGATTAAGGCCGGGAGGATTGAAGCAACAAAGGAAGGAAGAAAGGGAGTAACATGGGTAGAGGGGAAGCAGAGGTGAAGGATGTGAGGCAGCAATGGAGAAAAGAAGGAGAGGCAAAAGGAGGGAAGGGTGGAAGAAAGTTAGACAAAATGGTGGGAAAGTAAAGATGGAAGAAAGAAAGGAAGAGAGGATGACACAGCTATCTACCTTATCTAACATCCCATAGATTTCATGATAATATTTGTGTTTTCAACTTAAGTCATAACAAGAATCTGGGGATCTCCAACAAATAGAGTTTAAAAAAAGATGCTTCAGAGATGGTTCATCCTCTCTCAAGCGATAAATTTCTCTCTGCTGGAGTGTCATGAGAAGACTCTTGTTTTTATAAACCACAATCTGTTCTGCCGGGCAGGTGTCTGAGGTCTTAGGTACCATGATGAATAACTTTCACACCCAGGATCTGGCAGAGACCAGGGTCCAACAACGAGGATTTGAACTCCAGTGACAGGGATAAATGGTGAAGGTTACTTCATTGAAAAGGACCCAACCTTCTTGAATTACAAATGTCACAAACAACTCAAACCTTGTATTTATTAAACTTGTATTGCCATTTTATCAAGCCATCAAGGTAACCAACACCAGTTTATCTCCTCCTCACATAAGTGAGAGAAGTCCCTTTCTCATTCTGGTTTGTGGCCAACCTCCTCTCTTTTTTTGGCTTCCACTGACGCTCATTGTAGTCCGAGCATTTCATGGATCCATCGTGGATTTCTCAGGTTCCAGTCCTTCATTTCAAAATATGTCAAGTTCCTGACTTGGAACCAAAACTGAGTGCGTTTGCCATTGTGGAACCGGCGCTTGAAGAAAAGCCTTATCGTCGCGCCAGGTATTTCAGACATCTGAATAAGAATCGTTTTTACAGCCATGTCAAGTGCCAATAGCCAAAGGTCCAAACGCTGATAATGTGCTTCTGACTTGTCTGTAGGTCTTTATTTATTTTCTTTTTTTAAGTTGTTGACCAAAGAGACCCAGAGACCACCAAAATGCATAGGAGGACCTGGTGCTCACGGATCTCATTGTAGCAAACAACGGTTCACAACTGTACGCAAAGTTCATGACCCATGTTTTCATGGCAGCTCAACTTTTGAACACCAAAAATCTCGCTACTCTGCAACTTACAGTAACATGAACAATATCAAAACAGGGATTAAGTGGTTTTCAGAGTCTGGCAGAAACTGAGGAACAAGAACACGCACCATCACACACAAGTTCGCCAAAAGCTTTCTACCAGGCTCAGACTACTTTGATTTCTTTCTACCTCCGTGGCAGATTCCCTCTGTCTTTCCATCCCTCCCAATTTAATTCCAGCCATCTTTCCATCCCACCTTGCCTGTGTTTCCATAACCCCCCTTGATCCCTTACGGATTGAAAGCATTCCTGCGTCGTCCAGTGTGTAGTTGGGAGCCGACATCGCTGTTATTATAGAATAAGACTCAGTTTGGCTCAGACACAATCCTGACCGTCATGTGCCAAAGACAAAAAAAGTATTTTTTATCAAATTTCATTGCTTTGACAAACACAACTCCACAATTATCAGGCAAAAGACTGGGGAAGAAATGTGAGTCAAAGCAGCAGTTCTAAATTATTCTTAATCATGTATGTTGCTGGAATTATTAATGTGTGCTGTGAGTTCCATAGCTGCACAAATTCAAGTACAAGGGGTTGAGTTCATTTCTGAACTAGTTGCTGCTCTCCAGGAGGTTCAGAACACTGGACTAATGAGAATGCTTCTGTTAAGATTAAAAGACTCAGAAATCCCACGTGATGAAAAGACATGGCAATAATGGCAACAGAGTCCACCCAAAAACATGTAACAGATAGTCTTGCTCACTTTCTTGGTCAATAAAAATGGGCAGCAATATATTGTGGTGATGAAAGCTAACTGTGTGACCGCGCAGATTTATGTCTTCCTGCAAAGCGTACCTGCTGCTCTGCGTTTGAAGCTCAGTTGTGGACTTCAAAATGAGGACCAGAGATTCTTCGGCCATTTCTTACTCGTGTTTGTCTGCTTTTGTTTAATGCCTAATCCAGACGCTGTTCTTCTGTCTCCACAGCTCACAGGGACGTTTCTGAGGATTGCCGAAGTTGTCTGGAGTGCTCGCATGACAACGGCTGCGTTCGATGCCCCGATCGTCTTTTCCTGTTCCTGCAGCGTGATGGGATGTCCCACCACGGAATATGTCTTCACGCGTGTCCTACAGGACACTACGGACAGCGAGGGAAGGACATCAACCGCTGCATGAGTAAGAGTTCACCTGGTTAGAAACATTTCAGTTTAGCTCAACGAATAAACCTCCACCACTGACTTGAGCTGCCATTAATTCACTCTTGCTGAAGGAATACTGAGCAAAAGCAGAAAGAGAAATCCTGGTTCCTGAGCTCACATTTGGAACAACTTAAAGTTGTCCATTCCAGCAAGTGTCGACAACACATTGATCCAGAATCTTCATCATAACACAAATTCTGAACCAGAGAAACAACCACACATATTCAAATTTCTACTGGTGACATATTGCTATAAAATTCCACAACAGTGACGCAAAATTATGAAAGCCAATTCATATTAGTGCATTCATCATCTTTACTATTCCTGCTGAAACAAGTGTAATTTCCCCACTGTGGAATAATAATGAAATAAAGGATATCTCGACTGCTGTAGTTATTTCTTAGAAGCTATGTTGCAGTGTGTTGAGTGACTGATGGACTGGACTTCAAATTTTAGGGCTTTCTTACTTTGTGTCACAGTGGAACAGTGGTCAGTGCATATTCTCAAGGAACATTAGGTGGCTGGTTTCCTTCCAGCATAAGTCCGCTAAATCTAATGCATTTTACCATGAGCCAGTTTGAAATATCACACTTAATAACAGGGCCACGTACAATTCCAAAATTACGTAATAAAACATATCAACACTCACATGAAAGAGACCACTAAAGCAACATGTATGACAGCTTGTTGTTGCGGAAGCGCAGGAGGGGTCGCAGAGACTTTATTTTTTCTTAAGAATTTGATAATGTGAAAAAGGGATAAAGGGCTGCTGCTTGAGCACCACCAGGCATCAATATGTGCACGTCTCTGCTCTTCAAAGTATCTCTACAGAATCTTCATCATTCATCTTCAGAATTTCACCCATAAAACAAACCTGTCTTCGTCCATTACTGACTTGTGACCAACACTCTCAACTTCCCAGTGCTTCTTATAACGTAAACAGAAAAGCTGAGTCACAGAGCTAAATCAAAATACAATTCTTGGCTAAACCCGTGAATCAGTGGTGCATGACACCCTGAGGTACCCAGTCAAGTGCCTTTCGAACAATAGCATCCAAGTTATAAGGAAAGGGGTCACAAGTGTTCTAGCGTTAAATACATTCAAAACCTTCTCTGAATGATAGAGGAGCAGTTAGAATAAATGAAATATTCGAAAGAAATAGTCAACATCTTTTGCTTATCCTTTTTTTTCTCCTGAACGTGCTCCCCGTCTGTCATGTCTGACATGCTTGTAATTTGCGTGACGATATGACGTGCACAAGTAAGCGGTGGAGCTAGCTCGATATATCGTCCAGCCATGTGTCAGGAAACACTGGAACCCCTTTTTTTTTTCAGCAAGCTATGTCCATGCACTTCTCCATGCAGTTTTCCATGCAGCAAAACACTGAATACCGCTTCGATCTACAGTAACTGATGGCTGAACAGCTAATGAATATATATATCTTAAAATCTGTGTATTTGCAGTCATGACTAAAGAAGCATCACTGAATCACTACATTAACTTCTTCATGGTATTTTCAACAACATACTGTCTCAATTCATGATGACATTAATGATGAAGTCACGATTGCCATTCTTGGAACGTTCTTTTTAGACATTTATGTTCAGGTGAAGCCACAGTAAATGAGCTAGCCTAGTGCTCACATGTTAGCATGCCTTCTGCACACCTCCTGCCTTCAGTCTGCGACCCACTTACATTTCTCACATTTTCAGCTTTATTTAATTCGTTCCATTGGGTTTGTAAGGTTAGCTGAGTGGAAAGACTTGCTGAGCTGGTCAGTGTGAATACAAAGATTGTTACTCCCCGTTGCGGTGTGGTTTTGGAGTTTGTTGTGTTCACTGATTTATTATTGCGTGTAACACTGCAGGACCGAGTCAGTGTTTTTCTAATTAAAATATTTTGTTCTTGGAAAAAAGTTGCGTTGGAACCGTTTGAAATAAGGTTATTGGTGTTTTCTTCAAATTTTTCTTCTCTCTTGGCAAAATTCCTTCGTATGGATTTTGAGTAATCCAGCTATCTGATAAATAAAATCCAGAAAAAGAAAGTAAGTACTTTGATTGAGACCATAAAAGTGTCCATGTCCATCAGGCTCAGGTCTGTCAGCTCGAACTGAATACCTGACTTCTCTCTCTGACGTCGTGATTCTTCATGGTGCTTTTGGTTTCCTGACCGGTGTTTCTTATTTCACGTCTGGTTCACTGTATCTCCAGAGTGCCGCTCCATGTTCTGTGAGCAGTGCTTCAGTCGGGACTTCTGCACCAAGTGTAAACCCGGATTCCAGCTCTACAAAGGAAAATGCCTGCTCCACTGCCCGGGCGGGACATTCACCCACCAGAGTGACTGTTTCGGTAAGATTGATTGAGAAAGTTATTTAAGTAATGGGTTCACAGAATTCCCCCACTGAGGACCACCAACATCAAAGCAAACCCAACCTTGCATAACCACCCACATCCATCATAACCCTGTGTTTTTATAACGCATTAAATCCAATTATAGGTCTTAAAATCAAACTTGAGCGTGTGACAAACAAAGAAAAGAACAAGCTAGAAATCACAGCAACATCACCAGTGCTGGAAAACCACACACACAAACTCAGACAATGAAGCTGGGTGAGTCAACGAGACGCAGGTGGAGGACCTGATGGAAGCCACAGGAGCACGCTGATTATCCAACAGGAGACAGGTGACCACACGAAACAGATGGACAGGACCAAAGAACACGAGCAGGAAACTTTGATATTCAGCAGAAGTACTGTATGACTGCCTGCCCGAAGATAAAAACCAGAACCCAAATTAAAAGCCACATTCAAGATCTCAGTAGACCACAATAATAGTTATTGTCTGTTTTCCAAAAGACCAATAAAAGTATAGTAAAAGCTTAAACCACTTCATCTTTTCCAAATAGCTTAACGACAATAGCTGACTATTTTCTTGCATCAAGTCTTCCGGCGGCTCCAGGCAACAGTTTTAGCTCATAAACAGAGACATCTACTTGAAATAAGAAGGCTGTGTGATTCATACCAATGAATGGATCAAAAAAGTAGAAATCTACAGTTTCATACATAAAGCAAGTTACCTTTATCTCCTTGAGTTTTTAACTAGGAAAATGTTTGTGCCTCACCGGGATGCATCAGCTGAACACCAAATGAATCTGCAGTACTGCAAAATCCCATCTGCTTGTTTCACTAGTGTTTATGTTGAGACCACGTAACCTGAGACAGAGTCGAGACAGAGACCTAGGCAAAGAGCGACACAGGCTTTGAGGGCCAGAGACCGAGTTGAGACCAAGACCAATGAGAGGCAGTGGGACCATGCCAAGACCGAGACCAAACTGAATACAGATGCAGAAATCTATTTGTATATATGTGTATGTGTATATATGTATATATATATGTTTGTATATAGACACAGCCACATGTATGTCTCGCAACAAAATGGACAGTGGTCATTTATTCAAAATAAATAAACAATAGAAATGCTAATTCTTTTTGGTCTTGGTCCTGACTCCCGTCTCGTCTGGGGCCCTTAAAGTCTTGGTGTGGGTCTCTCTATGCTCTGATCGTGGTCTCGTGTTGGTGAACACCAGTAGTCTCACATTCGACAGTGAAACGCTGCAGTGAGAATCAGAGACGGACCGACTCCACCAAGAAAACCACATCTGCAAAAAGTAGAGAACCTGAGGTCACCAAACCAAAGACCCTCTACACCGTGGTGCACTAAAATTCATGATGAGAACCAGGGACAAAGTCCAGCCTCCTATCTGTAATCCATAAAGACAAATGAAGTTTCATCATATTTGCTGATATCGTCAGTTGTTGCTTTCATTTTCCCGATGATTCAGTTTTCTGTTCCAAACTTCACTCTGCATCCATCTTCATGCATCTTCCCAGTGACGTCATCCCCAGCGTCGACCCTCCGCACCGCATGTAGCAGACGTTTCCCATTAAAAGCCTTTTCGTAATGTGTCTTCATATCTCGTTATGTTTCATCCATCCCCCGGTGTAAGTGAGATATATCGGTGAGCGATCTCATCGCTGCTTCAGAACTCCAGGTCTGCCGTCCACCTGCAACATCTGGAGCTACTGTTGCCTCTTGGCACGCTGACCACATCTGCTTTTCATGGTCATGCTGAGGTTGTCTGACTGCTGGTACACGCACCTCAAGCAACTCTGCAGAGTGTTCACTGGAAATATATTTGTTTCGTACCCCAAATCTGACAGAGATAATGCGGATTGCCCAGAAATGTTCGGTTTTCCATTCTGGATGTGGAAGCAGTCCCGAACGCTGATTTCTGAGGGTGACATCAGCGACGAAAGGGAAATGCCCTGTTTATTAAAACCTCAGCTGGAATCTATCTAACCTCATAACTGTTTGTTTGCCCGAAGTAAACATTAGTCTTTACAAACTTTTACAAGTTCGTGGTTAGGGTTTACAGTTTAGCACCAGGGACTTTATCTTGCTGCAGACGCTCTGAAGCCATTTATCCATCGGCGCTCATAGTTATCATATTTGACTTCATGTCGTCCGACATCTTGATCCCCAGAAGTCAAATAAGTAAAGTGCTTTCACCTAAAAATGCCTTGAGTGTTTTTCTTCTCTTCGTCCTTGAAAGGCTTATATTAGGATTCTCTAAGTGTTTCCACCATAAAATGTCAGATGGTTCAAACTATAGAGCCTCGGTTTGCAGACTTCTTTTATGTGATCTTGATGTTGGCTAATCCCAGATCCCTTTATTTGTCCAAATGGACCCAGATATTGTCCTGTTTCTTGCTTCTTCACTTGACAACTGTATTTAATACAACTTGTACATGTGAACCTGGATATTACATCAGCACTTCACCAACGATGTGACTGTCTAATTTAGGAAATGTTTTTGTTTAGAATTATTTCACCGGTCCGCTTATAGGAGTAGAGAACCACCCTGGCCTGGAAACCTCTGAGATAACTCAATTGTTACTGGCTAAGGAAACCAGATGAGTCACTGCTAAAACTGTTCCATGTTGCAGAGAGCAGACTTTATAATAAAACTATACTATAAGACTATAATAAAAAATGTTAACCATAGATAAATGAGACAGATGAGCGAATGAGACTAATGTGATGATGTTTATAATAGAGGCTCCACTATGAAAAGAGTTCTGTTCTTAAGAATTTCATCAGTTTATTGATATGTTTAATTCAGATCTCCAACTGACTCATACGTTTTTATTCTGTGGATCCCCTCTAGCGCAGGAGACCAATTCCCAACAATTTAAGTGAGTAATGAAATGCTTTCTCATTTTTCAGAAAACTGTCTCCTGGCTCCACTGGGCGAGTGGAGCGAATGGAGCACCTGTCAGCGTGACAGCCTCACTTGTGGGTTCAGGTGGGGGAAGCAAACCAGAACCAGGGGCCCTGGCCACTCCGTCAGGAGACTGGAAGGGTCTTACTGCCCGTCCCAAAGCGAGACACAGCGATGCAGGATGAAGAAAAAATGTCCTTCAGGTGAGAGCACAACGTTCTGCGCTGGATTTCTGTTGTGTTCGTGAGACATTTGGTTCTGATTCCTCCCTTGTTTAACCAAAGAATATCATGTATAAATAATACAATTAGAACCGCATGTTTGTCTAGTCGCCTCATTGCAAGAAGGTCCCCGGTTCCAGTCCAATTTAGGGGTCACATACAGAGAGCAATCTGTGAGTCTAAACTCTGTTCAGGGCTTCTGCTGACCCTCACCCCGAAAACTCTGACAGAAAGATAGATTGTGTAGCTCTCTGATTCACAGACAATAATGTAAGAACTGATAAGGTGTGAGCATTACCACAATCAAAGTGAGTCAAAGTTTTAAAAACATCAGCACTGTAAATGTGAAGCGTCGTCAGATTAGTTTAGCTGGCATCATGACCTCTTTAGTGGCACAAAACTAGGGTACGTTTTTTTCCTTTCTGCAATTCTTCTTCACTCTCCTAGGCCACGCCTCCACAGCTTTGATGAGTTCACTTTACACTTAGCTCTCTACAATAAGGTCGCAGCTTCAGCTCGTTCCAACATGTTTCAGTTGGCCTACACTGAAAATGGCTTGTGACCTACAAAGAGGGAACATTCATCCACAAAACAAAGAACAGAAGTGAAGTTGAGAAGTTCATTGCTGTTGCTGTCATTCACGACTCACCAAGCTCAGTGCATTGAGCGCCTCTGAAGGACGAGATGGATCCAGAGGTAGTGGCGTCTAAATCTTCGTTTTGCCTTTAATACATTTCTACAGTAGCTTTAGGACTACAAGACTGCCTCCATATTATATACATATTATATTACGTATTATATATGCGAGACAGGGTGAAGGTGACGAATGTGTTGCTAAGTCAGATGGTTTAACATTAGAACAGGTAATGTACCAACCATTTTACTGGGTTCTCAAGTTGCATTAAAAAAGTCAATCCTATTGGGTGGCCTCTGTAACGTTGAGTGGAGATTCAAAGTGGTGGATTGAAGAGGTAGATTTGCAGCTTGTTATCTACTACTGACTATGAGTTTTGTCAGATCCTTTAGCTTGGTGAGTCTGATATTGCCAGCAACTGCAATAAGTTTCTCTTTCATTTAGCTTTTTCTTGTGTAAAATCTGGATTCAGATTGGTTTACGTGTTACGAGACTGAAGTTTGTTTTTTTTTATTTGTGAATATGATGTCGCCTGAGACATGTTGCCAGAAATCAACAGACGCTGCAAACTTGTTGCTCCTAACTTGAAGCATTCTCCGTTGCCATATTGTAGCAACAGTTTATCACAAGCAATAGCACTTCTCCATTTAGTACATACTCACTTAACATGTAAAGCCGTCGCTTTAAACTCACACAGTACATCGCATTTGTTGAGGGCGTACCTTGTCTGTTGCACTGCATCTCAATGTCAAACCCTGTCAACAGTCTGTGCAACTCAGGTGCACTTTTAAGGCCAGCTTACATTTTTCTTTTTAAAATCAACTACCCTACGTGTTGTAATTTATTGAGCGAAAATTATTGCAGTTATTTTGGATAGAAAATGTCAAGTTTTGCAAATGCAAAATACTGTAGAATTATAATAGAATTAAAAATAGAATTCCTAAATTCTAAAGCCAAACCAAACCAAAGCACTAGCTTGAAATTAAATTTACTTGTTGTTACTCAACGTTTCCAAAGTGTTGCTCCCTCCCTGCCAATGAAGTTTGGCGCCTCAAGTGATACGCCCAATTTAAACCAAAGAACATCCTTCTGGAAGCATCCGAAGCTCTGACCTGTTTCTGTACATCTACAGAAAGAAAGTTTGTTTTAGTTTGAAAAGGGGAACAGAAACAGAAGGGTGTCGACCTATCACACTGCTGAATAAGGCATTTTCTCTCTTTGCGTTGGCTTCTTCACCAGGCGATACCATCTAAAAACATCACACCTCCTCATCTCCACCCACAGAATAGTAAACCCCTCTGCTGATGGGCGCCTTCTCATTTATGAGCTGGCAGAGACACGAGTAATCGGCTAATGCTGGTCATGTGTTCTGCGTTTGAGTTCACCTGAAAGCACAAGTCATCAGGCACAGAACAATATTGTGAGAGCTTGCTGTTACAGGCTGTCAGTGGTGATTAAAATTGTAAGTCTGAGAAGAGCAGCAGGGTTTTTGAGAGGACGATCCAGGACACTGTCTGGCACTTAACTGACATTGAAGATGAGCAGAGATTCCACAGTGGTTTCTGTCCCACAACTAATTGTTCCACTTCCTGGTGAACAGCAAGACAGAGGAGCTTCTTCAACAGACTGCAGGAGGGCTTTTGTTCTGCATTTCAAACTGCTACAGATGTGGTTTTACATGTCCTTTTCCAACCTATGTAAACTCACTCACCATGTCATATTCTATCACAGTCTAGACTGAAATCTTTCCCCATCTGTAAGGGTGCAGTTGGAAGAGGATAGCAACCAACTGAAGGACCACAAAATCTGTCACATTTGGATCATGATGAGCAATAATAATGTGTCTGATATGTCAACACATGTCAAAAGACTTTCATGACATTTACATTTAGGTCTTTGCTAATAACACCATTGTCACTAGTTAGCATGTTAGTTTGCATTTCCTCAAAAATACAGAGTAGCAAACAAACAGGAGATTGTTTTTGTGCTTTTCATTACCTTAAAAGTACTTTACAACAATATATGCTTAGAATAAATAAATCCTTTTATTTTAGAATTTTGACACTCTTATTAAGTGTCAGTCATGTTTGGTCAAGTATCAGTGGAAATGTCTGCTCAGGTGGATTCCTCAAAAAAAAAAAAAAAAAAAAACTCTTGCTTTAGCATGAACAAAATGAATGTTACCAGATGGACTTTGTTTGTGACAAAGTGCGCCGTCCCTAGGGATCATGATGACATTAAATATGATGACAGTACCTGATAAAGATCTGCAGTCTGGCTCTAGTTGTGCACGCCGAGTTTTTGTCTGTGACAATTTTCCTTAAAGAATTTTAATCACAAACCATGAAAAACTTGGGTTTTCTTTTGTTCTTCTTTTGTTCTGACTTTTTGTTGTTGCTGTTAGGATATTCAAATTATTGTATCATTTTAATTATGATTTCATCATCAAATAAGCTCTACCTTTCACATTCAGTCATTTTGTTATTATGATAATTATTATTGTGATTATTATTTGTAGTAGAAGGCTGCATTTTTAATAATGTTTTTAATATTATTTTAAAATGAAATAGCAGAGCAGGAAATGAACTAGTGAATTTCTGGCCCAGGAATAATGTGTTAAGGACCACAGGGTGGTTTAGCTTAAAACTCCCTCATACAGGCAAATCATTTTGTTTTTACTCCTTTGTTCACTAAATCCATTGGCTTTAAAGTGAAGCTGTCTAGCATTGTGTGTTTCTCTGGTTGGGTGAGTCGATGGTGAACTCACTGGCAGGAACATCAATTGGGACAGATATTCAAGATAATCTAATTCAGATTTAAGTTGTTTCCACCTAAAACGTCAACAGTAATTTCTTCGCTCGTCCATTAGGGCGGTGTTTTAGGAGACCGTGCATGCCTGTGTGTTTCCCACAATGAAAGTAATCTGAAGTAATTTTCATTATCATAGTCAGATCATATGTCCAGTGGGCATTAGCAAGAGGAAGAAATGTGATCTGGGCGCACAGTCTGTGATGCTAATAGGGCACATGTGGGATCAAAAATTCTGATGTGGTGTCTCCCATTGAATCCTCCTTTGGAGTCTATCAGATGCTGATAGTTTAATTCCCGCACTTGTGTATTCCTATTGTTTTTTAATAATGAGAAAAGACGTGTGTCGTATCACACCAGTCGTTTTTGTCTGTAGCTTCAGTCCTTTGGGTTTGTTTTGTGCTCTAACGCCAAATGGGCCGAATCAAATACAGACGCTTGCAGTAAAAAGGGAAAAAAAAAAAAAAACTTTTTGCAACACATCTTCAGTTGAAATGTGCCAACATCATCTGCCTTGAAGGTTGTAAGTCAAATTAAGTGGTTGGTAAAAGTAAATTCCATAAATGCAGAGAATTTGAGGTGAAAAGTTCCAACATTGATCCCACCGTTTCAGTTGCAGACTGAAGTGCGTGCTTGTGTATACAATCAAGTTAAAGACTTGAGAGTGTGGCAATCTCAGAGATCTGCGTACGATGGAACACAAATTCACTCTGTGGTGACAAAAAAGTCACTCTGACGGTTCACACTTATTCCCTCCATCACTGATGCGTCACACATTCCAACCTCAGATCCAGCAGCTGCAGAACGCCTGCTGAGCGCTAATGAAAGAAATGTCAAACGCAATGTCCAATGTAAAACAGCTTCTATGAAAACAATGTTTGATTTGAACTTGTTCGAGCCCAGTAAGTGAATCAACCTTCTCCATCTACCACTGTCTCACTCAAGTTCCTCTTTAGTTGTCTTCTCCTATTTCAGATTAAGCATAAAATATTCGCCATCCTTCATGCAGCTTCACATAAGACAACACTTTTTTAGAAACTACGTGTGATTTGGTCACACTCATGCTACTTGTGTCATTGTGGTTTCCACCAACAAAAACGACTTCCCCCAGTCTGTCAAGTTGCAATTAAAAGGTCAGTCAGTCTGTTGGAGCCGGTGTTAATGCAGAGTCATAATGGTGGATTGAAGAGGCAGAATTGCAGCTAGTTATAGATTGAGGTACATGAAAAGCAAATAAACACATTGGACCCGGACAGCAGTCAACTAAGGGCCACTTTTAAGGCCAGCTTAACTGACATTGCAGTTATGTTGGATAGAAGAGTTAATCAAAACCATGTGTGCAAATGCAAAATACTGTGGAATTCCCAAATTCTAAACCATTGAATCCAAACGCCATCAAGAAAAAGAACCAGCTTGAAATCAAATGTACTTGTTTACCACTGAATATTGATAAACAAGTGGTTCTCTTATTTAGAAATTAGCATGTAACTATTTTTTAAAGTGTGGAAAAACATTGCCGAACAGAGCAAATATTTGGTCAGCCACGAAAATCCCCAGACATAAATAGAAAAGTTTGGGTGGATAAAACTTTTATGTAAATTCTGGAAAGACATGCAAAATAAATTTGTGGAATTTGTTGTCCTGTCTGACAACTGGCTTCACTCAGGCTGGCGCAGCAGGAATCAATGGACGTGAATATGAGACAGTGGAAAAGCTAACCCTTGCTAAAGTTAACGTCAATGTTGAGCTAGTCCAACATCA
This sequence comes from Synchiropus splendidus, assembly GCF_027744825.2. Classification (NCBI taxonomy): domain Eukaryota; kingdom Metazoa; phylum Chordata; class Actinopteri; order Syngnathiformes; family Callionymidae; genus Synchiropus; species Synchiropus splendidus. The sequence continues at coordinate 23,557,597 of NC_071339.1, read as the reverse complement.
AGGGGGAAATTCAAGGAGAAATATACACCTGAATTGTGATATGATGATTGTATTTAAGAAGCTCAAGGGGAAATACATGGCTGGATGAGGGTTAGAAAAATTAGGAGCCTAACCTAGCTACATAGGGTAAGAGGCACCCTGGGCAGGAGACCAGACAAACAGCCACTGACTAACACATATAAAGCAGTTAGAGTCATAAATTAAGCAGAGGAAGCATACGATTAGCTCCACATAAAATAGACCCAGGTCTGCTTGAAACCAATGACCTTCTTGCAGTGAGGGTGCAGCACTAAATATTTTCATTTTGACACGAACAATTGCTCAAGAACATTTCGACATTTGCTGCGTATTAATTTTTTGGCTTCAAACGTGTGATGTAGATGATGATGACATTTCTTTGGCTGTGACCTGCCGAACCTCAATCCGATTTGGAGTTCAATTGAGTATTTCTCGGCTTCATTACTCATGAATATTCAGAGCGTTTGATGTAAATCTACTGTTGAGAACTACAGCTCGTGCTGGGAGAGCAGCCGATTCTTCTGTGATTCTCTGCCATCAGGAAGATTCCGCCGAGTAAAAAAGAAGAGCCGTTAGTTTTAGGGGTCGGTTTCTGGTCCCGTAGTTTCAAGTGGAAAGATAAAGTGTTAACTGATTGTAATTTATTCCTCTTACACACCCCTGAGACTTTGGAGAAAAAAAAAATAAATGAAGAGTTTGCTTTTGTCAGACACTTAGTCACAGGAATTACATTTGAAAGCTGAGCATGGCAGTCAATGAAGTCTGCATGATCAACTACATAGATAGGAGACCAGAACTGTTCTTGTTTCTCCAAAGTAAAACCGTTTTTATTAAATTGACTTGTACACTTTTGAGACAGGGAAACCTTTTGATTGGCATGGGAGGAGAAAGCCTAGTGATTGAGCCGGAGGATGGGAACGACGGAAAGAGTAAGGACAGGATGTTACGGGTGAAAAGGGAGAAGATCAAAAAGGAGAAGCTGGTTATTCTAATAGATGTGAAGAAGGAGCGTGATTTTTATTACAGTAAAGTAAAAAGAAGAGAAGAGAAGAGTAAAATAACAAAGAGGTTATAAACCAAAACAGCAGACGAAATGAGTAAATTTAAAATATTAGGAAGGACAACGTTAACTTTGAAGATTTTCCATCACAGATTGCCGGGTGATCTGACCCCTTCCACCTACACCTCTGGTCACCCTGCATCAATATTTGGGTCTCTAAATTTCTGCATAGCAGCCATGTGCCATATCTTCAACCATGGATGTTATTTTCCCTTTGTGAACAGCTTAATGCTGTTCCGTATTGTTTGTGCATTTGTGTCTGCCGATGACAAATATAAATGTAATGGAGGATATTTGCATGGCCTGTGACATCAGCAGAAAAACTTATATTTGCATGTATTATGGGGTCCAACTGACTTGCAACACCACCAGTACCAGTCACTCCAGCCCTCTTCATGTTATTCACCACATTAACCTCATTGGTTGTCGCCTTTTCTTTTTTTTTTTTCTGGTATGCTTCTACATCCACATCCTGTCTCTCCTCTCTATGTGGCCAAACCATTGGCCTCCTTAACTTTGTCTCCAAACTTCTCCACGAGTTCCTTCCGATGTGCTTTATCGTGTCCTCTCAGGTCACAAAACCTCCACTACGGACTCTCCTTTTTGTCTTTGTGTCTGAACTGCTGTCTCTAAACCACACATCTTGGCAGTGCTTACTACTGTCCAATGCATCTTTCTGTTCCCTCCTGCTGCCACTTTTCAGTCACAAACAGTGACTACAGTCTCCACCCATTCCATCATGCCTGCACTCCGCTTCTCACAAACAATCACACACACTTCTCTCGACTGACTTTCATTCCTCTTCTCTCTACAGTATCTGTGTGTAGTACTAGTGTAGTGTAGTTGAAGCAGACTGAGTCAAGACCTTTTAATAACAAACAACAGAAGAGAAAATCTAAAGAATGAATACAGAGTGATACATAAATGGAGACGCATTCAAAATCAATGATCAGTAAGGTGATTAAAAAGTGCTGTTTCCCGTCAAACCTCTTCCGTAACATCACCCACTGTCGGAGTCATGAGTTCAGTGTCGTATCATGGATACAATGAGGCTTATCACTATTCCAGGTCACGTTGCTATTCCGTGTTTGGCACTTTACGGTGTAAAGTACATAATGTCGATGCCAAGTCTTTTCTCCACGAGCACACCAACGCTGGCCTCAAACTCCAGCCATCATGACCGCGACACACTGGATGACAACGACTGACACACCCAACCGTTCAGATGTTTGAGTTTGGTACCAGAACACGTGTTTGTCGTTACTGCAAGAGCTTATTAAATTGTATTTATGGTGGTGATAATCTCTGCTATCCAGACTGGGCTGAAAAACTGAACATATTTGGGACATAATGGATTTCTCCCAATTAAGAAATGAAAGAGACTGCATCTCTGGTGTTTTGTGATCCGATACATGCAGAATATGGTTCTGACTCCAGTCCAAGCAACGTCATCTGTCTTGTGTCTGTGTTACTACTGTGGTGGGACTGTCCTGCCAAACTCCCACTCCTTGTCATTATTAGACTTTTCTGCTCGCCGTTTATTGTTTTCTGAACATGTAAAGTGGAAACGAATGGTTGATGAAAGACCTTAGAGATGAGGTTGGGCTCTTTTCAGCTTGTTCCAGTCCGGACCATCTGTCCATAAACCCTGAGCATGATAAAGTAACCAGGAGGCACCTTTATAGGACTCATGAACCAACCCTGCCATTCACTCTGAACAAATCTAGAAATCTTGTTTGTGAATCGCAGACGAGAGATTTTGTTGGCGCAGCAGGTCATGGTGAGTTCAGCTTGTCGCAGTGGGGAGCCGATGATGTTACCATTTAGTGAGTATCATTAATATCACTCAGGATCGTGTTCTCTCTGATTTGTTTGCTGTGTTGACAGCGTAATTTCAGACAAGATATGATCATAATCGCAATGATAAGTAGTTGAGTGTTTATTTGTGGCAGAGTTATGAAGATTAAGTACAAAAAAGAGATTGGTTGGTGCAGTTTTTCCTGAGATTGTTGTCCTTCACTGACATTAGACACGTCATTCTTTCATTCATTTTCAACCTCTTGTTACCTTATGGGGAAGAGGAGAGAACAGGAGGCCAGCCTGTTACATCATCATCAAACTATCATCACGCATCTGGAGAGACTCATGACTTATTTAAAGGAAATGAAACCAATCCTGAACCTGAGTGTCTTGTATTTAAAATACATGAAACTAGTTTTTATATGAGTAAAAACGCATTTGGACCCAAAACTGGAGGAGCACAGACATAGAGGCACACAGCTCCATGTAAACACCCAGCTAATGCTATGTTTAAATGTAGCTTTGGAGTTCTCTATGAACCTCTGCATGTTTCTGGACAATGAGAGGAAAGTGCCCAGAGTAAAACCACACGCGCACGGGGAAAGCATATGAAACCCACCCAGAAAGGAGCCACTCCACACGACTGAGGAACTCACGAGTACTCAATGGGTTCAGTTTTCTGACACCATCATCTGACACCAATATGGAATTTCTTTCTTATGTGGTTTCACACTTCTATATTTTTAACGGCTGAGCTTGAGTTTTACGAGTGCTCCAGCATAAACCTTCTCCCAATGATTCGGCCGTGTGGCGCTTAGTTGATTAGTTTCTTAGATTTCTCCCACGGCTGACACAACTGAGAGATTATTTTTTGGGTGACATTAACAAGCAACACTTTCTGGAGCGGGTCCATTGCGGGTGAATGGAGACCACGTGTGAATTACACTGTTTTTTGCTGGATTTTTTTTTTGTCTTTTGAGACAGAGGAGTGCGTGATGATATCCAGATCCATTTTTTAGGGGACGTAGGCTCAGTTTCTGATCTGGAAAAGTCAGGACAACCACAGCTTGCAGATCATTTGAATACAAACGCACAAACAAAATACATCCTGAGGCTTCGCAGTTAATGGTTGTGTTGTCAGTGTCAGACTCCCATGTCGGTGGTGCTGAAGCTGGCCCAACTTTCGCTTTGATATCTGCTATTAGCCTCGCGCTCCAGACGAAGCAAATAAACAGTATATTCACATATATTCAGACTGGAATATTCATGAGCAATTTACTTTTCACTAACTACAATGGATGGATTAATTTGTGTCTCATGTGACACAGCACTAACTCTGTTCAAAAGACGGTCTGGAGGAGGTTTCCAGGACGACGGATGCTTGAGCATCCAACCTAGGATAAGCAAGAATAATTGCTGGGTGGATTAATATATATTATTATGGTTATACACCTCAAATTTCTATTCCATTTTTCACCATAGTCAGTTTAATGAAATCTGATTGGGTGCTGCTTACTGGAAATGGGGTTCAAATTTATATGGACAACAAAATAATTGATTGGTTCTTCTCTTTAAACACAGTCTGCTTTCTCTGCCGTTACTTGACCATCAGGTCAGTGTGAAGTTAAAAACAGGGGGCTCCATATTAAGCACCGCACAAGAAAATCCACTTCTTATTAAAACTGTGTAAGAAGACAACTTTCATCCAAGAGGGGGAAACTGACTTCTGAGCTGAGACCAGGGAGTTGGCCAGCGTTTCATTTTGCTGTTCTGTGTCAATTCTTTTGGCTTCAGTTTCATTCCCTATCTGTTACATTTGAATGGCTTTGTCTTTTAATAGGCTTATCTTATCTTGAACCAACATCAGCGGTCCAGTTGGTCTTCACGGCAAGTTGTGTGAGAAACAAACCACAGTTCGGGGTTGCTTTTGTTGGAAGCAGCTGTAAATCAAGCACCACATTAACATTAAAGTAATTGTTCATTATGAAGTCCAGAACCAAATAATTGCTTTTCAGTCCGACAGAAGCAGGCCAAATCAAACCTTGTGTTTGTGGTTAAGTTTTCACTTGTGAAGATAACAAGTGAAACTTGAATGCAAATTAAATGTCCCATGATGCAACACAAAGCCACAACAAGATACCTGGAAGGTTGCCAGAGCAAGACAGGCTCCTTCACCAGACCACATTGGTAGTGGTAAACCAAACCCAAAAGTCATGAACCTCAATTCACAAGTTCGTAAGTTCCTACTCTTGCCTCTGGGTTGCTGAGAACATGTTACAACTGCCAAAATAACTTCTCTCTGTAGGGTCTCTGGACTCTTACCAAGGACTGCATTGGTCTAGGTTCATTTTATTCATTTATTTATCTATTTGTTTTCTTGAAGAGGTATTGCGCACCTTGTCATTTGGTGGACGACTACAAATGATAAGTTCTGCTTATGTTGGGCAAAATGGGACTATCATTTTCCCTATTGAGGAACTTTTGGAGTCTCTGAACTGTTAAACAGAACTAGATTCTGAGATTTCAGATATTTGAAATGTTGACAAACTAGAATGACACTGTGAGCACATGCTACCATCCTTTCAGGTAAGCACAGGTCAAACACAGCACGCTCCAAATTCATGGCTCTAACCGCCGCGCCACCGTGGTTGCTTTCTTGGCGGTATTCCACTCACATGTTTCTAGAAGTAGAAAGAACATCAACAGCACATTTTGCTCTGCTCCATGGTCATCAGAGGTAGAGATCTCTTTCTAGGCCTCCATTATTCACAGCCCCTCTAGTAGAGTGGTCCACTAACTCTCATCCACTCAAAGCACTGAACAGCAAAACACTATTTGCATTACACATTCATACATGCATTTCAATTCCAAGTCTACCTTTTTCACTTAGCCTAACAGAGATACTTAATATGTGTTCAAATATTATTTTCAAGTGGCTGTCAGGAAGCCCAGACAGGGCTTGTCCAGCAGCGAGGGGATCACTATGGACTTTACATTCTAATACAACACAGACAGCGAGGACTGAAGTACATTTACACAAGACTCATGTGTATTATGTTAACTCTCAGCCAATCCCTGCGCAGACATGGCCTCAGGGATCGATGCTCCAGACAACAGGTACTCATTAGGGAACAAGGCTCCGGCCGCACACTCTCCTCCCTCCACCCTGCTGGTGGTTCTGTGATTCACCATTGCGGGTGGAGACGTCTTTCTAGCCGTACTGAAGGAATTTTCCTGTGGTTACCTCCAAGTGTGACTGATTCAATTTGACTGGATTTCAGCTACATTCGAAGAGTACTTTATCGGATCATCGGGAATTGAGTTATGCCGTGAAGACCACCGTTGGTCTCTTTGTTTCGAAGTCAGCTCAAAATTCTGGTTCGAAGCACAACAACAAATCTGAGGCTGCCACAAGATTGTCGAGATTGATCTTCATCGGGTTTAGCGCTTCGACGTTGTGGGGCTTCAACTGCTGCAGGGCTGAGAGATTCCAAACACTAGTTGGGAAACAATACAGATCAACTGGACCACACAGGTCGGAATCTACTGCCTGTGCTCATCAGCAAATTTAAGGATTCTAGTTCCCAAACAGAGACAATTCCTGAACTCTGCATCAGTAAAACATAGTAGACATCCTTTCACACTTTTAACATATTGAGTGGTTGCCTGTCTATACACAGTGGTGGGGAAAAACAATTTCGGTACATTTTTTTTTCCATATATTCTACTGCGCTAATAGAAGAACTATTACATTTCTGGATCCGCACACATCAACACATCTGCATCAACACATGCAGGTCAGGTATTGGCAGCGGCGTCCTTTTCTGCACCCCCATTAGGGTTCACTGATCGCGGACAGACTCACAGGTAGCACTAACGCTACGTCCGGGCATCAGTTAGGGACCATCAACAAATTCTAAAATGGTCGAAAAATTAGTGAAATCTTCTATAAGGCAATGAAAAACAACCATTTTAGGAGAGAGAATTGTGAAAAGGTTTTTCATCACACAAGACAAAGGACTGACAGTTTGTATAATGATTTGGAGAATAGAATATGACTAAATGATCATTTATTCTCATGATTTGTAATATTTCCTCAATAGCATCTAGGAAATGTGTCCAGACTGGACCATAGTTAGTCAACTGTTAAGAGACATGAGATACAGCAGACAGACGACTCAATTTAACCCCTAAATAATGCTGGCAGAGCAGTCTGTCAGACACCAGAGGGTTCTACCAGAGACGTGAAACATTGCATTTCTCATCTCTACACTTGGTTAACTATCAAATTTAAACATAAACAAATGATGATGTTGATGAGACAAACTCCCACAAATAAGTTTCATCATAAAACAGTTTCAAGAGAGAAACACATAGAATAGAATGAAAATAGATTTATCGTGATGATTGTTGCCGAAATGACAACATTTATCACGATAACTTTTTTTTGTCCATATCGCCCATCCCTACTTTCTATGATCAAATTTCATGGGTGTCTGAACACATTTTTTCCACCAAACCTCCCACCCTGTGAGTGGTGCAATGGTCCAATCACATGCTCGTCTGATTTCAGAACTAGAGCATCATTTTCCCCTTCCATAAGAAAATCTGTTTTCGACTTCAGTACAGTTTATCCACAGAAACACTACATTTCCGCTCCGACAAACTTGATTGAGCTCAGCTGTTCAGGCCTCCACATTTACACAGTTGACCCGCTCAGCTACTGTCGACAGGAGATTGAAGAAGAAGCCAGAGAGAACCCACCCACTGTCCATCTCTGTCCCTCCACCGACAACTTGACACCTTTCAAATTGCATGTGGGTGGAACAGCAGCTGTGTTCAAACACCTCCTGATGTTTTTGGATCATCAATACGCACTCTCATGATTTAATTTACATGCAAAGACATTTTTGTCAATAAAGTGTCATAAATAAGGATATTAAGTCGGCCTCCGCCAAGTGAAGCAATTGTTTTCAATTGCCTTTGCTTGACGGATTGCAAGTCATGGTTGCAGGTCTGAGGTTATTCACACTAACTTCCCATGTTTGTTTGACCCGGTTGTCCCCGCCCATCCCGGGGGCCCTGTGCTCAACATGTGAAGAGCTGAAGGATTTACGGGAAATTGGCATGCAAATTATTAAATGGGCATGTGATTGATGCCCAAGCTCGGCACGGACGTGTGAACTCCTGGACGAGTCCTGACAATGTTAAAATCCGAATTATGATGTTGACCTGACGGTGCTTTCACAAGTGCCATTGACTCACCAGCAACCAGAAAACTGCCACTCACTTTATGCCCTGGCAAAGTGTGGCCCGGGGTCACATGAGGCCCTTAAACTGCATATTAACTGCCCTATTGAGGTCAGAGGGAACAACTCAATTACAATTTTTGAGTTTTTTTTAATGTAAAAACAATCATTCTGTCAATGTATGATACTTTCAATTTGAGCTTTATTTTCACAATTTTTGACACAAAATATTTTTCTTTCCAAAAGAAGTTACTCATGAGTTTAACTCTCCAAATATTCACCTCATATTTTGAAAATACACAAATACAAAAACAAGAGACTTAAAGGAATAAAATCTGATATTAATTTGATGTTTGATAGCTTTGATCATACAAACAAATCCCCAAAGTGTCGTAAGTGTGTTTTATGGAAATAGCTCAACAGCGCTCTGACAGTTTATTTTTTCTTAAAACAACATTGTGTAATCCAAGAGGTGTTTCTTGGCTGAAAATTAGAAAAATAAGTAATAGAAAGGTGTATCATATTTTCTGGCAGACTTTAGGACATGGACACTTTTATCCTTCTGGACTCAAGAGAGATGCAAAGTACTCTTCAGTAGGTCTTCTCATGGTTTTGTTACAAAAGAGGGATGGACGTTGGCCAGCCCCTGATGGATCTAAATGATTGTGAAGATGCATGGTACTTCAGCGCAGGCAAAAACGACAAGGAAAGCTGATATATTGAACCAGTTTTTTTGTGTGCCGGTGTAAACGATGTTGAATTCTCAAAGAGATGTGGCGTGATATAGAAGCGAAGAAGGCAACAGTTAGTGGTCAGGCCCATGTGGATCGGAGCATGTGTGCGATGCTTCATCTTGATTTATCGTTTGTCGCACCGATGTACAGCTCCCCAACCCCACCGTTTCTTTCAACCTCAACATGTGCTTCAGAGAAAACCACTTTGTTGTGCAAATGGTGAGTACAACCCTTTCAAGGATGATTCCAACATTTTTCAGAAAGCCTCTGTCACTCTCTGTCTTTGCCGAGTAAATCTCACCGCCCCTGTGAGGAGCAGCCATGTGTGAGTCAGATAGCTGTGATTTAAAAGTGATAGAACAAAAGAATATCTGAAGCGATCAAGTGTTTTGGGATCGGTGACCGATGTAGAAGAACAACATTAAGCCAAACAATCTTACAGTTCATAAGAAAAGTGATTCAAAGAAAGATTTATGAGCTGACATAGATGCCAGCTCTGATGTGTTTAGGTTTGTACTGAAACTCAATCTTTGAATCTCATTCAGCAAAATGAACTAATTTCAGCGTCTTGCTGCATCCAACAGCTGTGTTTGCAGACATGATGAGTAGCTGACTGTTACTGGAACACTTGAATTTCATTTATCATTCTTGAAAGTTGTATTGTCAAATCATGACGTTTATAATCGCAATAATATGACAAGCGTGTTGATTTAGAATGCGAACATGAACACAAACTTCCCAAGCAAACTTATGTGAACAAAACCAAAATAAGAAAACACACACTACCAACTTATTGAGAGATCACTTCGTAACCAGACATTTCTGGGCATACAGATTTAAAGCTTCACAGTTTGGTGAAGCCAGTGAGCAGTGGTGGCGCTCGTAGGTTAAAGGCTGACTGCCACAGCGGTGCTCTTAATTAAATACCAGACACGCTGTTTGAATATTTTGTGGAAAGCTGACTCGAGGTACAACTTCAGAGGCTTGAAATACCGAACTTAAGGGGCCCTAAAGAGGGCGGAAGGTAATGGTAATGACGGACAGAATAGATAATCAGAGGGATTAGTGGAGGAGATAAAAAAAGGCAGATGAGACAGAAGAAGATCTAAATTATCCATCTCTGCTGAGCGGCTCTCCTTACTAATACGTGGCAGATGACAGCGGGCCGTTATGGCACAGTCCCGCCGCCTGACTTCAGAGAGAAGAAAAGGGAGAACTTCTTTAAAGTAAACACAGAGGACTAAATCTCCTGGTCATCGTTTCTGGCATTTGACGTATAACATAAACAACCATCCTTCAGTACTGCATCAGTCCTCCAGCACGGAATCATCATGCAAACACCGGCAGATTCTCTTTAGACATGAAGATTCCATTGCAATGCCAAAAATTACAAACAAAAAAAATAATCTTATTGTGCTTATCTTTGATCACGAACTTTCCTTTGCTATACATTCTCTTCTACTGTAAAACATCTTGAAAATACTGCCCTGCTTTAGCCAGAAAAGACTTTCACTACATTATTGTTCTGAGCGTAACATTGTCAACATTGCGAGGGACCTGTATCCACTTTGAGGATTGGCTCTGCACTCGCAAATTCATGAGTAGAAGTTAGGTCCACAGTGAGGGCTAATCACCTCCACCTTGAGCCCTCTGGACATCAACTCCCCAGTCATCAGAGGATCAGACCTCCATTCTCTGCAGCAGTTTGCTTTTAAATATTTGGTCGCAACTAAACAGCGAAGGTTATTTCTGATGCCGTAGGCCTACATTTGATTTGGATTGAAGTCAAAAATTCAGGTTCTGATCAAGACTGAGTTTGGGACTATATGTGCAGGTATACATTCTGCTGGATATGCAACCTCCAGCATCAGAAACAAGAGAAGGAAGCTAAGAAGGGATATCATAAAGACAGAGCTTCTTGCAACACGCTGGATCAGCACGGAACAATATGGGATGGGTGGAGGACTTTGGGCAGCTGATGGCACCGAAGAGAAGCAGTGAGGGGTGGAGAGGAGGCCGGCGTCTCAACCGTTGCTTCCTTATCCATAGTTTCAAATAGAAACTGAATAGGTTGACAAGAGTGCAAGAAGGCAGTCTCACAAACAAGTACTGTACTGCTCAGTTTTGCACAGATCAAGTGTTTGTTGACTCCAGCCATTGACTTAACATGCTGCCTCTGAGGATCAAATACCCAAAGATGACAGAAGCTTTGTGTAAAGCAGTGATTCTTAACCATAGGGCCGGGACCCGCGGTTGGGCCGCAAGCTCCTCCTTGAGGGCCACTAAAAGTTTTTTTGTTTTACACCTTTGAGCAGCGAGGGTCGCAAGACCCTCAGTTTCAATACATGAGCCACATATGGTGGCAGTAGTGAGTCATTGAATTGACTTGACAGCTGCAAATATGTAAAAGTTTACAACTATGGAGAAGTTCTTGAAAAGAAAAATATGTGATGTTGTACCCCCCAACAGTAAAAACTCAAAGCAACTGTTGAAGCAGTTTTGAAAATTGTAATAATTAGAATATTTTATGGGTACTTTCATTTACACTTTAACTTCTTTGGAGTTTAAATAAAATATTATTTTTATTGTATGATATTTAGACATGGTTTTATGAAATGTATTCAGAATTGTCAATAGTTTGCATCAAGTGTATTTTTTTCTTTTTTTTAGTAAATTTGATGAACATGACTTGCACCTGGTTCTGCTGCTGGTTGGACTTTTCTCTGACAAATGTCTTTGCGTTGATCACCCGGTTTCATGTCATTTCAAGGTTTTGTTTATGTGTAAGATTAAATATGGCTGTTGATCACAAATGAAATCAAGTGTAATGAATCCGTTCTATAGAATGGGCCCTGGGCGCATTTGTTCTGGGAAAGGTGGGCCCCGAGATCAAAAAGGTTAAGCACCCCTGGTGTAAAGGACCTTTAAAAGCACATGTGGGAATGGCAAAGAGCATAAAAGCAGCCACAGACGTTCAGTTCGGTCAGTTTAGGAGAAATGTGCAACAAACAGAGGACCGACAATCATCTTGTTTGATATCCTACACGGATTTTGGTCAAAAGTTGGAGTGGAGCCCAGTCCAATACGAGAAAATCTTCCGTGTGTTTACGATTACTACTTAATGCTAGCCAGAGAGATGGGGCTACCTCGTGAACTCTGAAGACGGACAAGTGCAGAACATTGTAAACAGCTGGAATATGTGAGTCAAGAATCAAGAGTTTACAAATTCTTGCCATTGGTGTTAAAAAAATTTCACAAGATGCTTCCCCTCCCATTATTTATCCAAACCTGTTCCGGCAAACAACAGGGTCTGCCATAGAACCAGTCCACTGGCTGCAGTGGATGGATCGATTTCTCATCATTTATCTTTGTTCTTCAGAGAGATGATGGTCCTGCAGGACCTGGTCTACTTCTGAAAACAAGATTGATTATTCACAATCTTTGGAAAACCTTCCATTTTTAAACAGGCAACAGATTGGACAAAAAGAAAAGTTAGCCAGAAGCTGACGGGGATTAATGCAGTGCAGTTTGTAGCAAGAAGGAAAAACAAAACATCCGATTACCTGATTGAAAACCTGAACATTCCTCACACATCTTGAACATATGAGGCTTCCCAACAAGGTCACGTCCAGCTCAGCAGCAGGACAGCCACCACCTTTTAGTCTCGGCTCTTATACGACTGAGAAACTCGTGCCAGTATTGGACAGAAGGAGGACATCCTCTCACTGTTGTGATCACTTGGCTGTTAGGGAATGAGCCTGACAAAGTGACGACACTGATGTAACTCACTTGCATTCGCTCTCACTCAGAATAGTGACTGTCAATGTTGTATTTGTTGTATAAAGCATGACTCAACACGTTCATAAGTCTTCATGGCAGCAGTAACTTTCCCGGCCATTCTCTGAACGACAGAGCCCTCTTGTGGTCACATGAGACACATCCATGAGCATTCCATTAGTACATTTCCTCCCGAGGTCAGGTCAATCTACAACTACCTCTGTCCACATAGTCTTCCAGTTCTTCCGTTTGGTGCATGGAGAGCAGCAGGTGAACTTCCCTCCTCTCCCAGATGGCAGCATGTTTCATCAGACGCTTTAGGAGAAAATCAAAGCTCAGGGGTAAAAAAGCCGTTCCGCCAAGTCATTTTACGTGGCACTTAGCACTTACGTGGCTAAATAAAATAAAATTCAAAACTAAAGTGGATGTTAAGATGAGAATGTGGAAATATAAACAGAAATAAGAGCGTGTCCACTTTGATTTCCTCATCTTGGCTGAATATCACGGATCGGCATATCAGCCTTGTTGTTGGAAAAGTTGATAGTGAACAAGCTGAGACAGTTATATACACATATGTGCAATACTTTTAAATGAATATAAATGACTGTTTGGAATTAAGGGAAAGACACCCCACCAAGAAAACTCATTTCTACTGCTTACTCTTTATACTCAAGACACTGATAAACCTTTGATGCCATGTCTGCTGTCGAGACAGAACAACAAGAAGAATGACTTTGAGATCTGAAGATTTAAATTTTCTGGAGCAGTTAGTGAATGATTCACTGTTTGGCTTGAAACTGACTGAAACTGACTTGAAACTGAATATCAGGAGTTTGATATCCCCTCAGGAACTGCCAGTGGCTATAAAGAAACTATGGACGCTAATTAGAAATGTCAAGCAGAAATCATGTGTTCCTGACGAAACCCTCATTCTGTCTGCATTTAGGGGGTTTCCCTCTGATGTCCAACCGACCACTAAATCAACCTCAGCGCAACAATTTTCAGAATCGATGGCTCTCTTCAAGCCAAGCCAGCAATCCCAACTTTCATCTCTATCTCAGAACCATATTTTCGGAAATGGCACTTTAACAGCTGCAAACAAACCAAGGCGGAGGCGCCTACAGTCTAAAATATCCTAACGCATCATGAATTATCAAACTGAGATGGAATCCCTGGTGGTTTAACTGGGCGTTCGTGAGAGTTGATAGAGTGTGATGGATGGTACGGAACATGAAGCCCATTGGAGGCATCTTTTCTGGAAGCCTGGTCTTGATCAGTCAGAATGAAGATGGATCAATCATAATACAAGTTTAGAGCAGTTGGTGGGGTCACCCGAGTTCTTTGAGAACAGGCGAGCATTGTGTCTGTCTTCTACAAAGTACTGTAAAGCTGAAGCAAAGCAAGGTTTCCCGCAGTATTGGTTGAAGGGCCACAGTGTTGGATTTGTCCAGCTAAAACACCAAAGTTATCGAGGAAGTAAATTACCTGGATGAATGGCGATTAAAAGGAGTTTCCAAAACAGGCAGTGTAGTCACCCCATTTGTACATCTGGGTGGCCAGCAGAGCGCTTCGAGGCACAGAGAATCCCCTAGCAACAACCTCTTTATGATGATCCAATTTACGATGGTCTATTGACCAGGTTTCATTTCCTCACCAGCACAAAACAGAGCTCTAGTCCTCTTCTTCTCTTGACCATACATTAGGGTGCATACATGGCTTATTCTGAGATACCAGCCACAGAAAGAGGAAGCACCATTGGCTAATGCACTTTGATGCGAGTGTCTGATCACGATTCACTCTGACTCAAAAGATTATCCTGATTTTATGAACTCAAACCACTAAACTATTCCACATTTCGAGCAACAGCACCACACCGCGAACAACTATGTATTCTCTTCAATGTGGCTCCTCAATCTGCCCGCTGTTTTAGACTCTGGTCGAGCAAACATTTCTGACATCCACGTCTTCCTCCAGAGAGACGACGGACCAAAAAGCCGGGACTTGGGAGGAAACGAGAGAGAAAGCGACTGCGGATGCTCAACAGCACCACGGCCGGAAACTACACGAGCTGGACGACGACCCCTGCAGGAGGACAGGACGAATTGCTCGCAAGCGCCCCTGGATCCGAAGCTTGAACGAGGCTGCTCCACTGACAAGACTTAATATTGCCGTCACACTCGCCATCAAACAACAAAGACAACAATAAACACGCAGCCAATTAAAAGTAGTTTAACTGAGCGCTCATAAGTATCGTTGGTTTTGGTCTGCTCTTCAGTTGAGGAATCATTGGGTAATGGCATTATATATATATATATATATATATATATATATATATATATATATATATATATATATATATATATATATATATATATATATTCAACATGCCGGCGTGAGACACTTCATGACGGAGGAGTGTGTGTGAGTGGTTCTTTGGTGGTTGTCTCTGTCCTATGTAGCATGTCATCCCTGACCCCACATCATAAACAAGCAGCGGATAACAACAGAATGATTCCCGTGATCACCCTCTCTCTAGATCAATACATGTTCCAACTACGGACTTGTAATTTGCAATGCTGATTTGTTATTATTTATCACTCTCGAAGGTCCAAAACAGTGAGCGACATTCCACATTAAAGCTCTTATATTACACAATCACAGCTCATGTGTACAGTTGTAAAATGTTAAATGATGGTATCAAAAGTTGGAGTACGCATGGACATGCCAGTCTGACAGCACATCATCTGTCCATAGAAGGACACTTGAATATGTCAGAGTCACATAAGAATGCTTTAGCCGTTTCCGTTTCTCTGTACTGGACAATACTTGGAACTTCATGTGCACAGCCTCTGACCACACGCAACAAAAGGGGGCGTGGTCAGGAAAAAGAGAACATCTAATCCAGGGGCGTCCAAAGTGCTCCATGATGGGTCGCAGCGGGTCCAGGTTTCTGTTCCGACCAAACAAGAGCACCTTTTCACCAGTCAGGTGTCTGAGGACAGTAACCAGTTGAGTGTGAGTCTGGTGTTGCTTGTTTCAGCTGAAAGCATTGGTTATATTGTGTCTGCTTGGTTGGTTGGAACAAAACCTTCATGAGCCCCAGCCCTTTGAGGACCAGTTTGGACACCCCTGATCTACTCCGCACTCATCGAGGCACCAAGAGCAAAGACGTTTCTCCTGCACATAACTTATAGATAATTTAAGGAGGAGTTTATTAAAAGAAAAATAGCCACATGCTCCAATGGGATTAAATATGTAAAAGATCCACAAATGCACATAATATAGGGGCTTTAAAAGTTATTCAACGTCCCTAAAAGAACTGCAAGAACGGTCAACTAGTGTGACTCATAATCACTTGATTCAGTGTTGAAATGTTGAGAAATAGTAAATATGCACTTGAGTTCATAATGCTTATTATCGACCAGATCAAGACTTGCTGATTTCATATGTATCCAGATGACACATTAAATAGCTCAATTATGTAATCACTTTCTTTTAAGGTCCTTCTAACCTTTAAGGACATGAAATGTCTGTCCATCAACAAGTGTTTGAGTCTCAGATCTGCATCTTCTGTATGATAATTCGGAAGCCTTTGTATCCTTTTTGGATGAAGTCCTAAAGACCATGTTGTCTTTTCTGCTGCCAAGGTGTGTTTAACCAGCATCCATGAGTGTCTATCATACATGAAGAGGACTCAGTGAGTTTGATGTTTCAGTTCGCCACTAAAAATGTCACCGCCATGGTTCACAATAATTAAAATCTCTATGTATAATATCCATTGGAATACATTTGAATTTGTGAGATTGAAAAAGTTACATTCAAAGGTAATAGAGTCCTCATTTTGGTTGAGGATTAATTATTCATGATGCCATCAGACTTCTGTTGTCATAAGAAGAAAGAAGGTAAAGGGAATCTTGACTATTTTGGTTTGTTTGAAGATACGGAATAACAATATGACACTTCTATCATCTTTAAATACATATAATCAGAGACAGGCGAGTACAAAAATCTTCTACCATATGTAGAACACAAAATCAATAGAACTCCACAGAAGCTCATGGCATGATATGACCAAAATTAGACACTCCCTCTCTCTCTGCTTGTGTTTTTTTTTTTGGTCATTCTTACACACTGACTGAATCAGACACCAACAGAATTTGAGGAGTAAAAAAAATAATGGTTGAAAATTGCCATCAGAGTTCAGCTGAAATGCATCTAAAGGAAACTAAACAGTTGAAAAAAGAAAATGTAGTCCATAGCAGAGCATAGAGAACGTGGAGGTGAGACAGGAATGTGGCGTCCTCATAATAAAGGCGTACAGAGGTGGTCATTGCTGAATTGAGAAACTCGATAACATGGATGCGAAGGTAAGGTGTGTGACAGCACATTTGGAGAGAACCTGATTCTGAACTCTACAGCCAAATGGCTTTTATATTCGTTAACGTTAAAGTACTTGAGTACTGGTGAATAAACAATTCCTAATTGCATGTAACTTTCCGACTTCTTGTGCTACCCATCTTGGTCTTTACTCATGTGCAATGTGTTTATATTTGCAGTGACACTGTACACACGATTAACACATCTCATTGACTGCCTTTTTGCTAAAGTTTTTTTCTATGCCAGGTACCTAACCTGCTCATCTTATATCTGCAGTTTACTTTCCAGGTCACCAACAGCTGGATGCGATCAGGTCACTTAGGAGAACAAAAAACAATTTTAGCGATGAGATTCGGCAGTGACACCACTTACCTCTACCTCTGCTCCTCAACAGAAACAGAAGATGAGTCGAGTTGAAACAACTTGAGCAGCATGAATCACAAGTGACCAAGACAAAAAAAAAAAAAAAAAAGAACCACATGAACTTCGTACATTCCGGGTAACAAAGGCAACCATTTATCAGTCATGAGACAACAATGCAAAGACAAGAACTGTACAATAAATACATTATTTATCAGAAGAGCTAAATGTGTACAACATGTTGAGGTTCTGAACAACATTTGACAAACAAACTTGAACGGAACAGAAAACACTGTGAACAGATAACGCTGGAGTATTAGTTTCAGTTCTGTTTTCACAAACCGAACAGTTCGTTTCAAGTCGTCAAAAGATGATTTTTTTTTTTCTTTAATAAGCAGTAAGTTATAACAGCTGACCGGCTCCATCTCCAGGAATCACTCAGGAATGACATGTTGCTTCTTCCAACTGATGCTTCACACACTGAAAATAGTAGCGTCAAAGTTTGTTGTGTATTATGAGTCGATTGGATCATTTAGTGTTTCAAATGTTAAGATTTCCATCAACTCATCTTTGAGTCTGAGCAAAAGTATATGCCGACAAAGGACAAAGTATTTTTGTGTTCTATTAGACGCTATACTTGTCATCCCAAGCCGTAGTGTCTAACCAACCACCTGCCAATATTGGCAGCTAAATTTCAAAATCCAATGTTCAGCTGCAGAATTTGATTTATTTTCTTATTGTGGGGCAAACTTGAAAACTTGAGACGTCACCAGCAGTCATTGAATTCTACTTCACATGAAGTACACCCGCAACAGTGAGCAATTAGCATACACATTTTCACTTTTTGAGTAATAGTGATTTAGTTAATTAACTAAAACATTTCCCAGCCAGGTCAAAGCTTTTGTACTTGTATCAATAATATGGTCTATTTGATGTCACTTAAGCCATGCTAGCAGTCATTTATTATTCAAGTAAAAAACAATGACTGAAAAAAATATTTTCAAACGAAAAATAATCATTTAAAAAATATCTTATTGAGTGTCTTTGTTGTGGTTTCAGATTTAGGCTAGGTTCAATTTCCAAGCTGCAGCGTGCCACAGAAATAAACACAATGCTATCAAGCTAGCTCAGATTTACTTTTGCTAAGACTCAAGTGAGTCTTTGTTGACCAACAGTAGCAACAGAACACTTGTAGAAGGCCACGATTGTCAGATGTTTGCAACAAATTTCCACAAATGTACCTTGTAAGACACAAACGATAAACAGAAATTAATTAAAAAGCACTCTTTTAGGTACAACATGGTGTCATCTGCAAAACCGGCATAAGCTACAAAAGAACCTTGCTCTTTTATTTCCCCCCCAAAAAAAACAATGGAGCTACAGAAACATGATGTAAACCGGCTTTTTTAGCGGCACTCACAACAAAGAGAGGTTTTGTTTTGGAGGCACTAGTCAGAGAACAGTCACTCAACTCTCCGTTTGTGCTTTGAGGGACGACTGATTGACTTTTTTGGGCTGATTTTTCACAGCGTTACCTTGCTTCTGAATGTAATATCCCAATATGAAGATGTAACAACAGTTATACAACAACATATACGCTAAATAAGGCAGTTTACTCGAAGAATACAGAATGAAAATAAAATAATGTCATATTTGGTAAAAGTTTGGCAAGTAAATTTGAGAATAATAAATTATATGTAGTCACTAATTGTGACAAGGCAACAACTATGTTTATAACCCACGTCTCTCCCTCCCAACAAGAAAAGTGACCTAAGAAGAAACACCAACATGTGTGCGCATGCATGCACACAGATCCTCTGTCATCACACTGAAATGAAGGACAGCACGGTTCACAAAGTTGTGCAAAAATAATGTTTTCATGTACGAAAACAAAAAGAAAGTCGACATTCGACCCCGGAACGATATAGACCCTGTTATGAAAGAGCGACGAAAAACCAGCCACTTGCATCCATTTAATGTACAATACAGTCGATGGACACACCAAACACTGCGGCTAACCTCCGTTAAAAACTTAGTATATTTGTCAAGTATTTTTTGTTTTTTCCCGTTGGGGGAAACAAATCGAAAGGGGAAGAGAAATATGTGGTGCACTTACAAAAAAGCAATGTACAGCGGCAGATTTACATATTTAAAAGTCTACACAATACTGAGATGGAGGAAAAGACAACAACGAGGCGCACAGCCAGCTCTCCTCACCCGAACAAAAAATAAGATATTTCCCTTTCATGGCCGATCCATAACTGCATTACCAGTCCATTCTTGTTGTGGAGTAACAGAGTGGGAAACTAGGGCTGCACAGTTTCTGAAGAGTGATTCCATTCCTACTCTTAGCCAACTCAATTTCCATAATGAATTTCTTAACAGCCTTGTAAAAGCAACTAAACAAGTCAACCACAAGTCAACTGTTGGCTTTCAATTGTTGTTTTCAAGTTGCAGGCTTCACAAAAATTTTAATTTTGAAAAGCCTCATTCGATTTCAATGTTGTGAATTTCAAAGAATGATTTATTCTTAAATGCTAGCAGCGGTTTTATGAGCCATTTGTAACCTTGAAGCTAAAAATACAGACACAGATTAAGTGCCACATTAAAGCAACAATCAAGTCTGCTGAACTGCAAACTCACAATAATCTAGCTCATCTTTCATAATTCTAAAATATCAGAACTCAAACTGGTGAAAAATGTTTTGTACATATTCAAATGTAAAGTACAGCCCTAGTGGATACCATTCCAGCCAGAAACATCATGACTGCATTTGTTTCTGGAAAAAAGTGACTTGTTGGGTGGGTAAGAATCTCCCAGCTGATCTCAAAGTGACTAGTTAGCAACTTAAAAAAAAAACAACTCAAGATTGTTTGCTGCAAAGGTAAAAGCAAAACATGAATCTATGTTTGCTTCTACACATTTAGTGTGCATTTGTTTTCCCAGATATACAATTATTTTGTAGTTTTTTCCCACTGAAGGAAGAAAAATTGACATTGGAGGTTTACATTTCTGATGTCCCATGTTTGGCTTTGGTCAAGTTCAGTTCAAAATTTTCAAAATGAAATTGCCAAGTTGGAAATCTGCCTGTCTTTATTCTAGAATAGACCTAATTTGCGCATTTCTTTTACTACTTTTGGTATGAGACAGAAAAAGAAAGGGGCAACAGCAGAGCAAAGTTATTATGAGTCATAGTAAAATAAATGTCCAACTGTCAGAGGGCAATTTTAATTGTGGTTTGTCACACTAACAACTTGTTAGTATTTGAAAAAAAAATGACCTCACAGGTCGCACCCAATAAGAATGTGCATAAGACTGTCATTGACATGTCATCCTCAAAGCCGCTCGTATTTCCCAGAATGGAGCCATTTGTGATAGTTGCTTCTCAATGCCTGAAGTTGAAGATGAAGTTAGCTCACGTACTTCATTAAAGTTGATCTGCCCACTTCTGATCGTCATCTTTTGAACACACATTTCAATGAACTGTCGCAGGACCCCTAAAGATTCCTGTTTCTAGGCAGCAGACTCTAGCACTGATAATGCTGACTCTTCACTTAATCTCAACCGCAGGACTCATGAAATTGCACGGATAAATAATGAGGAATAAAAACAGTACTTGGTTAAAGTGGTTTGGTTTGTTTTTAGAAAACCACCTCACTGCTCTTCAGTCGTCCAAACCATGGAAACATTTCTCTCTCACTCACTTAAGCTTATAACTTTTTTAAATATCACGTCAGAGAGTTGCTCCTGGTCCTTTCCAGCATAGTTCCTCCAGACCGGATGCAGAGTGAAGGGAAGTACACAGTTTGTTTACAAGTGGAGGAGCATGGTGTTGGGGTGTTATAAACATGAATATAGTCGTTAATCTTCATTATAAAGGTCTTTACATGACAGATGGATACAACACAGACTTACATTGCTGGAAGTCGTCTAGCCCTCCACCTTGTTTGCTTGCTCCTCGCCCTCTCTTCCTGAACTCTCCTTCTCAGCTGCTCCATCAGGATGTTGAAGGGAGTCTAGATCCTGCGGTTGGTCGGCAGGAGCAGAGGTAGAAGGCAGAGGAGGTGAGGAGGAGGAGGGGGCTACTTCAACAGTACATTCACCGTCATCCGTTTTATCTCCTTCTCCTCCTGCTGCTGCTGCTGCTGCTGGCTTCTCCTCCTCCTCATCCTGCTCTCTCTTCCTCCTCCTCTTGAGGCTTCCTGCTGAGCCATCTACACTGCCAGGGGGCATTGCTGGCAAAGTCATGATGCCACCATGCGGCAGGAACATGTGCGGGTAAAGCAGACCATGTGACAGACCAGGGATTAGAAAGGGGTTAAATGTGAGGTGCCCGGTGCTGGTTGCTCCAAGATGCGCCGGAGCCAAATGCCCCCTGCTGGTGGAGGTGATAATGGCAGCTGTGTCTGCTGCGGCGGGTCCTTTGCTGCTATCTGCTGCTGCACTCTCTTCCTGTTTCACCTCTTTCTCACCTGATGATGTTGTACCATCCTTGTTAGATGATGTTGCAGGTTCAGCTGATGCAGATGAAGAAGGCGCTGTCGTTGTGGTGACCTTTGCCACAGAAGCAGATGAGGATGATGAGGAGCTCGGGTGTTGGGGGGGCGGCGCCATCATAGCACCAACGCTAAACAAGGCGTGTTGTGGAATGGCTGTTCCATGGGCGTGTGGGACGCTGTGCAGCATCATTGGTAACATGCTCAATCCATTTTTAGCATCCTCAGCTGATCCCGCCGCCACTGGAAACCCATGAGTGAACCCAGCTGCCATGATCCCAGAGATAGGAAACCCAGGAAGGCCACTGCGGAGATTTTGCATGGCCACCATGGAGTCCATGCTGCCGATCAGACCGCCATTCATGAAAAGCGGAGGCCCCAAACCGGAGGAGGAGTCTGAAGCAGACAGGAGGGGCTTAGGCATCTCGTTGCGAGGACGACGGCCACGGCGTCGGGACCCTGGATCTTTGTTGACAGGCTCAGTTAGGATCCTGGAGAATTTCCCCTCAGGGAGGAAACCCTGTAGGAAACGGTCCAGGATTCAATTACAGTAAAACGTTTTGGGATCAACATCAAACATCAGTCACTTAAAAACAAATATTTACAGTCTGATCATAATTATTCCTAACTTTTGTTGAATGCATATGAAAGTAGCTAAAAATGGATGGAATGGCAACCAAATGTCACTAATTTCGGGACCTAATTCGAGGTAGTAAAAAATCTCCGCATGAGAAAGTTGCTATACGTACCGAGTGTTTCACCACATCTGCCCAGTCGGGGGCGACAAAGTACTCGGAGTTGGCATCCAACCACCTGGAAAGCTCCTTAATCGCAGGAGCCATGGCGCCCCCCAGCTGCAACGATGGAAATTGATTATGGATTACAATTTAAATTTAACGATATACATTTGAATGAAATAGTATATTTAAGGATCAAAATGCTTTATATAAGGTTTTAAAATGTAGATATCCCTTAGTAGAACTCAACAAGGCCAACAAGGCCTTCTCATGAATATATTTATGATAATGTATTTTCCCAAAGTATATCATATATATGATAATCATATTCATGTCATAGTATACACCAGTGTTGTTTTAGTAGGTTAGAGGTTTTATCCAATCAGAATTCAGCTAGCCTGTGTTGCCAGGCTAATCAGGCACACTGAGTGACCGGGCACATATAGTTGATGGATAGTTGCGATAGCCTCAGACCACAGGTTGGGGACAGCAACCACTGAGCGGAGAAAGGGTTTGTTTGCCACTTCCAATCGAGCAACTACAGCAGGATTAGCACTTGGTGAAAAAAAATTTTTTTTGACGTTTAATATGAAAATGATGGAGTGCACTGCCTCAGCTGTGCGGTTGTACTCTGTAAGAGACTATTTTCTTGTTCCCCCGTTGGCAAAATGTGCCCATCTTGTTTTATTCTTTTGGATTCTAAACTTCGACCTTGCAAATGAGTGTGCAACAGGGTTTCAGCCATATATAAACTAACATGTCAGTGCGTCACAGCTTAAATGACAGCAGCCATGCCATTAGACAAACAATCTCTTTCTGAAGATGAAATCTCACGTGATCAAATGTGTTAAAACTAAGTGGAAACATCGAAACAAAAGGATAACACATAACAAGTCATGGAGGTTGTCTTCAATGATTAGCTGAGGTCTGATGCTCATAGAAGTCAAGTCGCGCAGTCCGGCCGGAGACATGAAAAGACACACTGCTACTGATTGGAGGCAGATTTACTTCTCATGATTAAAAACTAGCGTTTTTGCTGTCCCCAATAAGTGACAAAATGTTCTCCTTGATTGGTCCGTTTTTGTTCCGTGTTTTTTTTTGGACATAACTAAAGGCCTAGGTGTGAAATGCATGGCTGGTAGATCATGATTTCATTAGCTTTCAGTTTTGTGCCCAAGTCTTAGGATGCACTTTAGGACTACTTCATCTTACATTTAAGGACAGTCAGGACTAGACTTGTGAAAGCATCACATTTCCATATTAAAAGATCAGTGAGTGAACAGAGTTACACACATGAAAACTGGTTAGTATATAACTTAAACACAAGCTTTGCTTAGTAGGTACCCTGCGTCCAGTGCCTCTGTGCACAACTGGAACCCTCTCTTCCCCGCTCAGGGAGTTCACATCCAGTTTGGTGGGGTCTTTGCAGCGATGCCTCCTCTGCTTCGGCCGCTCCACAAAACCATGCAAAACACTAGTTCCCACCTACAGATACAATGTGGAAAGAAAGAAAAGAATAACTAATATTTAAGTGTAAATTTTACAGAGTAAAGTGAAGCTATAAGAATTCTAATCTTACTCCAGTGGTATATATGATGTGACTAAAAATTCAAATATTTTTTGAAGTTGTAGCATTGCCCCTCTACTAATCTGAGATTATATAAATTAAACAAGTGGTGAAAGTTGGAATCACAGAAACATGCTTTACATGCGAGAAGTTGGGTAAGTCCATGCTGTAACCAGGATTCTGCCGCAGCCATTCCATCAGGCCTTTGCTGGCTGCCTCTCTGTCGATAGCTATGATCTCTGGCTGAGGGGGGGTTTGCGTTGGTGTTGGTGTAGTGGATGAGGATGGCGTTGTCGTGCCAGCAGGTCGATCTGAAGGAGAGGGAGAAGGCGACGAGGTGGAGGAGGAGACGGAGGAGTGGCTGATCACCTCCACACGGCCCTGCAGACGGACACCAGACACTGAATAAATGATTCATACTTTTTGGTTTCTTTTTAAATCGTTTTTTTGTTGAACTGTCTGATTTTCGTCCACATGTCTTGCTGCTCCCACCTACCTGTGTCTCTGAGAGCTGCAGTCCTCGACTCTTGGTAAACTCTGAGTACAACGCATCCACATTTCTCCGCCTTCCCCTCTTCCTTCTCAGTGCATCATCTCCTCGTAGGCTCCCGTTAACTATCTGCCCGGTGACAGGATGGATGAGTCCAGCCTGCAGGATCCCAGTCATGTCGATTCCCAGTGAGCTAGTTAAGGGGGCAGTGATGGGAGGAGGGGGAAGTTTGTGAGAGCTAGAGCCAGGCACTGCAGGTGCTACCACGGCTTCACTGGACCCAGCAGTGATGCTGACGTCTCCAGAGGACTTGGTCAGATCAATCGCTGCTTCCTGCCAGCCATTAATTAACATGGCTCCGGTTGGGTGCGAGGGCGGAGCCACAACCGGGAGCTTGTCTGTGCTGGAGGCCGAGGGAGTGTGGGTAGATGATTTGCCAGATAAAGCTTTAGCAGCAGCTTCGTAGTCGAACCTCCGACCCCCCACACGCTTGACCTCAGGTAGGAAAGGAGGAGCCACGAGTCGCTCCTGCAAGAGAGGTAAGGAGTTGAGGCGCCATGCGCCGCGCCCATAAGAGCTTCCCCGTGGCGAGTACTGTCAGGGTGGAAAAGGTGGGTGAGGGTCGGACAAAATGGGAGAGAGATGATCCTTTTGTTAAACACACATACAGACAAGGACAACAGAGTGATGGCTGATAACCAAGCTGTTTTCTAGAGATTCATTTAGCTTGAAAAATTAGTACACAAACATGAAGACAGTCACAACACGTGATTAAGTACAAAATTAAGTAGCCTCTTACCTGCATAAGCCAAAGGGACTCCAGCAAAACAGACCCACCCAAAACACCCATGGTTATAGAAACCTTCCTCAGGCTAGCAATCATCTCTCTACCTCCCTCTCACAGTTCAGACACTCAGTGTCTCACTGAGTGTCTGCTTTTTTCAGCATGTAAGATTCAATACAAAGGTGGCCATTAGACTTAATCGGGAGAATGGAAAAGAATTTTGCATCATTGTTTTTGCATCACTTCACAACTCTGTTCTGGTCCACTTGGGAGTCTCACATCATAAAAGACAATTACAGTGTTGCTGACCCCTACTGGACACCACTCACATGAACCATGACATGAGAGAGCAGAAATAAATATGAACAGATGACAGGTTCATCCATGTACCAAGGGGTGAGAGCACTAACCTTCGGTAGTCTGGCCAGAGGCGGAGGAAGCGTGAACCCAAGTCCAAGGCTGGCCTGGTGCACCCGGGTCTGGCCCGGAAGAGGAGCCGACACTGAGGAGGGAATGAACCCAGCTCGATGGTGCTGCTGTGTCAGACAGGAGTTGGCTGCCATGGTGCTGGGACAGTCATACTGCTCGTTGGAAGAAGGCCACTTCCCCTTCAGGATTGTGTGGCAGATGCTGTCCAAGCGGTTGATGATCACTCGGTCCTAGATAGAGGAGAGACAGGAATTTTTTTAGACAAGCCAACAAAATTGCTGACCATTTATTAAAAGTGGCGTCGTAGCCCTTTGAAGACTGTGCAGCTTAGTATTTGACATATACAGTGAGGAAAGTAAGTATTTGAACACCCTGCAATTTTGCAAGTTCTCCCACTTAAAAATGATGGAGGGATCTGATATTTCAATCATAGGTGCATATCCACTGTGAGAGACATAATCTAAAAAAAAAAAAAAATCCAGAAATCATAGTGTATCTTTTTAACAATTTATTTGTATTATAATGAAGCAAATAAGTATTTGAACACCTGAAATCAATGGTACAGTAGTCTGTTTGCAACTACAGAAGTGAAACATTTCCTGTAATTTTTCACCAGGTTTGCACACACTGCAGCAGGGATTTTGGCCCTGCTGCAGTGCAGTCCACACAGATCTTCTCTTGATCATACAGGTTTTTGGGCTGTCGCTGAGTAACACTGAGTTTGAGCTTCCTCCAAAGATTTTCTATTGGGTTTAGGTCTGTAGACAGGAGGCCACTCCAGAAACTTGATATGCTTCTTACGGAGCCAATCCTTGGTTAACCAATGACCCATTCGGGTCATTATCATGTTGGAAGTCCGAGCCACGACAGATATTCAATCCTCGAACTGAGGGAAGGAGGATGTTCCCCAAAATCTTGCAATACATGTCTTGATTGTATGGGGTGGACTCAAATAGGTGCTTCTAATTTAGGAGAAGTAGTGGAGTTGAGGTGCGTTCAAATACTTATTTGCAGCAGTATCATACAAATAAATTGTTAACAAAATCACACTCTGATTTCCTGATTTTTTTCTTAGATTATATCTCCCACAGTGGACATGCACCGATGATGAAAATTTCAGACCCCTCCATCATTTCTAAGTGGAAGAACTAAAATTGCAGAGTGACCAAATACCTATTTTCTTCACTCTATTAAGGTAATCTAAGTAAAAGACCCATGTAATGTTTATGGAGAAAAGCTCACCTTTGGCCACTCAGAGTACGAGTAAAGTGCTTTCTCCTGCAGCAGCTGAGCGATGGTGGGTTCTCTGGTGTCATGAAGGCTGTCCGGGATTTCACATGAGGAAATGGGATTTGCAAGCCTGGGACTGTCCAAATATCCATCGGC
The DNA here is from genome assembly GCF_027744825.2 of Synchiropus splendidus. Taxonomy (NCBI): domain Eukaryota; kingdom Metazoa; phylum Chordata; class Actinopteri; order Syngnathiformes; family Callionymidae; genus Synchiropus; species Synchiropus splendidus. The sequence continues at coordinate 23,530,333 of NC_071339.1, read as the reverse complement.
AGCACAGACTGAAATATGAGGACAAAGCAGGGTTGTATTTTAACTCTACTATCACGAGGTACAAATCACAACGTGACCGACACATTACTGCATATGCTATCATAACCTCTCACCTGGAGTAGCTGGCCTCTCCTCCTTCACTTGCTCCTCCTTCATCACAATATCCACTGCTTGCTCTAGCTTTGGAGTTAAGATGGTGCGGTCACCCTCCAGAAGCTCTGGTTTGGTCTCAGCTTTAATGTCAGCACTGGTTGTTATCTTCAAGTCTTCAGGTTTCTCTTCAGGTTTGACCTCGTGATTGTTCTGCTCTGGCTTCACCTCAGTCTTGATGTCCGGTTTCGCCTCTGTCTTCAGCTGGTCAGAAAACATGGCTAACTGCAAATCTTCAGGTTTAACTTCAGGTTTCAATTCTCTGGTGTCTGCAGTTTCCAGTTTCATGTGAAGTTTTATATCGTCAGGTTTGTGACTGCTTCCTTGGTCGTCTGAACACTTAAAATTGGTTGCAAGCTCTTCTGATTTGACACAGTCAGTGAGAGATGGGTCAGGCTTGACAATAGAGCTCTCCTCAGGATCACACTCAGTCTTCACCTCCTCTTCTTTGATCAACAGTTTCACATCTCGATTGTCCATTAGGGAAAACTTAAGATCATCTGGTTTTGTCTCAATGATTACGTTCTTAAAATCACCAGCCTCTTCAGCTAGATGAAAATCTACTACTTGGTTTTGCTGACTTAATGAGTGTTCGGATCCATCATTCGTATTATCACAACTCTTCACTAAATCCAGAGGTGACGTAACAGAAGTTGATGAAGACAAAGTAGGATTACACTCTGTGCTGCTGTTATCCAAATGCATCTCCACTCCATTATCTAAGGTTTTCTCCTCTAGAACATCTCCCCTTTCACCAACATTCTGTGCTTTGTCTACTGCTGAGACATCTGATATTGTTCTCTCTTCCAAAATCTCACCAGGAGTGTTTCCTATCAAAGAGCCTGAGTCTAGAGAGTTTTCCATTGTTTCCTCCTGCTGATACAGAATCAGTCGGCTCACTTCCTCCTCTGGCTCCTCGATTGTCTCGGGGCACATGAGGCTATTCTCCTGCTCCAGCTCTCCAAGATAAGGAAGCATATGTTCAGACAGTTCTTCTTTTAGCTCTCCTTCATTCCTTAAGTTCTTCTTGAGCTCTGGGCACAGTTGATCATTTGATTCCTCGAATTCTGCTGCCATTGCAATCTCATCCGCCTCGGGCACTTCCATAGGCAGAGTCGAGTTTCTTAAGCATTGTCGTGGAACTGTTTGGAAAATGCAGAGCGGACAGAGTGAAAAAAGGGAGCTCGGTTTGTACCCGCAAACAAGAACTTCAATGATGACGCAGTACATTTTTTAACACATGCTTCTACGTCCTGTCCTCAATGTTAAAATGTGAGTGGCAAAATGTGCAGACTTGACTAAATACATTTTGCTCTCCAGTAAGAAGAATCTGACGCACTACAGCTACGTTCAGGGCATGTGACCCACTGGGATACCATCACTTGGGTACAAACCTTGATCCGGAGCAGGATCTTCTCCATTACGCATCTCCTCTCTTTGCTTCTCCACTACTTCCTGGATGCTCCCCTTTGCCAAGACTCCTTCCTCCTCTTCATTAAACCCAGAGACTGGCTCTTCAATCTCTCCTTCTACAGGAACAGTCAGATTCTCTGTAACTTCAGAATGGTCAAGACTATCCTGGGGCTCATGGGAGTTGATGTCTGGCAGAGAAAGGGGAGGTGGGGCAACGTAGGATGGAGGAGGGCTGGCTGACAGATCGGTCTGATCCGTGCTTGGATCCTCATTGACGCCAATATCCTAAATTTTAGTGTGAAAAGTGAAAAACATCAGTGTCATGACATAAACACTAGTACGTATCAGTATTGTATGAGTATTGTATCATAAAATCTGGATGTGAATTATAATATTTTTTATTTCGAGGGCAAAGGCACATTTCCGGGCATGATTATAACAAATAAAAACCTTTAGCATTCAAGCCAAGTATGATCACATGACTGCTATCGTGACGGTGACCAACCTTGAAGAGCATGTAGCTTGAAGACAGTGGCTCCACAGAGTCAACAGCTGATGGGTGGGATGGAGGAGAAGAAGGAGGTAGCCCCAGACACTCCTCAAGAGTTCCCCCTTCTTCCTCTCCTGCACCTCCTCTTTGGGCGTCCTCGTCCTCTTCTTCCAGAAATCCTGTCTCCAGTCCAGAAGGGCCCAGGATTGGGTCAGATTCATTAAACATGTGGTGAGCAGGACTGGAGTGATCTGCACCATCCCAGGAGGCCTGAAGTCAAAGAAGACGTTATCGCTCTTGAACATTTGAAGCCCAAGTATTTGCCTGATCGCATGTCACCTAAAACCGGGATCAGGGTATAATATTTACCTGTAAGCGATCAAGCTCTACTGATGGAGCCATAAGCCCAGTTTCCTCCGATGACCCCTGCTCACCAACAAGAACGTCACTCCGTAGCTTTGAATTCAGATCAGCACTGCTGACCCCATATGAGTTGAGCATGCTTTGTCCTCCTGTCGCGGAGTTAAAAGGAAAGCCATTTAGCGTATCTTTGGAAGCTTTGCCTCCGTGGAGAGTGTCTGTGTCATGTTGCAACGATCCCAGCTCCAGACTTTCATCCAGGAAATCAGCACGAGACCCAGACATCATTGCCAGGTTTGGAGAAGCGGCATCATCCAAAGATGGAGGCGGGAGATGAGAGGCTGATGCAGGCTGGGAGGACTGTTGAGGATACTCAGGAGGATGAGGAGAGTGACTACCAATGGCAGAGTCATAAAGACAGCAATGAGGCAGCTGGGAAGATGATGAGATTCCAGGTTGACCCCCAAGGGCGCCATGAAGATGGAGATGAGCGGGGTGACCCCTGACATAGTTCCTGTGAGCCTCCAGGAAGCTGAGTTGTGGGTCATTGAGGATGTAGAAGTCAGTTCGGGTCAACCCGTGACGGGCTGCCCCAATGAGGAGGTCACGGTCATGCTTCCCGGACTCCCACCAAACGGGCAGGTAGAGGGAGGGGCGGCAGAGTTGGAGTCGGGCAGAGAGCAGAGGATGATGCAGCACCTACAGAAAACAAGTGCCATCATACTTAATGCCAACAGCTAATTTCGTAATATATGTTTTTTTTTTCGGGCAAGAACAAAAACTGCTGCATTATTTCTGTGGACAAACCTGCTCTCTGATCTTGCGTAGCAGCTCGATGCGATACAAAGTCCGGGCTGCTCTCTCTTCTGTCAGTGGTTCTACAAGCACACCTGGATCGACCAGACCTGGAGTAGAGGAAAGGAATTGAAGAACATGAGACAGCAGGGAAGTAGGACTGATCGAGACATTGACTGGTCGTGACACAATTCACAAATAAAAAACTAAATAATGAGAGGGAAAAAGGAGGTATTTGTGGTGAGTGTTATTTAGCTCACCTTCTTCCTTCCTGGGCGGAAGTTTGCACGCCGTCCTGCACATGTTGACAAAAGAGTTGAAGTATCTTTCTAAACTCTCGTCTGTTTTCCTCTCCAGTCTGGCCAGCGCTCTGAACTGGGACCAGTCGAAGGTCTTTCTCTCAGGGTCATACACCACGCCAAATGATGAGACAGCACGGTAGAAATCTGATTGCTCACGACGAGTCCACCTAGGCAAAAAGTTTAAAATGGTTTCAGAATGAGTTCCCATGACGAGAGTAGGAGAAATTCATCACCTTCTCTGCCACTCCTGAAAAAGTGGGTCTGGTTCTGTCGGAACTACAGAACATCGTCTGAGCTCTTCACTCAGTTGCCAAGTCAGTGGTCCCGCAGCATGATGAACAGCTCCACCCATCCCCATGGCAACAAGGCTGTCGTGAAGCAGGAAGTCATGTCTGAACATCGGCTCACGACGGAGTGTAAAACGCTGATAGGCTGTTATTAGTCGGCGAACTCGGGCTGTTAGGGCAGGTCCAGTGGGCCAGAGTGGTCGGGCCTGAATCACTTGCAGTGCTGCCACTCCAGTTCCTGTTCCAATCAATGCGGTTGTGGTTACCAGTGTGGCATCAGAGCCACACAAGTCTGCTGAGATCTGCAGGTCTACAAAATAAACAGACTTATTTCTAGTTCTGAAAAAATATAATATTATATATATATATATATATATATATATATCAGCAACTTTTGCCTCTGACTGACATCAGTTATGAGTCTCAATTCATGTACTGTATCAATTAAACCGCCAACATCTCTTAGATGTAAGATGTTAGAAAACTATCCTAATTAATTAAATCTTACCTGATCCTGTGCTGTCAGGCTTTTCTGACGTGTCTGTACTGCAGCAGGTTTCCTCTTCCTGTGAAATGGAATGTTGAAAGAAAATGTCCACATATCAAGGTGTTCTGTGGGTATATTTTATTACTTAAGACTGTAGTGATTACTAAATATGTATCTACATCATAAAAGGTTGGTCCATTCATGCTGAAGCACTAAGTAACAGATATAACCCCAAATTTAAACATATGGTGAGGAGTTTGAACAACTAACACAGCACCTGATCCCCTGAAAGCCGGTACAGAATAAGATTTTTTTTGTATTCCTCCACTCACTTTTCCATTTTCATCTCGCTCCTCGGCTCCGTCTGCTTTGCTGTCATCCTTCACCTCTTCGCTTTTGCAAACACTGACAGGAGACATCGGACACAGCAGAGTCAACGTGCTGCTCACATTTTTCCATTAAACCTTGACGTCTTCAGAGATCATAAGTACATGCATAATAGAGACGATAATTCAATTAATTTTTAACTGTTGTGAACTCGTAATTACAGTGGGTAAACATCTGGAAGTGATCTTGAGGAGCGCTCAAATAAACCGTATTAGGCAAGTGCGGTGACCTTGCTTTCTCTCAAAGAAGCAGCCGCTCAATCAGTCTCCCAGTCAGCAGAGTCTTTCATTCAGTAATTCAGTATTCCCATCTTCCAGTTTTCAACCTGAGAGTCTTACCTCCTAATGATTTGGCTCACAGTCCTGTGTTGTCTTGCCGTTTCCCCAGGCAAAGGTAAATCCCCAGTAACTGTACGAACATACTTTACTAACTCAACCTTTGCAGTAATCACATTCCTCCTCAGTGGATAAGGTTACTAACTGTGCACCGCTGGAAAAAGCTACTTCACAAAGTAGCACTGTGATAGACAACTGGGTTTTCCTCTCAGAAGAAGATGAAAGTTTCCTGTGCAAGCAACGTCCTCTCAACTACCAGCTCAGCTGTCATATCCAAGCGATGAAACCAATGTTAGCTCTTTGGGGGACTTCTTGACACAGAGATAAATAACAATTTTTCAATGATTGTTGATGAATACCTACTAACATAGAACGTTTACATTCACCCCTCACATATTCTGACCCAACAACTATTACAATGATTACCTCACAACTATACAATGCTTGGTAGTATTTGATTAACTGGGTGTGCATGTTTTCTGAAAGAATACACAAATGCCAGGTTGCTTTACTCCCTAATTAACCACTAGCTTCATATGTTCTTTAAGGATAGATGTATGAGCGCCACTTCAGCTCTTGAAAAATCTAAATATCCAAGTGGTTCCAAAGTAAAGCGTTACAGAGGCAATCTTCACTCGTAACCACCCCTACCTGTCAGTGGGCTCTACAGCAGTTTCTCCACTTCCTGACTCAACACAAAGAGCAGTGACGTCCGGCATCCCAACTCTCTCCAGGAAACAGAGATCTGGATCAGCACGCATAGCATTGTAGCGCTCGTACCCTGAAACAACACACATCTTAAGTCATGCACAAACTCATGTTGCACCTTCACATCACCCACCATGTTTGTGGACTCCTATAAGGAGAGACTTGTCAGCATCTGCATCCCACCACGTTGCCGGAATCTCAATGTAGTCAATGTCAGGTAGCGCCACCTCCAGTTTACTTTAAAATAAATAATGATTAAAACATTTCCAGCAGAGAAAGAAACTTGTCATTAAAAAAAAAATTACCTGGCGGGGATACCATCCAGAGATTGGTTGGCTGCTTCGCCCAAAACTTCAACCTTCAGATAGTAGAGCATCCTCACCCTCAAGAGCACCCTTCACGAGGAAGTTGGCAGTGAGAACACATGAATTCCAAAATTGGAGATATATAAATGAAATGTCAAGACTTTTATTTCCCCTTACTTATTACAATGCTGTTTGAGGTGTTTCTTGTAGCTGTCATCCTGTAGAATCACCTCTGGGTTACACTGCACTAGCCAGTCGGCATTCTTCAGCTCAGGAACATTCAGCTGGTTCTTCAGCTTCTTCCCTTTCCGGCCCCGAGGAACTGGAGCTGAGAGCCCTGAAATATTGACGAAAAGGTCGGTGGAGTTATTTTCAAAGCTCTGCTGCTGTTAAGAGGCAAATCAGATGAGTGAGTCACCCGAGTGATTGACCAGTGACTGGTCTTCACCCTCCTTGCTCGGAGTGATCAGATCCCACATGAAGCTCTTGATCTTGTCGTCTCCTTTGTAGTGTTTAAGGCAGTAGACTAGCAGAGCCCTGACAACAAAAATATAGACTTATTAGGGAAACGGACCTGGAGAATCATCAGCTTGTATGGAAAACATTGTGTATTTTGGACTTAATCAGTGAGACAGTAGGTAAACAAGAGCGAACTCACCGACAGATGGCCTCCATGTCTCTCTCAGAGAGATTCCACTTAAAGCGACCATGGTTGAGGATGTCTTTCCACCTACCCCATCTAAACAAAAGGCAGAGATTAGATTTTATGCCGACACCTCCAGCGACATCAGGCTAAAATACTGCTCTACATTAAACCAAAAAGAGGAAACACAGCAGAAGGGAATCAAATTACCCAAATATGAGTAGGTTCTTTTCCACCCTGAAGCACTCAGCTCTAAGGTAGCGTCGACTACGTTCACCTAGGCGTCGGGTCCGACTTGGCCTCTCCTCTGAATCACTGTCCAGCTCAGAGAACTCCATCAGTTCATCGTCCTCAAAGGAGTTGTAGTGGCGAGTTTGTTTCCTCACCCGAGGTGTGTCGATAACCAACGACTCCTGCGAATCAGAAATGAAAGTCATTGCAGGGAAACTCTGAAGTCTGAGCAGTGCGTTGAATTGTTAATTCAATTCCAGTTTTGTTAGAAAGGATTACTTCATGTCATGTGGTTGAGTCATTTTCTGGGAGAGAAGGATGTGATGACACCATCCTGCTGTGTTAGCCTCACTGCCTGCCCTTGTTTACACTTCCCTCCTTCAGCTAATTTTACTCCCTACGTTTTTAGTCTTCACTGATTAAAACAGAAACAAGTGGTTCATCTTCAGTCCTCAGCGTTTGCCAGATGATTCAATTTTCCCTGGGCTCAAACGTGATGGCACATGTTGTTATATGGTTTATTATGCATATGAAACATATGAAAGGCCAGAACATGCAAATTAAGACAAATTATGAAAGCCCATTTTATGGCCCATAAATAATCCTATTGGATCAAAATGGGCAAATTATTATGAAGTTGAAATGGAAATTAAGAAGTTAAAACAATGAATAAGTGAATAATGTGAATAAGTAGTCTATCTCTACTAATCTTGGAGAAGGCAACTCAAACAAATGAACATCACATAATAGGACACACAACATGAGATACAAGACGGATGACAAAAAAATTCACCATATGACGCGTCACAAAACACAAGATCCATGAACAACAAAATGCAAGAGACACAATGACAGAAACAAAACAACACACAAGGTAATGGGTATAGAACAAGACACAGTAAGACGTGCACAACACTAACACAACACAACAAAAGAAATCAGTTTGATTTCATTTGAAAAATCAATGTGTTTAATGATAAATGGATGGTTCACCATGTCTGTTTTGTGGTTCTGATTGCTGATGTCAGTGTTTTTTAATTGATGTTCTGCTCCATCAGGGTGCGCATAGGCGGGTGTATGGGTAGAATCTCTGATTGTAGAGGCTGCTGATGCAGATTTTTAATATCCAGTCACGCTACACAACAGAAGATCCTGAAGCACATGAAAATCTGCAATTTTTGAAGGGCGGTGTTGACCGTGTACGTGGAGTGATTTAAATAATCATGGCATTATTCATATTCAGCTTTAATTTGATTTATGTTGTGCGTTTTCAATCACGTTACAACGGAGAGAAAGCAAGCAAGCACCGCTGTTGTGTGACTTGTGACCCAAACTTATTGCCAAAGACACAGTACCCATCAATCGCTTCCCTGAATGCCTCACAGAAATTGTAGCGGATATAGCATGAATAAAGGATCAGATCAGTCATTTAAAAGTGCATTCAATCACTGGTCTGTGCCATGCCAACAACAAGGAGTGTTCAGACGCTGAGCATGGGTGAGGAAATAAATATTGGAGAAGATTGAGGCTCATGACGCCAAGGACTGTATTTGTTGTTGTGATGAATCTGACGGGTGCACAGAAGGATTTCTGTTTCGTTGACAAAAGCAGAATTCAGTATAGTTGACAAGCTCAAATTCAACAATGCCAGTATTAGTTCCAGCTGCAGTGATTACACGACGCCAGAGTCGGCCCCAGACTTTTAATACTTCGAAGTTTCACAATTTTCGGGTTGCCGGCAACATCTAAACGTGGTCTGCAATGAAAAGATGTCAGATGTAGCGTTGTTTACATGATATCATTATAAGTGCATTTTAAAAACGAGATTGAATATTCATTTTTTAATATCACAATACTAGTGAACCGCATATTTAACTTTACTAAACAGCCAACAACAGAGATTGTCTGTAACTCCTGAAAAAGACGTTTTCTCTACCTTCTCTGATTTGGAGTCGATCTCCACTTCAGCAATTTTGGCCCATTTCTGCCAGAAGTTCGGATCATCCAGGGAAATGTCTGTCCGGTTGCCCGATGAGACAAAACTGGCCTGGAAATCAATTTAAAAAAAATGTAAATTAAATCATGTCGGTCGCCAATCATTTCAACAGAAATGTTAAATACGAACACACACCAAACCAACTGTGCTTATATACTAGATAGAAATGAGGGTAAAGATATAATTCCAGCAACAACCTTTGCGAATGTGGACCCCTTCCCCTCAGTCTGAATGGTAATGGTCTGTGTTCGCCTCTGCAGGATCTGATCGATGTCTTCCTCACAGAACTTCGAACCCTCATCTTCCTCGTCCATCAGTGCACCATATGCTCCTTTTTTCAACAAATCCTCCACCTCCAGCTTTGACAACTGCTGCACCTGCATGGAACATACAGTGTGTTAACACAACTACTCAGAAAATGCCACAAATAGCCCATCATAACATCCCATGGACTGACCCCGTTGAGGCTGCCTTTGCGGTTGATGTCCTGGAGGACGGCTTTGTCCAGTCCCAGCTTCAGACTGGCTTTGTCGAACATTTCCCGTTCGTAAGAATTCCTGGTGATTAATCGGTAGACCTTAACTGCCTTGCTTTGACCAATCCGGTGGCAGCGTGCCTGAGCCTGATATGAGAGAGAAGAAGTGCCTCCAACATGTTATTCTATGCCTGATTTGTTTAATATAACCAGAAATTAATCTGACTTAGGATTTGACTATTTTGCAAAGACAATTGTTGTCATCAAACTAGGTCGAAAAACAGATTCACATTTTTGTTATGTTCTAAAGAAGTGGCATAAAAAGAGATCAGACTAGTCTGTCAAATCACTGCCGGGGCATTCCCCTCCTACCTGGAGGTCATTCTGAGGGTTCCAGTCCGAATCAAAGATTATGCAAGTGTCTGCTGCAGTTAGGTTGATTCCCAGTCCTCCGGCACGGGTGCACAGTAGAAAAACAAAACGATCTGAATCTGGTTTGCAAAATCGATCTATGGCAGCCTGACGCAGGTTTCCTCGCACCCGACCATCAATGCGCTCATACGTGTAACTGCGGAGATTAGTCAAACTTAGTCCAGTTTCTTCAGCTTCAATTCTCCTTCAGCTCTAGCTGCGTTTTTCTCACCGTCGCTGGATAAGGTAGTCCTCCAAGATGTCCAGACAGCGCACCATCTGAGAGAAAACCAAGACTTTGTGTCCGCCGGCGAGCAATTTGGGCAGCAGTTTGTCTATCAAAACTAGTTTCCCAGCAGCCTGGATCATGGCCTGCAGCTGGAAATCAGCAGCATCTGGACTGTGACTTCTCCTGAAGTTCTCCAGAATCTTCTCCTCTGCTCCTGAACAGAGCACAAAGGCAATCACATTTCGAAACCAGGTGTACCAAAAAACAATGTTCTGGAGTAATAAAGGCAGCAGAACTACTCTGCCATGGCAGTGTCAGACCTTTCTAAGGAAGACCAAAAACAGTTCCTGGCTGAGTTATGATATGTTGAGTGCAGGTGCTTGTAACAACCCTCATCTCTTACCAGTGATCAGATACGGGTGGTTGCAGCACTTTCGGAGCTCCATCATAGTGTTGATGAGGTTTGGCATGTTGTGCTGGTTGGCTCCCTTGGACAGGAAAGAAAAGTTCTTTTCCAGTATGGCCCGGTAGTACTTCTTCTGGATGTTTGTTAGCTCCACCTGTTAGCAGTAACAAGGGCACACAAGAAAGTTTATATTCTACCTGAACAACCAAAATGTGAATTGAGTCATCACACTAGACTTGGACACAAGACTTGGATGCAACCATGCCCGTCACCACCCCAAATCTGACTCCCGGATTCATCTGTACCTCTATAATAGTCTCTTCTTTAGGTGCGAGATTCTTCTCTACGTCATCCTTCAGTCTCCGCAGCATCATGGGCTTTAGGATGGCCTGAAGCTTTTTTACCTGAGGTCACCAGATCACCAAGTTGAGACATCAATGCAAAACGATTAAAAAGATATTCATGTTGAAAAGGGGCTGTAGTGGATTCAAGACCTGTTCCTCAGTTTTGAGATCCCCAAACTCTTCAAGGAATGTGCTTTCTGAAGGGAACTGCAGCGGCTCAAGGAAATTCAACAAACTGAACAACTCTTCTACAGAGTTCTGCAAAGGTGTTCCCGTCAGGAGGACCTTGTGCTCCTGAAGGAATATCACAAGAAAAGTCATGAGAGATGTTTAAAGACTGACTAAGCAAGTTTCCAACACAACTCATTAGTCATTGCTTTTATATAACCCATGTTTATGTTGTGTCATCTACAGTTATATGATTTTTCAATTTATGAAATTACATTGAAATACAGTTTCATTTTAACTCTGGCTGACCAAGTTCATGAGTTTGAGTCCTTCGAGGAGTTTGCAGTTCCGGTTCTTTAATCTGTGCGCCTCGTCGATGACCACGCATCGCCAGTGCAGCTTCCTCAGCTCTGGGCAGTCTGCCATGATCATCTCAAAGGTGGTGATCAGACCATGGAACTTGAGCACGCCTGGGGTGGAGTTACCCTAAGAGAATTGCCAAAAGAACAGCACATTAAAACAATAATGGTGAAGTAATAAATACACAAATATCAAAGTTTTGGATGTAAATACAGAGAAAGTAACAAGACCTGTGCGTCTTTGTGAAACATTTCATACTGCAGAATCATCTGCCGACTGATCTGAGAGCCGTGATACACGATGACGTTCATGCGCGTCCATGTGCGGAACTCCCGCTCCCAGTTAGTGATGGTGGAGAGAGGTGCGATGATGAGGAAGGGACCTCGGATCCCCTTGCTGAAGATCTCGAACAGAAAGGTGATGGATTGAATGGTTTTCCCCAAACCCATTTCATCAGCCAGGATACAGTTTTTTCTGGAAAACAAACGTAACTTAAGAAAAACAGCGCTGGATTTCTGAAGGTCACACCAGACTGAGCTTTGAAGATTTCCTGAACTCACCTGTTGTACCAGTTGAAGAGCAACCAGTTCATTCCTTCTAGCTGATATTCTCTCAGCTGGTTGCCATTCCTGTAATCTCTTGACTTCTCCAACTTCTGCCAGTTTTCTGGAGGAGGCCGCTCCTGTGAAACACTTTTTATCAACAGGTGTTTTCATCACAATTAATGCGTAAATAATCAACTGGATTAACTATAACATCCCACAACAGCGTCTGACCTACAGCAAAAATCAGTGACTGCACGTATGCGCCTGTGTGTCACACATCGTCAGTTATGTAAAGGTTGAGTTTTTGGTTTTGTTCTGTTGGCTACTTCCGGTTTTATTTGGCAGTGTTGTCGCATCTTCCTGAGTGCACCTTGTCTTTCTTGTCGTTTGTCCTCCAAATCCCGTTATTGTCACCTGTGCTATTGGTTTGGTTTAAGTGTTTCTCACCTTGTGTGTTAATTGTCAGCGCACACCGTCTTGTTGTCAAGTTTGAGCATCAGTTTGAGCCAAGTCAAACCAAGTATTGTTCAATTTGAGACCCTTGAAGCTGGACTGAGTTTTTACATCCCCCTCTTTCGTGGTGTTGCTTTTGTTACTCGTTTTTGTCTGGATTAAACCATTGTTGAACTCCTAACCTCTTCTCATTTCCTGCATGTGGGGCCAAAGATCGTAACACTGCGTGAATGATCTGTCAAGCACCACTCTCATTGCATGGCTGTGGTTTCTGCACACAGACTTGAGTGATGTGTCACTTGGTATTTTAGTACACGTTACAACAAAAATCTTCATACCACATGTCTGAGCTCTGGAGGCATCTTCTGGATCTCCTCAAACTCTTTGATCTTCTCCGGGTCCAGGTCCTCCTGCAGCTCCCACGTTGCCTCCTCGTATGACAGGCTGCACCACTTCACCAGATAATGAGTAACCTCCTGTTCCCGAATACCAGATACTTAGTTACAGTACCTTACAGGGACAAAGCTCACAGTTGTTCACAAGCCTCTTACCTCGCCTGTCTCAGTATCCGTGGTAACAGCCACTTCCAGAACCCTGTCCACCTCCACATAGTCAGGGTTGAATAAATCCTCATCAGGCTTGTGTCAAGGGATTAAGAAACAGAAAACACAAATCACTTCAGTTCATGTGCATTCACCCGTTGGTTCTGATTGATCGAAAAGTTGCACAAATGAATCACCTCAGTGAACAAGTGTTTCATTTGAGCCTGTTTAGTCCTGAAACGCTTAATCTTCTGGTGGATTCTGGGATCCTTCTCCAGCTCTTCTAGCGTTGCCCATTTGCAGTGCAGGTAGGAACTAGAACATTAAATCAAACCAATGAAGACATCACTAAAATAAAATAGTTTATGCATTTTACATGAAAGACAAATGGCATATTACGATCAACAAATCAGCAAGAAAGAACCAGCACCAGGAGACACACTTGTCTACGTACAGTATATTGCGCTCCCCTTTAAACATCCATACATGGATCACATTACCACAGCAAGATCCATACAATGAGTAGCTGGATACCTTTCTGTGTTACAGACAAAGTGTCTTAATTAATAGTTGAGAGAGAACGCTATGGATCAGACACGTTACTCTGCAACGGCTGCACAGGACAAACCCAATCTATATGGAACATTTATGAATGAATGTACAGCCATAAATGTCAGGACATATAGTCGCAGCATTGTCGAGGTGTGGATGAAAAAAAGATTGCCACTATAAAGTGCTTCAATTTTCACACAAATTTTCAATAAAAAAAATCAATTTCTTCCACAATCTTCATCGATATTTGCCATTGAAGCTTAATTGAACTACGAGGCAACTAAATACTCAAGATTGTTGGTAATCAACCATTTCACTGTGAAGCGGCGCATCTCTGCAAAAGGTTCTTCCGCATTCATCTAAATGAAAAGTTCATTTTTATTCACGACCATAGTGAAAAATAAAAGCTGCTCGCTGGGTATGAAATTGGAGGGGAAAAAATAGTTTCTCTAGGGATCCCGAGACCTAAAGAAGTCGAGTCTGGTCAGAAGTCTAAACAGCCGACACAGCTTCAGAGCAATTAGTCGACTCTGGAGAATAAGCCCTGCCAAAGAGCGGCGTGTGCGCGGAAAGTCGTCTTCTGTGGGCGGAATCAATGTCATAAAAACTATTAAGTATTCAGCTCCAATGAGACGCTGCATTAATGCGTACATCAGTCACAATTTTCAGAGAAGGCTCGTCTGACCCAAGAACTTCCTCACATCAATGTGTGCAAACAGCCATGATGGTGCTTATCAGCTACAAACGATTTCGGCATTGTAACACAGCAACCCTTTGTACATGCAGGCAAATGGTGGATTAGGGATATAAATGTTATTATTTTTCTTTGTTTTAGACGCTGTTTGAAGGAAACTTCTCCTTCTTTGCATTAATAGACATATAAAATAACTAAAAAAACAACATGAATTTTTTCGGAGCAGTTACACTTGATTAATGTAGCCTGTATCAAATGTGTGTCGTTCATGATACAAATAATGGACCCTATATATGATTTAAGGACTCATTTGTGTTTTCTCTGTCGACACAATTCCGTCTTTGTATGTTAACGAAGAAGAAAAGATCACTTACAAATTTCTGTACTTGACATAAAACTCCTCAGACTCTTCATCTTGGTCCTCAGTCAAAGAAGGCGTCTGCAGAGACGCAGAATTAGTTGCAGCAAACATTCAGTGAACAGACCTAAGTTTGTCATCAACAACAAGTGGAGTCTGTGACTTTTTAAACATGGTGATCATACAGTTTTTTGAAGGCCATTTTAATCCCGAGAAGTTCTGTCAAGCTACAAGGAGATCATCACTGTGGACATTACATCTCTGAAAGCTGGTTACCAAGTTATTTCTGACAGAAACGGAGAAGACAAGAAATCATATTGACAAAAATGCACTGCTTCTTTACCTCCTTTTTCAACGTTCTGACTGACAGAATTTTCTCTATGATGTTAGCCTCATCCTCGGGCGGCTCCTGAGTGATGAAGATGAAACAAAATCAGCCCTTTCATTGTGTGAAACTTTTAATCTTAGACTTCAAAAATAAAAACAGGGCAAAAAAAAGAAAAACATGTTTCAAAAGTACACCACGTGAAGGACAAAATAATGTTATTATTTGTTTTTTTTGTCATCAAATATGCCAGTAAATATAATAGATAGAGGAATACTGACTTCAGCCTGCCATGCCAGAGCGGTGGCATTCAGAGCAGCTATGCGACCAGCTCCCAGAACAGCGATTGTCTCTCCATCGTCATCAACCACCTTGAAGTCCAGATCCTCATTGTACTTCCTCCTCTTGACCTGACGTACTGAACGCCTTTTCTGAAAACAGCAGAAAAAGATCACTGGATATACCTGCTTGATAAAAAAGTTGGTGTGGATCTTCAGACTAACAGAGTTGTCCAGAGCATCCTGGCTGTCCTCTCCCATGGTGACAGTGGACATTGAGGTAGTGTCGTCATTCTCCGCCGCCTCCTGTGACATTGGCTCTTGGTTTCTCCTCTTCGCTTTTTTCTTCTTCTCCACCGGCATCACACCAGGGTCTCTAAAGGTGGGCGAATCCATTTAATCTTGTTTTTAAATTTATATATATATATTTTCTTAAGGAGATTTATGTTCATCATCAAACAATAAAATCTATTACATAAGCTTCCGTAAATATCTTTGGAAAAGATGACGTACACGACAGGTAAACAGAGGAACATGACATCAAACGAGTCACAGATGTAACTTAAAACGATCGGACACCGCATTGATGTGAGAAGACTTGAGCTGAAGTTACAAGAAAAGATGATGCATCGGAAGTGACATGACGATGTCGAAGAAGAGCAGGGTGAACTCACGGCAAGCAAAACTGACGAGCACATCATGTTAATATTCATGACTATGTATTTTTAGCTCTGTGGCAGGGACTCCAAATACAACTACATAGTATATGAAGACTGAAACGGTAAGGGGGGGAGCATCTCTTCTCTGGCTATGGAGCAACTCGAAATCCTCTATAAAGAAGGAGCCCCCTGTGACCTGCTAAAAGTTCAGCTCAGATGTCACTGAATGTTCCCCTTTAAATTACTAGAGCTCTTACCTGGGTTTGCGTCCCCTCTGTTTAGGCGCAGAGGGAACAAGGCTCTTGCTATTTGCTGGGACATGGTTGGCGTTGAGATTTTGGTTGGATTGCAGCTGCCCATGACTCTTCGTGGGGAGTCTGAGGGATGGAGTTGGTGCTGCTGCAAGATTAAGTATTAAAACAGAAAACTGATTTAATAATTCAAAATATGAACACAATTGGTTGCTCAAGCATTTCACCCACGGTTGGCATGACTTTTCTCTTTTGCATGCTAAACTTGTCTTCTGTTATTTTCGGTCTTCCTTGCTCAAAATTTCGTCATTTGACCTTCCAACTTGGAAACTTTGGTGACATCTGAGTCAATAGAATTTGTCACTGGTCTGCATTAGTTATATTATCCATGACAAAGGAAACTTCAGATACCAACCTTGAATTGAGGGAACAGGAGGAAGGATTTTCACTTTGGGCTTTCTTCCCCTTTTACCAGGCACCCTAATGGGCACCTGAACTTGTCCAGATGTCAAAGAGGAGGCAGCTGATTTCCGGCTGATCACGTTCTTCACCTCCTTTGGAGTTTCTCGGCTGTCCTCCCTCCCTTTAGTCCTGCGCTCCTTTCTCTCTCTCCCCTCTTTCAGGACTTTGCTCTTCCTCAGAGTCACAACGGTCTCCTCCTTTACATCCTCCTCTCGTCGTTTCTTTGGTCTGATGCTTTCTCTATCTGTCCCCACCTCCCCCCCTCCAATGGTACATTCCCTCTTGTCCTTTTTCTTTCGTTTCTTCTTGACCCTGCCTCCCCCTCCTCCATCATCTTCCTCGCTGAAGGAGGAAGGAGGTCGAGGGCCCCCTAGCAGGTGCTTGGAGGTATGGGTCCCTGATGCCGAGCAGTGATTGGACATCAGCGAACTTCCCACTGGGGTGATGAGGCAGAGTTGGTCCTTGGGGCCCACAACCAGGTGACCCCTTGGGATTGTGGGAACGCTGGTTTGTGCGTTGTTGTTTTGGTCCGAGGCAGAGGAGGAGTCTGCAGCAGAAGAGGGTGGAGGTGTGTGCTTCAGGAGACCAGTGAACATCTGAGGATGCAAACACAACAACAATTTGTAATTTCATCCTCCAATAAAAAGAAGAAAAGCTGTCACAATCAGGTACAACTCCTTTGGCATTCACATCACAAGAGCTCATGAGTCATCATTTCAGGTCTAGCTCAAAGTAAAGGTGAGGCAGATGAGCAAGAAAACGTCTTATGCAGTTCCATGGCGAGTTCTACGCTTCATATTAGAGAAATTACTTGTCAAAAAAGCTTCCAGGTAAGAGCAAGTCTAGGATCAGAGGGGTTTTTTTTTAGGTAAATGCATCCCTGATATCCCATGAACTGTCCACTTCATGAGGGAAAGAAAGTTAAATGTAGCAGTTGAGTAAGTTCATGTCATCATAAAAGTGTCACCGTCAAAGCATAGATCAGACTTCCATGAGGCAATATCTTCACTGTGATGACAGGGGCCAGACAAAAGTTGTTATTTTAGAATGGATATTATTCAGATCAAATCCACTGACTCTGTATTAACACGTCTTTGCTGTGAGACGCTTCAATCTAATTATGGTATGAGAAGATATGAGACAAGGAATATAATATTCCAATCACAAAAAAGGGAGTCAAGACCTGATTAAATTAAAGAGTCCCTTCAGACGATCCATTATAATTTGGTGCTTATACATTGAACCATAAGGCATAGTGGAGCAAAAGTCAGGATTGAAACCTCGCAGTAAAACAAGCAAAGAATTTCACCCATAAGAGGAATTTGGGATAAAAAAATGAACTTGTAGACAAAACATATTCAGGTTTTCCCATACAACAAAAATGGTATGGGAAATCCTGGAAGGATTCTGAGAGTTCCTTCGCGCTTTAACAGGTGAGGGGTGCTCACGTTCCGGCTGTTGATGTGCATTTTCCCTTTTATAGACACAAAACCGTATGGTGTTCTGTTCCCTCACCCTGCCCAACAGATGCACAAATTGCTTGCATCTCTTTTGCTAGGATTCCGCTGCTGGCAAGTAAGCAGTCCATACACTAATGAACTGACTTTAGTGAAGGCACAAGTCATTCCTTGATTCACAGTGTGTGAAACATGGAAAAAAGCTGCCACTGATTAAGTTTCGTGGGGTCTATAAAAGCACCTCCTGTCATAAATTACGTCCATGAGCTGGTGGATGTGAAGGTCAACATATTTTGTGGCCCCTCTTTTCCTAAAATTGTTTAATTATGGTACAAGGCAAGGCAGACAAACGATCAAAGAAGTAAAAGAGGAACATAGCCAAAAAAGGTTCAAGGATGCAATAAATGATGACAGATTACAGAGGCTTCCAATCAGTAGCTCCATGTCTCATTATATACTGGCATATTCTACAAGAGCAACGAACAATTTCTGCCACACTCTACCAGGTCTAGACCGCTTTTATCTTATAAGACCAGAACCATGACAGGTCAGACTAATAGTGCCTCATTGCTTGAACCTTGAGTATGATTAGGAGGGTCAAGTATGATTCAAGGATGCCACTGTGAACTAGTAGAAAAACGTCACTGAATCACACAGTGGCCAGCATTAGAATCCAAAACTATTCCAGGTCATTTTCCAAGATGGATGAAAGATGAAGCGCCATAAAACACATATGAAATGCATGTAACCAGACAGCACAGCCCCTGACTGATTGATGAGACTAGACTGCAGAAATTGCTTTAAAAAAAGTGTCCTCCTATCATAAAAACATTTACAGCGAGTTAAATCCGACAGCTTCCCAGATGCAATTGAATCTAATGTCTCCCGCTGAGTCCTGCAGGACTCCCAGTGCCTGTGATGCATCAAGGAGCTTTCACGTGAAATTTATCTTTGATGTGTAAAATATTTTAACTACAGGAGTCTTGTCCTGTCGTTCTATATAACAGAGATTAATCCGCTACCTTAGCTGATATGACTGAAATGACAAAAATCTATAAATACAGAAACATTTTCTGGAGCAAAGCAACTGAATACCGAACTTACACCTCATACACCCTTCCATTGCACTATAATTTCAGATTAATTTTGAGCCACCCATACACATTTAAAGCTTCTTGCAGGCTACATAACACATGCCACATGATTAGGTGCCCTAGCCTCAAATGTGCTACAGGCACATTATTGAACAGCAACAGATAATGACTGAATATACCATTGAAACGATTGGCAAAAAACAACTGCTTAGGCACACGTCTTGTTCTCACTGAAATCAGCCACCCTCATCAGTTACTAACTTGACTAAAGGCCCTGTCCCATATATTGCAAATATAGTTATTACAGTTTTGCTATTTTTAGTCACTACAATCAAAACTTGAATGGTAACTCCACTATATTTAAATTGTGAGAGATTTTTTGGCAGGAAATGGAAAAGGAGTATCTTGAAACAGTGTTGGATTGCTTGAAAACATGGCATGTATTTGTAGGGATCTTTCTGCCATTGAGCTCAATTGACTTCCAGAGATCTTTTGTGGCATCAGCTGACAACCCCAAATCATCACTCTTAGGTCCTGAATGCTGAAATTAAAGTCTCTCCTGAATATTTAACATGCTCTCAGATTAACCTTTACACGACAGCTTTGAACATTTTGCTCTGACCCAGTTAGCCGCGTTAAAGGGCCAGCTTTGTATACAAGTAGTGGGAAATACTTAATCGGAAACTTACATAGGCTCTGTTCATTTTTGATGATTTTTATGAAACAAGGTTTAGCATGTGACAAAAGCGGTGCTTAGTATCTCATGAGACTCAAGTCAGAGGTGCTCATAGCTGTCGTAAATTTCCCCATCCAGAACCTGTCCAGGACGTACACTTGATTTGGTGTCAATCTACTGAGTTGGTGGACATGCCCAGTTGGTGCACAAGACAGTCAAGTCAATAGAGTATAATTGTAGCCCCAGTATAAGCTTTGAAAAGTGGCCATGTACAGTAGTTGAGGAATTCTACCGTACATGTACATAACTGTATATATATTACATAATAACCCATAAAATACATTGTTCTAATAAAAATAATCAGACTTTTTGGTCATTGTCTACTCAAATGTTCCCCTTTCCAAAAATATACAGTGCACTGTTGAACGAGAGAGATCTGAAAAACAACTTCATTTTTTACAAAAGAATTGAATAGTCTTTCAAAATTATTGATAGTCTAATCAATATTGTTCAGTCACTGAATTATCTTATAATTGTGTGTAACTAAATGGGATAAAACGTATCCTTTATTGCATCATTTTCAATTTGATTCAATTGGATAAATGCATACTGAACCCACCCGTTTAAATTATTAAATCCAACTCATTAATTAATAATACAGAAAGCGACTATTTGAATATAAAAATTATGAGAATAAATTAGAAAGTGAGTGTGATGAGATGCAGCAGTGACAATGCCATAATGTAGTGCATAGCATGGACCAGAAAGCATGTAAACTCAGTGACATGTACACCAATGAAAAAAGGAGGACGAGGTCCACATGTGGCTGAATTTCAACTATCAATTTTTATCCAAACCACTGGCTACTCAATCACTTTCACACGTGTTGGTTGTAGCCTGTCACGTCAATGTGACGGCTTGGTTCCTATGACAGCAAAGCTGAGAGAGTAATAAAGATTCTAAATCTGGCAACCGCCCGTTCCAGTGATTGTCTGTATTTAGAAACCAGTGAGGAGGACGCTCAGTGCGAAGGGGCCGATGCAGTCACAGGGGATCGACAGAGTGACGTGCATGCACGTGAAGCGTCACTTCGGTGAGGGACACCTTTAGTCTGGCAGCATCAGAACAAGTTTGAAGCAACATCTCCATCAAACACACCCAAACACACGCACACAGGCAAGCAGAGAAGACACGCAATGCCAGCTCAACGACCTCGCTGGCAGTGAGTTGGGGGATGTGAGGGCTAGCAGGGACGTTGCCATGGAAACTGGAGCAAGGAGGCAGACGTAAACACACCCGATGGTAGCATCAGACCCAGTTCAAGTAAAGTGGTCTGTCCTGATGACTTTGCATTGAGTTTCAAATATCATACCCACCTAAGTATTAATAGAATTACTGCAGAATAAAATGGGGTTTTTTTTTCCTTTTTTTTTTTTTTTTTTTCTGCTCACGATGTGAAACGCTTGTCAGGGTTTCCATCAGGATATTGGGTAAAAGGAAGAAAGCAGAGGAAAGTTCCTCTCCCAATCAGCAGCTGTTCTCACGAGGTCTGCTTCTCATGTTGTCCAGCTGCGCGCCTTGAGTTCCGTGAACGAACCACAAACTTCAGTCAATATGATGTTTTTTGGGGGATTTTTCTGCTAAAAACAAGCCAAAAACCACCATGACCATGGCCACCTTCAGGATGCGTTGTGTTATCCGCTTGTTTTGATGTTGCCGCTTCATTTACGTCTGATACTTTCGTCTGGTCATGTGAGATTTCATCTTAAAAAAGAAATCCTTTTTTTCTGAATGCATGGCAACTCTCATTTAAGCCGTGACAGTGCACCACGAACGTTTATGTAGCGGAAACCCTGAATGTCCTGTGTAGTAATACCAAAAGCACTTTTTGCTGATGGAAAACAATAGCCATTTAGTGAGATCCTGATGGAGGATCACCTTGAAACTAACTGAGTGTGTAGCTTATAAACAAGCCACTCTTTAAGCTGTGTAATGTACGATAGAAGTAGGTTTTGTAACATCAGGATTCTCGTTCCACAAAAATCCTGAGAAATCCTGAATGTGTTTGTCTATATTTCTCAAAAAACGTTTCCAACATGTCTGATCTCAGTCGATGCTGACAAGCCACAAAGAGAAAAGGTTGCTCCCAGATCCTCTGCTGAGCAACGTTGGACTTATTATGCCATTTGTGCAAAGCCACAAGCAGGAGGCCACTTTGATTTGCTCATCATCATACGGGCACTACTAGAGGCCAGCCATGACTAGTCTGTATGGTTTGTCTCATCTCACACCAAGCTTGTCGATTCCAAACTTTCCTCCCTTTCTTTCCTCAGCACATTCTTGCAGGTCATATCTGGAATTACAACCCCAATTGTGCATTTCCTCTGACATTTTTGTTCTCAAGCGCAATCTCAACAAGATACAGGGGGAAAAAAGTATAGAGCTGAAGACATCACAGCTTCGTTATGTTTGGACGGGTAGTCACCACGGCAGACTTTGGATGAGTGTAACACCTCATCCTTAGTGAAGTCTAGTGGCACCTAAAAGGCACTAGTCCTTTGACCCACACCGAACAAGTCTATAGAAAATTATTAGCTGAAAGCTTCAGAACTAGACAAAGACTAACGACTAGAATATGCTTGAGACCTATTTAAAATGGCCGAAACGGCAGAATTATAGGAGAAAAACTATAAAAATGAAAAAAAAAAAAAAATGTCAAGCAGTCCCTGCAGAGGTCAATAGCTTGCCTATTATGTTGAAGTGTTTCGGTCCAAATAGGAGAAATGGAGGTTAAACTTGAGCCGAATGTCATCTTTTGTAAGGATGAGACTGCCTGACTCACTGTTCTTCTCAGATCCATGAGTATGTGGGATGTTTGAACAGTATCGGAATAGGTGTTCAAAAGGCACCTGAATAACAAAAAAATGAATAAATATATTAAATAAATGTATAAATAAATAATTAAAACACACCAAGAATTTTGAATACAATCTCCTTGAAGAAAGATGAACAAGGACAGAGAAGCCTCAAGTCATTAGACGTTTTGGCTATAGACTTTTTGATAGGCTCATATTGATATTCTGGCTGACATGCTGGAGTGCACGCAGGCATCTGCACAAGTTTAACCTGCCAGTACGTCACCAACACTCCACTTATGGAGGCAGTTTTGGACAACATTCAACAAAAAAACTGTAGCAATAACATTAATATTTGACATTGTCAAGAAAGTCAGAAAGAATGACATTCTTTGAAGTGTTTTCGATTAAACTATATAAATCTGTGAAGAAGTGTCATCGAATGTGTGATGTGAGCTATGATGAAGGACAGAAGGTACAAGTAGGTCACTCGCATCAGGGTGTGTAACAAATGAATGACTGCTTGCCAACTGGGTTAAATTTGCATGATGCACCTCCCTTATAGCAAATTAAATCCGACACTGTGGGGCCCAAGTCAAATAGAATAGATATTCATGCCTATTGCACATTAACATAACACATACATAAAGAAAAGGTAGAATAAGAAGCATAAGCTAACAATTGAATCGATTGAATGAATCAACCCAACAAATTACAACATCTCAGCCGAGGAGCTGAAAGGTTTCAGAAAATTTCTAAAGTGATTCTGAAGCATATCCCCGCTTTAGCATTTAATGAACAGAGTAGCTTAGCAGTTCTTAACTGGAAAAAAGTTATGTCCGACACCTCTTTATTGATGTTTTCATTGTCCTTAACGCTATTAAGTGAGACAGGAAAAAAAAAACATTCTCAGTGGAACGAGCAGTGAATGTTTCAGTTTGGTGCAATGGAGAAAATACATCCGTAAAGTACAAGCTTCTTAAGGGACAGGGGAAGCCCTGTCTTGATAACTATTTTCCAAAAGATTTCTGTCCAAAGTGGATTACACCGAAAATAACACCCGAAGTGCTTGGGTGAGCCGGCATAAGGTACAAAAAACATTTTGCCTCTCATCACCAAACAACCAAACAATGACTGCTTGAACAGTCACCAATAAGGATGTGGACATATTCATAAACATGCAGTATGAAATAATTATATACGGTCAAAGCATTGAATTACAAAAATGAACAAATAAGTAATAGTGAATTCAAATTCAGCGTGGTGGTGCAAGAAGTGGAAACATGTCTCGATGACGCACTGAAGTAAGCTCCTGTTGACGTATCGACTAGGTGCAGGTAAAAAAACATGAAGGCTGGATGCTCGAACAGTGTCAGTGATGTAAGCCTGTTCTCCCCAAAAGTTGTGGATCATCATAAGAAATGAATAAAGGAACTTAAAAGAATGAGGAACAAGTGGCAAACATCAGCATCATCAGTACTCTGCAGGAAACTTTTGGCTTGAACGTTCACCTCAAAAGGGTTCTGAAACTGACTGCAATACCCATGGTTTACTAACGAAAAACAGGAATGCATCATCAAAGCAGCACAGAGAAGCAGAGGTGTAGAAATTCAGCCATAAAAGAGTAAGTTCCTTTGTTTACCCACAATATACATTTTGTACTGTTGACTGTTCTTAAGAGCATCAAGCTGATTTTGAACTTCATTTTTATGTCCCACAACATAATAATGATAAAAATTAGTGCTTCATTTACATGAATCAGATCGGAGACAAATCGCTCAAATATTGGCAGATAATTCTTTCGATTAGCTCCGAGTTAGTAACTCTGGTTGTCATAAGATGGCGCTGGTGTTTGACCTAGTTATGACAACAGAGCATTGCATGCCTCCACTTCACGGCGCATTTATAGCACATGTAAACAAACTTTTAATTATTATTTTTTTAAATAAATAGAGGGAAAACAATACTTCTTTCTAATTATGTCTTGGTAGGCTGAATGTCCGTGAGTCTTTAAGTGTGACCTAAACATGCGACAAAGTATCACATCACGGTTGAATTTGCTTCCATGAGTGATCAAGCACATGTTGTGTTTGTGCTTATGCACCATGGCTCAATCGGCTTCCACAACGCAATGCACATACATTCATACATCACTCTGCACAAATGTGCACTGGGCCACTGCATCGCTGCAAGAAAGGCCAGGCGAGCTAAGTGAAGCTGCCAATGAATCAATCATTATACCTCACAAAGACTCCGCAGTCTGATCGACACATCAGTCACCAGAATCTCAGCAGTTCCACTATCAGCTGGTTGATTGACGGTTTTTCAACGAAAAAAATGGAGTTCATGGGCCACTCGTTCTTATTTTTAGCAATTGATTAATGGGATTTTGGGGTATTTGACATTTAATTATACATGATGAAAGCACGACAACTCTACAATATGTTGGTTTTTTTTTGTTCAACCAACTGCCATGGAAATAATTAAGCGATACAAAGCAAAATAATAACAACAACTTGGTACAAAAGGTTGAATGAAGGGATATACATTCAGTACAATACTCAATAAGTCTAAAAAAGCACACATCATAGAATGAAAGTAAAACTGTTTCAGCTTGTTTGTGATAATAACTTGTCGGTACTTTCCTCTGTACTTCAGGTCTTGTCAAAGAACAGATGAAGTAAAAATGAAATTACAGTGTGCCAGAGAACTGAGCAGTGCTGAATGGGACACACAGATTACTGATAAGCATTTGTTGATGTTGGAAATCAAAACAAAATGTGACACGAACCCCAGCAGAGCCTTCAGATAATGCAGTGGATCTGTCACAGCAATGAGTGTAGACAGACACATGTTAAGTGATGTAGCGTCTGAAAAGCATTCACGTTATTATCATTGCAAAGTTCTGGCCACAGCTGTTGATTAAGAAACGTTTTCCAGTGTGAAAATAACAACTTTGTGACGTAACTTTTTAGCTGAGAGACTGCTGTGTCACCTAAAACTCTGACTCATCGTAATGCTGAGCACGATTCATTATGGTTTTAAAAGTTCATTTTCAGAGTGCAAGTCTGATAATTAAATGTCCCGTCCATAAAAACAAAGAGAGTCTGTGCCAAGGTAGCAATTGCCTTGATTCAGACTCATCCCTGGGAATTGTGCAGGTAATGGTACGTTGCGGGCAGGATTTCCATTTGTAAACTTACCATTGACACAGGTAAAACAAAAGAAAAAGTTTGGTAACAGCTTTTTATTTTAATAACCTAAAAATAAAAGAAAGCAACGGGTGGAGTTGGGGCAAAGATCTTAGGAACATGATCTGAAGTTCATGTGAAAAAACAGTTCATAAAACTGACTAGCTAGCACAATGGGGAGTTATGCCATTTATTTAGACAGTCAAGCAGCCATAACCTAATATGCTGACTCAGTACAAGTGAGCCATCAACACCTATGTTGGAAAGGACATCCCACAGTCGATTTATGATTTTATGTCTATTTAGAAGATTACGGGAATGAGAGAAATGGCAAAGATTATTATTGAAATTGAACAGAAAATAATTGTCACACCGAATGTTAGTTGTGCTACATTTCACACTTTCTCATTCATTATCTCTGTACACTTACGATGCCATCTTCAGGGACTGTGTATGCTCATGTTTAAGCCAGGGAATTCAAATCAGTGTACAAAAACACTTTGAAAAAAATGTTATCACTTTCTGGAACTTCCACGAAGGTTAAGTGCCAAAGTCAAACCACAAGTTTTATCCAAACGCAGTTGTCCTCAGTATTTTAACATAAATGTCTTTCACATCACTGTGTGTGTGTCTGTCTGTTTCCAAACCTGCTGCTTGTCCTTCTTGTGTATTTTCATCTTCTATCCTTCACTGCATCTGTTGACAAAAGACACAAGAGTATAACAATTACTATAAGTGGTAACACACATTTCAGATAGTTTCTAATGATCCTGAATGAATAAAATTGTTATCAAATACTATCATGAGGAGAAACAATTGATGTCAAACAAAAACACTACTGTGCCTTCTGTTTGGACTTAGAATTCTTTTGAGTTTCCAAACAGCAACAACAGGAAAATCCACTTTTTCTACTGTCAGTCATGATTTGTGCAAGTTTGTCATGTGATGTCATTGACTTGAGGTTTTCAAATTGGTTTCTGAGCAATCAAAGTTGTTGAGAAATTTGCATTTTGCATTTGTCACATTTACATTTACAGAATTAGAAAACACAGCATCAGTAAGCAGACATGATCATGACCTCGGTCAGAACTCATCCAGGCATACATCCAATCTGAAAATTTGATTGAAGAAAGTTTTTTTGAAGAGTTTTTTTTTTTACTTAAAAGAACAGGTCAGAGTGTGGGGCAAAAACTAGTCTGACAAGTACCATCAACTCACCACCTCGAAGGCAAATACCAGCGATTACACATTTGTCCAAAGCCATTCAGCATTTTACACTTTCAAGAATACTCAAATGGCTTGGAGCTACACACATTGGAGCCCTGACCAAGATACAAAATAGATAATAGATAAGCAGAAGAACAGAGAAGGCACATCGATGTCAATATAACCCCACACATACTCACACACTATTATTGATGGTACAGTTGTAATAAAACGTGTCAAGAACCTTTACATATGTAACAAACAATGTAATAATGTTTCAGCTACCTGTTTCAACAAAACACAGTTCTTCAACATGACTGGTTTCATCTCACAACCTCACAACAACAAATAAATGGTAAGCAGCAGCATCTCTTTTGACTTTGCTCGTGGTCAATATTATGTAGCATATAGCGTCTTTTCTTTTTTTCAGTCTAATACAGCAGAGTTTGTGATGACGCTAACCTCCAAAGCACTCTAACAGAACACTTGAAATCTGGATGAACAATCCTCAAGTGTAACATAAACATTCACAGCACACCAGAGACCAGTTTGTAAGAAGGCAAGCGTATAGACAAAGGAGGGAGAGGACCAAATCAAAGTGAACATAGAGGGTAGGCAACAAGGTGACATGAGGATCACTTCCTACCTGCAGTGGTCCAAAATTCCCCATGCTTTTAAGGATCCCCAAAACACGATCATGAGTTGGGAATCAAGACACTTGACCCCACAGGCTCCCAATTGCTAGTCTTGTTTTAGTCTAACCAACACAAAGTTGGCCTAAAGTGAGGTCAATAGAAGCCAAAAACACATTGCAAGAAGGCTGTATGTCTACTTGAATGTGAAACACACAAGAAACTTAACACCGTATTCAGTGTTTCACTTCAACACTTCTCCCAGATGTAACCCTCCATCATGGATTAGATTAGACTACCCTTTACTTATCCCAAATAAGGGAGGCTCACAAGATAGAGACAACAGGACAATAGAAAGCGCAGATACGAGAAAACAGAACAGAAAGGCAATAGATAATGTAAATCGAAATTTAAAATGATCTGCCCAAGTAAACTAGCAATTGGAGACAGTATGTACAGTGCAGGGGAGAGTAATTTCCCCATACTTTCTACATCCTCTTCATGCAGGCTGGCCAATTAGTCAGATATTCCAGTATTTTACTGAGGTATGAGCTGGCGTGTCTGTGATAGAGCACTGTAAACAAATCAGTCTGCTGTAATGATACTACTCTAATTAGAAAGATGTTTTATTATTTTTTGGGACAGAAATGATGATCAGACAAAATACTGAAAAGGTGTGTGATAAAAAGAGCAATGGCGGCACAAACCTCATTAACACTGGAGCCGTCAGATAACAGCACGCGTGGTGGGATTGATGGGTGATCAATAAGTGAGCATATGGTGACTGAGACAAGCTGAGAACTGTGATCAGTCAAGAGCTTCTGAGTGCTCTTCGCTCCTCACCCAGAGACTGCCAGTGTGCACACTCACTGCTTAATTCTCAGGCCCACTTATGCTCAATTTGAGAGCACCAGCACAACGGCAAAAGCAATGCACACTACAAAGTCTAGAGTTGTCATTGTAGCAATGACAGTTGAACATTTTATGAAGTACAACTGTAAACATTCCTCCCATTCCGCTGGACAGCCGTGATTAAAACCAAATCAGGTCAAACAATGTTGCCAGCAACACCACAACATGCACCATCATTGACATTTGAAAATATTTTTGTTTGGTCAAATGGTCTTTAATGGACTGTAAAAATAATTACAGGAGTAGAGATGCATTACAAGCAGTTGTGGTATTTCCCTTCATAGGAAAAGAAAAATGGAGGAGAAGGAGATTTCCGCCTCATGTTCCTGCCCAATAAAAAAGGACATCTGTTCATCGTGAGGGGCTTCTGGTTGTTGCATCCAGACACACCTGTCAGCTATGGATATTAAGAGTTTGCGTTTTCTTACCAGAAATGAACTGAAACGAATGTCTGTTGCTGAGCCTCGCCTTGCCAGCCATCAGTCACACAAACAAATACAAACATTGATCACATGCCAGAAGATGTGAGAGCACACGATGAGTCACGTGCGGAGGTGAGAATTTTTCTACCGGGGTTTTAACGGCTGTGGCAAAATATCTTGATCAACAATGACAAACAATTCCCATATTTCTGGATGTTTTCGATGCTTTTGCAACATTGGAAAGAGTTCTAGAACGCAAGTCTGATATCTTCTGAACGATATCTTTATTTTATATATGCGGGACTGCTGACTTTCTGGATTGGAGAATGGTTAGGCAGAATGACTCAAGGTTGGTGGTGTATATATATAAAAGTGAATTCGCAAACTCAGGTGTTTCAAAGGAAGTGGTTAACTGAATCTTCCCAGATGTAGAGAGCAAATGCGAGTCATTTTGCTGATGAGGATTCAAACTCAGTTGAGTGAGTAACTGCGATTCAAATGCAGAGCAACTTGATTTTAATCCAATACATATCTTATATACAGCGTATATCCGATACATGGCAGATCCAATATTTAATTGCTTTATCTATCTCGCCTCATAAAGGTGATCAATGCCTTTATTCACTGGCACTTAACTTTGCATATCCCAAGGGAACACATACTGCAGCTTCAAATATATGGGGCTATATGGGACAGCTTTTCACATAAATGCCATCAGTGTTTACCACTTAATTATCATTACATATTATAATATTATATTTAATAATTATATTTAGAATTCAGGGCCTAAAAAATTGAAGTTTTGTTGTGATTTGCTTCTAAAGGACGCAATAGAAACATATTTCTTGGAAAATAAAGATACCAGATGTATTTATTCATAAGGTATTTCTAGCAGATTACTGACATTTAAATAAGCATTTGAAGTGCAGATCTTATTCAGAATAAAGGTTATTATGTTATTGATAATCCAATGCTAGTACAGTGCAGCACAAGCTGTAAGTTTAGCTAACATGCAGTATCAATTTAAAAGAAAAACCTTATACTTAAAGGTATATAAAGACACATATGTATTAAAGATACCAATAGATTTAAATAGCTGTACTGACATTTCTCCGGGACATGAATGAAGATGAATAGGGCTGATAATTCTTGCCGCCGGTCAACTCTTCATGTAAGATGTTTAGGCAATTACAGATATCTACACGGGCAGCATGGAAAGTGGTTCTGCTGCCAAGGATATTCTACTGTGGACTCAGTGTGTTGATTGTGTGCCAGCACGATTGCCTCAAAGCATCCTGGTTACCTCCAAATACAAAAATCAGCCAAGAATGGAGGTAACACACTCATTTGGGAAAAAAATCAAAATGATAGCTGGTAACCCAAAATCACAGCCAGTATCATTTATGTTCACAAGGTCATGCTCCTGCGTGGGAATAGTTTTTAGCTCACAGGTCTTTCTGGCCATCAAAGCAGGGTCTTTTGTCTTGTGTTTCTAAAGACCTCCTTTTCGGATGCACCATCTGACAATCAACAGCAGACAACTCACTTCAGGGACAAGGATGAGCAGCCAGCTGTGATAAATCAGGCACCAACTCCCTCAATAAACAAGTACAGGGTGGCGCGCTAACAGAGGACAACCCAATCCCTAAAATGAAACGCAGATTGTCTTGTTTCTGCCGTGTGACGCTCCCTGGAGTAGCAAGACAAGCTCGGGATTGGAATCCAACCGAGAGATTCAACTTTCTGATCAGAAATCACAAGTGAGAGCATCTGCAGGATTTGCTGTTGACACAGTTTCCTTTCCTCCATGTTCCTGGGATGCAGCTGACCTACTACAGCGCTGCAGTGACATTGACATATTTACACTTCGCTGTGCTAAAATAAGCTCACAACTACATCTACCAGACTTCCCTTTTCTGCTGCCACCACAACGGCATAAGAACTGAAACAGTTAGCAATAAGACCAGCTGGAGCCACAGTGATCTCATAAATATTATTGGCCAAAAAGAAACATACCTCTTAAGTACTTATATCAATCAAATGCATGTACATATTTTTAATAATACATATTTTCTGTAATGGCTGAATTAAGGTTTTTGTTCAACAACTAAATTTGTTAATTATGTTTTATTTGTAAAACTTTGCAGCAGTTCACATTCTACTCTTCATTTAATCCAATGCAGTTCATTCACATTGGTATTTTGTATTGCTAATGGATTTCTATTCAATATTTTTTATATATTTTTTGTATTTATTTGTTTGGTATTTATTAGAACATGTCTTTGTGCATAATAAACATATTCTTTCAAATAATATTTAATGTAATGCAACAACGTCATTCTCAACATAATACAAGTGTAATACTCAATCCATACTAATGTAGTAACATTGGAAAAAGCTTTTTCAGATTGCACATTAGTGAGTTCAACAACAATTAAAACTAAAGCTCATTATTTATGGAAAGACTATTGAATCAATATAAATTAAAGAATGAGATTTGGATTTTGGAAATGTCTCTAGCTGAAGAAATCAATTGCTTCTTTCGGTGCACTGCCAGAACCTCCTGCAGGCTGTATTTTTTGCCAGCAAATAGCAATTCTAAGTTTAAATCCAAGAGTATCTCTTTTCCTGGAAATTTCGGCAAACTCTGACCAATGAACCACCTAATGTTCCCAAATCAGACAGGAGCTGTAGCCTTTCCGTCTGGTCCACGCAGGGAGAAGAATGTGTGCAAACTTAAGCCCATTATTTGTGCAACACCAAGACAACTCAACTGACCAGGCTGGGCTCAGGACCACGACCTCAGACTCAGAGGTGCCGATCCTAATCCTTTGTGCGTCACAATACAGTAAGATATACACCTGTTTCGTGAGAGCTATTAACAACCAGATTAAGCCAACAGAACAACATCGTCAACTCATCTGGCAAAACTACAAACTTCTTCGCAAACCCCTTTTTGACCACGTAAATATTATGGTGAGGATAAAAGACCATTGTAAACCCAGAGCATGTAAACCTTTAATGTAGTTACAGTATGTGCCCTTTGGTTATCAGTCACATGGGACATAATTTTCACTCTGACTGCAAGACAAAGGAATAACCGGAATGTTTATTACTTATTACTGACTACAAAACTATTTCACACACATCAGATGGCTATGCGACCAGGATGCAAACAAGTTGCATGACACATCATTTCCACTTTTACATTCCAACCATGTTGGAGTTAGCCACCCCAAAAATCACAGATAGATGGCAATTTGAAGTTTTGTCTTTGACTGTATTGCCATTAAATATCTGACATATAGAAGAATTCAATTATTTCTTCCAAGAACTCTTTCAACTGTCCGTCAGACCCAAAATCATGAATTTACAAATATTGGCTTCAGTGTTAAATTCACACATGATTTTCAGCTGGGGATGTTTTAAAATAACAATCAAATTAACAGTATTTTAACGGGTTAATTGACATTCTTAATGTGAAATGAAATCTACAGATTTTGTGAAGGAATGGAAATGCATATACTGTATATGGGCAGGTGTATCCCTGAAGCCTGAAGGGTTCAATAAAACGTCCCAAACAATTCCTCACCCAAATATATTTTGCAAGACTCTTTATAGTGCAGTGCTACTCCGGGGAGCACTAGAAGTCAATGAACAGAATGAAATGGACAAGATCTCAAAAACGTATATGTGCAATAAAAGTGGCACAGTCCACAGAGTCATGTGACGGTGATGGCTGCTTGAAAACACGCTCCTTCCAACGTGGCGCTAAAACTTGCTCAATACCGCAGAAGGCGAGAAAACGGAGGAATTACTATCAAGAGCAAAACGACATCACCTTACACACGATGCCAGGTCACAAGATAAAAATACAGTTTCCAAGAACTCTGAACGGGCTAACAGTCAAAACCTACGGACATCATCACACGTTTGACTGATGTGGAGAGTTGTCCGGAGTTTCTGGAGGATGGGGACAAGCGTCTCTTAAGCAATCTGAGTTTGAGTATCTCTGTCGGTGTGTGGATGATCTGGAATCCAGAAGTCACCATCATAAATGAGTCTTTATTGGCTTTCCCGAGTCCTGTGAGACCAATGGTGTGCTAAAATTCCTAGGAGTACTATAGGAGTGATTCCTGAACTGCTTGACATAAACTTTACACCAGGTCTGGAAATAGATTGCGCTCACCGGGCAACTGCGCCACGTAGAGACGATGCACTAGCACCAAAAGTTATAATAGCCAGGTTCCTCCACTTATACGGAAATACTAATCATCTATGAGATTCTATGAGATATGATGTAGTTATTCTGTTGAAACTATCTAAAATAACATACTACCTTAGTTAAATATAACTTTGCCACGAGGCGGGCTTGTTATCATTGACAGCCTTTGAATACAAGTCACGGACCATAGTATTTTTTTTAAGGACTCTTCCCATTGTTCAAATGCAGTTCACTGGACCGTTACCTGCTTGATGTTTGTGTTTTTTTTATGTCACCATGTTTGGCTACACAATGGCAGATGTTGAGATAGACACCTTTTTTCCAGTTAATGAAGTCTATTAGTATTTAAACTACCTGAGTTTAAATGTTAAGGGTTTGCAAGCACCAGTTAAGAGAAGGAAGGTGATGGCGTACCTTAATTCAAAACGTTGTGATGTGGGTTTTATCCAGCAAACACACTTGGTAGAAAAAGACAGCAGAAAACTCCGCACTAGTTGGGTAGGACATCTTTCTTCGTCACCGGGAACTACAAATAGTCCCGCTGTCATAATCAATAAACATGTTCAATATAAAATTATTAAAGAGTCTAGAGATTATTCTGGAAGGATTGTGAATACTGGTTTGAACTTCAAGGTCTCACGGTTATTAAGTGTGTATGCACCTAATACGCAACATCCATCTTTCTTTAGCCAATTAGAGTGCAAAATTAATGGGAAATTATCCAATCATCATTGGTGGTGATTTTAATCAAGTTTGGGATGTGGTACTTGATAGACACCCTTCATTAAACCCTGTCCCTGTAAATCAGTAAATTCACTAAGACAGATGTGTGAAGGTACGAGTGTAGTAGACATCTGGCGTCTGCCAAATCCAACATCCAGGGAATATACTTTTTATTCCTCACCCCATGGATCTTTCTCAGGAATTGACTACACACTAATCTCGAGCACATTGTCTTCTTCAGTTTGAAGTAGCATTGAGTATTCAAATATCTGACCATGCACATGTTGCAGTACGTCTAATGCCACGTAAGAAGTGTGATAGAACACCACATTGGTAAAATGAACTCTAGCCTTCTTTTAGATGATGACTTTAGAGGATCTCTTAGAGAACAAATCAACATCTACAAAGAGGCAAACCTACCGACAGCCACATCTAGTAATGTTGCATGGGAGGCTATGAAAGCATTATTAGAGGTCACATTATACAATATGCATCCCATAAGAAAAAAACAGACCGTAAATAGATTGGCAGAGTTGGAAAAAAATATTAAGACAGAGGAATTACATAACAAATAAGTCACCAGATACTTTTAACTCTCTAGTTCGTCTCAAATATGGATTTAATTCCATCCTCACTCAAAAAGCTCACACAAAAACAATTTGAAGAGGGGGACAAAGCAGGAAGAATGTTGGCTCGATACAAAATACATATGGACACAAGGAGTATAACAGCAATTAAAGACGTGAGAGGCCAGTTACTAACAAACACAAAAGATATGAACTCGGAGTTCAGATGATTCTATGCAAAACTTTACTCATCTGAGCTGAGGATATAACATCTTTTCTAACTGTGACTTATTAGATGCACCAATAACTGTAGAGGAGATCATTGAAGTTATCAAAGGTTTTGCATCTGGTAGAGCTCCTGGGTTTGATGGTTTTACTCCTGAGTTTTATAAATGCTATGCCAAAGAATTTGCCCCACTACTTTTAGATGTATACACAGAAGCATATGAAAATGGAACTCTGCCCACAACAATGCAGGAGGCAATAATGACAGTAATTTTAAAAGAAGGTAAGGACCCTACTGAATGCAAAAGTTACCTGCCAATCTCTTTACAGGGATATGATGAAAAGGTCTTATCAAAGTTACCAGCTAACAGGTCAAACAAAGTGATTAATTCCCTTGTTCACCCCAACCAAGTGGGCTATTTACCGCAGCGAAGTTCCACGGATAATCTTAGGCGTCTCATTGACATACAGTGGATGCATAAAAAGCCTTTGATAGAGACGAATGGATTTATTTATTTTCAGTACTCAAATTCTTCGGTTTTAGTAATAAGTTTATCACATGGATAAAACTTCTTCATGTACATCCAAGAGCTGCAGTTCTAACTAATGGGCTGATTTCAACATGGTCTGAATTGGGGCGGGGTACAAGACAGGGAGATGGAATATCCCCGGGTCTTTTCGCTCTGGCACTTGAGCCTCTTGCAATAGCAGTTCGTACAGAACCTTTAATTGCTAGTATTAAAATTGGTCCCTCGGCTAATAAATTAATATTGTACACAGACAATATCCTTATCTTCATCTCCAAACCATCCCACTCTTTGCCAGCTCTATATAGGATTATTGATACATTCTGAAATCTGTCTGGGTATTAAGTCAACTGGATGAAATCAGAAGCCTTACCACTAACATGGTATTGTTCTCGGTCCCTGTTCCAGGGTAACATGGCAAAAATATGGAATCAGAT
Organism: Synchiropus splendidus; assembly: GCF_027744825.2. Lineage (NCBI taxonomy): Eukaryota > Metazoa > Chordata > Actinopteri > Syngnathiformes > Callionymidae > Synchiropus > Synchiropus splendidus. The sequence continues at coordinate 23,494,784 of NC_071339.1, read as the reverse complement.
ACCTTGGAATCACCTTCCCGCAAATATTAACAGACCTAGCAACACTGAAGCCTTACTAATACAGGTTGAGGCAGATGTTGAAAGATGGACGCCACTCTTCTTATCCCTATGGGAAAAGGTACATTTCATAAACGCATTCCTAAATTTGTATTTCAGACCCTTCCAATTAAAATCCCCAATAAGTATTTTCAACAATTTGATAGGTTGTGTGATAAATTCCTGTGGAATGGTAAACGACCACGATTAAGCCTGTTGATATTATAAAAACCTGTGGCCCAAGGCAGTCTGGGTGTACCCAACCTGTTATTATACTACTGCTCCTTTAGCCTCAGGCATCTCGCACACTGGTCTTTGCCACATGAGCGTTAATCATTGAACATACACCGAATCAATCTCTCCAACCAATTCACTTAATAATTAATGACATCAGTCCTGCCCAAAGAGACAAACTCCCACCCGATAATGTCCAACCTCAAGTGAATATGGAAAATAGTCTCATGAATATTCAACAATGATCCACATTTGAATTCTTCTTCATGTATGTGGTTGAACTCAAAACTAGAAATTGATTTTAAAAAAAGCATTTCATTTGGAAAGAATGGGTGGAATCAGGAATAAATACTTTGGATTTGTATGAGGGAGACACATCAAAGTCATTTGCATCCTTGACACAGCAATTTCACCTACCGCAACGGCAGTTCTGGAGGGATTTACAGATTCGATATATTTTGTGCCAAACCTTAGGATCGGCATCAAAAATACCACAAAAGTCAAAATTACTTTCCATGTTGCTAAGAGCATTTGGCACTGCACATGCAGCTTCAAAATATTACTCTTTGTTGCTGGAAAAACAAACATCTAAAAGCCTATATCTCAAGTTAGCTAAGTTTGAATTGAACAACATTCTAAAGAATTAAAAGATACATTGAGAGAGCTTAAAACAAGATTGGTACAATTCAAAATTATAAACAGGACCTTCTGGTCACCATCAAGGCCACACAGAGTGGGTCTGAGAGACAGCCCCAATTGTTGGAGAAGTGAATCTGCTGTCGGCACTATGACACACATGTTGTGTTGTGGTGTGGTCCCATTGCCCAGAAACACATCTATGGACATCTATTTACCAACACATTACATTGGTTATTAAAGCAGACTTTGCATTTTCCCCCCATCTGTTTGTATTGGGTGATCCACATCTGCTAGAGGCTCTTCCAACACCTCTGGCGGAGTGGGTGCAAACATTCTTGATGCTGTGGAGGAAACTCATTGTTTCTCACTGGAAAGAAAAACAATTACCAACATTGAAATTGTGGTTTTCCACATTGGCTTCTGGCCTTTCATTTAGACTTATCAACCGATGTGAGTGATACAATGACAATTATTAATAAATCTTACCCTAATACTCATGTACTAAACTAGATCAATTTACATGAAACATCGTAAGTGACTGAATGTTCTCAGCATCTGCCTATTTCTATTACTGTTCTTATTCTATACAGATAACTGTATGTATGTATATAGGTTATTTTGTTATGTTGTTGTTGTTGCCTTTTTTGTTTTGCTGTGTCCTCCTTTATTTATCACGGTTCCATTGAAAAGAATAAAAATTGCTATTAAAAAAAAGTGGCGCAGTCCACAAAAATCATTTCCTCTCTCAACATAAAGAAATGTCATTCATTTGGTAAAACAATTGCAGTGGATTTTTTTATACAGTGCCACTCCGATTTGGGACAATTGCAGGAAAATTATACGAAGCCATAGCATTTCATAGTTTTCTATGTTTTTGGCTGAAAACACTGGATGAAAGACCTATCCAACACAGAACATGTGCTAATACAACTGTCGCTATGTAGACAGAGCTTAAATGAACTTCTAAAAACCTACAAATGAAAATGAGACCTTTCCGGCTGCATCATCGCTGGTGGAGCAGCAAAAGAAAAAATGTCTTGTCACAGTGCTTCAGTACGATCTTTGCATATCGCTTTTTAACAAAGCATGAGAATGACACAAACTGCAAATTGCAAACTGTGACATAGTCACCAAAGGTTCCCACTCTGTGCTAAGTTTTGGAAAAATGTCAGCTTTATAAACAAATATTGCATCCAACACTAAATGGCGGTGGATTTGGCAGATGGCAATTCCATTTCAACATCAGAATCCCTTAAAAGGCACATTTACAATGGAACATTTATGTGAGATAGATGAGCTTCAAACAAATGTATAACTTTACACAGAATGCAAAAAACAACTTCATTCAGCACTTTGGGATCTAATTGAGGCTGTATACTATAAGACAACACACAGCAATCACACATGGCTGCAAACTGAAAAAGATAGGAATGCGAAAGCTGAGCTATGCGGCTCATTGATGCTACTTAGTTGAGCAAATGAGCGCCCAAGAAAGCACCCAGCTCTCACTCTCACTCATCTATGTAGAAAATAAAACACCAACAGAGTCACAGAATGCCATGATAATGTGAAAAATCTACAGCATCATTTCATTTATAGCTACTAACAAGAAAAATCTGTGGAGTCCAGACATGACAGACGAGACAAGAACTACTGATACATACAATTTGATGTGACCCAGACCTGAGGCTAAATGATGCCAAAAAGAGTCCATGGTATTCTCAAGCATTTGATGTTTCAGTAATCTTAACTTTCACTGCTGACAAAGCAACAAATGCTTTACAAGAGATGCAAATGGTGATGTTCTAATATTATAAATAATATTGGGTTATTAGGTTATTATAGGGAATAATATGTTTGTGAATTTTTAAAAATCTTAGTACCACAAGTGTTTCAGATTATTGAAATGTTGAGTTACTATACATTCTCAAATACTGAAAACAGTCTGTTAATACTAATTAAATAGCAATATATAAAAATTTATTGTTTGGCAAGTTACATACTTTTCTTAGCTATTTCACCAGCATTACCTTTGCGTATTGATGTTTTTTTATACAAACGTTATCTTGGGTTTTTCAATACATTACATTTAGCCTTAGTTCTTTGCATTTTTTTTAATAAAGACACACTTTACTCATATGCTTGTGGTGAAAGTAACAGCCAACACACTGTATCCAGTGCGTATACGAATTATGCCTTCATTCACAACCAAAGCCCTGACTAAAAGAAAAACACTTGGGTCGGAAATCAGAAATAACACACAGTGGTTGAATACAATAACTGTCGCTCCCAAAAACCAAACTACAAGCACAACAAAACAGGAAGCAAAACAAACAGGAAGATTTAAAAAGACAAAGTAACATTTTTTAAGAGAAACATTTGCCATTTACTTACTCACACTTGCAACCTGCATAAGTCACTTCATGGAAATTTGATCACCAATGAGAGCCCTACATTGATTTGACTGATTTACCTGGATCGACAAAATATATTTTGAGTGGGTGGCAATGGCCTCAGACTAAAAATAAAAAATACAAATCTTTAAATATTTATAGGTCTTTAATTTATCTATTACATGTATTGTACATTTTATAAACATTAGAATTGATGCTTGAGTGAGACCCGTGTTATGAGTGTGTTATGATTTCTTGGTGTCCCCAGAAGGTAGGAGACTCAAGGCCGAGCTGATACATTTAAACGCCAACAAGCAGTCTTCACAAGAGCTGGGTGGGGAAAGGGTGCATGGGAATCTATTATGGAATAGTTGTCCTGATAACCAAACAAGTACTGCATTTTTTTAATGACCAGTCGGGTCAATAAAAAAAAAAGATGCATATATAAGTCGCACTTGACTTCTAAATGTGTTTCATCAAAAAACAAAACAAGGAAGCAAGGGGTGGGAGTTTTTGACATCTATTGCACTGATGCCAATAAATATACAAGTTTTTAATCATGAGAAGTAAATAAATATCAATTATATGCAACTGCTGTCACTGCACTCAAACTTTAGTCCCGCAAGCAAAGGCAGTTTACCTGCCTCTTGTTATATTTCTCACACGATTTTCCATTTGAAAACACCAAAAACACCATTGTCGTGTACACTTCAATGCTACGTGTTGTGTATTCTAGTTGTGATGCATGTGTGATCACAGGAGATTTCTGTTTTAGAAAATTGTGTTCTGAATCACTGTTAAGACAGACTCAAGATGAGGAGGATGCATCACAGACACAATGAAATATTTAATTCTTGGTCATGTCGGTCAGTGTGAAATAACAATTAAGAACTTGTGAAATTACATTCTGTAATATTTCAGTCAGAGGACCAGTCAAACCTTTGAGGAAAACTTATGGTCCAGAAAAATGAATACGGTAATAATTGGTTCAAGGGATCAACAGATCAACAAACGATGCTTCCGATTAATTTGAACTAACTACTTCAGATTTTTTGATAATTACTGATAATTACTGTACGGCTCTTGAACATCAAAGAAGAAAATTGGGATTTTATCCCTCATCAAGCCTTTTTTACATTATAGGCAGCAGATTTTTTTTCAATTAAAATATTCCACGTTGAAATCATCATTTCAAAAACTGAGCTTTAAAATGGTGAGAGATAAATGCATTAAACTATGCCCCGAACCTTGGAAGGGGAATTGGGGTTCTCCCCAGCGCTCATGGCATCATACAAGCCTCATACGCTGGGAAAATCCCACCATAATCCTGGAGGGAAGCCTGCAAGTACATTCACTCGTCTAGTTTGTATATTATGACATCACTAGGTGGCAGCCATAGTGAAATACATACGTTTTACAGATGTTTATCTGATTAGCTGATGATACTCTTCCCCATCTCTCAAGCAACAATGCCGGGACCGTGAACACTGCTGCAGTCTTTTCTACTTGCTTCTGCCACAATTTCCTCTTCAGAACCCAAGTGTCAGTCAAATTCACTCCCCAGGTCTCTTTAATGTTCCTACTATGAAACTACAACCTCCCACATCTCCTCAAACGGGGTGGTTGTTCATTTCAGTTTATGCCACGCTTTGATAGAAACACGCCCACAAATCCTGCCAGATTGAAGTTTGTATACAGTAAAAACTACATCAGGTTCCATATTTGCAGCTGGGATTGTGTATATGCCTTGGTGGCTCCCAAAGGGTTAACAGGTTAAGTCACACATATTGGGGAGAATTCCATATGATGGTGAGGATATTGAAAACATCCCAAGAGGAGCTCTCAAAAACGAGACAATCGTGGGAAGCATCTTTGGAGGCATTCGCAACAGAGCCTGACGACTTGTTGGCACACTTAACTGACATGATATCATGTTTTTTGTCTGTGCAATCATGTGTCATTAACAGACAACAGAGGTTAGCCCTTTGTTTCACCTGGCCAGGTGTGTGCCGGTGTGCGTGTTACTAAATGACGTTGCATTTATCTCTTTGATGTCATTACTGATATAAATGAGTGAAGAAGCTAACAACCTAGCTCGCACCAGTGTGTGGGTTTTGGCTATTATGAATGCTAACAGACGCAGGGGCTAACCGAGCTAGCTGATGTTTGCACAAGTTGAGGGAGGCAGCTAGAGAGGAATAAAGAAGTTCCCGGCAAGCGAGAAAGAGAGCGAGCACGGGATGTAAATGACAAAAGGCACCAAGCATGAGGAGAAACGAGAGGCAATGCCCCCGTTGATGTTAGCAGCGTAGCAGCCGAGCTAGCCTCCTCCGCTAGCGCAGTAATGTCACCGCATCGCTGGTGTAAATACATGAGAACAGCCGCGCTCCTTACACGTGTGGACGCTAAAACTCCTTCCCAGGGACGTGTCCCCTCCGACAAACCCTCCCCTGCTGGTAGCTCACCTGCTCCGGACAGCGGACACACGCTCTCACCGGCGAGACATCCCCCCGGTTGGCCCGAAAAACACTGGCGCTTTTTATTTCCAAGGACACAAAATCGCCATGACAGTTTAGAAAAATGCATAAAAAATTAGCAGGGAGGGGAGGGAGGAGGGGTGAGGAGGAGGAGGAGGAGATGGGAGGCGGGGGAGGAGAGGAAGAACTCCGTGCAATATCAATTTAATCCACATAAAGCCGCGGCAGCACCGAGGAGTTCATTGAGACTGCGGACTGCGATACCGGGTCATATATGTCCCTCTCACCGCGGCCCCGTGTTTACCAAGCGGAAAGATCTCGCTTAAAAATGGCCACTGCTGCAGCCCACAACACAAACAGCTCTTTTGTATATATTCTGAGGAAGTTTAACGGCGGCGAGGCTGCCGAACTTTGCCATCTGGATCCAGTCGCAGCAACGCGTCCACATTCTTCTATTGGCTGCAGCAGACGGGCAGCTGGACGCGTTCATGTTTCCATTGGCCCCGCAGCTGTCAAGCAAGCCGAGCCGGGTTTGTCTGAGAGACCATTGTGTGCATTTTTCTCAAGCTCTTCCTGGTGAATCACGTTGGTGTTGCTGTTGTGGGACGGACGCTTGAACCAGGAGCTCAGTGCGCAGCCTGGGCGCATCTGGTGTCAGTGACCGTCGGAGGATGAAAGCGGTGTCACCCAGTGTGACCCCTATATGAGAGCTCTTGGATGACTGTCTGCTCCCGTTACCTGAAGTGGAGACATTGAGATTTTTTTTCCCCTTCCCTTTTGGACAGTGCTTGGGCATCTATTGAACGAAGTAGAAATGCCTACCTCATCATTTTATATGGAATAGCGTTACTGTTTTTGCATATGTATTCATTATTTATAGAAAACACATTGAATATGAATATCAAGATGAAACACTTAGCACACTCACGTAATATATTGAAAAATGTCTACATTTATTCGTATAATCAGAAAATAGTGTTTGTTTTTGTATCTTTTCATTCCTATGTATATTGGTTAAAATAAGAAAAAGTCGTAAAATAATAGTTATGGAAAATAACCAGTAGTTTTAACGCAAAGCTATTACAGTGAACGTAACCATTACATCCTGTCAAACAAACAATGTATTTTTTATTTTTATTAATTGTTTAATTGTGTATGATAAAATGCTTAAATAAAGTTGTACAGGAATTTTAAAGTGTCTCATGGATAAAAAGAAAACAAAACAAAATTCCCAATTTGACACTGAAAATCATATTGACCATTAGAAAAACAGGTTTGATAGAGGAATACTCATAGACTGCAGACACCCACCAAGCAGCTCATTTTCTCCCATGTTGTGATTGTCCCCCAGCATTATTGACTTTCATGATTAAATGCGTCATCAGAGACAACCAAATTTAAATGTGCTCGATATATTTCAATAATCATTTTTTCAATTAACAATGCATTTCATCTTAAGGGTAAATAACTTCCGCAATGCCTGTCCGTTAAAGTCTGTCAGCAGGAATAAATCCAGCTAATCTGTCACTGTCATGCTGCAAAGTTCATGGACACTGATGTAGCTGCAGGAATATATTTTATTTTTTATCACACTGAAATGTTACCAATGTCAGTCCGATACCGGGCTTGAATACTCGTAGAATGGCCAACTATACCACTTTACAGCAGTGCACAGTCTTTGAATGTTGTTATGTGACAATTTTGTAAAACCTGTCTTTATACTGCAGTAAAACTTGTGACCGTCACCCATGTACAAGAAGAACATACTGAGGAATGTTGTTCAAATATATATATGGATAAGAAAAAAAAATCAACTTTGTGTAATGGTGCAAGTACTTGGTATAGGTATCGGTGAGTACTCAAATGTAAGTACTCTTACACTACTCGCTTTGGAAAAAAATTGAATCAACGCATCCCAACTAAAAAGTTAATATCATAATGTTCAAATTCTTACAAATCTGATTTTACATTGTCTCAATAATTGTTAGTAGTTATTTAGTTAGTAGAATCGTACTTTTTGTGGGTAGAAATATTTATTTGCAGACAAGAGACGGCTCTTCCATTAATTCCAATAATTTAGCACTTCTTTGAGGTTCTGAATTACAACCAAATGGTAAAGTCCAACAGTATTAATCATATTATATATTAACATGGAAAATGTCAATGGAAAAGAGCACACTACGTAACACACTAAGAAACAAATGCATTCATTTAATTAAGTCATTTTCACAAACCAAAATATACTAAAACATGTTCAAATGCATTGTTTGCCAATATAATTAATTTAATTTAAATTTAATAAATTTCACTTCATTTCCACTACTGCTGCAACTGTAAAGACAAAAATCCAAAATGCATCAACTAAAAAGGGAGAAAAAGTAAATTCTCCCACTCACATGCCTTTTAAAAAGTGTCTGAAATCAACCAAATCACAACTTTTTTAAATTTTCAGTCACAAACTATTTTGTTTTAAAAGGTGGAGGAACTGTTCTTTAAATCTTTCTTGACAGTTCGGGCAGGTGTAAACTGAGGAGAGTGATGTCCAGGATGACGGGACCAAGCAAAAAAAATCTAACAGAATTTTATTATTCAGAATTTTTATTGGAGCTTTTTCATCATTTTCAACTTTCAGGTTGCCATAATCCCTCCCCTCTAGCTATGAATGAAAAAATATTTTCAGAGCGGTTTAGGATTTGTGGAAAAAAAAGTCCACATCTATCTGGTGCAGACGAGGAGGAGTTAAATCCTCCTGCATCTGTTCCACGCACCCCTGCAATCCCCACTGATCCCACTTCCTGCTTCTGCGTCCTCTTCCAACCACCCACCCCCCCCTTTTACTTCCCTGGCCGGAAGCCCAGAGCGGAGGAGGAGCAGATTTGGGTTCTATTTTCATCCCCAAAATCTGCTGTGGAGTTCCTTCTCACCCAGAACTAAAAGTCTATTTGCAGAATTGAAAGTGTACTGAAACTTTAAACACCCTTCATAATGTGGCCTGCCTTGCAGGTTGTTGGTTTTATTCCTTCTCGGCTAATGCCTGCGATCGGTCTGTAGGTCGATTCAGATCTCCTTTTTCCGCTCCGTGACTTGTGAGTCAGATGACTCAAGAATATGTGTTATTCTTTCCTGTTCACCGTATAGAAGTAGAGATGAGTATCAGCACCTTCAACTGTCAGACCATGGTTCTTGAAAGGAGAGTTACAAGTTTGCACTAAGTACAAAATGTTCTTTGTTATGTAAAGTTAATCAGTCATATAGAAATCAGTACACATTTTTGATATTAAAAACTCTGAAACTTTGAAACTAATTCCGAAGTAATGGAAAGAGAGCTCAGCCAAAAACGGTTTCCTCTCCATGGCTCTCACCACCGTCTGCTGCTGCACCACACTGGCCCGAAAATTTGCGTCAGAAAAGTCCTTTCGTCACCAACTGCTTGGATTTCTTCAGACAATGGCACAGGCTGGCACCAAGCCTGGCATGGACACTAGCAACAAAGACAGACTCGGATGACCCATTCCCTAACAGACAGGGTTCATTTTGCAGAGTCAGCATGTGGGATGCTATTGTAGAAGTGGCGCTCCTATTTGGCCCAACCCGTTCCTGCTCTTTCCAGCACCACTTTAAACACAGTCGATTCATTGATAGCTCTATATGAGCCACAGAGGTGAAGTCACGAAAGTTTTTTGAGCCCAGAGAAACAAATTAACAGGATTTCTTTGTGATAAAAAAGTGTATCCTCAGTTACACACACCACGTCGCAATGTGATGATGTGAAACTGCAGCCAAACAAAGGCCCAGCTGCTGCTGCAGTTCTCCTCTGGCAGCCATGTTGCTTCCACGATCCGGTCTTGGGCTGTTGCTATAGTAACAGATGCTGATCTCCAGCATTCGGCATCACGCCATGGCACCGCAGCAGAGGACACAGGAGCATATTTTCAGCAGAGATTTAATTGTTTTTTTGGTGGGGAAACACGGCATGCTGACATCAGTACATGAGGTACATGTCCTAACTCAGTTTGGACTAATCAGGTAAATGAGTGCAAAAGTTTCTATATATTTATGAAACACATTTGACCACTGGATTCGAAGTCTGGGTTGCTACTGCGATTATTTGTTACTGCATATCATTGTATGACGGTTCAGAACTTTCCCGGGATGAGTCATAGATCAGCTATAAAAGCACTCAGAGAGCACACACCTCTGCCAAGCAAGGAGTCATCTAATCTTTGTAGTTTCACCAGGACAACCACACTACACGTGATCTTACAAAAGATCCAGGTCGCCACCAAAACGTTCTCATCTCTTCCATGTCTCATTTACAAGAGATCAGTTCAGAAGATCTCTAAGAGCCTAAAACTGAAGTGTGAAAATGACCTGGTAATCCATTTTCAAGGCCCCATAAAGGAGAGGAAACTTTTTAAAATCCTTCCTCATAAGTATTCTGGTCATGTCAGTTGTGTCCCTAATTTGATACCACCTTGGCTTATTTGTGAAACTAAGCTATTCAGGATTTTTTTCTGCCCCCATTTCATCAACAATGTGAAGTTAAGTCACTCTGCCATATAGGAGTCCAACTACCAAGTAAGGATAAGTTGAAATACAGTGCAGTATTGGCAAAAAAGAAACATTGTAGTTTAACCAACAGAGGTCGCCATCTCTCTTCTACCGAAAGTCAAGCGAGTTCATGGGAGTTCAGCTCCGGTCGGTATCCTGGTCACTGTGACATCCCCCCCAAAAGGACGGGTATATCAATAACTTGACCACTGTATAAACCATGTAAATTAGCAGATTTTTCTGTCCTTCTATAGCCCTGGGTTTCACACTGTGCCACATCCTGTGTTCGACAAGAGTCTCTTCCAAAAAGCAGGTATTCCGCGCACAACAATAAATGTCATGAAGAACGATGGAGCTGTTACATTCGCGCATTCACAGAAAATCAGCTTGAACGTATTCCTGCACGAAACTTCACGCTTGGACGGCGAGGACAAGCGAACAAACACAACAAATGCTCAGTCAGTTATTTTGAGTGTGTATTTAAGGAGTGGCGGCCTGCAGACATGTGATGATGAGCTCCTCTCTTCCTCCTTATCTCTGCCCGCCGTTTGAGTGCATGTGTGTGCAAAAATGTGCGAGCAGCTGAAGTAAATATCACACATTTCTGCGTCGGCTCTAATCTGATATCCACAAGGGTGTGTCTTCTGAGCATTTCTCAAATGAACTCTTAACCAGAAGCTTCCACTGATGTGTACATGTGACATCATTGACTTGGTTCTAAAAGAGGGAAGCAACACGGAAGAGGGGGGGAAAGTGCTGCAGCGAGGGATCAGCCTGAATCAAACATGAAATTTAGGACTCCATCGGAGCAGAAGGGCGGAGACTGGCTCGATCTGAGGTTGTGCAGTGGACTGAACACAAGGCCAGCCATCAAGTGGATGACATTTGCCACAGCAAGTCACTTGTTCCATAGAGCCGCATACAATCTCCAACATTAGTCCAACGTTTCCGCCGTCTCTCCTACCCAGCTTGTCTCTAAACTTCCCCATGAGCCGATCCTCTGATATACTCATTTCTGACCTCATCCTTTCCTAAACACCCCAAATATTAAAACCTCAGATTTAACAGAAAACTTTGAAATCCTATCTCAGTCTGAACCGCAACCATGGTTGCTCTGAGCCTCCAGAGGGTCAAATCAAAGAGAGCTTACAACCTTTCCAATGAAGAGTTGCTTTACCGTACTGTACTATGTTGACTTGTGTTGTAGGTCATTGTTCACAGTCAGTTCAATTTCATTAATAAATTAAGCAGTAAATTCAATGCTAGATTACGTCTGGTTCTAGCACCAGACTGGTGAAGTCATCTGAGCCATGGCTTTGTTTGTCTGGAATTTTGGGATTGTTTTGTCAGATTACTTTTACTTTTACATATGAATGTGGCTTTGACAACAGGAAGGATGCAAGCCCAGGATGCTTTTGAGTCTTACTATTTTTATTACGTTTGATTTGACTTATTTACTTTTCTTTTTTTCTGAGCTTTAGAATGGCTATAGATGATATTTCTCCACTAAATGAAACTGATTCCATCTTGTAAACCTCCTACAACGTGAAAAAATGTTGTGATAGTACTGAAAGGACATCATTTTGGGGACTTGTTAAATTCCTGTTTTTACTGTTGTTTGTCTGTGAAGATTTTAAAACAAGTCTTTTTTATTTTTATTTTTATGCATGTTACAAAATCAATTTTCAAATTCAAATTCAGGGCCACAAAATACAATTGGAAACAGTGAGGTCAGACAAAGCTCAGAAGTGTACCCCAAGTCTGCCAAGATCCACGCCCAGCTGAGAAAGCGAGAGGGGGAAGGGCGGACCAGGAGAGAAGAGACGAGGAGGAGAAGGAGAGTTTGGGAGAGTCAAAAGTAGGAGCAAACGTTCCTTGATCCTTGAAGAGCAATTTCAAAAGAAAGAGCAGGGGTGAAACATGCAAAAGAGGAGCAAAGTAAAAAAGCAGCCAGGAATATGGAGGAGAGAGATTGAGAACACTGGAGATGATGTAAATAATATGAATATTCAGAGCAGAGAAAGTGGGGTAACTATTTTCCTAGACTGAACAACAGAGAGCCAGTTGAGGAGGAGAAAGAGGAGGAGAGAAGTGTGAGTGGGGACGAGAGGAAACTGCTGTAGCAGAAGTTCTACTCGCATTCAGAGTGGGCAGCTGGCAGCATAGAAACACTAGCACACAGGCAAAAACAAACAGAAAGGATGGATTGGACCCCACCACTGACTTTGTATGGTGTGGAGTGCTGTGAATAAAAACCCGGACAAAGTGGATCATCATCCATCAAGTGAGTTTTTCAGCCATGATTTGACTTATTGGTGTTTTATCTATGAGTCAGCTTTACTTTGGATATAATAGGACAAAAACAGTCTCATGCTCAATTGTACTAGGGCTATTCTTTTGTGACTGAAAAGAAATATTGCTAATGGGTGAGGTGCTGTTTAAATTAATTATTGTTGGAAAATACAGATTGTTTTCTTCTTTAATCATTGAAGCAGCACAAAAATGAAAGGATTTTAAGATTTTTTTGTTTTATAGTCATTAGTAGAAGGGGGAGGAACAAATGAAAACTAAAAATTACTATAAAATGAAACCAAAGATACATGTATGTCATGAAGTCTGTCATAAATGAGGAAACCTAATTAACAACATAAAATACAATCTATATTAAAACATGGGGAATATATTAACATATATATATATATATACACATATTTAAATAACAAAGAGATTATAGTCAAGCCCAATTCAAGTAAATATAAATAACAGAAAGTTTTCCATCCATTAAATGGCCATGAGTTCAGTTTCTCATGAACTCTCACTGAGTGCGGCTCGAGTTGACAAGCGGCCAAAGATATATCAACACAACAACTCGGGTCATGATCTCCCCCACAATTCTGCTCTCCTAGATTCTGCTCGCCCCTTTCTCTCAGCGGCAATCTCACTTTGATAGTACATTTATTTCCAGGACGAGTTGCAGTTTTCTCCCACGATCATCTTTTTTTTCTCTCTGAATTTTAATTACATCCAGATATCAACTATTCCTAAACTCCCCTCTTTATATCCCTTAACTGCTGTTTTGTCAGCATCTTTGAAAGCAATTAACCATTCATGACAAATATGAAGACATAATATTGAATGGATGTAATTCAAGTTAATGAGAATGAAATTGAGTTGACGATAAATAAATAAATAGAAATTTGTATTTAAATAGCAAATAATATGCTGACAGTTGAAGAAAAAGATATCCAGTGGGGCAGACATGTTTTTTGGAACATTCCTCCAGCAACTCTGTAAATTGAGAAGGACGTGAGCTAGGGGGTTGTGGGGTCAAGTTCAGCACGGTCAGGAATGTTGAGATGGTTCTCCCTGCGTTGTTGAGAAATAAATCTGTGTTATGTTTCACTCTACGACGCAGTAAAACCCACTCTCACTTGAACCAGCGCTGCTTTCAATTAGCCACATGAGGTATGTCGCAGGTCTTCACACACACAGCTCATCTTGCTCGACTTGAGGTGCTGGCCTCTCCAGAGGAGTACAGCAGATGTCCCCTGCACAGCAATCTGATAATAGCAGATTAGATTTGGAAACAAAAATATTGAAATTTGGATGAAAATAAAAACACAAGGGATCAAGGGATCATAGTGGGAACGGACAGGAGAGTGCCAGATTTGGTCAAAAGGCAGTACTGCAGGATTGAAACATACATTTTGTCATGTTAAAACAGTGTCAGCAAAACTGCTGTGGTGAAGGATGCAATCTGCCAAGGACTAGCAGCCTAACCTGAAAGGGAACTGCTGTTTTCTCCCCAACATGATACATACCGAACATATGAGGACAACACTGAGCAAGGTGCATTTCCGCTGCACTTGCAGCACTTTTATAGCTGCAATAAATGTCAATTAGTAGTTCACAACTGAGGATTTGTCCTTGAAATAACAGGGGAGGTTATTATAGAAAATTTCCTCCTGAACTCACGGTGATAAACTTTTAGAGCTATTTTTGTAGACATACAAAGCACACACACAAAGCACACAATAACACACACAGGCTCTTACAGGTACACCCACGTATATACTACATGAATTCAAAACATATATTGACATACACACACACAATGGAACATACACCACACACAGTGGCCACACTCACACTTTATCACAAGTGCAATTCAAATACTCACTCATCAGGGATAAGGAGCACAAACGTGAGGCAAGTGTCTGAAATGACAAAATGCATACATAGAAATCTCTTTTTAGTGTAAACAAAAAAAGACACTAAAAGAGGGGTGATGTCCCAGTCATCCCAAACTCAATACGCACATACGCACGCGACATGGCAGTCACACCTCAGGTCAAACTAACCAGAGTTCATCCAGACTCTGTACTGATTTGTGGGTCTCGGGAGTCCAGTCAGACACAACTTGGTGATTCTGAGACACACTTCAGGTCAAAGTTCAAACTCATTTATCCATGTCTGAGAGGCGGGAGGTTGAAATTCTGTCTGCACACATCAACTTATGCGAGGATGAGTAAACAGTCAGATATTTAAAAAGGTACAGGGGACAAGATTGAGGCTGGTGGATTTTAAAGATGTGTCACATGAGGAGAGCATACAAACACCAGATAGGAATGACTCATCCTGAATATGTCAACAGAGATCATAAGTCCATATGGAGTTCAAATAAACCTGGAGATGTTGGGAGTTAAAACAAGAATTATTATTCATACTCCTCCATTACATGAAGCTGTATGGTGAGAGGAAATCCTACCAACACAAAATGGTTCTTCAACATCGGCCCGAAGAGCCCAACACAGACGATAAGCTCCATCATGGTGTTTATCACCTTGCAACAGACGACTCCTGAGGCTCCGGGCTTCTCTGTTTACTCCTGATATGAGATAACGCAGTCATCCCTGAGTGTGCCAGAAGAACCAAACACTGCAGCCTATGAGCACTGTGACGAATTACTCCTTAATTAAGCTGATTAACTTCAACAGTCACCATCATGTCCAATAGATCACAAATGAGGTGATTAACTTTTCAGTCCAATAACGGTGGGACGCCACAGACAGATTTGTGGAACACATATTTTGCCCTACTTTGTTTGGGGATGAACATCTTCTGAACTCTTAAGTAAACCTTGTTCCCTCCTAAACAGATGTCGGTCAGATGTCAGTGATATGGGTCACATACGGAGATGTATCTACCAGGCATTCACAAAGCCCTGGTTGTGTTTGTGGTGGACATTTGAATTTGTTTGACAGCTGAGATGTGAGATTTGGGCGACCAGATGGGCGACCACCCACCTGGACCCAGTGGTTTTCCACAAAGGTTGTGTATGTGTGTGCCTGTGTGAGAATGCAAAATATTGGAAAAAGCTTTCAAGACACGTCTAGATTTCCTTTTTTGCTGAAAGCCCAGTTTGGTCAAACGTCTATGCAGTACTTCAGATGGACTCACAATTAGTACACAAAAACCTACTGCCAGGTAACCACATCAAGTGCACGCCTCACATTTCCTGCAGTGCTAAACTCTGATCCAGATTTCAGTCCAGACTTAACGCATCAGACGCTCAGAATTGAGGTCATTAAATCACACTTCAGCACCCCAAACCCACCAGAGATTTCTCGCTCTGGTTCGGATCACTGCTGCATTGCTGTGAGCTCCAGGTGCAGGAAGTCGAGCGACCCACTCACTCTTCTGACAGTCTCCTCGGCCCAGGTCCTAACCGGAGATTTCTACTGCAGCTGTCTAAAAAAACAAAACAGTCCAAACACTGTTTATTTAATGGTCATTGGGAAGAATTACATCAGAGTTAACAAGATTGAGTACTTTTTCATTTAATCATTGAATATTTTAAAGGTCAACTCAGTTGAAATTTGGAATAATCTGTTCCGCTAACCTCCACAAGATTTTGTAATTCCCCGCAGCTCTGGAGTTCTGCAAGTATTACGTGATGTTTACCTTAAGTTGTCCCGCTGAGCCTGAAGTCAAAGTGTGTGATGGTAACATGCTGTGCTATATTTTTACAACCACTCATTTTATAATATCAAGTATCTATGAATGCTTCAAATACAGTAAACGTTTCCAACATTTGAAGCAGGAAATCATCGTCATGAGAAGGATATCAACTTGGGACTTTGAAAACACTTAAAGGGAAAACACTGTTCAACAGCCAGATTTATTTGTAAAGCTGTACCACGTTGAGACTGATTTTGTTTTGCAGGGATAAGGGCAACGTTTCTGGGCTTTAATATTTTAGAGAACTTCCGGTTAATTCAACAACTTCGTACTGTTACGATGATTTAATCACCCAATTTGTCTCGTATAAAAGGGACATGTTCCGGGGATTTACCTGGTTCCTGAAACACACATAAGTGTGTGAATATTTATCATTTCATATGGAGGATTCTGAATAATTTATAGAGGTATTTACTATTGAAAAATAGTGAGAGAAATATGTAGTACCTCACAACAATGGTAGCTATGTAAAAATTGATTTTTTCATTTGCAGTTCTATTTTCTTTTCTGTCTGTTTGCTTCTATGACGACATTGAACCAAGAAAAAAAAAGTTTATTAACAAGTTCAGCACTTGACGTCATATATTTTCACTATATACTAATGAGCTAATTACTAACTATTCTAGAATTCTTGCTCCGTATTATACTTGTAATGTAATTTTATGTTGTGAGATTTAGGTATCGCAACATACTTGGGAACTTTATCTTATTAAACGAAGAAGAAAGCAATATGGTTAGGTGTATCTTGCATTTTGTTAATAAATGTTAAATAAAAAGTTACCATAAGGCAATTATTATACCATCACCATGATCGCTGATATATTTTTTGAGTTTTCTCACCATGTTTGACCGGATGAGATTTATTCATCTAAATTGCTGCTAGCAAAATAATAATGCGGATGGGATGGTTTCATCACGCACCATTGCTTTCCCGAGCCTCTCATGCTAAACAATCCACAAAACAAATGGCTAATCTTAACCAGCACAACACAAATGCATAAGATGCCCACAAGTAGGTGTGTTTCCAAGAATTAGTCCCTACGAGTATAGCTATACAAGGACCACATATGCAGGTCTGGTCATACTGAGCTCACATGCTCGAGCAGCCATATGTTTTAAATTTGGTGTGTGCACTATATCGTATCTGTCGATGGTGCAGTTTTGTATCTGTCAGATGCTCCAGATGTGTGCGTCCTTGGAGGATGCAGAAATGAGCGGCATGCGTGTGAAAGAGTTTTATGTCAATAGATTGCAGATTTACTTACTTTAGAGTCTTCGGCTGGAAAGCACACTGATCCTGAATGTCAACACACAAGACAGCACACTGCAGGAAGTTATTGGGTTGATCAAAAGAAGAACATAAAGAGAAGACTGGAACATGCTATTTAACGAGGGACGATAGCAAAGAAAAGAAAGCAATGGAGCCGACATGAGGGGAGAAGTTCGAAAGTTTAAAGATGCCTCCTCACAAGGTTATTGGGGTCAAAGTTGAATCACCTACTTTGGAAGGAAAGGTGACATTATTTTACAGATTTGTTTGACAGTCTTCATCAAAAGCAGCTTTAGCAGTGTGTAGAAAAATAAACTCAAAACAAACTTGATCATGTGAAAGAACACAGACTCGACAGTATTCAGATATGACTCATCTGTTACCTCTGATCTCCTCGATTAGCCTCTCATCTTTCATTTACCCAAATGAAAGGGATGAGCAACATGATTTGACCCTGACTCAATGTTCTTAATGGGTTGTTTGAATAGAAGCTCATGCAAACTAAAGGGGATGATAGGTTGAATTTGGAATGTGATGAATGGTTTGAAGAGCTTTCGGGGTTTTCCAAGAGATTGTTATATAAATCTGCCAACACATTATAGGATTAACCTTCATTTGGTTCAAGGTTATCCATGCATACTGCGCGTTACCGCATTTGTGGGTGAACGCACATCTTATTCAGTGGACATGAAGGGACGCATGCTGCAGAATAATGCACGCACATCAGATATGGTCAGTAAAGCACAACAGGTAAATATTAACACATCATACTCACTCAGACAAGTATTGAATGCAATCTACACATTTCACACACAATGGTGTTTAATATCAAGACGCAAACAGACTGATGAACAGTGAAAAATAAACACATAACTGTAAAATCACATGGTTGTGTTCGGACACTTGAGCCCCCGTGCACAGTCAATAAGAAACAAAAAATCTGAGTCGGCCGTAGACACACACACACACATACACACACGCGCGCGCGCACACACACACATGCACACACACACACCTGAAGCTCATGAGCAGTTCATCAATCAGAGAAAGGAGTTGCTGACGGGCAGAAAAAGGCAGCGTCTGGAATACACAAAGCTCCTGAGGTAAAAGAGCGGCACTGTAGTAGAAGCACAAACTGTTCTGTCAATGTTTACAACAAACATACGAATCGACGATGGAGTCAGGAAATACTTGTCTGCTGTTGTGTTCATAGTTCCGAGGTAGCTCAACGTGTCTTGTGCTTTCTCTTACCTTGGACTGTGGTTTGCTGCGTTGTAAAGCTCTGTTTTATGATGAGTGCACAGTTAAGGAGGCACTTTTACCGCCTTCTTTGGCTGCTTCCTTTCATGACCGCTTCTGATCCGTGTGTGACACTTGGGTGACAAGTGGGATGAGCCTGGCTGATCGATACTTGATTGATGCTATACCCTATCGCAGGGGTCTTCAAACCAGTCCTCAAAGGCCCAGGGTGGTAGAGGTTTTTGATCCAACTGGTCAAGCATAGCACATAGTTGTGCCAGTCAGGTGTTACAAGACTGTCATCAGTCAGTCCGGTGCTGGTTGTTTCAGCTGACACCTGACTGGTTAAGCTATATGTGCTTGACTGGTTGGATCAAAAACCTCCACCACCCCAGCCCATGAAGGACCCGTTTGAAGACCCCTGGCCTGTTGTGTCCTGAGGGGTGTTTAGAATGTGTATTTCAGTATGCTGGGATGAAGTCATGACAAGTGGGCATCTTGAATTAATGAGTTGACTGTCTTACCTTTCACTGACGTCATGCTGTGTTGAAACTCGAGTTCACCCCGGAGTATTAGAATATTTCATTTTTAGAGCAGAGTGGTTTACATTCCAAAGTTGATTCATAGTCCCTTGTACTTGTAGTATAAATGCACACACTGCTTTTGCATAATTCATTGTTTCAAACAACAACAGAAAAGTTGCCCTTTTCCTAATTCTCTCTGTGGCTGTGCGTCATACCAGACATCCAGGGGATTTAGCTGTCGGTCAGTGACCCCAATTAAACAGGCAATTAAAAAGGCAGAGGGGTGTGCACAGATGACTTGTGCTTGTGTTGGAATCATTTAGCTCCAATGTTTTGATTTTGTCAAAATTCAAGGAATATTAGGAATTCCTGCAGCATTACTGTTTACTTTTAGTGCCATTTTTCACACTTAGGAGTTCAAGTGGTGTTTAGACATCAGATGTCCACCCTGGTGTATATGTTTGTGAGCGCCACTTTCTTCTGTGAGTGTCACTACAAGTTTAGTTAGTCTGTAAAAGTGGTTCCCCCAGGTAGCATATGCGATAGAAAAGGACAATAAGGTAAGAAGTCCAGGTGGTTTGGACACATGAAGAGACACATGAAGGAGAGACAGTGGACAGTGGAGAATGTTTGAGATGGAGACATGGATGATTAGGTGAAAAAGCCTGACTTGTGTGTTGGTCTCTGTCAGGCTATGGCCCAGAGGAAAAGCAGAGAAGCCCGTAGATTGAAATTATATCTGTTTCGACGGTTACTGTTTCAACAGCATTCATTCAGTTTCACATTCATTTTCTGTTTCTGCGTTGCCAGGATGTCATTAAAGCTGCGGTTCGACTCTCCATCAGAGGGCGGTCTGATGCCTCGAAGTAAATCTTTCACTGGGTTTGGTTCTCTGACTGGTCAGCAACGGTAAGACACAGCACCAGTTCCTCACCCGTTTACAATTACTCATTCATGTCAACATCTTTATTGTGTCAGTGTCGCAACGTTTTTAGTTTCTCATGACTGTTCTCTCACGCTCTGTTCTTGTAGGTCCTCCTCGGGTCCGAACACTTATCGCTCCAAATCTATATCAGGAGGGAAAACAGCTAAAGTCTATTACCCGACCAGCAGAAGAGGAGATGTCGGGTCCGTGAAGCCTGATGAGGTGGATCTGGTATTCCAAGCGCTCCGGAGAGGACTGAAGTAAGTTTTAGGGCCCAAAAAAGCATTGATTTGCACAAGGCAATATAATTTACATTCACTAGTATTGGTTCAGTATTATTCTTCGTGACGACACTGTGTATCAGGGAATGCTTGGAGGGGCACCAAACTGAGATGGACTTCCTATCCTCACAGCAGCGAGAAACCAAAAGGAACTCCAGACTGGTGAGGGAAGAGTTCTCAGAATGTTGGAGACCGGAGCCTAATATGATTTCTTTACTTATTCTAGGCTTTTTTGTACGACCTGGAGAAGGTAACTGAGTGGTTTTCAAAGTGCTTAGTATTCACATGTGGCTGCCCAAGACAGAAACGGAATGTTTCTGTTCCCACAGGAGATCAGAGCTCTGGAGAGATACATCAGGAGATTAGAATTTCAAATTAGCAAGGTAAGTTGCTGGTTTAAAAATTTTCATTCACTTGTGGTCCGATATTTGCTGGTCTTATTATGCATGTCATTGAGGTTACATCCGGTCGACCATTTGAACAAGTCAGTCAGTGAAATTCTAGACATGACACCCACATACTTGTCTATTTGGAAAATAGGGAATGTGAATCAGGGACATCAAGTAGCAGTGTTATGATGTAGCTTTGTCTATCAACATAAAACATAATATATTAAATTTGAGCTCAGTGTGGTCAAATCAATTTAGCCGATTTGTTTGTCAATCACTGCAGGTGGAAGAGCTCTACGAAAACTACTGCATTCAATGGAAGATGAGCCGAGGAGCGGTTAACATGAAGAGAGCTTTCTCTCTGTCTCCATCCTCCAGAGCATCCAGGGAGAGTTTGCTGGAACTCAGTCGGAGCCACAGACTCAGTCTACAGGTACCATAGCACCAGAATATATCACAATTGCACATGAGACTGACAAGGGAGCATATTACATTGAACCAAGACTGAATAATGAAAGTTCTGTCTATCTGAAAAGCACTCAGATTGTGCAAACCACCAAGCAGCTTCAGTCCACCCCCAACACAGTCTCCCAATGTTAAGAAAAAAAAGGTTCCTGAATCCATTTGGCGATCCAGATCACTCCCTAAATTGAATCATGTGTTCCTTGTTCCGTTTCACATATTCCTGAAACCTTTATCCAAATCTGTCCATAACTTTTCAAGTTATTTTCAACACAGACAGACAGACCGCTGCTGGTGGAGTAGTAAAGCTGCTGGGGCTCTAAATAGAAACATAAATCCAGAAAATCATAAACATATAAAACATACTGTATATCTGACTGTCACCAAGCATTCTCTCCTGAAATCTTCACCTCCCACTACAGCAGAAAGGGTCTTTCTAGTAGTTGCACATCAAATCTAAGCTGTCTGAAGTGTTTTTCCAAAGTTATCAACATTTTTATGTTTGGCGTTCCGAAACCCACCTTATCTCAGGCTGAAAACGCGTTTTCTGTATTCTGCCACAACTTTTCAGGGAAGCTTCAGAATCAACCTGGAGACACTTGAACAAATCTCTGCTGCTGTGGAAATATTACTCGGGTGTAAAATATGGCTGCCATGTTGCATTAATGTTAGAGGTCAGAAAACTAACTTAATTGATTTTCTGATTTACAATCATATTGTAGCTGTAATGACCCAAGATCTGGTAAATAAATGAACATGCGAAGGTGATTTGGCACTCAAAGCTTCAAACCAGAAAAATAATTTGCTGACTCATGTAATCTCTGTCGGCAGGACATGTCCATGATGGAGGGAGAGTTAGAAATCCTCCTGGGAGAACTGCATATCAAAATGAAAGGTAGTCCGAGCAATTCATTTTCATCTGCAGAGTCAAACTCATCTTGGGACGTGTTGCTTCACTCTTAGGTCTGATTGGCTTTGCTCGTCTCTGCCCAGGTGACCAGTACGAGGTGAGGTCCGAACCCAAAATGAGTTAGAACAGAAACTCTTACAGTGTTGTACTGTTTCGAACAGATCAGAGATTGTCTTGACTGAGTTTTTTTTCATCTGCAATGTTGTGAAGGGAGGTTGAGTAGCTCACACTTCCACTACAAACTTGCTCCCTGGCCATGAGATCAACTTGCAAATGGAGATAGGTCCATCTAAGTCAAGGGTGGGCAATCCGGTCCTCAAAGGGCCGTGGTGGTGCAGGTTTTTCTTCCAACCAAACAAGCTCACACAGTTTGACCAATGAAGTGGAGGTGACTGACTGAGTGATTGTACCCCTAAGACACCTGTTGGTGAAAAAGTGTCCTCTTGATTGGTTGGAACAAAAACCTGCACCCACTGCGGCCCTTTGTGGAACAGTTTGCCCACCCCTGATCTAAGTGGGTCAGGCCCAGACCAAGCGGAGCAATTACATTTGAAATCTTGCTTGGGAATGTTTTGGAAATGGCTCAAGAACGAGAGAGCCTACACCTTTTATGGATTGCCATTCAGGACGTCACTGATGTCACCTGACCAGGTGGTGGTGCGTCTGGGCCGCCAGCGCTGGAGGATCAGAGGCAGGATTGACTCTGAAGACTCACAGACATGGGATGAAGAGGAGATGGTCTTCCTCCCTCACATCCACCACAACTTTGAGATCAAGGTACAATGACATCACAAAGATCACTCACCCAGGTTCCCTTTCTAAGCCTCACTTCCATCAGGTGACCGAGGCCAAGGGTCTGGGCTGGCTCCTTGTCGGCATGGTGACGTGCGCGAGCGCAGACTTCTTCGTGACAAGACCTCAGCTGATGCTGGTGGACGTTACAGAGCTGGGAACCATCAAACTGCAGCTGGAGGTCACCTGGAAGTATGTGCAGCCTCTGAGTGACACATGCCCACTGATATACTGCACAATTCATTTTCCAGAAGTCCATCAAAGCCTGTTGAATCAATATTATGTAGTAAATGTGATTTGAAAAAAAAACAATTGTTTCTGAATTTAAATGAATTTGGCATTGAGCTGACTGAAGCTATGTAAAAAGATGTTTGTTCTTGACCTTTTCATTTCAGTCCCTTCGACAGCTCTGAGAAGATGCGTCCTCTTTTCGTCAACCGTCACTCTGCAGCTAGCAGGAAGAGTTCTGTGTACAGCTGGACAGCACCAAGTACCCCATCATTCACTGAGAAGTACTTCCTTGTGAGTCAGACACGCTCATTCAATATAGGGGCGGAGCTTCTAATTTTTTTTGCAGGATGAAGTAATTTATTTAAGAGTTAGTTTGCGTTTTCAACACAAAACTCCAACACTTCCATTACCTCTTGTAGTCGATGGTCCAAGGGCTACAGAACCAAGATGGTTCCCTCTCGTCGCTGGTGTCCAAAAGCCACAACAACAGAGGAAGCATCTCCCTGATGAACTACCTGTCTCACCCCTCACACACCACCACATCTAACCAAGACACCAGGATGGACAGCATCAGTCATGGGACTAGTCTGGGAGGCAGCCAGTCTCAGCTGTCTCTAGAGGAGGGGGTCTGCCTTGAGGAGGAGGAAGAGGAGGAGGAGGGAGAGGAGAGGGAGGACAGGAAAGCGATGGAGGAAGAAAGCTGGGAGAGGAGAACCTCTGCTCCCATAACACAAGTGAAGAGGGAAACCAGCTCGGTACAGAGGTGAGGATAAAGTTTCTAAACACAACTCAACGCATGCAACATATAATCTCTTTGACCTGTTGACCGCTATGGCATTGATGAGCGTATTGGAGGATGTGACAGCAGCACGAAACAAAAAAGTATGTGATAGGAATATTCTGGGTCTTAAAAACCATTTGACAGAAGAGATCATGAAGTACTGTTTTCAAAGATTATGGGATCATTGGTCACCTCAACAGATGATAAACATTCAGAACTTTTTTCAACTCATGACTCGGTTCCTGTAGGTCCAGCACGCCTGACATTCTGAGAAAGAACAAATGTGGGGATGCAGAGAAACACACGGGACTAGACGGTCTCACACAGGTATCAATACTACTGCAGTTGATTGTGTTGAATAACCACTATGGTATTTGAGGAGCAGAAGAGCAAATCCTCATGTCAGAGCTTGAGAAGTCTCATTGTTTCCGGGGGTTTCACTCCTTCCTCTCTCCAGGACTCTGATAAGTCACTTCCTACCTGCGTCTCGTCCTCTTCTGCTGTGCCCCACTCCTCCACCACAGTTGCTGATCCTGCCATACCCAGGTCTGGTCCAGGCCGTGCCCAGCACAGAGCGCAGGCCTTCAGGCTCAGCGTGCTGGTCTCAGAACTGGAGAAGATCCTGCAGAACCAGCATGGCACAGAGAAGCAGCTCAGAGTCCTGCAGCACCAGATCATGCACCTGGCTACCATCCTGAAGGTACGTCCCATCAAGCAGCAGCAGACCCCTGTGTGTCAGCAGCGTAGCATACCTTTATGGCGTGTTTTTAAAATCAGTCCTTGAACCTTGCCCTTAGGACATACATTGTGTGTTCATCCACAGAACGATCTCTCGCTGCTGAGAAGCTCGTCTGAGGAGGAGACTCTCGCGGTCGAGGAGGTTCTGGACAGCTTTGATTTCCTCTCACACGACCTGAGTGCCGACGATGACTCATCCTGTCTTGGGAGCATGAGACTGAAGGACAGTGGGTGAGTTGACGCCATGGAAACATCAACTAAACACGCTTGAACTCGTCTCTCGTGTTGTCATTTCAGAATGGGCTCGTTCCAGCAGAGTACCCTGAGGAGTCTCGGCCTCATCTCTCAGAACAGTCAATCAGCTTCTGAGGAGGAGCTGCTCGTCGCCCCGCTGACCACCGGGAACTGGAGACTGGACCAGACCTTAGAGACTCACCTCGACCTCTGCTGCATCCTGCTGAAGGTAATGAGAACTTCACATCAGCATCTTTCATATTGCTTAGACACACTTCGAATTTGTTGGCGGGCCGGATCAGCTGTGAGTGGGGGACTGGGCAGATGCCGGTGAGATGTCACCGCTTTGTCTCCTCATTTAACATATAGAAAATTCATGTAGGAAATAGAAGTATGTACTGTACAAAGTACTACTTATTAATTACTAACAGTGAGGAAACGTATATTTATGTTTTATGTTTCTGTTAAACAGTGGGTGAATTCTTCTGTTAGTGTGGACACTAAGGGTGGCCAGCACTACAAAAGGAAGCTTGTTCATGTTTGTGGTTGTTAGCTCTGTTTCTCGACTGTCCTCAGACAATGGCGACAACAGAGTTCAGCCTGGCGAGGACGGACCTGCTGGAGGAGATGTCTCTGCAGGCCTCAGTTCTTGACACGATCAGCTGTTTGCTGCTGGAGAAAAAAGACAACGTCGCTGCTGCTGACCGTAAGTTTCTTTTTCTGATGCAGTGGAGATGCTGCCAACTGACATGTCACTCCCTGCAGTGATTCCAAAGAACCAGAGGAGGAAGGACGTGTTGTCGTTCTGGGACCAGTGCATGTTGGAGAGCAGCTCTCCCTTCGGTTGCCATGCCGACTGTTTCTCCAGAATGCTCCAGAAAAGCTTCACTCACAAGTTGAAAGCCAAGCAGTCGGGTCATTCGGAGAAAGGTACAAGACTCTTTAGGTGTGTCAACAGCTTCTAAAGGAACACACTAGAATAAGTGTCCTCCTCAGTCTTCCATCAGTTGCTGCAGCAGGTTCAGGCACCCTGCAGGACAGTTCCTTGTCCTCAGTCGGTCTGCAGTCCAGAGAGAGTCACCATCTTCCAGCTCTCTGTGTATCTGAACCGCTGGAGTGTCCTGGACTTCGGGGGTCACATCTCTCGTCTCTCTAAAGAAGGTGACCTTCTCAATTGGCGCTGTTGCTGGATGGCTATCCCTAAAGTTCATGATCTATTAGTGCATACTTACTCCTCTCCTGACCTCTCGTCTGTCTCCACAATCCAACCCTTGTGCAAAGTCATGCTTTCCATCTGTTCCAGAGCACTTCCTGTCCGCCCTTCAGGGCCCCAATAGGAGGCAGGCTTTAAACAGACTGAAGGGGCGGAGCTTGTCCAGGCTTTTCCCCCTGAACTGCACCCTGCAGACACTGGCTCTCCTCCTGGCCGACGCCAATCACAAAATTTGCAAATCCGCAGCCGAGTGTGTGAGCAGGGCGGCCGCCTGCAGGAGCTTCAGGAGAAAGGTGAGCGTCCACTCACTCGTGTGAATCAAGAGCAGCAGTTTGTCTGAGCCAAAGATTCACGTGCAGGCTCTGATCTACTTCACTGAGCGTCTGAAGGACCCAGACATCAACATCCAACACGGCTCGTGTCTGGCCCTCAAGTATCTGAAGGTGAGCAATGATCCTTAACATTGTGAACACCTGAAACAAGGTCGGTATTTCATTTATAGAACCTTGTTATGGACCACATTGGATAGCCACCGAGCACTACATCCTTTGGGTCAGGTCAATACAATGGCCGCATTACAACAATTCAGTGTCTTTTCTTCACCCCACAGGCGACAGAGAGTGTGGACCACATCGCAGAACTCTGGAGATCTGAAGACGAAGACGTCCGCGCTGCCGCCAGAGAAACCATCCTCTCATTTGGTACCAACACGACAGCAACGGCCACAGCTCACACCTCAAAATCCTAAATGATTGTCTTGTGCCATTGGCAGGTAAAAAGGGTCACGTTGCCTTCCAGAGGATGGACCAGCTGTTCTGTGAGAGTGAGGAGGAGGCCTATCAGAACAAAGAGACCCACACCACTATTCTATAGCAGAAGAAACTAGGACCTCGGAGAAGCCACAGCAAGCACGAGAAAGGACGACTGTGGAAGTTCGGATATGCAACCAGGAAGTCATAAAAATGGAGCGTAGTACCCAGGACTTCGTGTGGATTTCAGATGGACTTCGGGAAGTGAAACAAGCTGAAAATGTGACAAAGACTGTTGTGGCATCGCTGCCTGACTTTGTTTTAATCCAAAAATTAAAGAATATGTGTCATTTTTACAAATTTTGTTGCCAATGTCGGTAATTAAGCCTAACTGTACAAATACTCCTAAATTTAAGTTTGACACCGATGCTGCCCCTTAGTGGCGATGCAGTGTGACTGCAGTGCTAGCAGCCAAATAAAAGCAGTTCATATTGAAATAGCGAATTTAAAGATGACTGTAACTACAAAACAAGCGAAGCTTAAGCGAAGTACAAGCAAGGTTAAGCGAGTACCAAAATAGCTCGGGGGGGCACTGCATAAAATGAAGATACACGGTGAAGAAAGCAAAATGGAAGAATCTGTAGTTGGGCAGAGTCCCAAGTTTAAAAATAAACTAAATTACTGATTCATATTAGCTATCACACAAGGTCCTTCTGTCAGCCCACATTAAGAATACACTGAATGAAGGGGAGAAAAATGACTTGCTTAGTCAATGAGAGCATTTGCCACAAGCTTCGACAGTCTACTACATAAATCTGCGTTCCGAAGTAAAAGCCAACAGTTTTCAGAGGAAAACTTTATTTAAATTAAAACCAATGTGAGTGTGGAGGTGGACTCAGCACTGTGACAGCTCACACACACGCATTAGTTCAACACCAAACTTTAAAACAGTGACAAACCAGCTTCATTTCCATTTGACACTAGCCCCACCCACTGTAGGGTTCATATTGCTAAAAAAATCCAGGGAATACTGATCACTTCCTGGATGACGCCACCCCACTTCTCAGCGTGTCGTGACCACAAACATACATGTACACTCACCCCCTTTGGAAACGTTCAGCATTTAAAAATCGGAAAGAAACATATTTGATGGGAACTCATGCACCAGAACAGCAGGAGAACAAAAAGGTATTAAAATGTCCTGGTGGTAGAAGCAGGGCGAGGGAGGAGGATAGCAGAGCAACAGTTCCACCGTCGAAGCCACACCAGGTGAGTCATGGTGCGGGGTAATTCACAGCAGTTACTGATTGTCCAGTCTGGGTGTGCGTTCCTGCTCCAGGCGGAACTAAAAACATCGAGGTGTTCAGCATCCGAGTGGGGAGTGACTGCGCCCTGAGGAGCACCGTTTGTTTGGTAACATTTTTGGCAGTTTGAGGGGGCTAAAGTCTCGGTGCAAGAACATTGGTAAAGAGATCCCGAACTGTGCTCGGCGGTTGCTATGAGACCAAAAACATTTCCACTCGGTCATGACCATGAATACTGGACAGCGTAATGCTCCACGTGGTTTATGAAGTCCGAGTCGTCAAACCCCTCGCTCACATTCTTCTTCGGAAAAGTGAATCCACATGCTCGCCACCTCCAGCCTGTCTCTTCTTCCAGCATAATTCACTTTGCTAGCATTTCCACTGCCGCCACTCTAGGTTCCCACAATGGCAGGGTCGTGCGCTGCGTTGGGCAGCGCAGCATCCTGGCAGTGGTAGAGAAAGCAGTTACCCCAGCAACTGTAACAGATGAGGAAGAGGGCAGCAAGGAAGACCAAGGCACAGATGGTGCAGGGCTTCCTCTCCAGCAGGAAGCTGAGCAGGTAGAAGCCCATGAACATCGAGTGATTGAACCACAATGCAGGATTTAAGGGTTTGGGGATGAGCAGCACAGGAAGCAGCCACTGGAGGCAATACATGGCTCTTCTTGGTCAGCGAAAGGTTCAAGTCCCTTAGATTTGTTGAACAGCGTGAGTAGATGAGCGGCGGTCCGGATTGTGTGATGTTTAAAATCCTCCAGCAGGGGGCAGAGTGACCCGGTTGAGTGGCTGATACGGAAGCAGGTGAATGACACAGGAAGCGGTCATCAGGTCATCCCTGAGAGGAGAGGAGAGGAGAGGAGAGGTATTCAAGACATCACACGAGTCTTGTGTCCAGTCAGAGTTCATCAGGACAACTATGTTGAACTTCCCCAATGTGGGAGAACTAACGGATCTAACTATGAAGAGCGATATGAGAAAAGCAACTCAAGTCTGACGAAATATGAATAACCGAAACTGAGAATAACAGTGAACATTGGTGCATAAATGTGGCTTGATTGGGATTCTCTGTGAAAGCACCAGTGGCATTGTTGAATTTTCGCACCGTGAGACTAATAATGGACATCTAATTACTCTGGGTTGGATTCAATTAAAAAATAAAAATTTAACTAGTTAATTAGATGATTTGATTAATGAATCTCAATTAATGGCAGTTTAATGGTATAACAATATTTGCCACAAGAAGCCACATTTTTCAATTTCAATGAATTTGGTATATTACTGAATCAAATGATGGACCCATACATACATTTAAATAACAAAACATTATTTATTTTGCATCATTTGACAATAGCACAATAAATCACGATGGTGGCTTTATTCAAGTTTTTATATCACCTTATTTAAACTAAAGCTCTTTTAATGTCTTGAAAATATTTGGATAAGAATTTAATTTTTATAACAATTTCAAGTACATTCAGAGTAGTGGAAACTCTGGCCATTGTGTAGCAAAAAACATCCCTGAACCTAAGCAAACAAATGCTTTTGTTTGTTTTTGTTCAGGGATCTCTCCATGTTTGTTGTTGTTGTTATCATCCTAGCTGTGACGTGTCTTGTGCATCAGTGCGATCAGTGGACCAGGAACTCCTGCACTTACAAAGGTTCTGTGCAGTCTGGAGAGCAAACTGTTCAATTAAATTAAATTGTTTTTTGTTGTAATTGATTAAGCATAATTAACTCGTTAAAGTCCCACCACTACTAATTACATTTGTTTCCTCTTTACAGAATTGACAACTCTGTTCAAGAGTTTTACATTTATGTAGCAGACAAAGATAAAGATGAACTCCTGGAGTCACATAACTGCAATTCAACACTTTCCCAAAACTAGAGGAGTTTTTGATAGTGACTAGTGATGAGTTTCCAGCTCAGAAAAACTGTTATTACTGAGGTGAGGGTGTTTTGATGGCCTCATGTCCTCATAGGTGACAACAAAATGTACCACATAATCGGGAATAGAGTGTCCATTTGATAGAAAGAAAACTGAACTGGTCATTTGGCAGCTAATCTCAGTTTGCGACTGAAATGCGTGGTTTATATTGAAGCCTATGTACGGCGTCAAAGCCTTAAGAAAAATTTAGCAGTTTATATTCTTCAGATTCTTGGTGATTTTCCTGAGAGAATAACTATTGAGAATTCCAGGAGAGAAGTTCCACAGTCGTCCAGAGGCCTGCCACTGGTAGCTTAGCATCACGGCTAACCAAACACACCACGAGTGCCACAGCTAAGAGACGTTAACGGACGTTTTTCAGACGTTAAGAGCTGTCGATCATGAAATATCATCGCTCGACATTGTCAATCACTACAGTAATACCAGAATCAACAGCGGGGGTATTAATTTCGGTATCGGGGACGTACGAGCGACTTTGAATGAACGAAGTCCAAACATATAATTCGCACTGTAATTGCAAACATGTACAGTCGTGACTTTGAGTGCGATATACAAGAATAACGCAGTAAAACGCAGAGATGACACATTACCAGGCGGTAAATACGTGTATTCTAGGACTGCTTTCACTTCAAGGTAGCAGGAACAGTGAACGCATCACTATGCAGTGGAGGGTAACATTAGCTCCAGCCTAAAGATGGATTGTCGTGAAGGAATACTACCTGGAACACACATAATAATGGCCGGATTCGTGACTGGCAATTCAACATTAACACGCCGGTGAGCGGAATTGACCAGGTGACGCACGCCGGGAGCTAAGTTAGCATACTAGCTAGAAAAACGACAACAGACTTGCTCGATAATCCGTTCTCGGAGTAAACCAGCTAAACCCAGAGAGGTCGTCACAATCGCGCTTTGTTGGATTGACACAAGCACTGACCTGACTTCCTTCAGGATCATTCTCAGGGGGATCACCCGGCGACTGCGCACGGAGCTGCTCAGCAAACAACAGTGACGTGTCGAGGCTGAGCGACTATCACAACCGACTCTTTCAGGTCACGAGTCGACGCTCTGCTGCGAGTCCGACGAAGCGTTTT
Source organism: Synchiropus splendidus (assembly GCF_027744825.2). NCBI lineage: Eukaryota > Metazoa > Chordata > Actinopteri > Syngnathiformes > Callionymidae > Synchiropus > Synchiropus splendidus. Next base: position 23,463,353 of record NC_071339.1, on the reverse strand, counting down.
TTTTTTAACTCTTATGTCGAGTTTTTAGTATCAAAAATGGGTAATGCTCGTCAAATCGAGAGTTTTTACGCGTTTTAACGACAATGATGTCACCAAATAATAGAAATAGATCAATTTAATACATTTTAATAGGCCAGAATTGATTAATTTCAGAAGAATCTTCCCCGTGATCTCCAAACAGGAAGTACCTTATTACGCCGCACGGCATATTGAGAGAGCTGCTTGTTTCATTCATAACCTTTTAGTCATGGAGGGTGAAAAAGAGAGCACTTATGTCCTCCCTCAGAATTAGGGGAGCGTATCTTTATCTATGTCAAGTATTGTCGACTGATGACCTCGCACACTTACACTGGGTTGTTTCATGGACCACCTCTTCTTTTTTGCTTGAATAAAGATGGGCACAGTGCAATTGTGTTTGGGCCATTGTCTCCTATGTCACCGTAAGTGCCATTGATCCACACTTCATGCTGCTGTTTACCACATCCACGAACCTCAGTGAGTTCCTCTCCTTCATTCACCTCGTATCTCCATCTGCAACATGTGTCGTCTATCATGTTCACCATATCCCAACCATCTCAGGTATCCTCAAAACAACCAACCATCTTTAGATACAGATTTAGTCTGTTTAATGACATCTTCACAGTAAAGTAAACGTGACATGGCAACATGATCCCGAAAGACTGCAATATAGAGTACAACATACCGACATGGTGAGTGATGACTCAGCTCTTTCATCAGTGAGTCTTTTTTTTAAACATACACCACTCAGACTTCAACAACATGGAGTTTGTCTGTTCATGCTCGAGTTAGCCAGAAACTTGAAGCAGCCATTGCAACATGATTGACGAAGCATTTTAAGGCTAACAGCACGCACGGAGCAGACCTGACGGAGGACGTTCAGCAAATGACCTCTGTGGCTGCAACTGTTCCTTGAAGCGAACGAGAAAAGTCACTGCGAGACATTTAGAATGATGCAGCATATCAATGAGGAGGCGTTCGTAACGTGCCTTCATCTCACAGTTTAAAGTCCTTCCATCCCCAGTAGGAGTCACTGGCATTCCTGATTTTGACAGATACCCGAAAGGGCTCCTTAGCTTCTCGGGTCACCGTAATTGTCAGGCATATAGACCCCACAGACTGTGCGCTGGGGCCATAATTTTTCTGATTTGTGCCAGTTTATTTTTGCTGTTGTTTTTTAAAACTGGGTTTAGAGCTAGAAAAGCTTGAGTCACTGCAGATCCAAATCTTCCAGAAGTCATAAGGCACAATGAGCAGACATGGTTGATGTAACCATCATGAGAAGCGTTGCTCTCTCAACATGTTAGCAAGTCAAAGGTGAGCACTATTTAATAAATGTAATCATGTTGAAGCCGACTAACTCCTCACCTTAGGAGGAGTTTGGGATGATGTCAGTGACTCCTCCCACTAGACCTCGTCTCCCCTTGTTTTTCATCCTTTATTTCTTCTGTAGTCCTTTCCCACGACAACATTCCTCCTGCTCCTCTCCTACTCAAAGACAAAACCTCGCTACTCCTCTTCCGCCAGGTTCATCAGAGATGAGTGTCTTGCTCCTCTTCCTCATCCTCCTCAGTCACTGCTTGATTGACAAACCCCTGGAGAAAAGGATATCACAGCTCACCACTAGGTGTCAGTCGATAACACTTAAGTCCATCAAATCACCTGCCAGTGACATCCCTCCTCGCCTCCTCTGTCTCCTCCTCCAGCATGTCCATTGGCACTCGGCTTTTTCTCCTGCATCTCTGGCTGGTTGTTGTTGCCGATGTCCAGCGTTGGGTTGTCATGGCAACCGTTTTCCATATAGTGAAGCTCCTCGGCGCGAAGCTTGGGCATCAAAAGAGAAAGTATCCAGAGTGAGTGTCTGTGTGCTCCCCTTGTGTCACCAGCACTCACTGTGGTCTTGCTGGAGGGTAGACGCCTCTGCCAGCAGATGTAGATGAATCCAGATGTGATGATGACCATGCAGACAGAGCCGATGATCACCAAGACCACGAAGAGTTTGCCGTAGTCGCTGCGGGTCTTAGTGAGCCGGGAGGTGCAGCTGCTGGCAGAGCTGTAGCTCTCAATGCCAATCTGGACGCACATGAGTGAAGAAACAATATATATATGTATATATATATATAGCAATTCAAATAGCAATGGGTGATGAAAGTTTGACACTTGTACCTGATTCAGACTTTTCCTGACCTCCTCGAGCATCTCCAGCGCATCCTTAGTTTCTATGATCCCTGGAGAGTGGCCCAGGAAGAAGAAGGAAGTGAATTAATACAATTTAGGAAAGCATGTGTTGTAGTTGGATGACCAAAGGGACCTCTGGTGTGTCTTGTTATGATCCATCTTTATGCAACATGTTTCAGGCCAAGGTTTTCAGCAAACAAAATACAGCATGAGGGACAGGGACATTTGTATCAGCAATACAGATTTAGCACATTGTTGAATCAACAGGACTGATGCATGTTGAGGGTCAGTGGACTGAATCACCATGTCGAGATGCCAACACGTTCATCAGCAGCTGGTGCTGCTGGTGCTGCAGGTGAGTGGGCTTGCTGAGGAAAAGAGCCCACGAGCCCTCGGGGCTGTTCATCCGGCGAGCAAACTTGTGTTCCAGGATCTTCAGCAGGCGCACACCCTGATCCAGCCGGAACTCCTCCTGTCTCACAGAAACATTTCTCAACAAGTTACAACCCGACAAGTTGCTACCTAACATTAAGAGGAAGAAAAGAAGTTAGGGCATATTATGTAGAATACTGTATAAACATAGATATAAAGGCCGCACAACTTTTACTACATGACTAAATAGAGTGTTACGAGCACCTATAGAGCCACATTAACTACGTCAAATGTCAAACACTTTGAATAGGGGAACAATCATTTACCATTGATAAATTTGCTTATTTTCTGTAAATAATCAGTTATTATGGTGTTGCTAACATGAACTTTTGGTGACCATTCACAGTAAAACATAGTCAGGCTTAACCACAGCTAATCAGTAATTTATAGTGAATAAATACTGGCTAATATGCTGCTAATACACATATGAATAAGTAGTTTATCTATGAGATATATGCTCTGTAATTGTAACTGCCATTTGTTATGGAGAGTAATTTTACATCAAGATAATAGCACTATCATATTAGCTTCCTGACTCAGAACACTTGCTCAGAATGAGTTTTAAGATGGAACCAGTTTTTTTTAGCTAGCGTAGAAGCATAGCTAACATAGCCTGTGGTGCGTTCCAGTGGTGCTCAGAACTGGGAAAGTCCTGGTGACATCACTCGATTTAGGACTTCCAAGTCAGACAGTCGAAGAATCCTCACCACCCAGATTCAAGATGGCTTCCCCAAACAGGAAATAGATGCTCATTCAGAGAACTTGTGTTTCCGCTTCATGCAGCGGGTGTTATGGTAGCAAACGGAGAACATATGTATCTAAAAGTAGCTTCTGTCGGAACAACACATGTGGAAATGACTTTTGTGGATGCCATTATCTTGTTTTCTGACTTTTAATGACTGGAACGTTCTGAATCCGGTTGTAACGTCATTCCCAGCACTGACTTCCTGCAGTGAGGAGGTGACACATCATCTCATATTCAGTTTTGGATTCTGATGTCAAAGATCTTCCAAAATCGTTGTTGTTAAATTGAGTCATGTGATGTGGCACAGTGCCTTCTGTACTCACGCAGTTGAAGTTTTCTGTCAGATTCAGGACGACGTAGCCACGTCCAGCTAGCTCGCTCCAGTTGACGCAAATCACCTGAAACGTCCGGAGAGAACTCATTCTGTGAATATTTTGAGTGCACCGACAATAACAGAGGTGAGACACCAGAGCCCTGATGTGCACCTTCAGAATCATGGATACATGTCACGGCGTGGTATTTACCGGGAAGTAGAGCTCAGTGACACCATGTCCCTGGGTCTCAGGTCGGCTGGCCTGCACAGGCGTGACCGTCTCGGGCCAATCCCAGGGAGCACCGGAGAATCTGAAGTATGGTTCATTTGTGGTCCGCAAGTACCGCTCTCTCTCTATCTTCCTCCACTTCTCCTCCTCTTCATCGTCGTCCAATCGCACTTCTGAAACATCAAGAAACGTTTGATTGAAAATTACAATTTCTTCAGTCGTAGCGTCACTCAGACCTCCAAAGCGGTCGACGCTGGGCTGCAGCGGGTCCCTGTTGGGAGAGACAGCAGCGCCTGCTACAGTCGGGTGACGACTTGGAGCATTCTTCCACTCTGCTTTTAGGAAATGAGGAAATGGTCAGACAGAAATGTGAGGTGCCACGACAGAAGAGCTAACACTGGCTACAGGAAGAGAGAGGAGGTCACCTTCAGTGTACGTGTCCATCAGTCCAAAGTCAGTCCCTGTGTCTGTCTCAGGGTTGAGGGTCGCCTTGACATCAGAAGCCGACGCACTGACCAGAGACGGCAACGTTGCTGTCCCAAAGCTACGGAAGACTCCATCGCCACTGGAATGAGCTTCATCTTTGCCCACTGCTGCCCCCCATTGGTCACTGTCCACAGACACCTGAAGAAGATGAACATTTGTGTTATTGACTTAGTGTTTCAGAAATGTTTATTTACTTATTTTTTACTTGTTGCTTTACACTTTTCATATTCAGATCTTGTGATTTGTTTATATCAGATAAACTCATTTTGCTTTGGACGGTTGTGGGTTAAATTTTGTGTGACAATTGGTTGGTTGGTTTATTATTATTTATTTTTATCGTGGGGTTTTGCGTTTCACTTCTGTGTCCTGTGTTCATGTTGTTGGTTGTGTCTAATTTTTGTTTGTTTTGTTTTGTCCAAGATTTGAAACTGTGTTTTCATTTATAGTGTCTTATTCTGTTGGGGCTGTACTTTCTGATAGGGAGTTGTAGGTTTTTCACATTTAGTTTTCTTGAATATAGTTATTCATAGCATTTGTTGTTGGTCTTTTTCTTCCTTTGTTGTGTGCTTTTTTGCCTATTTTTTTCTACTTGCTTTGTTTTGTTTTTGCATTGCTGTTTGTCCTGTTTTGTGCTTTGGTTTGAGCACTATTGCTCTAAGTGTTCATTATTTCATCTTTCAATGACTGCTGTGCCTTATTACATCAGAGATGTGGTTGTCACAGAGTTGTTATTTTGAGTCATCTAATGTTGCTTTAGGTGTTTATTTCTGCAATGAGATTTGTGTTACGAGGGTCTCAGTGTGTTGGAGGTTATAATGTTGCTCATCAGTTGGTGTCTTTATGGCTCCTTGCGTCTTCTCTTTGTAGTGAAGGTTTTGCCATGTTTCCAAGCTTTTGTGTAAAAACTGGGAGTCTGTTTTGCCCTCACCTGGAGAAGCTGCGGTCTGTGAAGCTCCTGCAGGCCAGGCTTGTGGACCTCAGCAGGGGAGGAGTTGATAGGCGACTTAGAGGGAAGGTGAGGACGGTAGCCTGAAAGAGAAATGTCAGAAACACACGTCACTCTCCTCTGGTCTCCATCAACACGTGACATCAGATTCTGACAGTTCAATAGTAGCAGATGTTGAAGTCAAGCTTTCTTTTTTGAACAAATGATTATTGAAAACCAGACACTTAATCAAGAATTCATTTGCGTTTTTTGGGAATCAAAAAGCTGATATGAAGTGTCTGATGAACAGTCATTGGATATGTTGTCGGACCTGTTGTGTAGGTTGGGGATTGGACTAGAGGGTTGTTCTTGCGCAGACCTGGGCAGTCGATTTAAAGCCTTGCTGTTCATTACTTCATTTTTTTTACAACCCCTCACTGTTTCAGGCATAAAATGACTTCACTTTTTTCCTTTATTTTCTCCACCATTTTATGTGTGATATGTTCACTTGTGATTCAAAAATGATGACTACACTTGTTTGTGAAAATGTAAAAGTTAATTTAAAAAATATGATTATTTTGAAATGATGCACCTTGCTACCAAATAGTTGTCATACTTTACACATTTTACACACATATTTACTGCTTACATAGAAAACATAGACAAGATTGTCCTTATTATTCTTATATTTTCATATAAACCTATTTAGGCGTGATGATGCTTTTTATTAGGGATGAGTGAGTACCGATATCGGACCAATACCAGCCTTTTTTCGATGTACTCAGTTCTCGTGAGAGGCAGTCGAAACTAGCGACTCAAGGCAAAAAAAAATAAAAAAAATACGTCGAGTAAGACATTCTCACCAGTAGATGGCACTACACCACCGCGGTTTGACACAACGTCAACTCATGTGCATCGCGTCCTGTTCAGACAAAACCTGGACAGAACACCAAGCTTTGCAGAAAGAAAAATCTGCCTAGCAAAAATTGCAAGACGAGTTCTCTAAAGTTTATTAAAAAAAAAAAAAAAAAAACTCTACACGTGTTTTATTTTTCACTTTTGTTTACATATCTAAAGATGAGCGAATGGTTTGTTTTATTTTGGGGAGTGACTGAGCTGCCTTTTTTAAGAAATGAAAGTCTATGTTCAGAACAATCAGTCATCGTGTTAATTTGAATTTTAAGTATAAACGGTACTAGTGGTACTGAAATGAAGAGGTATCGAACATCCCAACTTTTTATACCTGTATTAATTAGTTAAATTTATTTGTTCTAATTTCTATTTTCTCCTGTCTTTTGGAGTATGGTCCCTAACAACAGTTCCAGTTTGCAGTGGCCCAGTAGCAACCTCCTTCTGACTTGAGTTAGTGTTTAATCTGAGGAGCATTGATGTACCAGTGGGAGGAAATATCGTACGAACCAATGAGATCATCAAAATCTGGGGTGGTGTGGTTTCCCTCCAGCTGGCCTTCTCTCCCTCCTCTGTCTTCAGGCTCCCTTTCCCACTCATCCTCTGCTTCATCCTCTCCCGCTCTCCTCTCTCGCTCCTCGGCTCTGTCTCGCTCCTCAGTGTCAGTTCCAAAGAAGCCAGAAGATTCCACGGAGGAGTATCCAGCTCCAGGCCTGGCCACGATACTGGTCTCCGCGCCCGAAGAGTCAGGTTGTCTTCGGTAGACGGCAGCATCTTGGGGAAGCACCAGGTGAACCATCCGCTGTATGAAGAAGAGAGGAAATCAGAACAAGAGGTGGATATTGAACTTTCAAAGAAAAGTTGCAGTAGGTGAGATTCATTTTGACTTGACCAAGCAATAATTCCATATAAGCTGTAATTACAGAGAACGAAAAGTGATCTGGAGAAAAAACACAAGATTCCAACCAATCACACGCCTGCTAAGGTGAGAGGCTGGCACAGTGAGAACCTTTAAGAGCCAACTGTTTTTCAAGATGGCCTACTGCACCTTTAACACACACGTAACTCTGAATCATAATCAATTCATTAACATCATAAACCAGTTAGAATTCACTAATCACAGCAAACAGTGGCAAGAAATATACACTAGCACGTGACCTGGCTTCACAACAGGCTTTTAGCTAGAGGGCGTCTTGGGCGTCTGCAAAACATGAAAAAAATGGATGCCCTCCAGCACTCAAAACCGGACGCCCTGTTTCCTCAGCAGGACACCCTATATGTATTATTAGTGCCTGTATAATGCCCAGCTCGTAGTGTCATCTCACTGGTTTACATTAAATTGTGTTTCCGCCCGGTAATTTTGCTGAATATGATCCAAATTTGCAGATTCTCGAACCTTTTGCAACCGTATTTTGGCCGTCGCCATATTTGTTTACCGCCGTAATGTAGAGGAAACTACAGATAAGTTTAACCTCCCCACCCCACATTCCAGAGGCAAGCAGACGAACACACAGCCCTTTTCGTAAGAGAGCAAAACAGCTTAATGGGGATCAAAATTTGAGTTGTTCTATTTATTTAATCAACGACAAGCCTTTATATATGTATTGTTTGAATGAATGAAAGCTGTCGTTGTTTAAGTGTAGAAAACCATCACCGCTGATACAACTGCATGCTTATCTTGCATAAATATATGAATAAAGATGTAGACACAAGGGTGTGCACACGATGGCTTCTAGTAAGGGAAATAATCAGGATCAGCCAAGTAAAACAATTGCTCAGGGGACCCCTGCATCTCAAAGTGTTACTGTGGCAACAGTTACTGAGTTCATGTTTGTTAACATTTGTTATTTGACTCAGATCTTTGTTTATCTATTGTTTATCACGTGATTATGGTACAATTAGAAGTTTACAGTTTTGTTTTTCACAAAGCAAGGGAGAGGGTGGGGTTGGGGGCGGGGTTATTGGTTGGGGGCGGGATTTTGGACACCCTGTTTCAAAATCCTAGATAAAAGCCTGCTTCACACAAACTAGACTGATAAAGTAATGCACTCAAGCACAAGAAACATTCAGCACCGACCACTACAAATACACACATCTGAACACCTACACACCTGCAGGAGAGAACACAAAGACCCTCACCTCCATCTCATCCTTCACGTTTAAGTTGTCGTCCACAGCTTCCGACCCTCGGGGAGACTGGGTCAAGTTAGCAGTCTCCATCTCGTGAATTGCCGACCAGCTCAGGTCATGGACCTGCTGAGGCTGCACTCGCACCAAGTCTGCCGCAGAGCCACGCTTGATTCTGATCAGCTCCTGGATGAGATAAGATCGGGCCAAGCCTTCGTCCTGGAACTGACTTAGCGGGGTCGGGTCTGGGCCTGACTCCTGGATGGAGGCCTCGCCGCAGATCAGAAGAGCTGCTGGAGGTAACAGAAATGACAAGTTCAGCTCTTCACAAAATATAGAGGAGAATTATTATTCACTTGACCTGCAGATGAGTCACACAGCTTTCACCTCTGTCACATCACAGTATTCTCAAGAAAGTGATGGCCCCCTCTCCCCAACAGTAAACACTGTTCATGAAAGCCCCTGTTGAAGCAGTTTTGAATTAATTAGAACATTTTATGGCGACACTTTTGTTTGTTTACGTGTAAGTAGATTCAATTTGGTTTTTGATCACAAATGAAACCAAGAGTCATGAATCTTGAATGCTGTGGAGAAGTTGGTCCCCGTGATCAAAAAGGTTCAGAACCCCATGCTCTATTGGGCATGCTGGGATTCCTCCTGGAAGTTTGTCAATAAGACATATATATAATTGTCTTGTCTGTCTCTCTGCTCCAGGGGTGGAAACTGTCCTTAGTGGGGGTTTCAGGGTTCGGATTACCTGTGAGATGATTATAGGAAAAAAGAGGAAGGGAAAGGACATATCAATGGAAAAGAAAAGGTTTATGAAAAAAATTGAAAAAAGGAAGGACATTAAATATATGAGGCCACATGAGGCCACCAGCTAGAAAGTTGTTTATTTATTTATTTATATTTTAACTTTCGTTTTATTACATTTTTTGCATCCGCAATTTACAATTCGCAATTTCCCTTCCAGCAACCAACAAACCTCAAATATACACTTATACACACAATAATACAGTAGAATGATATAGTAAACATGACGCATTTCACCAAACAGAGAGTAGAGTCCGAGAAATGTCCACATAAAGAAAGCAGAAAAAATATACAATATATACAACATCAATCAATCAATCGTTCTATTATCTATGGGCATCAAGGAACAGCTTCCATCGTTTATTCAAAAAAATGTGTTTGAAGTCTACGTAAGTAGGTGAGTCGTTCCATCTGACAGATTTCCATTACTTTGTTAAGCCACATCTGACATGTTGGTGGTTCAGGTTTTTGCCATTTAATTGTAATACATTTCAGAGCAGCTGTTGGTAGTATCTGCCAGAGGTAGATGTTTCCCCGTCCCTCAATAGCCACAGGAATCACTCCCAATACTGCTGTTTTAAAATCTCTCAACATCTCCACCAAACAATCTATTCAGGAACTTGAAAATGTTTTCCCAAAATGAGAACAGTTTCTGGCATGTCCAAAACATGTGAGTATGATTATCGATGTGTGCTCCACAATTTCTCCAGCAAGTGTTAGGACTGGTCTTATTAATTTTTGCAACTACCTCTGGTGTCAGAAAAAATCTTGTGACAATATCCATTTAAACTCCCGCCATATGTTTGCATTAGTGACATGATGTGCTTCCGTACATATTTGTTCCCAAGTTTCAGTTGATATTTCCAAATTCAATCCTACCTCCCATATAATATTTGAGGTGTTGTGGCAGTCCAAGTTAAAAAATATTTGGTAAATTCGACCAATTACTTTAGTTTTACTATCACCCTTTTGAATATGTTCCATAAATTGTTCCACCATGTTGGGTTCCCTAATTTTGGGCCACTCTTTACGATTTGAGATAAAGCTTCATAGTAGTAAATACCGAAAAAAATCTGTTGGGGAGATGGAATGTTTCTTTCAACTGTTCGAAGGTATGAAAGTTCCCTTCCTTATGAAGCTGGTGTACGTATCTCAGTCTATGCTCAGCCCATTTTCTAAAATTTGAGTCAGTTTGTGATGGTATAAAACTTCCAATGTATCCGATGTTTGTAAGGGATGATATTGTTTTTGCCATTCCCAAGTTTAATTTTATTTCTTTTTCCAAATATTCAGAGTGGTATTGGTCCATAGTCCGGTTTTCATCTCCCTCGCAGCTACATTCAAAATAGGGAGGGCCTGCAATGGTAGACTGGTCTTGTTCGATATCTAACCATCTTGTACTCTTGTCATTCATGATCCAAGTGGTGAGAGGTTTTAGTTGAACAGCCCAGAAGTAAAATTTTAAGTTTGGAACTTTGAGGCCGCCCCTACTTTAGGTATCTGTTGGGTTTTAAGTATTATTCGTGGTCGTCTACCCTGCCATATGAATTTGGAAATCAATCTGTTTAGCTTATCAAAAGTGGATCTCGGTACATCAACAGGAAGCATCTGAAAGAGATATAAGAGTTTAGGAAGTACGCTCATACGTACACTTTCTATTTTACCTAATAGCGTTAGTGGAAGTATTGTCCATCGTTCAAGGTCTCTGGAGATATTCTGCACTACACTTTTATAATTTGTTTCGAATAATTTTTCCAGTGCCATTGTTTTATCTATGTTGACTTAATAACCTGAGAAAAAGCCAAACGTATGTATGAGATTTTTTAAGTGTGGAATTGTCAACGTTGGCTCCATAATGTACATTAGAATATCATTTGCATATAATTTTCATCCCCCCTATATTTTCATCATATTTGCTGGGCCAATGGCTCAATACAGATATCAAAGAGGAGCGGGCATAGTGGACACCCCTGCCTGCATCCTCGCTTGAGAGGAAATCGATCCGATAGGGTCCCATTTATTCAAACAGCAGCCTGTGGGTTTGAATATAAAATTTCAATCCATTTAATGAAGTTGGGGCCAAATTTGAATTTTCTTAAGGTTCGAAATAAGTATTGCCAGGAAACTCTGTCAAATGCTTTCTGGGCATCGAGAGACAGTATCATAGTTGGATTTTTTGTCGTTGTAGGATGAGTCCTTAGGTTTAGCAGTCTTCTAATATTGTCAACATAAAATCTCCCACTAATAAAACCTGTTTGATCTGGGTGAATGATTTTGTTGATACATTTATTACGACGGTTTGCTAGGATGGCAGTCAGTATTGTGATCTGATTCAATAGAGATATAGGTCGGTATGATTGGCATTTACTGGGATCTTTTTCTTCTTTGTGGATGACTACAATGGTTGCCTCATTCCATGAAGGGGCCATAGTGCCAGATTGTAATGCGTGGTGATAGACATCCAACAGCAATGGTATGTCTCTTTGAATATTTTATAAAATTCATTGATAAATCTGTCTGGACCAGGGCTTTTATTATTTTTTAATGAAGAAATTGTGTGCAGTATTTCTTGTTCTTTTATTGGCTCATCCAATCTGTTTGTCATCTCCTTGGTTAGTCCGTTTAATTTGATATTTTCTAAATAGTCTTTCAGTAATTTATCATTTGTGCAAGTGTCCGTGTTGTTATAGAGTGATTCATAAAACTCGGCAAAACACTTTACCAGTTTGTTTGGTTTAGTCACACTTGAGCCATTTGTTTGAATTTTTTGGACGACATTACACGACTGTTGTTTTCTGAGCCTTAATGCCAAAAGGCGGCTGGCTCTGTTACTGTGCTCGTAGTATCTTTGATTGGTAAATCTTAAATTCCCTTCTATCTTTTCTGTGACCAATTCATGAGGCTCCTTCCGTGCCTGACTGAGAGTTGTTAGTTGTTCATGAGAGAGCATGAGCTTATGTTGTTGAGATAGGATGCTTATTTTATTTTCTAATTCACTTTGTTGCGCTTTTTTGCATTTTTTAGCACTAGACCAGGCAATAATACGACTTCTGATATATGTCTTAGCACAATCCCACAGCATTATAGGAGATGTTTCCGGTAAGATATTTGTCTCTATATACGTATTTATTTCAGAAATGACTTAAATTCTTTATCATTTAGCAGTGAGGTATTTAATCTCCATTGTTTACGTTTCCTATTATGTCCTATATTCCATGATAGAGTCCTGGAGTAAGAGGAGTGTCTGTTTGAATAGAAGGTGCAATCTTTGCCTTTTGGAAACTTGCTCCTCCAAACATCGACCATAGCATGTTCCATTAGAAGGTGTTTTAGTCTTCTGCCCATCCGAGATATTGCAATTCTGGAGACCTGTTGTCTATCTATTTGCGACATTACACAGTTCAGGTCACCGCCAACCAATAAAATACCAGTGCTGTGTTTAAGCATGACAGAAAAGACCCCGGAGATGAAGTCAGGTGCATCCTCATTTGGAGCGTATACACTCATGAGGGAAACCGGAGTTCCATCGATTGAACCATTTGCCACATGTGTCGGTGTGAAATTGATACATTTATGTATCAGAATACAGTCTCCTCTCTTCTTTCCACCATGATAAGAAGAGTAGTATATTTTGTCCACCCAGGAATTTATCAGTTTGTCATGTTCTTTATCTGATAGATGGGTTTCTTGTAGTAGTGCTATATGGCAATCTAGGCCTTTCAGTTGGTTAAGTATTTTTTTTTCTCTTTACACAATTGTTGAGCCTGTTCACATTGTAACTCACAACTTTAACTATTCCCATATTTCCACATGTTGAGCTATATGAGGGTGCAATGACACATATGAATATCTATTAACATATAAGGATGTATTTGAGTGATTTGTAATGTTGCTAGATGTTAAAATGAAGTAGCTGGAAAGAACCTGAAGAACGGAGGGATCAGGGATAATACGGAACAAAAAAATAACACACACTATAACTAATGGCTGCATGTCGTGACGTGCAGCTTGCGAACACCTTTCAAAATGTTCACCTTAGCTTGGATAGTACTAGTCCAAACTGAGAAGAAAAATGAAAAAAACAAAAAAAGTCTAGAACCCCAATCAGTGTTCCTACATAGTGAATGTGTCAACAATCAATAAACAGGATGCCTATAACACTTGAAAATACCAAAAGGTAATGAGAAGGATAAAGGTATGCAATATAACTAATATTGTAAATAAATAAATAAAAAAAACAGCATCACAAACAACAACCAGCAGGTAATAACTTTCCATGATAATCAGATAATAAGGGGTGGGTATCTGCATTAGGACCGAGTCCGTCTGTGTGTGTGTATGTATGTATGACTCACGATACAGAATGGATTGATCAGTCTTCACAATCTCCAGGTGGAATCACGTGACTCTTGACATAATCCAACGCCTTGCCCGCATCCGTAAACTCCTTCTGCTCATTGTCATGGGTGATGCGCAGTCTCGCAGGGCAGAATATTCCATGACAAACTCTCGGTCTCCCTTGGAGTAGCTTCCTTGTGTCATTAAAGGCGGCTCTGGCGGCTTTGGCCACGGCAGTAGTATAGTCCGGGAACACGGAAACCGCATCTCCGTTGTAGAAAAGGTTGCCAGCACGGATCCTTGCCGTCTTCAAGATTTCCAGCGCGTCTCTCTCTCACAACCTGGCCTTCGGACCTTCGGACCGACTTCAATTTGTTTTTCAAGTTCGAAAACTTCAGTGACTACTTTAGAGACCGCTCTGTCAGTCCTGAGGTCCGAATATTTCCACATTTCATTCTTTCCTCCAGGTCTTGACATTTAGACTTCAGCGCTTCCATATCTTTCGTTACGTCTTTGATCACACATTGAAGAGTGACCACCTGTCGACGGGTCATATTTGTATTTGCGTAGACTTGTCGCCATTTCTTCGCTGTTGCTCCTTCCCTTTGGTGCTTGAGATGTGCTTTTAGTAATAGTGGTGATCGGATTAGGTCGGATTCAGCGGGAGCACAAGAAAAAGCATCCTATTCCATAGGAAGAGGTATGTACTGTACACTATTATATGAAGGTACTTATTTATATAGTCAAACAATTCAGTCAGTGTACAGGCCTAAAATATATGTTAAATCGTGTTGAAAAAATACATCAACAAATTAACTATTTTAATTGTAAATAAACAAATGTTTTTATTGCTGTGTTGAACAAAAATCACACAAAATACATTTTTGCATTTTAGAGTTTGTAATAAAGGTAATTAACACATTTAAATAATGAATAGTAAGGCTACGAGACCCTTATTCGAATTTGAAGTCATTAACAGTACTAAACTCAGTCATTTAAACCATTATCTTCAGAAGTTAGCTCAAGCTTTAACGGTTGCAGTGAGTTATGTGGGACATGCCAAAATTGCCATCATATTGAAAAAATAAATAAAATCAGTGAGTTGGCACAGAAAACAATAGAATGCAAAGCAGGATTTCTCACTTGAACGCGTCACGCCAAGCTCACTATGACTGGATATTAATAGCTCACTATGTCCGGATATAAACATCCGGTCTGGTGTGAGACCTTCACTCTGACTGATGCAGCAGAGTTTGTCTCTCAGTGCAGAAGGTCTACAATGATACAGGGACCTGAAGGTGTTCACTGGAGTTCAAGGGTTGTGGGACAGGAGCAGGAGGAACTGGGCTGGAGGTGGGTTGTGAGAGTGAGTGGTGTGTCTCTTGTCTCCTTCATCTGTCCGTCCAGCAGTGTTTCCAGCAGAGCTCGCTGGTCCACCACTAATCCTCTCACAATGTCTGGGACCACAGATGGTGGGCTGACCTCCCGGTGGTCTGCAGATTACACATCCTATCTGCCACACTCAACTCTGCAGATTAACGGCTGCTCTTAATTAACCCCAGCTGATGACTTTTTTTTATAAGAAACCAGAGTGAAAGAATGTGCCTGATCTGGAAAGTGGGACATATTGATGAGTCAGCAAGTGTCGTCCATGCCCCAACTGGGGAGCGGTTTAGTGTGATTTATTCAAATCTGATGACTCATCGCTCCACTGTCTCTCACAGACACATTCACACTCCTTAAAAATGTGTGTGAAACCGTGCAGTGCAATAAATTCAGGTAACTGTGGGGTTCAGTTCCAGCAAGAACAGAGGAATCTTCATAAGATTGTGGAGAGGGTGCTGCATTCAGTTTACCTACGCCATGTATCCACCGGTGAAGGACCAGAAGCAGAGATGGTGATGGCAGCAAATAGGAAATCGATCCTCATCATCACATCAAACCAACGGCAACTGATCCAAACTGGTTCAACTGCATCATCTTTTCATGAAACTTCATATTTCTCTGGCGTCACTCTAAACCTGTGCCCTGGGAACTTGTCAGGTATCGACACAGCCAAATCCATCTCAATGGTTCAAATGATAAAACATGATGTAGCAGCAGTTTATCGCAGACAGAGAGTAGATGAGGGGGGGAGCCCCCACTAACAGCCCCCTCATACTTACCCCCTCAGGTCGGCTTTTATCTTCCCGAGGTCCCCTCCCCCCAAATTTTGACAGTCAGACTCCAGCAAGCATGTTGGTGACGAGCAAGCATGAGCGTATACAACAGTCTAGGCGGTGTGTGGCTAGATATTTATTTAAGAGGGTGCGCTGCAGGTCGTAGTGCATTATGGCCACTGCCAGGCCTAAGATAGCTGAGGTCAAACCTATCAAGAGAGGGGATTTGGAGAGCTAAGGCCAATGTGAGAAAGTGTTTCCTTGTAAGAAAAGTCAAGAATTTACAGATTACTGGGCAACTGGTTGGTGGACGTTCAAAGTGTCGCGCGCGCGGACATACCTACATTTAATGTACATGGGCTCGAGAGCTGCAGCTACACATTCACTCATAACAACACTATTTGTTATTTGTTGTTTTCGGACTCACGCGTCCTCTAACGTGACCGAGCAGTGAAGAGACACTCACCCGTCAGAGCGAAAAAGCGCAGGCCCGACATCTCGGCTGCAGCGGCAGTCTTCATCGTTCCTCCTCTGCTCTGCGGCTGGTTCCGTCCCTGCTGGACACCCGCGGGTTCGGCTGCTCTCTGGCCGAGAGGGAAGTCAGTGGGGATAGCCCGGCTGCCGGCCGTGGTGTCTGCGGAGCGGCGGTGGCTGCGGGCAATTCTGCGCTCAGCATTGATCTGCTGCATTACGGACGCTGCTAGTCCTCACGGCGGCCACTGGAGGTCAGTGTGGCGGCATCGTTCGCTGATGCGTTCAAAGGCGCGGAGGCTAACTGCGCACATTTGAGATATTTTTTGGATATTTTCATAATGAATCACTCATCACTTGTAAAATAATTAAATAAAAAACAGCGAAATCTTCATCGCGAAAGAGCTTATTTATCTAATGAAAACTATATTTCCTTTTAAATCGAGTAGTTTTCAGTTAATCAACTCTGAAAGCAAACTAGGCCTTAATTGTGAGCCGAGTCGCTTTTGTTATCTGCAGTATGTCAAATACTGGACTTCCACCCGTCCTTGTGAACCCTCAGTGTGCAGAACAGTAAAAGACATTCATCCTCACGTGTCTGCTTTGGTCAGGTCACCTCCCAGTTCGGTGGGCTGTGCACCTGAAAGCACCAGGAATACCAGACTAGAGATGAGGAGTTTCTGAAACTGGATGTTTGGTGGTACTGTAGCAGATGGAGACGTGACCTCGACAAATAAGAGGGTGGATTTCAAAGGTTGCTTCAGTTAGGCAGGTTTTAATACAAAAGAGAATAAAGTGTAAAATGAAAAAAACAACATAAAAACATTTAATGTAAAAACATGAGATAACTGCTCCCAGTGGCATTTACAGGTTGTCAAAAACAAATTAACTTTATATAGAAGACAAAGAAGTCCACCAGAGGACATTTTTTTTACTTTTTCTTTTTTTGTTTTTTTTACAATGGGTCATCATGGTGCAGCCCAAACCAGAATGTGTCAGAAAACATTCCTCAGAGATGCTGGTTCCGTCGGTGAGAAAACAAGAGACACTGTAAAAAGATACTCATATAATATTCATGTTAAAAACAATCCCGCCGTTTATATAGTATTCACATTTGCATACATCTGTGGTGGAACGCAGCATGTTTTGTCTTGATTTGAGGACACTCTGTCATGGCTCAGGCAGTTTTAAAATAAATAATTTTAATGGATGAAGACTGAGATGCTTGGGTCGCTTTACTACATTCCGTTAAATCGTCCTCCCTGCCAGCTCTGGTAATTAGGCGGAAAGCTCGGGTGAAAGCCCATCCTTCCCAAGTTGCCAACATTTGGTGGTGACGGCCAAAGCATAGCTGACGAGGATGTGGGAATCAGACCTTGTTGCCAGAGTGACGAGTTCATCCAGCTGCTCTGTGCAGCCATGGACATTCCAAGTGCATGTCTGTACATAGCCATGGTTGGGTGCTGGACAGGTGTGGTGGGCCGCCGCTGCCGGCTGTAGAGCGAGACAGGGTTGCTAAAGCCTTTGGAGCGAGGATGCCGGTACTGCTGCTCTAACCGAGGAATCTGTTGCTGACTGCAAGTGGAACTGGAAATATTCTGTGCGACCTTGCTGGGACTTGCAGATGCCACCGTGTCACTGGTGGCAGACTTGACACAGCTGGGAAGAACTGGGTCACACTGGAGGTCACTGAAAAGAGGAGACATCATTGATTTCCCTGTGGCATTCAAGTTCCAGTACTAGTGTGTTTACGTTTGGTTAGAGCTCCTTACCCTATGCCATCCTTTGTGGCCGGAACTGAGCTGGTAGTGGAGGGGACGATACACAGAACCTCTCTGGCGGCATCTTGGGTGGAGTCACACATCTCTGGTATGAAGTCTGGTTCAGAACTGGGCGGCGATGAAGAGGAAAGAAAGGCAGATTTGTGGCAGTGTTTTGCTTCCAACATGTCAACTGGGTCCGGTAGGTCTGGTTCTGTCCTGGTTGTCTGTGTTTCTGGATTATTCAGACTCATGTGTATCGAGTTCAATGTGTCCATGACCCCTTTAGTGTTCGGATCTACGTGGTGCGACTCATCTGGAGACACGTTATCGGTGCCTCTTTGAGTAAAAGTGGAGGAGGGTGAGGTCCCGCTATTGATGAGGGTCCCTGACTGGTGCTGCCGCTCCTTCTGCGCTTGACGTTCGGCTCGTAAATGAGAAATGGCCTGGTGAAGAATCTCCAGGTCTGACTCTGAAGGATTGAGGTCACCATAGGGGCCGTCTGCTGCCAGTGGGTCCGGGGCTGAAGAGTGGCTGGAGCTGGACTCCTCAGGTGGGTCTGGAGCGTCGCAGCTGGCCGGATCAGGCTGGTCGACGCTGGCCGGATCAGGCTGGTTCAAGTCTGAGAAGAAAGGGGATGTTCTCTTCGACATCACTTGCATTTGGTTGAACAATAAAGTTGGGTTTGATATGGAACACAAATGGTCAAATGTCAGGAAAAAAATGACAGAAGGGGATGCAAGTAAAAAGGAAGTAAAAAAATATATTAGTAATATATGAATAAAAAATACGGATGCAGGATGACAGGCTCCGAATGATTAAAGTATTAAAGAATTACTCACAAGTCTACAGGCCTAACAGTGATGAATGGAGGGAGAGAGCAAGAGGTTTTATTAAGAGTAAATAGGCAAATAAACATGTAACAGTAACAATGAATTTAAATAAGTAAAATTGCTCTCAATAATCACACTAAAAACCCCATTCACAATAATGTATGAATGAGGGGAAGGGAAAAGCATTTGTAGAATAATAACCAATAGGAAAATGTGCATATAGGTGTTTTATTTGTATTATAAATATTTTGTTATATTTTATTCACTAATATATGTTAACATCAAACACTAATATCTGTTATCTTGCCATTTGTGTATAGAATAATTATGTGTACAGGCTATGGCACAGCAATAACGATAGTTAGCTTGGTTTTTAAAGGAAGCATGTAAAAAGAAATAAAAAAGATAAGACTCAACAAAGTGCCTTGTGGGACCCCACAGAAAATGGTCTCAGCACCTTTAGCAGACAGCAGGTCCTCCATAATGAACAGCTTCTCTTTGATGTCGTGGTACCCAACCAGCTGCGTGAAGTTTTCCAGAACATCGTTGAAGTTGGCCACAATGATGCCCTTGCTGAAGTAGGCAGCAAAGTTCACAAAGCGATGCTCTGCAGCGGTTTACAAAGAGCAGTTATGAGAGGCGGCTTGTGACTTTCCAGTCAGCTGACAGCACTTCACGCACCGATCAGGAAGATGGTGTGCCGGAACTTGGTGTATCGCCCCTGGAGCTCCAGCAGACAGTCCAGGTCGGGCGAGTCGGGGCTTTTGTCGCAGTGGTGATCCGGGAGTAACTCGATGATTTGCCGATTTTGGAAGACAGACACCACCTCTAACAGCTTGGCTGCATCTCGCCTGAACCTGCAGTGACAGAAAACTGTAAAATCGACGAAGACAAAGGCTGACTGATCCTAGTCCAACTATGATCAGGGCATGTTTAAGGCTTATTTAATGTATACCAAGAATAAATCGTGGAAGAGAAACAAATGTGTCTCAGATTGTCAGTGGGCTTGAAACAGTGAATTATTTAAACACATAAGGTATTTAAGACTCTGTTGTTGACACTTCTAGACGAATTACCATAACTTATAAGACTCTTGTCAAATGTCGGACGTTGTCACCTGGCTTGTTCTTTTAACTTTTTGTGGGTCTTGCTGTGAACCTTCCACCGCCAGATGCTTTGAGGAGAACTCTGCTTCTCCAGGAACATCAGCAGTTCTGCCAGCCGCTCTGAAAAATCACCAATCCCTCAAAATGTTTTCCAATGTATTAGATATAGTATAGTATCAATCTACTAAATAAAGTGGCGCATGCATTCGGAGACTCGCTTCTGGCCATCCACGTTATCTGGCAGGGGTAGACAACATGGCCCGCCAAAGTGGAATATGAATGTCACATTGAGATTGATAGTCAAATTTGACATGGCTCATGCTTGTTTGTGTTATTTTTCCTAATTGCAATATCAATGTTGCACCAACCAAATATGATGACTTAAAAAGAAAAAGAAGACGCGGCATTTGCCTGACACAGCCTACTCCATGTTGAAGCAGTCAGCATACCGTGTTGGATGAAGTCAGGATTCAGCACCAAGTCGTCTGAGATGATACAGCCGCCGCAAACAAAAATCTCGTTCCAAATGCTGTCCCTGATGTTAGCCAGTGAATCAACGCCGACAAACTGCACTGACCGGTGTCGCTTGAGGGCGACCAGACCCGGAATCTAACAAACACAAAAACACATTCACCATGTAACTAAATGAGAGAGAGAAAAGACAGAAAACTTGACTGAGACATTTAGATATTGGTCATGACAAATACCACAAACCATTTGGTTGAAAAGCTTTAACACCTTAATGGATCACAAATATTTTGGAGTTATTGTGCAATTAGACACAAACACTGTTCAGAGCATCATCACAGTGATTAACTTAAATAAATCAATACCTTGTGAACATGAACAGATATGTCCTTGTTCCTGATGATGACCAACAGTCGGGTGTCAGAATTTCCCTGGTTTATAAACATGACAGGGCTCTGCTCCACACAGCCCTGTCGCAGGAGGAACTCCTATGCACACAAGCAAATGAGCATTTTAAATAAAAACATTCTTTAAATTTAGTTTGGCATACTTTATAAAAGGTAGACATGTGCAACTGTTATTTTTTTTAGTGTTAGGCAGGGTGACATTACGAACATGAAGAATTGAGCAAAGATGGAGCTCGAGTTACCTTGATGTCTCTGACAACTTCATCCTCCGGCGTGAAGCTGTGCATGTAGAACTGTGGAGTGTTTCTCTTGATGTCCTTCACAATCTCCAGTAAGTTGCTGAGCAAGTCCGGCTGCAGTCGACTGATCAGGGAGCTCAGGGGGGCAGGCTCCTCTGCAGGCTCCCTGACTGCACCAAGTGGTACAAGGTCTGGAGTTGGGACCCTTTCGGAGGACTGTGACGGCTCCATAAGCGGTTGAGAGAAGGGTTGACAGGCCTCTTTGGAACCTACACGATCTACCGCTGTTGATGTCGAGGGCAAAATGATTCTGCTACTGCTGTCCGGGGCGACACATACGTCCGCAGTTAACATGGAACTTGCAAGTGGGTCACCATCTGCCTGGCAATAGTCATATAGTTGTGAATTAACGGTGGTGGAGCTGGTTACAGAGGTAGGAGGACTTAATTTAGCAGGCACATCTGATGGTACATGACCAGAGGCCCCATCATCTTTCACTAAATGGGCAGCTCCTTGACTGCCATTTGCTACACAAGTGGACGCTCGGATGTTTTCCACAAATTCACTGACCCTGCTGGCCAACAAAGTCTCTCTCTGGTCACTCTGGGGCGTCACTCCAGGCCAACTGACATCAAATTCCTTCATGATACTTTGTTGCAGGGAGTTTACATAGTGCTCGACTTTGGCATCAGGACATGGCGACAACGCACAGTAGGACAACTGAGGAAATGAAGAAAACCTCTCTCTGAGTGGGACGTGCTCAGCAGTGTAGACAATGTTCTTGGACTGCAGGAGGTGCTGCACTGACAAATTGAAGTCCACCTGACACTTGTCCAAAATGCTACCGATGTCTCTTGATGAAGTTGTGACATCACGCAGACACAGAGAGGAAGTTTCTTGTGTTTCTACATTTGAGTTTTCGTTACGATCTGTGACTTCAGGTTGATGTTCAAGCTCCCCCTGCAGCTGTTGAGCTTCTTCTTCCATCTCTTCCGTTTGATCAGACCTCATCCCTCCTACAGAGTCAAATGTCTCTTCCTCATTTTCCGTTTCTTCACTTATAATCATTAGTCCTTCATCGGAATCCAGATCTGAATCTGGCAGCGACCTGACAGTTGTCCTCTTTGACATGACATGGTTGGCAGAGGTGGATGAGTCCTCAAGCTGCCGTCTTCTCCTCTGAAGTCTGGGGTCCTGATTCTTGGATGTGCCTGTGAAAATAACATCATCAGATGATTTTATTGTATCTAAATTGTATCTAAATACAGAACTTAACATATTCAGATAAGTACAAAATCAAAGTCAAACAGGAGGGGGCGTCAGAAACGTGAACAGGTGCGTTACCTGTTGAGTCCCTGAAGGCAGCTGTGTTACTGTGCCACTCATTAGCGCCATCTGTATGCTGGATAGGCCTGTGAGGCTCATTAGAGTGAGCAGTAAACTGATGTGAGGAAGGGTCCGGGGTGATGTGAAGAAGGCTGGGCGGTCGATGAGGACTGGATGGTCGAGCTGGATCAGTGAGTGGAGGTGAACTAAGGGATTGACGTGGACTCTTGGGCGGAGACTTGCGTTTATGGTGCTCCAATGATGACCACTGCGAGGGAGAGTAAGGGGGGCTTTGCTCGGGTGATGGACACTGTAAAGGTGACGAAGGAGGGCTTGGCTCAGGCGAGGGGCACGGAGAGGGGGCTGCATGAGGGCTGGGTCTCAGTGGTGGAGAGGGACTTTCTCTGGGGGGTAAGGCTGCTGTAGTGTGGTCTGTTGCCATGGCGCGATGACGAAAACGAGGATCCTGAGGGAGGTTTCCATCTGGCTGCTCGTACCTGCCAGAGCAAAGACCTACAGGCAAAATATGAACACCTTTGGATTATTTGTTTGCTGTGCTAACAATTAAGAGACTGCTAGTAAACATTGGTTCTTTGTCTTATGAAGCAAAGACAAAAAGAAAGAAGAAATGGTGAAAATAAGATCACGAAAAGGGAAGAGGAGGGTTGAAAATCAGGAATGTTTGTGACAAAAGTTGGAAGAATATCATATAAATGTAGCAGACCTGTGATGGGAATTAGAACCCAGGGAATTTCCCACTCCGTCTCCCCCTCTTCCTCCTCGTACGGTTCAAATTTTCTCTTCTTACGGCCTCCCTTTTTATGATTTAATTCCCCGGTGAGAGATATGGGACTGAATCCTTCCAGACTGCTGTTGCTATCTGCCATCTGGTCCTTGAACAAACAACAGACAGATACAAATGCGCTTGCTGCATGAGACAAAACTCATTCATTTGCAATGCAATAATGTCTTTTAAAATATGGATTTAGACCAAAAGGTAACAAACTAATGGCAGCTCGACTACTTTCATCAGAAATCAATACATGATTTAAGTAAATGGTGAAGAGCACAGCTTGTGGCAGATATTCATGAAAGCATTCCAATGTTATTAAACGAGTACATAACTACATAAAATGGGAAATGTCTAAAAAAAAAAAAATAAAATAAAAAAGAATTTAAAAATCAAGCTTTTTTTTTTTTTACCTCCAGCTCGTCCTGCTTCCTCAAATCTATGTCATAGTTGGTGGGAAGACCAAGCTTTAATGCAATCTTGTTAAATGGAAACACCTCTACCCTCCCCTCTTCCTGTAACTCGTCACTGTTTTCACTCAATGCTTCGCTCGCAGACCTCTTTAAATCTGTCAGGGGTCACAGAAACATTCATATTTTCATTGCACCATCCACTTGATTGTCCTGCAGTTTACAAGTAGCAGTAGCCAGAGAACACTGATGGTCACCTGCCAGAAGGTTCACAAGATTGGCAGTAATTTCTGTTCCATCCTCCCAAAGGCCAAAGTCTTTCAAACCCACAGAGTGGAGCAGGGAGGAGAGAAGGCTGGTTTGAAGAGCTGAGTTGTGTCCCGGATCAACTGTGCAAAGTCAGATGGAAACAAATGGTTGACTGATTTAAGAAAATAGTTTTTCATTAATCATTTTTGAGGTGAAATGACAAAGAAACACAAATAAATTTACAGTTTAGGACGCAATTAAGAAAATAAAGGTGAGAAAGAAAGATGTATTTCTATAATGCACTCAGCAGTTAAGCTAAGTTTGGAGGTAAAGTTGGGGAAGCTCGAGGCGCTGATGTGCACACTGATTCAGGTGACATGGAGAGAGGTACCTTCTGCTTGCATGTCAAATTCTGTGACCACATGTATCCAATTTGAATGCGGTCACTGTCTGTCACAGCTGTGAGTAAATGGTTGAAAGAAAATATCAACCAGCTATCGTGAAAGTAACCATGTGTTAAGGGAGCCACTAACATGAGCGATGAAATACTGTAACAGTATCATTAGTTTGTTTGTAGTCAAGTCAATGCATTATCGGCAAAAAAGAATCAAGTTAAAGAATTGCTCAGACACTTCACATTTTTTTACTGTGTTCAGTACAAGGTCAGATGAATAGTTTCCAGGAAGCACCATTTAATTTTTATGATTCTCAACATATTTTCTAGCTTTCGATGTTTCTTCAAATTATAATTACACATATTGGTTCTGGTGACATAGATCAGTAAAATGAGCCATTGAGACGACTTGACTGAAGTCATCTATGTTAATGAGCACTGTTTGGATGAGCACTTGGAATTTGGAAGACCACTTGGAATTAAAAATCTACCTGGAATTTTGTCACTTCCCAACGACTCTTGCGACGCCTTCAAATATTTAATGGTTCTTTCAGCTGTCTTCTGCTCCAACTTCCTCTTTCGGTCCGGACCCATGAGCGCACCATCTTTTCCTTCCTCCCTCTTCAACTCGTTGGATGCTTTTTGCTTATAAGCAAGAACCAAGGCAATCGTTTCCTGCATCTGATGGACAAACAAGGCGATAACAAGTTTTATAGCAACTCCAATAGACTGTAAAT
This sequence comes from Synchiropus splendidus, assembly GCF_027744825.2. Taxonomy (NCBI): domain Eukaryota; kingdom Metazoa; phylum Chordata; class Actinopteri; order Syngnathiformes; family Callionymidae; genus Synchiropus; species Synchiropus splendidus. Next base: position 23,438,491 of record NC_071339.1, on the reverse strand, counting down.
CAACCTAAAATAATATTAGTTTTACCTTCTGTGTGTTTGATAGCTCATCTGCAACGACCTTTCCCACCGTCTCTTTGTGTCTTCCAAAATCTTCTGTTGCCACAACAGGGTTGCAGTGGGCCTCCACCAGCTTGCAAGCCCGGTTCAAAGACAGCTGGTAGAAAGCAGGTTTGTACAAGTAGGAGCTGAGATATCCCTCCATTGTCAGCCGGTGGTGTTTGGGAGCAGGATAAGGAATCCCAAGCTCATCAAGATCTCCATCATATTCACCCATGGGGTACGGCCGCACCTGAGGTGGAAGGAGTTATCTTTTAGACATCGCCGCCCATGACAATGTATGGTGTGCCAAGTCCGGGTACAATTAGCATATAAGCTATCCGCTCAAGAAAGATGTCTTTTATGAAAGATTACCAGAACAAACATTTAGAAGATTGAACTTCACTAATTCAACGATGGAACACTGGAAATACCTTGCCGCCGATCTGACCAGCCAGGTATTCCCGAGCATGTTGCTCCACGCCGACAGCCAGTTCAGGAGGTGGGTTGGCTCGGGCCTTGATCAGAGAGTAGTGGAGCACTGGGATGAACTGATGTGGTATCGGCTTCATGTTAGATAATGGAGGGAAGGGAGAGGAAAGACGAGAGGGGGAGCCTGACAACAAGAACAGTCTCTGAGTGAATGATGGCCAACGCACTAAAAAAAAAAATTAAAAGAAACACAATAAACTAAATCATTGTTTACTTGACTGGACTCCATCTGTGGTTTCAGGAAAGACGAACAAAGCCTGCAGACATCTTTTGCAGCCCTCTCCTCTTTCTGCAAAAAATATAATGCATATACTCCATTAAATTGTTGACAACATCCCTCCCATGTACAAAGCATAAACAAACAGCCTCACCCAGAGGTGTGGTCATCTGACCAAAGGACAGGAAGAAAAGAAATCCTCGATCTGTCAGCGGAGTTACCAAAACCTGGGAGAATAAAAATCCGGGGCTTTGAATTTAAAGGATCAAGATACAGTTTCAGGCGGACTCCAGAGTCCAGCCTACTGAGTTCACAGAAATTTGGCCTCCAGAAATAATGTAAATGATATTTAAGTGTGTTGAATTCTTCCTTAGAAGATCAGTGTTAATGTTCTGTACTAGATACTTTAACTTATAGTCATACTAGTTGAATGTAGTCACTGTCTGTCACAGCAGAGTGTAAATACATACAGGTATGATATCAACCAACCATCATGAAAGCGACCACGTGTCAAGGGAGCCACTAACATGAGCGATAAAAAACTGTAACAGTGTCATTAGTTTGTAGAGCCAATGCATTATCAGCAAAAAAGAATCAAGGCAAAGAATTGTTCAGATACCTCACATTTTTTACTGTGTTCAGTACGAGGTCAGATAAATGGTTTCCAGGAAGGACCATTTAATTTTAAACTTAAAGCCATACTAGTTATGGAGAAAAAGAGCTAGTGTTCATATTCCTCATGCTTACTTGGCTTGTGCATACCAACAACTGCAACTGGTTATTTACACAACGTAAATTGATTTGTTTATGATTCGTCACAGAGATTAAAATTCACTAGGTTTAGGTTTAAAGCACACACATAGGTACAACACAATAAATTCATACTGAAAGTGAAACAAAGGTTCTGGAGCACCAAACTCACCGCTCTTTTGACCTCCAGCTCTTGCAGAAGCCTGGTCACACCGGTCGACGAACGGCCTTTATCGATAACGTCCAACAGGCTGCAGCAGCAGCCGTTCTTCACAACTGTTGACAAATAGAGATGACGCACAATTTAACAAGCAGACTTTGGTGCACACATGCATGATGGATTCCCTGATGACTTCAGCGGAAAAGCCTTAGATCAGACTAGGGCCCAACCAACGATTATTTTCGTTGTCGACTAATCTTTTCATTATTTTTTTGATTAGTCGACTAATCGCAATTACCTTTGTTTGGACCTATTTTCAATTTCTGTTTCACCTAAAGTTGCTTAAATCGTCTCACTGTGATACTCAGACAACATACATTATTAAAAAAGTATATTAAAATGATGACAGAGTGGTCTGATGCATGCATTTTTGTGCTCCTTTTGATGTCAGACAAAAGGTGTCACTGACATGTAATTTTTTTCTGCCTTTTTTTGGCCTGTCTCTTTTAGTCACCACCACCACCACCACTTCAGCAGTAAATATAGCATGTTCTTGTTTAAAGACTAAAATCTTTGTCTTTTCATTGGCCATTTTTGTGTGTTTTTCATGTTCCTCAAAATACATTGAAGGAATATTGAAAATATATTTTGACATATTATTTCAATAATTTGAAATATTCCTTTTTATCTTGACCGGCTTATTTATATCAAAATTAAATGCATACAAAATGTTATTAAATATTTAAATGGGTTTCATGGAATATTTACCCTTCTTAATATCCTTACTTACATTTAAACAACCTCAGCTTTAGAAGATCAAATCTAATCTTCTCATCCTTGAATCTTGAGCTCATTAGTAAATCCACCATGGGGGAGTACCCACAGACAGCATGGTCTCAGAGAAACATAGCAACTCTTATTATTCCAATCAATAATATTTGTCTCAGTTACTTATGCCGGACTGTAATCAACATATAATGCAGAGTAGTTCAAGACACAATATCAACAACTACCTTCTTTACTGCTCTCATCGTAGTGCTTGTATGACAGCAACTCGGACGGCAGGATTCTGGTCAAACTGTCAAACCTCATAACTGCTATTTCCAACTTCTCTGGGCTGAAAGTGAGACGTACGGCAGACGTAAAAATGCAAAAACGTCTATCCAAGACATCATCTTAACTACCAATTTCCGTCTTAAATAAGAAGACCAAGGACAAAGTACCAAACAAATGTCATGCTTACAGTTTACGTGGGAGGATGGCAGGGTAGGAGGAGCAAAGTGCAATCTGGTAGAGAACCCTGTTTCCTTTCACCAGATCACCGCTCCACACAGTGAACTGATTTGGCTCTGTGGGCAAACCACAAAAGGAGAAATGTGTCTCAGAAAATGATCAAGAAATTACCACATTACAAGTGGCAAAAATAATACTGGTGTTGGAGCTGCCACCTGATCATAACACTATCATCCTGATAGTGTGGTGTCCCTACTGACTTGGAAAACGTGTTACTATTGAACCTGTAAATGAAAAGGTTCTTAATGTTGTTCTTAATGTAATTCTGAATTGTTCCATGTACCATTTATCTCTGGAAAGCTTGTTTGATAGAACCAAATTAGTATTATTAATTCACTTATTATTCTGTACTAGTAGTATCCATACTGTTTTCACAGTTTTCAATGTTTTTGATCTGGATGATGAATCTTTAGAACAGAAGACATGATATTGAAATCAGTCATCAGAAACTTGTAACATTAATTCGGAAGATGCATCAGTACTAAAATTATTTGACATCCACTTCATTCAATAACATGGTAGACAAAAATGAAAATTCACAGATGTTTATGATGTCAATGCAAAACTTCACCTTTGATGGCTTCAGATGGATGACTGTTCTGCCTGGTCAAGAAAAGAGAAAATATTTAGTTTTTTTAAATACATTGTAATTATATGTAATGGGAAAATGTATGTGATATCTAATGTCTCACTACTATAAATCTGTTACCTGAGAGGAGCCAGGGGATTGTTGGTAAGGGGAAGAGCTTTTCCCAAAAACTTGAAGGAAACCACAGCGTATGGACAAACCTGGCGAGGACGCTGTAGCAGCTCATCAAATGAGTACTCATAGAAGTATTGCTGAAACAAACACAGAGGACGTTATACTGCAGTTTCAACAATAACCAGTGCCCTCATCATCATATAAGAGAAATAGTAGACAACAAAGACAAATTCTTCACCGTTTACCTGTGTGAGCTCAAAGCCACGAAATGAAGCCAGGGATGTGACATTGCTGGCATTCTTGGAGACGTGGCAATCGAAACGTGGCGTGGGATCGATGACAACTTTCAGATTTTCTTGGATACTCTTCACCTTTCCCTGAAGGCAAACAGACAGTAATTTGACTGCAACTTTTCAGGAAAAAAAATGCACAAAACTAAGTAGGACTTGATTACAAGTTGAAAATACATTTTCTTATCGACTGAAAAACTTGGAAATGTTTCATGTTGATCTCAAACTAACTCAGCCTCATTGCACACTGGTATTTTAGGCAAGACGTTCATTCACCTTCATCACTTTGAAAATGAGGATCTCTCCTGTGGCTCCAGGGGATAAAGCATTATTATGGAGCAAATCTGAGTACTTGGAAAGGTAGATGCCTAGAAGAACACAAAAACACACAATCATATTGTATTATCATAACATAACAGATACTGAACTCAATTAAATGGATGTTGTCAGAGGCGAAGTAGTGAAGATGACATCATCATTATATCAGTCAATCTTTATGAAAAACAACCACAGAGTTGCAGTTGATAAAATCATTATAAAATGCATGAACATAGATGTTCCTTGAAAACCTTTATTTAAAAGAATTCTACCTTTCATTGGGCTACCAAGCAGCGACAGCCAGCTAGCTCCCACCATCATCCCCCTCTCACACAGAGCAGGCAGCTACAAGAAAAATATAGAACAAACTGTTCTGTCTTATTTCGGTACAATGCAGATTGAACAGGCTACGTTATACAGAGAACACTGAAGTTAATATAAAGGTTTACCTTAGCAGAATCAGTCAGCAGAAAGCAGTAACTGTCCTCCAGCTCCTTCTCTGTCCTCCCATCAGCCTTCATCTCCTTCCTTTTCTCAATGAACTGAAATATATCACGAAACAAATCAAAACATTTTTCGGGAACCTTTTAAAAATATTTTAACGTCTGATTTTTTAAATTATTTATTTCCATTGTTCTAATGTGTTTATTTCATGACTAATACACATTGACTATTTAGATTATCAGAAACTATTTCATATTTCTTTTACAGGACAAAGCAGATTTTCTTGTTGCCATGTACCACACATGTCATATTTTTCCCCCTTTCTTTTGTAACTCATTGCTTATAGGAAAAACGGAACACATTTATAGTTGTGTATGGAAGAGTTCAGAGATTAAGGTTAGGAAAACGTCTCACCTCATCCAGCAACCGCTTGCAATGGATGACCCGAGGGTTGCTGTAAGAGTAACAGCCAGAAGAGTTGGTTTCCAAGAAGTTGTTAGTCAAGACTTTCATGATGTTTTCAAACTCTCTGGATCCCGATGAAACAAACTGGAGTAAATCTGAAGAAAAGAGACACATATATGGTTTTAATATTCTTGTCACCAAACGCCATGGAAGGTTCGGGGTTTGAAAACTCAGGCCACAGACAAAACATTGCAGTTACAAACACAATTGACATTTGTTTACTTTTGCCCAGAATTATCAATGCAGCAGTCTGTAATCCCGGTTTTGAAAACAATAGTGGGTTAAAAACATGAACAATAAAGAATACTTTAATTTGTTAGACAAGGTCTGAAATTTTAAAATCACAAAGACGGGCATTTTTGGACACAGTGCTTTTTTTTTGACGAACATAATGCTTTTCAAAATGGTTTCACATAATTCTTTCATTATTCATAAGAACAATTTATAAAAATGTTTATGATAATGATTTAACAGACAGATACAGGGCACCAACAGACAGAGGGAGAACGGATTCAGGGCCCCAACCCCACCAGACTAATTGCCATGGGCTGACTGTCAAGACGTCTCAATGGAAAATGCTCCATCCCATTTGATTTCAGCCTTAGGAACAACTAGAGAATTGCCCGGCCTCTTGAGGATGCAAGACTGGGAGCTGGCTTATAAGCGGTCCATATTCTTTTAAACTAGCTAGAAAGGCCATTGATAATGACAATACAGCTATACTCCGTGCATTTCTAATGTGTATCTATCTGCAACATAAGCAGCTGCACAGTCTGATTTAATTTTACAGAACATCCGTGGTGCAAGTATGTTTTAAAAAATGCAAGGTTATTCACATCTACAAATGTTTGTGTAAGTAAATGTATCTCACAAGCACGTTGAACATCGAATGAGGATCGCGTGTCAATAATATATGTCGTTGAGGTCAAGATAAGTAAATCTTATTGGAGTCTCTACTATTCAGTTAGAGACAGAAGCAATGTTCGACTCTGAGAGGACGGACCCAAGCTTTACGGCAATACGTCCAGTCCACAGTGTAAACACAAGTCAGTGTGTGTGTGTGTGCTGGACCGTTGTTCGGTGTCCTTTCTCCGCTCTTTCCTACCTATGTTTTCCTGCGTCTTCCTTGGTATATGAAACTTTTTCGTCTCGGGTGGCATATGTCGTTGGTGGACCAGCGGGGGCAAAGAGGTCCTCCTCACCATCTTCTTGTCCTGGGGGGCTGGTCGGTTGCCCTCTTTATCGGAGGAAACCTCAACTACATCGTCGTCTAGCACACTAGCTTTAGCGCCTAGCTCCGCGCCTGCAGACACTCTCCTCGAACGAGATGCCCCCCTACGGGCTGGTGCGTCCGACATGGTAGGTCACTCCAGTAAGCCTTTACAACGGTTCCGTTCACAGTGTATCCAGCACAAACACGCAACGGCACCACGCGAATCTTGTGTTGGTCAGCATCAGGAAACCATACCAACACAGAACCAGCGCCATGACGCTTCTTCCTCTGGTGCAGCTCCCGGGACGTTCACTGTTAGTGTGAAATGGCACTACACTGCCATCTACCGAGTCATAGTGTTTTCGATCGCTTTCTGACTAACGGAGCCGCTTTTTATTTTACATAAATATGAATAAGACATTAATATATGTACTGCCAATTTTCTCCAAAGGACTAATAAGTTGCTGCATAAAAAGCTCAAGTGTACGCTAGTTAAACGTATTGTTTTCATGTGTCAGTTTTATTTCGGGACTAAATTAAAATATACGGTTATATCTACAGCCTTTGATTACATGACATTACATGAGTCGTAACAAAATGTTGTAATTAAATACCAACAATTACGCTGAAAATGATTATGGCTCAATACAAGGCAAATGCTAACAGCATTTTTCAGAAGTTTATTTCAGTTTTTCAAACAAGTAGTACAGTATCATTCAAGTGTTGAGTCGAGACGCACAACAACAAACTTGGTTTTGTCCTTCATTTATATACAGATAAAGATAATGTACAGTTATTATTGATACAGCACATACATGAAAACTACTTGGAATTGTAGCTTAGACTTTGCTGTTTGGAAGAGAAATGAAAAGTGAACTAGGTGACAGGTGTGAGATGTAAATATTTTACTCATTTTATTAAATGCAAATATGGAATTCATGACAAATTTCTATATTTTAAGATGAGTTGTTTGGGAGAACAATACAATTTAAAAATACTTTGTCTCGCAAATTACACAGTTTATTCATGATTTGTAATTGTGTGGGTTTGAGTCGCATATGTGTGTTCACCATCAGGTGTGAGACACTCACATCTGTGACTACTTTTGCCTGCCCAGTTCTCTCTCACCGCCACCCAGTCTTACCCATGTTTATCTGCGAGAATAAATGCTGCCGGCAGTTTTATCATTTTTTCACATTGAAAGTCTCAGACGAGTGTTGTTCTGATTGGCTCTTTGGTCCAGCTGTCAGCATCTGAAATCATTGATGCCAGTGTTCACTGTCTCCACCACCTTCTGTTTGTCCTCCATACCTCTCATATCCACCTCTGTACAAGTTGGGATCTGTACAGAGTCTTGAATATCATCAGATCTATGGTCCTCTTCTGGTCCTTTTCCCGTCTCCTCCTCTGAACCTGTTTCTTCCTTCATCTCTTCACTTCCACTACATGTTGTAGACATCTCTTCTTCTAAGTGAAGATGGTCTTCCATCAAATCTAGTCCTGTTGTTTTCTCCGAGGCATCTGAATCCCGGCACACCCTTTCCTTCTGTTCTGATCCAGTGTTGTCTGCAGGAAGCGCTGCTGCCTCCTTGGCTTGTCTGATACAGTTGATCCACTGCTGCTTGTTGAAGGCGTCGCTTGCCTGGAAGCAGTGGCTCTGCAGCTGAACACCACTACGGTACCAAACTCGGAAGAAGTTCTTTGCTGTGGAAAGACAAAGAAAATGTGGTGTACAAATATGAATTTAAGATTCACCGTAAGGCATTGGAAAAGGTGCACCATGTCATGAAACAAGGATCATTTGGGACCAGTAAATCAACTCAAAAGTCTAGCCTGGCTAATCAAGGTCAGATGCTGTACATGATTTTGTACATACTGCGCTCGTTGTTGCTGAAGGCTCCTCTAATGGACCCGCCCACCTTCATCTCTCCATCTAACAGGTCTTCTAGGTCCAGTTCCCGGATGGGGATTGGCTGTCGACACAGCTGGTAGCTGACCGGGTGGTCGTTCAGCGAGTGCGACCGAGTGATGACCAGAACGTCCTGGAACAAAAACACGTGGAGCTTCTGCAGAGACGCAGAGAGAGACAAACTGATGACTTTCTGAAACAAGTTTTCTGTTCAGTCCAAAGTTTGCTAAAAAATGTTATTATACATACATGTATAATAACATAAAATATATAGTATGTATGTATGAGCATTTTCCTGCTCTGTTCTTGTCTTGTGAAAGAGATGTTTGGATGAAAAATGCAACTCCTTGAAGTGGTGTGCAATCTCTGTTGGAGTTGTTTTAATGGCAGAAGATGAATACAAGCTTGGGACGCATTTCACTTTTATACCAATGAGGAATGTAGATTGATCTTTGAAAACAAAAGTCAAAGTATAAACTTGTCATGGAACAGTGTTCAGCGCATGATTGGCATTGTGTTTAGTTTCACTCCTCTGACATCCTGAAGTCTTCCAACCATTCATTTATCTACTGACCAGTCCTCGGTTGTTCTTCAGCTCTCCATGGCAGCTGAGGGTCTTTGATCGCTCGATGAGCTCGTGCCTCAGACCCTCCTCGGTGTACAGAAGACGGTCCTTGTAGTACTGACACTCTGACTCTCCCGTCTGTCTGTTGATGTCAGCAACAACGTTCTGAACCATCAGCATCTGCAGAGCAGCGTTTGACAAGTCAATTTTCTCATTGTGGCCATGAGGCAGTGTTCATGTTGGTCATGCATAGATATATTTGATCAACAAAAAGAAAACTATGCTCTACTGAGACACCAAATTTAAATTGTAACTGGTAAACATAGAGAAGCCTATTTTGAAAAGTACTTGTTCATTTCAAAAACACGTTTAGGAGTAACGCTCAACATGTAAACATTTCATATTAATTTCTAGAAAACAGGAAGTAGAAGCTAACACTCCCCACCGCTTCATCCAGGTGTTGTCGATCCGGGTGGTCGTTTGGTGTGTGCTTCAAGATCTCCCTGAGCAACAGAGGGTACTTCACCAGACGACTGCGGGGGATGTCCAGGAAGTTCCATAGGTCCAACTTCCTGCTGAAAGGAGACTGGAGACAGCGCTGCAAGAAGTCCTGAACCCGGAGGTCTTGCTTCTTCTGGTCCAGCAAAGCTTTGGCCTTCACCTGATTGCTGCAGTACGGAGTGTACGAGGAGAGACATGGGAGCTGCAGAGACACAAGTACGTTTTTGTGGTGATGTTTTGTGTTGCTACCTGGATATGAATCACCTACCCAGGCAGTTAGAATGTGGCCTACATGTTCAGTGGAGCCATCTGGTTTCCTGGCATCTCTGAGACGACTCATCAGATCTAAAGGCAAAATCATGAGCGTTGTAGAAGGTGAAATGTTCCATCAATTGCACATTCAAAACCCAAAGGTGAATCCATGGAGGACTTGCTTTCACCTTCATGCAAAGGAATCAAGGAGTCCAGAGTTCCAAAGATCTGATTCAGTTCTTGCTCAGTCATGATTGACAGCTTCAGCATGGGATCATGATACACCTGAAAAAAAGCTTGGTTAAAAAAACATATACAAAAAGTTTTAAGACTGTACCTTTGTAGCCAACTTGAGATCCTCCACAAGGTCTTGCTCCCCCTGAGCCAGCTCAAATATGGCCTGCAGGAAGGGTTGGCACAGTTTCATCAGTGTAGAGGCGGCACTTTGGGAACTTTCTCCTCAACTTGATCATTTTGTCTCACCTCTTGTCTTTTGATCTCTTTGGGACTAAGAGGTTCCGTCGCTCCCAAACAGACGTCAAATGTCTCGCTCCAGAGTTTGCTGTCCCGTCTTTTGGCGCCCGAGCCTGTCCCCGAGGAGACCCTCATGGTGGCGGTGGAGGATGACACATTGGACAGCGTAGTTGAGATGACTTTGGTCTTCATGGTGGACAGGACGGGAGGCGGAGAGAGTGAAGCTGGGGCAGCTCTCTCAGTCCGATTCTCATTTCGAAAACTGATGGAGCGCTGCAGGAGTAGGATGAAATATTAATTGACAAATACAGAAATAAACAAAAACTAAAATCACAGAATTAATGAAAGTCAGAGAGAGCAGTAGTTTAAACAGAGTCAGTGATCACCTGCAGCGTCTGACTGATCCTCTTCAGAGGCGCCGCCTTGACCGGCGGCAGTAGGCCAACCAGAGACGTCACTCTGGATACAGGTTTGCTGCGCTTGCTGCTGGGCTCCTGCAGAATGACACACCACAGTGACTGACACAAATGTATGAGAGGTGATCTCCAAGATGTACTCAGATTAGTATGCTCAACTACCGTTGAGGGACAACTAGTGCTGTATGCTCAACCGCTACAAGATTCTGCATGACCTACACAAAGAGAAATCAATGTGTGTGTGGTGTGTGTGCCCCGCAGCTCCACAATACACTGATTAGTGGCACACAGCGAGAATCAAACTCATCAGAAACCAGTTGACCAGAAATACATCGACCTCTCATGTCACACTGCCCTCTTGAGCACCAAAAATATTCTCCCATCTGATCCGGCAATTCCAAAATACCTTTAAACAAATACATTTTTAACACAACCTACTTAAATCTCCATTTTTTAGTTTGAATGAGTCTCACCACTCTCTGTGCATCCAAGTTTGTCTTTCCTTTGCTCACCGCCAGCGAGCAACCAGACTTAAACTGCTGAGACAGCAGGGAGAGCGGGATCTGACCAGCAACCATAGTCTTCACACAACCAAAAAGTCCATGAAGGTATCTAGAGTTGTGAGGTAGAAATGTGAAAGCTCCAGGTGAGAGAAGGCTTTGGCTTTAAAGTCCGGTAAAGATTTCCAGAAGACTCCCCAAAGAGAGAGAGAGGGATTCGCTTAGCTAGTATGAGGAACATGAATGTTATAGTCCCATCATCAGCGAGAGGTCCAATGTCACCGCTGTCAAGACTGATCTCATCTTGCTCTATTACTGGACGCCAACTCTGACTAAATCCCACTCACAATTCTGGTCCCCTCCTATCTGACTCACTCTCCCTCACTCAGCTTCCGCTCAGAGTCCTCCTGAATCTTTCCATTTATTCATCTATTCATTTATCAGCAGGACTATTGTGAGCACCGACATGGATTCTCAGAAACGCTCTATTTTGACTCCAACTGTCAGCAAGTCTCCCTTGGAAATAACCAAACCCAAATCCAAAAAAGTGCTATTGTCTTGTGTGCATGGGTCAGAGTCAGCGAGACAAAGAACTTCTACGAAGCAAACTTTGCCTTTTATCAGCTCTATCACAGTCTACAGCAATGAAAAAAGAGGAGACACATTTCAAGACCACATATTCACAAAGACATATGCAGATGGTCACAGTGACACGGATACAGATGCACACTCAAGAATACATATGCAGACTTGTAAAGACACTCAATATGACAACAGGGGACGCTTAAAAACACTTTAAACAACGTTAACACACACAAACACTTTAAAGACAAAGACACTTATAGACATAAAAGCACATGGAAAATCAAATAACATAACATTTAATTCACATCCACATAAACCACACAACAGAGTCACTCAACAACTGAACAGCACTTGTCATTGTTCCAAATTTCCTCATAAGAGACTGACTAATATGAGGCTCATAGTAGACCTGATAGTGTCGCTAGTCTTTTCACCCCACTGACTCACTTAGTTGCATTGTTTTGACTCAAAGTAAATTACTCCAAACACGACTTTCACTGAATCATACAGACATTTAACCAGACTCACGTGATGTTCCTGACCTTTTGTGAGCTGCTTTGTTGACAAGTTTAACTTCAGTAGTGGCTCAACAGGAGTCTGAGGAAATCTCTCCTGGTGTGTTTTATTTTCAGACAGCTGCAAATCAACTGAACCCCTGACAAACTAGGTTAAAAGCATCAGAGGTTGGGGTTGGATAGAGTGAGATCTCCAGTCTGATGGTCTCGTTCTTTCAGGAAAAGACAATCAGACCATGCACCACATAAGCCACGAAAAACACCTCCTGGCGTGTTTTTTTTAATATTATGAAATAAAATAGCCTGTGTTGGTTCCCCTAAAGTAGAAATTGATTAAATATTAAAGATAGGAATCTAGACCTTACTTTGGATGCTGACTCAAGTCAATCTAAACTTGCCATGTTACTTTGAAACTAGTACCAATGTCTGACTCTTAAGAACACAAACTATGCAGCATTAGATATTTGTGTCAGGAGTTTGTGACGCTCCCTCCTGTCAGGGGTCCAGAACTCTTTTATCTGAAGAAAATAAATACTCAAAAAGCTGTGCACTGTTGTCTTCGCTGTTCACTGCGACGGAAAGGAAACCAAAATGTGCTTTGGTGCTGTGGTAGGAAACCAGATGACCAAGGCGGGGACTAACACTTGCAGGACAGAAACATGCTGTCGGTTCCTGCACTGAAAGAGCCTGTGAGTCGGTGGCACATGTGGCAATGGTGATGCCAAATAAAGTAGCAGGAATTAAAGCTCAATTTCTTTCATAATGGTTTAACTTTAACGAAAATGAAATGTATAATACTTTATCATACTCATAAGCCTCCATGTATCTCCCTTTCTGATCGCTCCTCTGATGTGACTGAGCCAAATCAATGTCGGTAATCTAGCGTTACACTCTGAAAGGCAAACTTTAATTAACCGATAAAGAATATTGATACTCTGCTGGCAACCAGCAGCTTTGACACTGGGAAGCTCCAGTTGGAATTGATGTGTCCTACTCTATTACTGTGTCACCTCGCTAGTTGATTATTGCAGAAATTTCATTTTTATGTTTAATTCAATTTCATATAGGCAATTCGAAATAGGCTGCTTTTCAGACCAGCTTCTGAGGCTACCGTTTGCTCCCTAAGTAGGTGACATTAAGACCATGTGTCGTTCAATATGAGGCTCAATCACCACCATTCTTTTCTGAGGAAAACACTTCTGAAGTTGTGTCTGGACTTGTTGCTCACTCATGACTGAATAGAGTTGACATCCGGTGTTAGAGTCAGACGGACCCACCCGGGAAGGAAAGGGGGTAACTCTATAAATACTGGAGGAGGTTGACTAACATGCAAAACAGAGAGCCACTCGTCCATCATAAATCATTGCCCCACTACTGAGAGGTGAAAATTAAGTTTGCTTTGTTGAGTCCAGGCATCTAGATTAGAACTGATGATGTTAGTGATGTTAGTTTGAAAGGTGAACTGAACTTACATTAATGTCCAGATTGCAGAGACTGTGGGAGTCCGCAACTCGATCGGCCTGCTTCCGCTTCTTTTTATTATTATTATTATTTTTTTTTTATTATTATTATTATTAGCATTCAATCAGAAACCAGGGTCCTCACCTGCCTCTTTCTTACCATGTTGCACCTTGGTAAATACATCTTTATCTGAAAGTCTCTCTGAGGGTCATGACATGTTACGAACACAACAGAAACCAACACGAACACACATCTTACTGCTGGTGTCACTGAGGACAAACCCATATGATTGATAGGAGGAGCATGGAAAACAAAAGAACACACGCAGATAAAAAGCAAATCAGAAATCATTGCCCCACTACTGACACCTGTCTTCTGAACTTAAATTTCAGTTTCTATTTAAGACCAGTGGCCAGGAAACAGGACGGATCTCATTCTGAGCCAGTTACACTTCAATAGATAAAGTCACAATTCTGTCACTCTGTCATCTATGATGGAGATAGCGAGCATTGTGAGTTGACCCAGATATCAGAGAGGTGAAGATTAAGTTTGCTTTGTTGAGTCAAGACACCTAAATTAGAACTGATGATGTTAGTGATGCTAGTTTGAAAGGTGAACTGAATTTACATTAATGTCCAGACTGCAGAGACTGAGGGAGTCCGCATCTCGATCTGCCTGCTTCCGCTTCTTCTGCAACACAAACACACATACATGTTTCAGTTCTGGATGGAAGCACCCAAACAACACAAAAAAAATAAACAAATAAATAAATAAATCAACAACCATCACACAACTCTCTCTCACAGACATTTTTTTACTCACCCAAATATACAATAACACACAATATAATAATAACAAACAAAGTTATACAAATGGACACAAAAGGCATTGCTTCTACGCACAAAAATGTAAACACAATCTAAAAGCTCACAAGTAAACACAACTTGAAAATACTCTTTACCCTCTAAACCTTGTGAGGACAGGCCAAAATTTCCTCACAAAGCAAAAGGACCTCACAAGAAGGTGGCTTGTAAAGTCTTGGTACTCACAAGTAAGGCAAAAATGCTTTAGATCTGTGAAAAGTTTTATACATGTTAGTACGTTTGTCATTGCCATAATGCTTTCCCCAGCCTCTCACCCTAACCTTGTTAGGACCAGCCAAACAATCCTTAACTTGAAATTCAAATTTGAGCCTCTATAGTTTCACACTAATAGACCGGAAGGAGATCAATTCCTTCTGCGGTAAATATGTCAACCATCAATTGTTAGACAGGAAGCTGCTCAGGTGCAAGGGCTCAACACTTCCTGTTTGCTGTCATGGCAACAACAACAGGAAACCTGTCACTGGTCTGTGCACCGCCTCACTCCTTTGCTATTGTTTCTGTTGTCCCTCGGCCTGTGTGTCCAGCCTGTCATGTGTCGCGCCTCAAGACACACTGATTTAGAATTGGTGGAACTCATCAGCTGAGGGTCTGAAATCTTACTTAGAAGTGATACACTCAATGACAGACTTGGCCAAAAACTGAAAATCAAAATTTATTGAAACCATTGGATCTTATTCATGCTTTAACCATTCACAGTTCACTATGGGAATAGACTTCATAAAATTAAGTCACCAGCATTATAATCACTATAATTTGACATGAATTAGGATCAATTGTTTTTATTTTTGTGTATATTTTTCCACTGCAAACTGGCATGCATTCTAAGTGGTTTATTTATCATTTATTAGCATTATTATTAGCATTATTAGCATCCAGTCAGAAACCAGGGTCCTCACCTGCCACTTTCTTAATCATCTTGCACCTTGGTAAATACATCTTTATCTGAAAGTCTCTCTGAGGGTCATGACATGTAACTAACACAACACAAACCAACACAAACACACATCTTACTGCTGGTGTCACTGAGGACAAACCCATATGCTTGATAGGAGGAGCATGGAAAACACACAGAACACACGCAGATAAGAAGCAAATCAGAAGAAGCAAAGAGGCAAGATACAGTTAAAGGAAAGAAATAGGTGATAAGAAGTGACACAGCTAAGTGATTAAAATGATGGGAGTAGATAAATGAGATGACAGAGAGGGGGCAAACAGTGAATAGGAGGAAAAGTGCTTGTTTGTTCTCTATTGTGTGTCCTGGATATTATATAACCTGCCGACCTTTGACTGGGGGACTCCCTTTACAATCTCACTGTGACTCCACTGCAGCGTTAAACATATTTAACCAACGGCTACATGAGAAAAATCTTATCATAATTCTAACACCATGCTATCCAGCCATACTTTTGCAAGCACCAACAAAAGTTTTATGGGATTTAAATTCCTTACAAGCCATGCTGCTAAGCGCATATGAATCCCAGTCAATGGAACATTGAAGATATTAGTTTCGATTAGATGGCCTTTTTTTATAATGAGTCATTATCACTCCACATTTGTTATAGTCATTAAAGTGGAACATCAGTTTACTATGCTGTCTTCTGCAAACTCACCAGATAGTAAACAAACAGGCAGCAGCCCATTCTCCAAATCTTTGAGCTCAAACTGAAAAACAACCGTCTTCCACACCAACGTTGATCCTTCTCTTTCTTACTCCAACATCCTCCTGCAGGATAACGTTTTCTGATTCTAATTTATTTCTGCTTCCAATTTATTTCCCAAGCCTTCTCCTCTCGGCTCGCTCCATCCTCCTGCTACATCATCAGCTCTTCTTCTACTCTGCGACCTCTGAGTGGCTCAACAGACCCTCAGGAACAGGAACCCTCCTCATTGTGTGTCCACTCAGCTCCCTCTGGACAAACAGGACGTGACGATTGACGGGGGAAAGAAGCGCTGACTAAAAATAGGACCAGTCACACAAAGCAAGTGCATTTATACTGCGCATCAAACAATCACTCAACAATAGCTTTAGTTTTTATGGACCGTTGTGATGAGCAATTATCAGGGGGCACCTAAAAGGAAAGGAGGGAGGACGCAAAGAGGCATGGAAAGGGAAAGATGAGGGTAGAATTATGAGAGGTGGAACTGCTATGGCTTTAAAGGGAGGGAATGAATATCGGGGTTAGGGATGGAGAGATGGATAAAGGAGACAATGCAGAGAGAAATAGACAAGGACAGGTGGGACAAGTTGATAAAGAAGAGTGAACATTAGAAGGCAATGGAGGTGAAGCATGATGAAATGAAGGGACAAGAAGGAAATGATGAGGGGACAGTGAAAGGGGCAAAGGAGAATACAGAGTGAAGGGAGGAAAGGTATCATTGAGGAAGTAAAGAATACGAGAAAAGGGGTGAGAAGAAGAAGGAGAACCGCCTCAACTTGCTCTTTCAACTCGTAGTAGAGTAGAGCTGCTGTTTCCTAACCCATTGAAATGAGTGAGTTGAGGTGTTTTGTGCATTTCACCCTGGACACCTTCCTTTAGAGGTGGTTCAGGCCATTCAGGCACGGCATTATATCTCCCCACTGGCCTGAGAGATGGTGGATGTTGACTGGGAGAGGGGCATCTGACGTGACCTTTTGAAGCTGCTGCCGCATCAATCACTCAACAATAGTTTCAGTTTTTATGGACTGTTGTGGGGTTGTGATGCAACGAAGAAGCGGATCAGGATGGAGGGATGGGCGAGGTGAAGGACAGAGGGAGGATAGAAATTTCTAACAAGGAGACAAGAATACAACTAATCATTTGAAGGACTTGATCTTACCGCTCTGAGGGACCAGCCATTGGGAGAGGGAAGCGAGAAAGTGCAAGTCTTCTTATGCAATCTTGACCTGAAGGGAGGATGGACAAGAGAGGAAGGTAACATGATCAGTTAAAAGACAAATCAGGAACTGATAGAGAGCAGGTGGGTTGTTTTTCCACAGACAGGCGTCTCAAATATAAAAAAAAAAAAAAACACTGTTGAACATCACAAGAGCTGCGGTGAGTCTTTGCGTGGGCGCCCCCTTGTGGCTAAAGTACTTCGCTCAAGGAGTAGTTTTTCACTTCCAACATTAATAATACAGTTTTCGATTTTTTTAAAGTGTTCACATATTCTGTGTCCGTGAAAATACTTAAATTAGTGTTGGTAGTACTGACATCACAGGGTCTGCAAGAGTTAATGCATAAGCAGTTGTTTGAAGAAGTAGCAGCAGCTGTGACCTTTTGTTCAGATTTATGAGCAGAAGTGTTAGTAAATCAGGGAGAGCGAGACTGTGAGAGTATGTCTTAAGTGTGTTGCGTCTTGGTATGTGAAAGTCTTGCAGTCGCGTTCATGTGAAATCATTTGGAGCAGCAGCACAACTCCCAGGAACATATGAGTCATGCTTGCACAGCACTGTAATCTATATCAGACCTGCGTCCCTCTCAAGCCCAAACTTTTATCAAAACCTTTAGGAGGAGCAGAAAAACAAATCTAACAACTATGATTGGGATAAAATCAGCCAAGTTGCAATGTATATTTTCCCGTTATAATATATATTAATATATAATAAAATTGAATTTTTTGGTTTGATGGACATGCCCCATGATTCAACATAATGTCATGACTCCTTCCTCATAAGCTGTTAACAGCATAAGCTCTTTTACGAATAATACAAATAATTCACCTGGCTTTCCAGCATATATTTCATGAATTCTGTAAGTGGCTAAATATGAATCTTTATTATTATACATATAATGAATCAATCAATCAATCAATTTTCCACAGCAATATCTCTTCATGAAGCCTCAGAATGGATTATTTAAAATGTATATTGACGGCCTTCAGTTTGATCCACAATGTAAACATTAACAATATTTTCAATAATTTTGTTTATTTATTTATTTATTTTTTAGACAAATACACGCGTGCCGTGGCTATTATTATTAATATTATTATTATTAGTAATAGTAATTTGGCAATTTTATTCTTCTCCAAGTCCCTCCAGCTATGGTTCTTCTGTCTCTCCTTTTCCATCCTATCTCTTTCACATTTTTTTTTACAATTCAAGATACATCATTCATACTCGTTTTCCATTTCTGGACTATAATAAAAGAGAATATAAATCTGCATAAATATTCATACATAAAAATATATAATATCAAAATATAAAACACAAAAGCCATTACAAAATAATTTTTCCCCTTTGGATGGAAGTCATACAAGTATGAAACAGTAATTTATATTTACAATAAAAAGCAGAAAAAGAAAGAAAAAATTAAAACTCTTATCACCAAGAATAGCATAGAAGTAAAACAGAGAGGAAAAACACAATAATAACAATAATAACACAATGACAATAATAACAAAAATAATTGTGGTCAAATTGGTATTTTTGTGTTCTCAAAAAGTAGGTAATTCTCTCCAAGAGTGAAAATTCATCAACGTAGAGGGATCAGGCCAATCATGTGACAAATGTTGTACTTGCTGCCAATAACATTTGCATTAATTTTGCCAAAATATAGGGATGAGAAACTGTTTGCAAAAAACTACAGAATTATTTTCCAGTATTCATTTTATTTAGGGAATCATGAATGAACCTAAAGAGATGGACTGACGAAGGGTCCTTCATCCAATACAAGGGAGGAACCCGCTTTACTCCCCCATGTTTAAAGTAAGGGAACCAACACCCTCATTCCTCGTCATCATTGGCTACTTTCCCAGCGAGCATCATAATGGTTGAATAAAAGCAAGACAGTTAATTCCCACACCCACAGCTGACATTATAACAAAAGATAATCATCTCACACAAACACAAACAAAGACACACACCCACACAAACCAGCAGTGCAACATACTGCAGCTGGAGACGCTGTGACTCGTGACAGGACACGTCACCCGAATAGGATTTTCAACGCCACCACATTCCTGTCATCATACCTGTCTGTCAGAGGCAGACGTGTATCATATCAAGACAGATTCACTGCCAAATAAAACCTCTGCAGCTCATGCTTTCATTCAGGGGCCTGCGCTTTTCTCCAGTACTGCCAGATGAGGTGTCCAGGAGACAGGAGATGGGCCTCTATGCTTTCCATTCCTCTTCACTATTTACAATACAGACTTCAGCTATCGTCGGTGTATCAGCAAGGGTGAGGAGACTGAGTACAGGGCTGTGGTGGAGGACTTTGTTGCTTGGTGACAGCTGAACCATCTGCAGCTCAATGTGGCAAAGTCCAAGGAACTGGTGGTGGACCTACAGAGGATCAAGTCTCCTGTGACCCCTGTTTCCATCCGGGGGATATGGTCGAGGACTATAAATATCTTCGTCCTCACAGACAATAAACAGGACTGGGCTTGGAAAACTGAGGCACTTTACAAAAAAGGACAGAGTTGTCTCTACTTCTTGAGGAGGCTCAGGTCCTTCAACGTCTGCGGGACAATGCTGAGGATGTTTTATGAGCCGGTGGTGTCCAGTGCAATTCTGTTCGCTGTGGTTTGCTGGGGCAGCAGATTAACGGTGGCGGACACTAACAGACTCAATAGACTCATACGAAAGCTTGTGATGTGGTCGGGGTGAAACTGGACTCCTTGGAGACGGTTATGGAAAGAAGGATGCTCCTGAAACTAAGGACAACATCACCCACCCCCTCCATCAGCTCCTGGTCCAATACAGAAGCACGAGGACCAACAGACTGAGACGACCCATCTCAAAGACTGAGCGCCACAGGAGGTCCTTTCCTCATCCTTGAAAAAATTATAATGAAGGATTCTTTGGCACGTTTTTCTGTTCACTCTGTCCTTGAATCTGCACTTTCTTGCACATTGTTTTTTAGCTCTTTTGAATTACTTTTTGCACTTGGTAATATTATTTCTTTTTAATTTTATTGTGATGTGTTATGTACAGAGCATGTTACGAACATAATTTCCTTTGGGATTAACAAAGTTTTCTGATTCTGATTCTGATGTTATGCATAGTTAACTTCCTGGTTTGGAAATGATTCATAATATTTCACAAGGATTATATTTGAAGCCATTCTGAATGGTGTCTGCAGAACGGCTTGATGACTGGGACCAGTTGACTCTGTGAATGCCTAAACTCTCATGATTCACAGAGAGACACCACATGGAAAATGTGTCGGCATGACAGCGCCACTCAGGAAGGAAGAGGCAGTTACGTTTTTGACTGTAGACGATGATTTTATCATGTAGGTTTTCAACAAACTGCAGTAGATGTGCAACGCTGCAATGAAAATCAGCGTCCATGTGTGACCAAGCAGGATCGACTGTTCTCATTTCTCAGTGGCAGCAGATTACACTAAAGCTTCAAAGTTCCTCTCACATACCACTGGTTCATTCTCCACTGATAATCCTGAGCAGGTCACAGGGAGCTGATCCCAGTCGAATTTTGCCTGAAAAACCAAGCTCTGTTTGATCATGCCATCCAGTCTGACCCTTGTTTGAATGAAATGACTTTCAGCATGTTGGGAAATTGTGAAAATAATTACAAGTCATGCCAATCAACATTGATTAATTATTCCCAGAGTCATTGTTTGAATGATCTTCTTTCTTTTGAAACATGAAATGCAGGTCCTTCAGCCCACACGTCTTTGCATTGAAGTGATGAGTTCATCCGTGTTCTCTCCTCTAGGTCATGGGGCTGCTACTCCACTGAGGCACATGATTTGTTGCTACCATTCTCATCCTTTTGGCTCTAAGCGTATCAGTCAAAACTTGGATGCCATTAACTTAGATGCCTTTTTCTTGATCATGATGTGGTGCTGTTGGCTCAGTCACACTGAAACCCTTGTAGGTGAATGTGAATCATCTGGGATGCTCCAAGTCCAAGGTGGAAATGACATCATTCCCCTGGTGGAGGAGCATCTTGTAGTCTTGCTCACGAGTGAGGGAAGAATGGAGCCTGATACTAAGACGGATAGCTGCATCATTGTTGCCACTGTGAAGAAAGAGCTGAGCTAGAAGGAAAAGCCCCCTGGAAGAGCAGGAGGAGGTTTCTGGGTGAAGGACATCTGGGCCTCTTCACTACAGAAGCTAGTCATATTCTACCACCAAATCACAGTTATTTTCACAACTATTACTATATTTTCCATGTTGGTGAGACATAATTACAATGCACATTTTGTAGTTTTTGCTTCAAGACATCATGTTGACTTCTGATGCACTGACCCAGCTAATAATGCTCAGCCACGATTACATAATTACAATTCCTTCAGCTAATACTTTTCAAAGTAAGCTGACACGATGCCCTTTGTTATTTAGTGCCAAGAATGCCGTCTCAAGGCCCACACTGACTGCACCACTGGCATTCAGACCACTTGTTCCATTAAGCCACTGATTGTTGGACACTTTCTGGTGAAGCTCCATTAAAGAAGATATTAAAATAGGAGCAAAAACTCGTGAGTGATACTACTACTACTGTGTCTGGAAATAATGTCACTACTGTTTATAATCCCTGAATGATAATATTCCATACATTCTTTAATTCTCATTGAACTTGTGCCTCAACTTATAACATTGAATTGAAATGTACACAAGCGACACATTTTATTCATCAGTGTTTTAGGTGCTAAGCAATTCCTTTAAATATGAATTCATTGTTTTGCCCATGGCGCCAAAAACTCCTGAAATGCCTCTGAGATTAAGACAACTGCTCTGTTGTAAGGACTACTAACCACTAACTAAGAATGTACAGCTATTTTTGCAGAAGAGGAGTGAAAATATGCTCGCTATAGTGAAACTACCCGAGACAGACACACTACTGACATGACAATATCTACACACAGAGAAGTGTTTTGTTGAAATCAGCCGGGGTTTTGACTCACATGAGTGCTTCACAACCTATTTTTTCTCTTCTTTTTATCACTTTAAACTCTTTTCCCCGTCCTGAGAACGTCATTCACGTCAGTCCACATTCTTCTCATCTGACCCAAACGAACACACCCAGTTATTCTGCACACTTTTCACAAAATACAAAATCATGAACTAATCGTTTTTGTTTTGTTTTGTTGTTGTTTTTCTCGGTGTCTTCTCACCTGGATCGGGGCTGAAGTTCATCATCACCTGTCTGCATCGGACCGAGGAACCTCTGGACGAGCCACTGTCAAAACAGAACCGCCGCCCCACGAACGGAACCGATGCGTCCCACAAAAAGACAGAGAACTTGGGCCAAAACATAAACAAAAAAACGTGATTTGAATCAAAAGCCCTGCACAAGAAACGAGTTGCTTTGATTCATGTGAGGATTTGAACAAGACGTCAAATGAGTTGGACAACTTCCGTTGGAATCTTCAAAGTAAGAGTTGTATGAGCAAATTACTCCATGTTAATAAGAAAAAGACTTAAACTAACATCATTCGTGATATTAGCCACTCGTAAAAAATATTGACATTAAAATATTTAGTTTTGACTAACTCGTTCCGCTTTTTTATATGAATTTTGGTTACAGATTTGATTTTGCAATTATTAGGTTCGATTCATACACTGTATAATTAGTTGTATTCTGACTCATTCGTGTCTTTAAATTGAATACTAACATAAATTTGAAAAATATAACTTCTCAGTTATTGTTTACAAATGTATTGATTCTAATGGCAAGTGTGTTGCGTAGCGGAACAGGCGTTTAATCCTTATTGTTTATGCTAATAGACTAAATACAGCCACAACATCTTAACTATGTCGAGCTTGAGCCATTATTCTGAAATCACGTTGAGTTCAGAGACTTTAGAAGCTTCTGTTGGTTTAAGAACTTGATGCCCCAGAGCGCCAACACAAAAGAATTGTCTGCTAGTTTGTACTTGACTGTCCCAGTCTCTCTCTCTCTCTCTCTCTCTCTCTGTCTCTCTCTCTCTCTCTCTCAGTACCTCATTTTCATGTAGATATACTGTTCTTGGGAATGCACCTACTTTGTGCAGGCATTATGAGGCATGGTTTTGGCCACAATTTGACCCTTAAAACTTCAAAATAACTGGATCATTATAATTCGATTTAGATCTGGTTCAGATTCCCGGTAAAGGTGAGCCATTTGTTTTGGATGGTTAGGTTTAGGGGGAGGGGAAAGCATGGACGTCAATGAAATGTCCCCACAAAGACATACAAAGTGTGCGTGTGTGTGTGTGTGTTAAGAAGACTATCAGCTAGTAGTGAAATCTCTGCTAGGCATAAAGTCATAAAAATTCTTTCATACAATTTCAAGATGAACTTATTTACATATGAATGTAGAACCACGGGCCTTTGTAATTGCATTTACTTCTCACTGTGGCTCTGATTTGTATGTCATGTTTTATATTATTATTATTATTATTTATTTTTTAATTTATTTTTTATATATATTTGTGCTGAGGGCCGGGTATTACTTTTTTATGAGGCATTTTTTGTACCCATTTCTTTGTTGGTCATGTGTTCACATGCCAGACGTTTGATTTTATATAATTTCTTTTTGACATTTCAGAAAATGTCACTTCAATTGTTCCAAAGCAAAAATGATATTCTGCATTGGTGCTGTCAAAGGTTCCATCTCACTCTCTTCCTAAATACTGTTGACAAAACATCCATATTGAAGTCAGCAGAGAGACATTGTCTTTTGCTTGGGAAACAATGCCAGAACACTTGCTTCCATCATGAAAAGGCTCTTCTGCAGGAATGTCAGGTGTCGCCCCCATCTGGTGATACCTCAGCCATGCATCCTGGCCAGCAGCACTGTGGCAGTCGCCTGAGAAAATCAGCTGCTGCAGGGTTTTACTGAGGCAGCGCCATTCTAAATGTATATCATCCATGATCACGTTTAACATGGCTCTTATTCAGCCAATGTGAAGTTTTTTCTCTTTGTTTGAACTTTATGAAAATTTTTCTCTCATTATTGTTGTACTGCTGATACTTAACATGAGAGCATTGTGTGTGTGTGTGTGTGTGTGTGTATATATATATATATATATATATATATATATATATATATATATATATATATATATATATATCTCATCTATATATCAGATGATCTCAATTTCCCCAGGTCGTCCTGAACTGTTTTCCTAATACTATTCTATCTAATTTGCTTCACCTGTTGCCAGAAAACCAAAAACATATCTATCGGTTGATTGAAATGACAGCAGTCTTACAGCTGGGGGAAAAAAACAAGACGCTCCAATTCTCATGTACTACACAAGTTCCTTTTCTTTTGTTTTTGTCCAGCATTATATTTGTTAGATAGCTTTTGTCTCATTATAATAGAGAGTAACTATCTAATATTGTATACAGATCTCAGTGGCAGTGCCGCTATCATTAGTTTATCATTCTTTTTTTTTTGTCTTGTTTTGTTTTGTGTAAGTCCATGTTGTTATTTTTCAGTGTGAAGGTTAGTGTTTTTTTTTCTCTGGCAGTACTGCTGTTTGTATTGTCACCGTTTTAATACAAAATGATGAATAAAATATATTTCAAAGTGGTCATAAATCCTGGCACCCCACAATATTATGTTCATAGGGGCAATTTGATTGACTTTGTTTGTGTGCCGTACCTTCCAAAAAGCATTCAGTGGACTGACAGGATTTGCAGCGTTTTGATTTTTTTCAATTCTCTTTTTGTTTAAAAAGTCATGTGAGATGCTGGTGCAGGTTTCTCTCACCAAGTAGGCTATTTGGTCAAATTGCTTTCTGGAAGACAAAAGACAGACATCATGATCTGAACACACAGTGTTGAGGAGTGTTGAAATAATTCACTCTTGTGTTGATGCGTCCCAGCGTGCAGTGCAGGATTGAAATCCAAAAAATACAACATATACTCTGATACTCATTTCACTGATGTCATCACACCGTCGCACTGATGTGAGACACAGAGGAGCAGCAGACTCTGACTCACAGTGATGTCATCACATCTCCGGTGACCTCCAGCATATGATACATTTTACGACATCACTCTGTGATTGCTTGGCTTGATAGCGTCATCATCTCTCTCACCAAAGAAGCCACTTTTATTATTTTATTTTCAGAGACAATTTAGGAAATTCCACCTCACTCTATGTAAACAGTGACCTAAATGAATCACTTATCAGGTCACAATGCCTGTGGGAGAGAAGCTACCTCGGGGATTTATGAGACACTCTGAACCCAAAGTCAACAGTCGCCGCCAGCGGAGGAAACCAGCTATCGACAAAAGTAAACTTCAAAAAGAGGATGTTGCGTTGTTGCACCAACGTAGAGTTATCTCTCCCAACCCATTTGCACCTTTACCCTGCCGAGCCCACGTTAATAAATCACTCACTGATCAGCTGGACAGCTTTAAAAAGAGAGCGAGCAGACAGACAGCAGAAAGGAACCTGGACCAGAGACCTGCATCATGGCATTGAAAGTTCTCAGCCTGGTCTGTGCTGTCATCCTGTGTGGGTACACTGCGGCTCGTGGAGTGCAAGTGCGGGTGAGTACACTATTATTTAAAGAACAGCTTTTGGACTGGTAAAAGTCGGTAAAACCAGTTTCTGCGTGCAGCCTGAATGCTTTCCCATCATTCATATTGCTTTCTACTCGGCACACCAGTTCTCACTGACAGGGTTTGACAGTGAGAGGAGACATGCAGCCTGAGACAGACTGATGATCTGCCCCTGTTTCTCACAGAGCTGAGAATGGCATTCGGTGAAATTTTAACATGCTGATTTTTTTAATTAATTACAGCAAAATACATAAATTCATGAAAAAATAGATTCATTATTTCATAAGTGTCCTTCACCACACTCTTCAAATGTCACTGCAAATTTTTCATTTCATAATCGGATGCCTTGATAAAAACATCCATGATGAAGGGTAATAAAAAAACACAAAATAAAACACAAAAAAAGATGATCCACCCAAGACTCACACCGGATATTTATACAATTTTAATTTTAAACGACTTATTTCTATTCTTAAACCTCCTAAAACGTGATCCTGCTTCTTGGCTGCAGCAAACATTTCTAAACTGTGACATATGTATTATCTACTATGCTGTAAAATATATATCTCCTTGTAGTATAGTGGTTATGTAATGTTGCAAGGAGAAGAGGTATAAAATGTGCCAAAGATATGACCTTAATGACACCATCTCAATAATTCAGTGATGGAAGCCAAAAATGTGATTTCAATCTGAACACATTTTTGACAATTTTAAGTTGGTTGCTTCCCTGTTTGTGCATTGTTGCTGTATTAAACCCCAAAACTATCTAATCTTATCTTGTTTTATCTTTATGATCAATAATGTGGATGAACTGGCTGTCACTAACTGTCCTGCTTTTCTTTCAGTGCCGCAAGGTCATGACTTTATCTTTCTAGCCTAAATTGCATGATCAAGAGTTTTAAAAAAATGGAACTATAAACAACATTGTGTAATTTTGATTACCAAAATGTCATAGCCTCCATTTCCCCCCTTATTTTATTCATGCTTTGTCATGAGACAGAAGAAATGTTCTAATGCATTGAGAATGAATGGTTTTGAAAATAAGCATTTTCAGTGTCAGAATATTATACATGTGCATTATAGTGCACATTGAATGCATAAACAATTTGTTTATTTTATAGTTGTTCCCTTCTATAAATGCAGTATTATTTAAGCATTGGAGAACAATTGTTTTTGGAACATTTTCCGCATATTGCTGTAGTTTTTCACATCGATGGCCGTCCCTCTCTTCCAGGTGGGAGACCGCAGCTTCCCTCTAGAATCAGTAAAGGAGCTGAAGGAGTTGATGGAGATCAACGGGCAGATGCACCCTCACCTCGCTGAAACAAGTGTGGCAGCTGTTTGTTCTGATCCTCTGCTGCCTGAGGTCTTTTGGCAAGTGTGTCAGAGTCGAGGCGCTGGACTGATGCTTTCCAGACTGGGTGAGGTTCAGTTCCTAGTCTGAGGCTCCCTCCTAGCCAGCATGTAACAGCTCAAGTGTGTCTTAAACTTTGCTAGTTCCATGGTTCTGTCCTGCAGTGCATTGTTGAGAAGAAAAAACTGAAAAACCCATGCTTACTAATCCTGAGAAGATACATCTTAAGTCATCTGAACATGCTTCCTCGTGTATATTCCAGGATGTGTATGATTCCTGTGTCCGCTCACATGCTTCTTTCTCCCTGTTGCAGTGACCATCATCTCCTCTTCAGATCCATGTGAAATATGCGCCAACCCTTCTTGCTACGGTTGTCTAAACTGAACACCCAGGCGTGGAGCACTGTCTGGGACGAGTCCTTCTGGAACTCAACCATGGATGGATCGCATCTTCTCACTGTCTACACGCGGCTAAACGGTCAACCAAAAGGATAGAACTAGTTACATGTGCACTCTGACTGTTGAGTTTGTTTTGTTATCTTTCATACTGAACTTTTAATTTATTGTCTGCTTAATAAAATGTCTTCTTTGCATTATACCACTGGGTTTTATTTATTTGTATTCAGATTTTGCCTAAATGTGATGAATGCACATCACTAGTCTGTGGATGCCTTTATCGACAACGGAAATAAAACTATTCTGATTCTGATGGACAACTGGGCAGAATGGGAGGAGAAAGCAAGCGTGGGAAAAAAAAGGAATGTCAGTTCTTACTCCACAGTTGCTGAGGAAAGACAGTTGATATGTTTGGCAAACACCAGAGGATGATGAAGAGGATGAGATGAAGGAGTGACTGTGGGAACCCCCGATGAGAAATGCAGCAAGAAGAGGAAGCTGAAACACAGGAAACCAAAATGAAATGTTGATAAGTAAACGCTGCTTTGGGTATCAACTTGCAGGGGGCCGCTGTTAATGAAAGTACAATCCTCCAGACAAGGAGCACAACAAACAAAGTTTGGTTGCTTGAGCTTTGATGGAAGTAAAACGAAGACACTGTGATTACTCGTGTAGACAGGTCTCAACCGGCAAATCACAAAGTTGCGCCCACTAGTGGCCGCCAACAAAAACAACACAACAAGAAGTTCTCACATTTCGCTCTCACACACAAATAAACCTCAGACTGTTTGTCATTTTGTTCACATATTTCCTAGTGTGTATGCTGGCAGCTAATGGCCTTTTTATTTTTCTTACCATGGATTTGTCAGTCAAATTAAAATCCCACAAACCGCTATCTGCTTTATTCGCTTCAAGTAGTGATTCCACA
This sequence comes from Synchiropus splendidus, assembly GCF_027744825.2. Lineage (NCBI taxonomy): Eukaryota > Metazoa > Chordata > Actinopteri > Syngnathiformes > Callionymidae > Synchiropus > Synchiropus splendidus. The sequence continues at coordinate 23,409,923 of NC_071339.1, read as the reverse complement.
GAGACAAACTGGACTGGGATTCTGTCCATGTCGTGGCAACCTGGGATAATGGTTTACTGATCAAGCAGTGAAATTTAAGCCATGATGGAACGCAGCTATCTTCCCTCTGGTATCATTAAAAGCAAGTCATTTCCCTGTCATTGTCAAAGGTTCAAAGTCTTCATGTTGAAAAACGATGGAGGAATAGGTAGGGGATTTGTTAGTGCCTCAGTTGCTGTGATTGACTGAGGATAGCATCGAGATCTCAAACACTCAAAGAAGATAAGAAGAAGCTTATTTAATTGCAGCTTGATTTCTCTTCCACACGATGGTACAGCCAGGCACCATTAGAAATATTAGACTTCTAATAAAAAACAAACATGCAGTTTGAAACAGCAACAAAGAATACAAAATAAGTCATTTATTAGTTATGCAGTAATCAGGAGCTGCATTTTGTGGCAATTTTTTCTAATGTTCAGAAATGTGCTGGAACATGCTACTTTTGTTACTTGTTACTTTTTGGCTGTTACAGGAAACCAATGATGTTTACTGATGCAGCAAACATGGACCTGCAGACGACAGGTCGTCCAGCACAATAAAGCATTTTTTTTAATATAATTTCGACCCAAAGCGGAAACGAATACGAAACCAGAAGTAGCAGGCAGTAAGGCATCTTGCTTCAGATTGTCGTTCAGATTTCTTTATTGACTTGGCGACCTGTTGAGTCCAGGTTGCGAAATTAAAGACGTGTTTATTTGTATACATGTCTGTAAAGTTTTGTGTTTAAAAGTTGAAGCTATGAAAATAATGCTTACTCACGTAACCCAGGTTCTATGAATATGTGCTCCGCCCTCTAACGGCCTTCGCTATTGGTTAATCCACATCGAGGCACTGGCCTCGGCCTGAGACTTCGATTGATTGGCTCTCCGCCCAGGAAGGCACCACCCACCGCTCCCGCCGTTCTACTCCTTTTGGAACACAGCGGAAACAGGCCTGCTGGGCAGCCAGTTAGAGGGCTACGCACATATTCATAGAACCTGGGTTACGTGAGTAACCATCATTTCTATTTCATATCTGCTCCGCCCTCTAACGGCCTTCACTATTGGTTAAAAACCGCGGCGAAGGCCGTAGGGATTAGTTCACTCCCAGCATGGCCTTACAGAAGACGTGACAGGAAAGAACCAAATCAACGACCAGAGGGTCCAGCCATGGTCGAAGATCCCTGAACAGACAAAACAGTGTGAGCCACTGAAGTGTCTGTCATGTCTCTCAGATAGTTCTGAGCAAAGGTCGAAGCAGAAGACCAAGAAGCAGCTTGACAGATGTCTTCCATAGAAGCACCTCCGAAAAGCACAGCAGATGAGGAGATGGCCCTAGTTGAATGAGCCCTGAGGCCCCCTGGGGCCACAGAGCCTTCAGCTTTGTATGCAGCAGAAATGGCCATACAAACCCAGTGGGCAAGGCGCTGCGAAGTGACAGCTTTGCCTCTCAGGTTCCCTCCATAGCAGACAAACAGACTATCGGTCAGACGAAAGTCCTTTGTACTGTCCACATAGCAAGCTAGGGCCCGCACCGGGCACAACCGGTGCATCCTAGCCTCCTGGTCAGACTGATGAGGTGGGGAATAAAAGGCCCTCAACATCATGACTTGAGACCCATACGAAGCCGTGATGACCTTCGGTCTAAAAGCCCTCACCAAAAAACATACACCGTGGGCTCACAGACAAAGCTGTCAGATCGCCCACTCTCTTAGCTGAAGCTAAGGCAAGAAGAAGAGCCGGCTTCAAGGACAAAACGTCCAGCGAAGCGGCAGCCAGTGGTTCGAACGGAGCTCTACAGAGCCCTTCTAGAACCACCTGCAAACTCCAGGGCGGAATTAGGTTCCTCACAGGAGGCCTAATGCGCCGAGCGCCAAGCAGAAATCTCTTAATGACCGGGTGACTCCTCACAGAGACCTGGTCAAAACCTTGGTGCCCAGCTGAAATGGCGGCCGCAAACACATTGAGTGTAGACGCCGCCCGGCCCTTGTCCAACAGCTCCTGCATGAAGGACAAGATCTCCGCCACAGAGCAAGCAGACGGCGAAAGCTGTCTCGCTGCGCACCAGCTAGCAAACACCCGCCACTTGGAAGTGTAAAGTTTGTTGGTAGCTGGTGCACGGGCGCCCTGCACCGTCTGGATGACTGCGTCCGACAGCCCCATGTCCAGCAGTCTCACCCTTTCAGCAACCAGACCTTGAGAGGTCGACCCAGGACAGGACAGGACCGAAGCCGGCCCTGATCCTGCACCAGAGCCCTGTGAGAGTCTGGAATCGTCCAGGGTGGACCCGCCGCCAAGCTGACCAGGTCCGGAAACCACCTGGTGCCGGGACTGTCGGGGGCCACCGTGATCACCGTCAACTTCTGCGTCCTCACACAAAGAAGGAACGGCATCAACAGTCTCAGCGGAGGAAACGCATACAGAAGTCCTTGTGGCCACGTCGCGTGCGCCAGAGCATCCACCCCGAGGGTGGGGTTATCCGACGGCCTCAAGGAGAACCACAGAGGGGCTTTGTAGTTCGTCCTTGACGCGAACAAGTCCGCGACCGGAACCCCGAAGCGAGCCCAGACCGCCTCTGCCACGTGTGGCGCCAGACCCCACTCGTCCGCCGACACGCCTCCTCTGGACATTCTGTCCTGGTCCACGTTCAGCACACCTGGAACGTGACGCGCTCTCAGAGACAAAAGATGAGAGGCCGCCCGCAGAAGAATGCGAGCCGCCACTCTGTGCAAAGAGGGAGCTCTCACTCCCCCATGGCAGTTGATGTAGGCAACCGTCGTGGAGTTGTCTGACCTGACCATCACGTGATGACCTTTCAGACACAGCGCAAAGTGTTCCAGCACTTTCTCCATCGCTAACAACTCCAACAGGTTTATGTGCGGCGTGGAATCCGACCAGAGTCCTCCCACGCGCTCCTCTCCTAGCGCACTCACTCTCAATCTCTGGGCACTTCTCGCCGCCGTCACAGTGAGGAGAAGTCTCGACAACCTCTCGTCTGACAGCCGCGCTATCATGGACCGAGAGTCGAGGAGCAACCCCAGATTCTGAGTGCAAGTGCTGGGCTGCAGCGCACTCTTCTGGAGGTTGACCGCAAAGCCCAGACGTGAGATATGCCGTAGCACCATCTCCGTATGACGTCGCGCTTTGTCCTCCGAAGCCGCTAGAATGAGCCAGTCGTCCAGATATGTCAGGATTCTTATGCCCACAGATCTGAGCGGCTCCAACGCAGCATCCACCACCTTCGAGAAGGTCCGTGGAGCCAGGGAGTACCCGAAGGGCAGCCGGTCGAACTGGTAACAGTTGTCCCCCACTGCTGGTGCTGATGGGAACGTGGAAGTACGCATCCGTCAGATCGACGGAGGTCATCCAGTCCCCTGGCCTGACACACCTGGCAGTTGCTTTATTGTCAGCATCCTGAACGAGCGGGAGGAGATGAAGGCATTCAGCCGTCGCAGATCCAGAATTGGTCTGAGACCTCCCGATCTCTTGGGGACCAGAAAGTACACAGAGTAGAACCCTCTCTCGCGGTCTTCCTGAGGCACCAGAGAGATAGCTCGTTTCTGAAGGAGCGACTCCACCTCCTGCTCTAGACACAGCCGCTCTGCTGGGGAGCGAGGAGACGTGAGACGGACTCCCATGAACTCGGGGGGCCGGCGACAGAACTGGAGTGCGTAGCCCCTGCTTAATGATCTGTTTAACCAAGGGGCGAGGGCCGCACAAATCCACCCACACAGAGTGAAAGTCTGTAAGGGGTTGAGCCAGAGACAGAAAATGCCCGCCCGCCACATCTGGTATGTGCGGGGGGCACCCTCCGAAAGGGCCGGGTGCCACCGTCCGGATTCGTGAAAGACACTGTGTGCCGTGAATTTCCGGCAACATGGGCGACGTCATCAGCATGGGAAGCCGGGAGATGTAGTCCACTGCTCGACACGGTGACGCTCGGCGCAGCCGCACTGGGTTCATTTGACTCAGGCGAAGCAAAATGGCCGCCAGTGACGACACTCACCCGAGCGCTTGGAGAACACGGACGTGACCTCCCGGAGGCAGGCGGTGCAACATGGCTGCCAGAGACGACAGCTGCAGAGGCCGCTGGGAAACAAAATCCCTTAAGCCGGCCAGCACTCACCTGTGCGTTTGAAGAGCTCGAACCAGGCCGACTTGACACGGGCGGTGCAAGATGGCCGGTGGCCGAGGAAGCTAGTGTTAGCCTAGCCTTTTTAGCTAGCGAACATGAAGCTTGGGCACGAGGGAGGCCTACGGAACCGGGCTCAGGCCGGCACGTAAAAGCAGAACCCGAGTGCGAAGACCCGCATGCAATAAAAGCATTAGACGACACAAGATACTTCTTCTGTGGTTTATTAGCAGCAGAGACAGATCTTGGACGTTTGCGAGCGGGTGCGCTACCGCGAGACGCGGAAGACGAAGGTCCGGCGGATGAGCTAGAGCCATAGGTTGCGTGCCGCCATTTGGGTGAGGGTGCATGTGCGCGCTCCATCCACCGAGGCCGCCAGCGCCATCTTCTGAAAGGCCGCCGTAGAGACCTGGATCCTCCGGAGCTCATCCCCTGAAATGGATTCCTTCTCGAACAACAGCCTGTCCATGGAAGCTGCCAGGAAGGTCATGTTGGCAGTGAAGGTGGCGGTAGTACGGTCTTTCTCCTCTGGGAGCCGTTGCTTACCGCCAGTCCAGAGAGAAGGGTTGGGCGCCAGACAAAACCCAGCCTTTGCGTACAAAGGTACTGAGAAGTCCTCTTCCTCTGGTTCCACCTGGACAGGGAGGGACACACCTAGTGTCTCCGCTGCCTCGCGGAAAGGTTGGGGCATTTCGTCCATCGGGTACCTGCTCTGGCTAGGCCCCACCGGAGTACTCTTGCCCTTGTCCACCACCCCAAGTCGTCGTCTTGAGGTGGACCTCCTCCTTGTAAAAACGACGCTCATCCTCCTCCGTAACATCCGCCCAAACCATCTTCGCTGGAGGTGGTTTAGGAACGGACTGAGGAGGCTGAGTAGGTGGAAGAGAGGCCGACTCCTGGTCGACTCCCTTCCAGTGTGCTAGACCAGCCTGAGACACGAGTCCAGCAGTCTCAGGTGTTCAGGCTCCAAGCAGACGACGCAGGCGTCATGCTTGTCGGACTCACCGAGAAAATCAGCGCAGGACGAACAGGAACGCTCCACGTTAACCCGATGGTTGTAGTCGCAGGCTGAGTGGAAAAAGGAGCAGAGCGGCGGGAGCAGGGGAGAGTTATACGTGGTGGGTGGTGCCTTCCTGGGCGGAGAGCCAATCAATCGAAGTCTCAGGCCGAGGCCAGTGCCTCGATGTGGATTAACCAATAGCGAAGGCCGTTAGAGGGCGGAGCACATATGAAATAGAACGGAAGTTGGATGTCACTATGACGTCACTAAAATACTTGCTTAACTAAATGGTCCCCCCCGTGTTGGTAAGTTCTGTCTTCCGGGTTCCAGGTTCAAATCCCGGACGAGCCCTGTTTTTGACCCAAAGGGCTAATCGAAGCACACAATTGCAATGTATATTCAAGTGGAACCAGAATGCTACTGAGCAGTACAAGAGCCGGAGTGTTGTGGCAATGATAGTGGATGTTGTTTTGGAATGGGACATTATCCCCATCTGTCTGCTTGGACCGGTTCAGAACCGATGCAGAACTTACTCTCCTCAAAATCCACAATACTGATCATCTCAATAGACTGTTTTCAGTGAAACCTGTCTGTAGTCTTTGTTAATCTAATATGGCGCTGGAAAATTGGTTGAACCTGGCAGGCCTCAGTTGAAGTATTTATTTAGACCAGGTACAGAACCGCAGCATAGTTCTCCTATGTGGCTGAATAACTTACTTTTCATTGGCATCCTGTCCACATCCCCCTCAGTGATGACAGGTGCAGATCCAGTCTTGACAGAAGCAACGAAAGAAATATGTTGAATCATCATCCGTTTCAGACTGTGGTCATGTTTACATGCACAGATGAATTTCCTTTCCAAAACACACAAACATGTCTTGCCTCTGCTGGTTGAGTTTGAGTGCAAATCACCGTTTATTGTCTTAAAAGGCCCCAGCGAATTTCAGAAAACATTCCCATGGTAAATCTTTCACTTGCTCTGCTGCCACTTGTTTAAACAAATTAGTTTCTCACTCCGTCTCTTACCGGCAGTTTGCCATGTGACGTATGTGTGAAAGCTGGTAAGAAGAGATTTTTTCTCTAAAGATCACAATCAGGGATCATTCTCACGACAGTGGTCAAGGGATATTGACTGAATTTATTCATTAACGCTGAGTCACTTTTATCCACGAGATGCCACTGTTGGTCACTTTAAAACCACATCTTAAAGAGATACAGCCGTTTATGGGAAGTTCCGATGTTTATTTCATCACAAGCATATGAGAAAAGTATGACGCTTATGACTGAGCGTAAAACGCTAAACCGTTGAGACTATGTCGTTTGCTGGCAGCAACCCAGCAGTCGGTTATTTTCTAACTTTATCTGCCAGTTAAGTAGTGTCATTACACCTATTGCCTTCATAAGCAGATTTGCCTTTGGCTGTATTGATTTGTTTTGCGGGGTGTATATTTATTTGTTTATATATTTTTTATTTGTTTTACTTTTTTCAATATGTCTATCACATTTCATACTTCCAATTCATAATGAAGTTCTCTGACTGACATAAACGATGCATTATTCTTGTGAAGGGCCATGTGATATTTTTAAATATAGATATGACACCATTAAATCTAATTTAATTTTGTTTTGTAAACAAAAAATGGCATGGGAATGAAGTCAACAGTTCATATGTACGTTTTTAGCATCTTAAAAGTATCACTGTTAAAAAAAAAGTATTTTCACTGCTAAGTGAGAATGATATCATTGCATCAGTGCATCATTCAACTGGGTCTGGACACATTTTGTAAATTCTTACAACTCATACCTGATTTGGCAGAATCTAGTATGAGTTGTGAGCTCTCTTGTAAGATTTTGAGTGTCAGCCTCACAGAAATGCATTTGCATTTGAACCAGAATTGGGAAAATATGCATGAAAAAATTGTGTTCGGATTTGACAAACGTGTCCTTTACACAACAAAGATAAATAAGGGCAAGTGGCTCAATAGGTACCGTTGGTTTCAGGATCCTGATCAATAATATTGGAGCTCATGTATGAGGCATGAGAGTTCAAAGAGTTCAAGTCAATAAGTCATGTATTTGCAGTCAATCTAACCCCATCATTCTGTGGTTTAAGAGTCAGTTAGATTGAAACTGAGCAGCAGGTGATAATGTCCATGTTGTTTGTCTGTTCAAAATAAGGTGAAAAGTTGTGGACAGATTTGGAAATATGTGAAATGGGACAAGGAACAAGTGATACTATTTTGGGAGGGATCCAGGTCACTGTCTGGATCCCACTGGAGATGAGACTTGAGGCTACATGAGCATTTGGACCCAGGTTTTTTTGGAGGATACATAGGTAGGTTGTGTTGGGGGCAGACTGAAGCATCTTGGCGGAGGTTTGTGCTCTCTCAGTGCTATTCTAGTTTCATTTGTGTCAACATCTTTATTTCCAAACAATGACACAAGATAACGTTCCATTCCATCAAGGTTCTCCATGATAAGCAGATGTGATAGCGATACAAATCGAACTTTGAACTCTTTTCCTGTTTTTCAGTTGTCATTTGGGTCTGTTTCCCTCTGGAAAGGTCACTCCAGGAGGATGAGGTGGGGGCACAGTAGTGGATCTTATAGCGTGAAAATATTCTACTAAGTGAAGTAATGATTTTTACTTGAGACTAAATTGTCTACATTTGACAACTGACTGTCATGATCTGCTTTTTATTTTGTCTTGTAAATTCCATTTTGGGTTTTCCCTCCATCATCCTTGGTTTGTGGCACAAGGCCGGAGTTAATTATCCACTCATCATCAGAGCTTAAAAACACCTGGACTCCAACAACATGTCCCAGATCTACTTTGTTTGTGTCTATGGTAAATTGGCTCTCCTCGCTTGCTCTCGTTCCATTGCTCATTCATCTGTTTGTGGATTTTTTTTGATCACTCTTTCTGAAACCCTGGTGCTCTGAGTTTGTATTTTGACCTCCTTTGTCTATTTGCTCTGTGTGGCTTCCTGGTTTTCTCTTTGTTGCTATTTTCCCTGCTTGTGCGTTCATATTGACAACCACTGTAGTAAGTTTGTGTTTAACCGTTCATTGTTTTTTATTTTCTCTGTTTACAGACTCTGCTTGCTTTCGTTTCTCCCGGTTTGGTGACGCTTTTAGTTGGACTTTTTTTTTTTCCAGTTGTGGACTCATCCCGCTTTCGCTTGAGGACTTTCGTTTACTCTCCCAGTTCAGTGACACTTTTTGTCTTTTTGTATTGAGTGAAATTAAAGTTAAATTAAATGTATTCTACCTGCTGTGAATCTTTCATTAAGGCACTTGGGTCCCGATCCACATCTTGAACACAGCACTGACATTTGAGTGACAAGGTTCTGAATGTGCCTTACATGAATATAATTTGCTCCTTGAGCAGATATTTTTCGCCGTTGTTCCAGGTTGATGATGGCAGTGGTTTAAGTCCCTGATATGTCTTGGTAAAGCTGCATTTAAAATATCAGCTTTTTTGTTTGTATAAAAAAATATTTCTGGAGCTGTCTGTTGAAGGTTAGCTGTAAACTATTATACTGTTTGAACGTTCACTGAGAGGGACAACAAATGGCATCCAAGGTTTAATTGATCCCCTCGTACAAAAGGGCAGCTGGGACTGGGGCACTCAGACTTGTGATTTACTCCGACTGTCTTGGGTGTTAGTACTTTGTGATTTAAAGGCATTGTCAGGGAACAGAGTCATCAATCATTCCGTGTAGCGATGAACACCTTGCTAAGGAAGACAGTGTCTCATTTGGAGTTGCAGAACAGGAGGATAAATTACTGAAGGTTGTCACCAAGTTTAAGATTTCTAGTTATTTTGCATAGTTGACAGGAATTATGAATCAGCAGTGGCTGAACATTAATCGTAGAACTGTGAGACTGAGTCTACTATATGTCTATGTCAGTCCTTGTGAGTTTTATTTATTTATTTATTTGGAAATGTACAGCCTCACGCAGCCGACTGAGACTTGAGGACAGTAGGAATGCCACCAAAGGTTTGTAAAGTAAGAGATCATTTCACGTGCTATCTATAACCGAGGGACAATATCGATCTTATGCAGCGAAAGAAACCCCCTTGACTCCAAGCCTCATCCTTCCTTTACTGTTATTTACTTCGATATGCCGCTAAATCCCACATTGGGATTTTCAAATTCCGTAGTGCTCACACAACTACACACACAAGAACTTGGTTGGAACTAGCACAGAGAGTTATGAATCCTATACCTGAGTTATTTTGCTGTCCAACAGACGATGAACACTGATCACATGATCTCCTTGGGCGAGGTTATCATTGTTGTCCCTTTTATATACAGACATTAGATTGGCTTGGGCACAGTTGGACTGCTTTGGAAATGAATGGTTGTGGATTGGGATCACAGTGAATTTTCTATTTAATTTTTTGGGCCTGTCATCACATGTGACTCATAACAGCTTGACTTCATTGTCGGACAGCACTAGCATCACTGTTTCCACTTCCAGGTTGTAACCCTGAGGATCAAATTTGTTTGTTTTAACGCATTACAATAAGTTTGGCTTTAACGTAAGGGAGTAACAATGATATATATTTTTAAATCAGGTTATGCTTTCCACCACTAGTGACCCTGGACTCTGATAAGAACCCTGAACTCATTGAGATGTGACTGCGTCCACAACACCATTAGAATGCAGCGTTGTGTTATTGAAACAAAAATTCTATGTTGGAAACACAGCTGGGGGTCTCAACTCACTATGTAGATCATTCCAGAGACAACTGTGTTCCCCTAATGACTCATCTTCAAAGCCTGATGGGCTCAATTCGGAGCATCTATTCACATGTTGCCATCTGCTATTAGCAAATGAAGCTGTCTGCGTTGACAAAGGTTTTGTGGTGAAGTAATGAGGGCAAAGGCTGGTATCTCTCTCTCTGCAGTAATTGTGGAGAATTAGGAAACTGTAGCAGCCGGTAAAAAATAGATGCAGGTCATTTTAGCTGTTCTTCTTCTTTGTGATCAATTTGGAGGCGGGCCAGGGGGAGAAAAGGTTGGAGTACATAGGAGGGATCGTCACTTTGGTTTGTTCGACTTTTTCCTGGTAGTCACTGTTTTCAGTTGTGTGTCTATTAAGCATCTGTTTCCGTTGAAAGCGTTGACCTGAGGCCACTTGGTTTTGCAATGGTCCATACATTATTGTTCTGAAATTGGAAACAGAAGGTTGCCTTTCAAGGTTCACAGTGATTGGCTGTTTTAGAACCAAGCAATCCATGTTTTTCCCCATGTGGTCAATGGGGAGTTATACTGACCGAGGAGTCGTACAGCTGCAGGAAGTATGTTCACTTAAATGCTCCCTACATTGTCAAACTTTTATGACATGAACATGCTCAAAGCATGTTGCACATCATTACCCGTCATGAAAAAAAAAGATCTTCTCTTTTTAGTGTCAATAGTGAAGACCTCTGGAATGCTAGGAAGAAAGAGAAGACATTTGAGGCTCACAATAGCAAAAATAATGAGCATGTTTTGTTTCTGAGTGTGTTTCATTCTCAGCCGCCTTGGATCGCAAGTGTAAATTTTAAAACTGTCTTATAAGTGTAATTTACTCTATGGAGCATAAATAAAAATTAAACAAAAGAGCTTATTAATACTGACATATTTTTTAAATTAAAATCCAGCTTTAAACTCAGTAATTGCTTGTGAGTGTTGCCAGTGTTTTTATGGTTATACGCTACATATTGATTCCAAATTGATTCCAAAAGTTGTATCAAAGAAGGTAACGTAGTTCTACAGAGAGACGGACTACGGCTTTTCTCGTCACAGTGGACAAGCTCAGGGACATGCACAGATACACACCTAGTCGGTGCTTGAGTACCAGCCCTTTTTAGTGCCCCTTCTAGAGCCCCGTATTATTCTTTTCCCTATTCTGAAATTCTTGGGAAAAAAGTTGCTCTTTCATCAGTTCTGCTCCAGGCTTAACAGCACTAGCCTGCTAATGGCAACAGTTATTTATAGCATAGGACAGCATTTTGTTGAAGCGACATGAAATGAAAACATTCATTGTTCTCAGCTCAGTGTAGGCTGATCATACTTAAAAATAAAGAGACGAGTTGTCTGTTCAAAGCTGTTTCCATGCCATGTACTGTACAGTACACGCCCAACTTCTGAAATTTATACAGGGCAGTTAATGTCTTGTAATTACACAGTGAGTCACCAGTTTTCCATTATTTTTCATGCTGAAACTTAAAACGTGTTTGAATGGTTTCATAAAATTGCTGAGAACGTCACAGCTGCTTCAAACCACTCTTCAAATTAATGTTGAAGGTAATTTATTTTTCTCACCGTCCTCATTCTCCACACTTTTCTGGGACGGGACCTAAACCCATCACCTCTGAATGATGAGAGGCCATATGGAAAATTAAAGGTAATGAATGTGAGCATTTGCATACACTAATCCCAAATCTTCTTATGGTCTCATTAGCTGCAGGTAGATTATCTTTTGTGTTAGCGAGGGAGGAAGGATGGTGTGAATGGAAGCTTGCTTCTCTTCATCAGAGGAGTGTGATACTTTTAAGGCTGTGTGAAGTTCTGTTAAAATTTGGGAGAGTTGAGGAGGTGATTTGCCAACTGAGTTGGGATGGTTCTATGATCACTTTTTTGGAATAGTTTTTGTTTAAAAATGCTGAATTAAAATCAGAAATGAGGTAATGTGGAGCAATGTTGTGTCAGGTTCACAGTGGCATGGGAAGGGATCAGGCAGTCGACCTACAAAATAAAACCAGGTCAAAGGCAGATCATCACAGTTTACTTTCCATTTCCAGATATGTGGCTTTGCACATTTCGGAGAATGATGGTTACATTTAGGTGCAGTTGTGGCAACATGCAACATGCATGCAACAGGTCTAAGAGGCTCACTGAGATAGACAGGGAATAGGAAGAATGACAAAATACAACCAAAATAAAAGCATGATACGTGCAGTCTTAAAGTGGCTGTGTGTAGTTTGAGAATATTTGCATTTGCCGGCGCTGCTGGTAAATTAATGAATTGCAAAACATGCTGAAAACCGTCATGTTCATCTCATTGGCTCTTATTTAACCCATGGCGGTGCACCACCATCGTTTACAGTGCTGTAGAATAATAAAGACAAAGATACTTTTTTCCTCTCTCGCTTTATTACATCATGACTGTCATGTGTTTCAATAAGGAGCAGACAGCGTGTGAGCATCAAAATGTCCGTTCACAATTTTATTTGGTTTATTTTGAGTTTATTTTGAGTTTTACAGAACAAAATGAGTAACAGAGCCTTCAAAAATAAGTTCCCCACACTTGATAACACTCGGAAGACCTGCAGTAAAATCAAAGAATGCCTTACAAGTAACCCAGTCTCAAGGCAATTTGTTGGCATGTGGTCACGAATATTTAATCTATTGAATCGTGTATGGGGTCACGAAAAATGCCTTTTGGAACACGAAAAAAAAGAATAGGGCTCCAATTGCGGCTCATTCACATACTATAACGTCGTACTGCTGCAATTTATTTGAGCTTTTCCGACTCCTGTTACAACATTACAGCCACACGAGTCACTAATTTCACCAGTTTGACTTTGATTTTGGTACTTATTCAGACTCTTGTTCCTGAGTGCTCTCTGCTCTGTTTCCCGACAAATTCACAGAGAAAAATGAGCGCAGACTCATAATATATACGTGCATTTTATTGGTTTCAATTTGTCTGAATCAGTTTCGTGAATGCATTACATTTTCGTGGAAATAAATGATACTTATTCGCTGTGCATGCATGCGCTCGTACGCACGTATGGTCAATTAGTTTTTAAACAGGATCTCTGTGATCTTTCTCTGTCATTCCATTCTTCTGACATGATGTAAACAAAGGAACTCAGCTCACTGCCGAGGTTGCTCTGTCCTTCTGCTGTAAAGTGTTGCCGTAAGGGTGGAGTTGGGTCTGTGATGCCACTCACAGAACTCACCCAGAGAAAGAGCTGGAGAGCCTGACTCCGGGATTTTGGACTGTTTATACTGAAACCTGTCATCTCTGGAAATATGAAAATAATGTACTGTATTTATGTCTAAAGGTTACACATTGTTGCTTTAAAATGTATAAAACTAATTTTACCATGCACACACACACATTATTTCTTCACTATTTTTGTGGGGACCTCACATTGACATAATGCTTTCTCCAGCCTCTCACCCTTAACTTAGCCATTCAAAGAAAATGGCTAAATTGAACCAGGACTCTGAGTTAAACTAAAACCTGATTATTATAAACTACTTTTACTGATGCTTTAACCCCCTAAACATTGTGGGGACAACTCTCACAAGCATGGCAAAACATGCTCACACACACACACACGAATGGCTACACATTAAGGAGAGAATGCTTGACCAAGATTATTCTAATTGTTTCTTCTTCTTATCTGAGTATGAGTCCCATTGGTCTTACTCACCAGAAATCTAAGTCCTGCTCTTTTGGTGGAATACTAAGGTTTTCCCAGATTGAAAAACAGTAGAACCCAATATTGGTGAGTTTGCTTTTGAGACTGAATTAAAATGAAGTAACGTGGAAAGCTAGATGAATGCACGACTTAAGCAAAAACATAAAAACACAACTATTGGACATATATGTCTCTCCCACAGTCAACTATTGTGGTAATTGTTTAGCTTGGGAACAGGAGCACAGTTTGAGCTTCTGGCTCCCTGAATTCAAGCCGGTCATTCCGTATACTTGCTGGAGAACATGGACAAGACTAAAAAGTATGCCAGCGATACTTCTGGCTGAGAGATTGATTGATATAAAGCATCATCAATCAGAGATCAAGTGATGTGTGGATGGAGAAAGAAGAAGTGGAAAACTTAGGAGCCAGATCGAAGTGATGTTTTGTTGACGCAAGTGAGTGTGAACAGCTCTGACTACACAAAGGTTTTCAGGCTGACAGAAATCTATATATTGACAGCAAGTTTTTCCATTATTACAGACATACTGTAGTTTCGCTGACAGCTAACAGTTCAGCTACGTTATTAAGAATGTTATTGGGTTTCGGTTTACTCCTGCTTTTTATCTTCATTTCTTAAACCAGTTGGTGTTGCACTCACTGGTCACGCACACATACTTGAACCGGTCAAGAGTCTGAAGACTGTTATCAGTTGTCGGTCTGTTGCTGTTGCTGTTTTAGCTAATTTGTGAACTTGTGTGTGCATGACTGGTTGGAACAAAACCCTACACCACCTCGCCCCTTTACAGTTCATGCATTTGCAACTGTTTTCCTGGATCATGTTTCTTGATGATCCTGTTTTCCTCACCACCATTCTATCTCTTTCAAACTGTAGTTTCTTGTCTGTTGCTCTCAGTGAATGACAAACAGTTGGAACATCCTTAGTGATGCTTGGCAATGTTTGTCAATACAGTAGCACCCATTCTCCATGCAGGTCCTCTCCACCTTCTCAACCTCTGTACTGCCATTGCACTCCACTCTTTCATTTTCTCTTTTGCCGGACTGTGCTGACTTGTGCCCATTCACCCCACAAAAACTATTACAGAGAGCACTGTGACAAAGCACTGAACTTAATTTAGCAAAACATCTCAGGACGTCCAAGACAAACAGGAGAAAAGTACATCTATTTGAAATTAAAATGACAACAACTTCAGAAAGAGAAAAAATGGGCATTTATTCTAAGATTTTAAATCTGCTTGTGGACACAATCAAGTTTCAGATTTTAGCAACATACTTCACAATTTGCAAGTTTTAGAACAAAAAAAGAAAACAACAAAAAACTTCCGCAAATGCATAGTAATGTATTTTTCTCATTTGTGAAAATACGAGGTAGATTTTGCTAACCCCAAACTAATAACTGTTAACAAAGCTATTATGCTTCAAATGTTAGGGGTTTCACATAAGAAAAACTTACTCAATTAAGTGTGGTGACAAATGATTTGTGACCTGTGCAGCACACAACAATTACAAATAGTGGAAATGCGGAAATGTGAGTGCTTGTGGAACCTGCACACAACAACACAACTGAAGTGGTGACGAAACAGAAATGCAGATACATGTTTCATACATCAACTGAAGCAATAGAGCAAGTGACTAGCTGACAAAGGGATATGAGTGCAAAGACAATATCAGTATAAAAGATCCATACTTTCTCATAAAGTAATTAACACTATACATCTTCATACGTTTAAACTTCAGTCAGCTTCGCGGTCTGTTGGTCCACCACATTACTTGTTCATGTGCTCACTACATACAGTACTGCCAAACATTCATATGACAAGAGCAGTCCAATTATGATTTGGCAGCACAGAAACAGAAACGATGGTGGCTGACTGTAATCATTCTTTTACCACTCTTCAGAAAGTCAACACGACTTGAAGTAACCTGGAATGTCTACTCTGGTATTGCTCTTAGGTTATTATTTTACAAAAGATAATCAGCGAAGGGTCGCAGAGCGATCAGCACAACATTCGACCAAATGCAAGAGCGGTTATGATACTTGCGAGGACAGGCTGAACACCAGCAGTTCCACTTGTAGTATGACAATGATCGTGGTTCTGGCCGATGCAGGCGGCGTACGCCATCACATGGGGGATGTAGTTCTGCTCATGTACGCCGTGCAGCAAGTGAGCCATGGGGCCTTTAGCAAACACGGCCACGTCCTCTCCTCCGTGAGTCTCCATGGCGAGGGGTACGGCTGCCTGGGCTTGATAATTCGCATCATCTCATAGAAAGAATCACAAAGAGATTTTATAAGTATTCCTTTAAAAAAGACAACAAACAATGAGCATGGTCCATAAAAGAAGGCAAAGCTTTTGGGTGATCAGACCCCCCGTTATTCAGAATCAGCTTCATTGCCGGGAAACTAGGAAAGTGCTTTGGAATAATCATTTAATAATCATGAACAAAACATATAATAATAATAATAATAAAGACATATCATAGCATACAATAAAATACAAACAAACAGTAATCCTAGAAGTAACAGAGAATGAAGATTATGTTGATGAAAGTACAGTCACATTAGAGAATTTCTGGTGGAGGACTGCACTAAACCCTGCTGATAATAACACTCACGGTGGTCAATAGTTGAAACATTCTCTCTTGCTCCGTTCACAAGCTTGTAGCCTGGTCCATTGCCATACAAGATAGAGGTGAACGGCTTTTGGTCAACGTCACTTATCATAGGGGCCAGCCCTGGCAGGACAGACAACATTGGATTTTCACCAGAACAGGCCATTGATGATTACATGCATCTGCATTCATGACTTACCAAATATCGGATTCCCTCTTGGGGTGTAACCACCGAAGTTGAACATGTGCGAATGATCGGCAGTGACAACGGTCAGCGTGTCATGGATGCTGGTCATGAGACCGGCACGGCCAATCGCACGGTCCATTTCAACAGCTTCATACAGGGCCATCTTAGCCTTTCCTTCATGGTGACCATGGTCAATACGACCTCCTGAGAATGATAAACATTGCCTTTTAAGTCAACATTCCATCCAGCCAAGACAATAATTGACATAATGATGAGGGCTGCAATGACTAGTCAACAATGACACAACATTTCAAAGAATGAATGCTAATTTAAATCTCCTCTAACGCATTGTTAATGTATTACACGACGAGATGTATGACTATTACATGATATGGCTTCATAATTGCAGCGTTTCATATTATTCATGTTTCTCCTCACATTATACAGAGATTGAAAAGTAGCAGTGTAAAGAACAATTCTCATAATTTCTGTTCCGTCTTCACATTTTTCTCGAACAGTGTAGCTGTGTGTAAACTCTTTCAGTATAAACTATGCGTATGTCAGTTTTTTATTTGTTTGTTGTAGTCCCTTCTGTGTTGTTTATCTTCAATTACTTTTGACCTTTGAAGCTACTTCTCCAGAGTAACCTTGCAGTTCCTGAAAATCCTCTTATTGTTTAGGTTTTTCATACCCATTGTCAGTTAGTTCCACATTTGAATTAAAATGGCCATCTAATCTAATCACTCTCACCACTACAGTGTACATTGTCTCAAAGTATAGATCATTTCTCATAGGACACATCAAAGGACACATACTGACACCACATTTTGAGCAATTAAACCACAAAGTTTCAAAACAACATTAACACTAAAATATGTTTACAACAATTTACATTTGTTTTCTTTATTTTTTAAATTAATTTTTACAAAACTACAAAAAAAACAAAGCCAAACATGTTGCAAGCCAATCAATTCAGTTGAAAGCGACTAGTCCAATACTGTGCTCATCCAGCGCTTGTCATTTGGCTCTGAATAATTATTGTTTGAAATTCCCTTTGCACAGCCTGTGGTTTCCTCTGAGTCAGATTGTGTTTGATCTTTGCCACTTTCTTTCATGTCGTTCTCTCACTCAGAAATGGAATGTACTGAACATTTTTGTTTATTTTTTTGCAATATATCTGACCCTGAAGGAAGAATTATGTGCAAGCAAGTTCAGCAGGGGGAAATGCTCTTAAGGTAAATATGAATTATTTATTTCAATTGAAGAAGTATTTGCCTTTTATAACTAGGTGTTGCACAACACAGCAAGAGTGTTTTGTTTTTTTAAGTCTCAAGAAAAGTCACCTTCAAACTTGAGTCACAACTTAATCAAAGCCTCGGTCTCAGAGAGCTTATGTTAAGAAATGTAGCTCAGAAACTTGCCTTCTACAAGAAGATAAAATCCTTCAGGGTTCTTTTTCAGGATCTTGATGGCAACGTCAACCATTTGTGTCAACGAAGGGTCGCTATCCTTATCTCTCTCCAGGTCGTACGTCAGATCTGATGGTTCAAACAGACCTGCATTGCACCAGGTTGGAGGAGAAAGAATTGATTAAACCAAAAGTAAAATGCAGACGATGGGGGTTTTGAGAATCCTGATTTACACTTCAATGGGTTTCGCAGTGACACCAGACTTACCGAGCAAGTACTTCACATTGTTGGGGTTCAACGATAAAAGCTGCTTCTTGTTCCACACGTAATAACCTCTCTGCATAGTCGCATGGACAAAGACAAAATGCCACAGTCAGTGATGGACACTGGGCTTTGAACTCCTAAATATGCAAATTGGAAATGTAAAAGCAGGAGCACGGAAACAAACAAAGAGAGGAAAAGCGCTTTTTACATCGTTCTTGGTTTTGTTGATCCACTCCTCCAGCAGATTTCTGTCATCGTTTCGTGTGCCTCTGTGCTTAGGGTTAGTGGGGTACTCTATATCTGCCACTGTTTTAGGGTACATGTACTTTCTTCCTCCACCCATGATCACCTGAAACACAGTAAATACAAATACCAATTTAGAGGAACATCTTTAGCGTTTGCTTCCCAATTTTTTGGCATCTAAAATAATCTTAAATATTTTATGTATATTTTATGTTTATTATATAGTTTGCTTAACTCTTGAGCTTATTGTCAAACATATAATCAAAACTGTCTAATTACAGTATACTTATGGATGGATTTGTATCTAATGATGGGGTGAAAACCTAAATTCTATTTAAAGCCCCTGTAATTTTGACATAGCTGCTCACGTCTGTTTGAATCTTATTAAACTGCGAATAAGATACCTTCCACATGACGTGTGGCTCTTTCTTTCTCAGAAGTCACCATAGTAACACATTGAACACCTGATGTGTAAACAATGCTGATGAAAAATAAATGTGGTGATCCGTTATGAACGTACGTCAATATCTGGAATGTTTTCAAAGAGCTGTCTGGCGATGTCTTTGCATCCGGATTCCAGCGCTTCAGGTGGCATCTCGTTATCCGAGTACCAGTCTCTGTCCACGCTGTGAGCATACGCAGCACTTGGAGTGGCATGGTTCACTCGAGTTGTCGTCACTATTCCGACCGACTTCCCTGAGGCAGACACACACAGAAGCTGGTGAAATTACGGTACAGATCAGGCATGTCGGACTCAAGGCCACATCTGTCTTCATATCGTCATACTGCAAGTTACATAATGCACAGCAACAGCTGAATAAATATAATTCACATTGAAAAGACTAGCATTTGGCCCACTCATTTACTGGAAGCTGAGCTTACAGAAGGAAGTCACAGTTCCCTTCAGCTCTGCCATGAGAGAGGGCCGGCTGACTATAATGAAACTTAGCAGTCACTACTTGGTCAGTTGTGTTCTCTCCACTACTGGAGTTTGTCTCCATCATCAGCATTTGTTTATGCCGAGTCGCCTCCAGCAGGGATCAGGTCCACGGCCAAAACCCGACTCGCTTGTGTTCACATCTCGGACTTCTGAGCCGAACGACCTTTGTCTCGAGACAGAAGCCGTAGTATGACAGCGCCCTCAGAGGGAGATGCCCCCAGGTCACCTGACAATAATAACAGTGTAAATAGTCGTAAAACATGTTTTCATGACACGTTTTTCTGGGATTACAGCTGTTCCTTAGTCTGCCCTGTAAATTGTTGCTTTTTAAAATTGTCTATTTAATAGTTTGGTAGCACTTTAGACTAGGGAACATATATGACCATAAATAAACTTCTGATTCAAATGTGCAATAGCAATATATTGGCCTGGAATTAATTTTACATTATAAAGTGCTGATTACCATCGTGTTAAGCCTGGATATGCTTTACCCGGAATGGTCACCGATGGTTCACTCTAAACAACAACATAGTTAATGATTATTAACAGTGAATGAGAAAGTAATTACTTTTCAAACAGTAAATGTGTGTTCCCTAATCTAACCAATGCACTACCTGAAACTTAGCTTCTTTAACTTTTAAAACAAACAACAACTAAAACGGCTCTGTCAATGGTTATCAAAATCACAATGGGCAGACAGGCTTTTCAAAAGTCTGTGATCAGCCAGAGAATTTGTCAAAACTTTGTCAAAAGCGGATTGTGACGTCAATCAGAACCTTAAAATCCAAAGTTGATTTCAGTTGCTTAAAAGAAAGAGAAAAATCCTTTACAAATGCACTAACAAGCTCTTCCACCACACATTGACTCGCCAACACCATCCAGTCATTCAGTGAACTCAGTCTTCCCTTTCTTCTTTTCCTGTTATTTTTTAAGCTCTGGAAAGTCACCTCAGTTATTTAACATCACCCAGGTGAAGACAGAAAGCTGAAAACAATGTTTTCTATCATTGCTTCCCCTTGTGTAGCAGCAAGTCAAAGAAAAACTCTTACAGAACTTCTCAGTTAAACCCAAGTGTTTGTTCAGCCCAGGAATGGGTTACTGTTTTATTCAGATAAGAACACAAGAACAGAATGATTTCCACAAGAGTGGAATCCTCTGCCTCTTGCTGTGAAGTGAGCATAAATACTTTTGTTAGGGTCATTTCGACCTCTGTGTCACCCTCCCTTCAGAAAAAAACACCCAAAGAATCCAAAATGTTCACCAGAGGGTATGGAGATACTATTCCTCCTCAAGCTGGGCATGTGGTTTCCTTCCTGCTGGTCTGCCTGGAAAACCCTCAAGATAAATAGATCTCTTGAAGTTCAATTGCAGCCTCAACAACCTCACTTTTCAAAAACATCGACACTGGAGGCCTGTTGCAGAAACAATTGTTTCTATATCACATAAAGAGCACACACAGACATTCACATTATTTTGTTTAGTTGGTGTTTTTTTCTGGTAAATTGATCTACACAGGACAAATCTTGTAAACATCTGAGTATCAGCCATACAGTACCTGCATCCTTGGCCCATTTGAGGATAGAAGTGACCTCGTTGCCTTGAGTGGTATTGCACTGGGATCGGACCGCTGCAGCACTCACACCCACGGTTCCCTCGTTGGCCTTGACTCCACACAGGTAAGCTGTGGCGGTTCCCGCGCTATCTGCGACCTGCGCATTGGTGTTGTACGTCTGGAAGAAGATGAGCAATTAAATTCTCCCAAATAACACTACTTAGCTCATAGATATATTATTAAAAAAATCAGTCATGATGCTACACAATACATCAATCCATTGTGATGTGATAGAGTCTAGCATGAAATTAATATTAAATACAAAATACAAATGCATTGTTATTTATATGACTTGGGTGGGACAAATTATGACTACAAAAAGTTACATAATAAAACAAAGATCTCACTTACATAGCAGTAAATTTCAGATTGAGTAAACTGTTCATTAAAGTCTGGATTTTTTTACATAATTAATTTCAATAATTCAGACTTTATTGAGTAGACTAATCAATAGGACATCATATCGTCAAACATTCATTTTGAGCATTTTTGAGCAAAAAAAAGGAAAAGTGATAAATCACTGTTTATGTTCTGTTTATGTGGGTTTTTGGGTGAAAATTATACAGGTATGCTTTAATCCAGCTAACCAAAAACAATGCAACAATTTGACATAACAAAAACCACTTAAAAACAAAAGTAATTGTTTTTATCTAGCGTTATCGTTAATCTACTCTGACTGCACTTCATAAAAAATAAAAAATAAAAACTCACAGTACAAGCAGTCAAATTATGGGAAAAGTTCCAAACCAACAGGAAGTTAAACACAGTGATGGTGTGGCGCCAAGATTGCTTATCACAACAGTACATTCAGTGAATGCGGAAATGACTGAATTATCACTAGCGGGTTTTTGGGGAAAAAAAAGAATGCAGCAGCAGTGATAAGGTAAAATTACCATGCACTGTAAGGGCCTAACGCAGGGGTGCCTGGACTTGCTTGCGAGCTACTTATAAATGACCATGTATCAATGATCAAACGCAAAACAAACATTTATTTAACAATATATTGAGTATTCTACATTGTTCTTGTTTGTAATTCTTCGTCTCTCAGTAGCAGGTTCAGAAATAGAGGCGACAATTTGGTTAGCGCAGGAAACATACTGAAAATGTCAAGTAAAATGTAATTAAAACTGACATACTTTTTGTCTTTTAATGAAACA
The DNA here is from genome assembly GCF_027744825.2 of Synchiropus splendidus. Classification (NCBI taxonomy): domain Eukaryota; kingdom Metazoa; phylum Chordata; class Actinopteri; order Syngnathiformes; family Callionymidae; genus Synchiropus; species Synchiropus splendidus. The sequence continues at coordinate 23,387,900 of NC_071339.1, read as the reverse complement.
ATAGAGGAATATGAATGTCATATGTCACAGAAAGGTCAAACAAACTCAGAACATGCAACATTAAAATAGACTCATCACGCCAGATCCAGTAAAATACAGGCGTTACATTAAACATTAAAGCGACCCGGTCAATTCTCTGCTGAGACCGGAGCTTTGCCGCAGCTGAGCTGGTCCGTGGAGGCGGAGCTGTGGGGACGCTGGAGAGATGACAAGTGTTACATTCATGGTGCTTTTGCGACTGTTCAACCACCCTTGACCGACCATTGAGTTAATGTTGAGCTCAATGATGATTTGTTTCTGAGCTGAGTTTATCATTCACCATGTTCAGTGTTCACTATTGCTAACACACTTTAACAGGTCAACCTCAAGTTCTGCAATAACTCTATGCTGTGTCATTGGACGGCTTTGCAATCCACAATGGATGCCTCCCTATAACATACTGTAAATCAATGCATCATGATGCATGTTGACATGCCTTCAGGCGAAAACCCTTATTTGCCACGCATGGATTAAGAGACTGCACCGACCAGAATTATTTGATGAATAAAAACTACCTTGGCCAGAGACACAAAGGGGAACTGATCCATCTCCAACTGGGTTTCTTCTCCACTATGTCCACTTAGCTGACCCTTTAGGATCCGGGCTGCAGTCACAGTAGGAACACCCATCCCTGGAAACACCAAAGCAGGTCAACTGTTAGCTTTACCCTGGGGCATCAGGCCAAGAAGAACTCGAGTGACATGGGTGTGCACTTCTGGCTGACTACACTCCCATTTGAGACATTTCCTGACATCAACAGAATTGGGAGTTTTTTCTGGCTGTGAGATTAAGCGTCCCAAGAACTGCGAAGAATTACGATAACAAGACAATGTTTGAGACAAACAGCACTACCGTACTTGACAATCAGAGAGCAGAGTCAACCCCTCCAAAATTTGTGCCAAGCAGCCATGATATAATTTCATGGAAAAAAGTCTAAGTATGAATTTAAGTATTTCACATACATGAAAAGATCAAAGACAAAACTCTCTTTGAACCTCAGTTTCAGTTGATGCATGATCATCGCAATATCAATGTGGATTATTCTCAAAATATTTGTGTTATAAAGATTATTTACTCTTTATTCACACATACACAAAGCTGTCCATGTGCAATAACTGTGGGACTAATAAAGGCCATCTAATTGATGACAAGGTGTAAGAGAACACATTCTGTCAGTAAAACATGGGGGCTGAATTGTGTCAGTGATTGAAAGCCTGCAGAAGAAAACTGAGGACGACCCTTGATCACACTGATGGTGTTCATGCCGCATCTACGGCCTCAGAGCAGCTCTTAGTTAACAGAGAGTGACAAATCGGGATTAGCACCCAGCAACGAGAACCTGGCAAACATTTGCCTCTAGTTCTTTCTAGAGTCCGCTTGAAGATGAAGGCTTGCCTAAAAAATCAAACTTCTCTGGTGGCAACATGTTTTTTAACTCAACCATGATACTTTCTAGAGACGCAATCGAGAAGAGGCTGTAGCCTACCTGCCCTTTTTTCAGCCCTATTTCAACATTTTTTTTACAAATAAGTTATCATGTTGACATCATTTTTTAAATATTTTATAATATTTGATTGTTTCATTGGTTATCTGTTTTGTTTTTATTTCTTGTTTTATGCCTCATGAGCATGTCTTTCACATTTTATTAGTGTTCGATGTATTGAAATTACTTAACCTAATGGGGATACATTACACCTATAGCAACAGTCGACTAATGGTAAAAGAAATGAACAAAAATCTTAATTATAAAACTACATTTGTCTCTTTGTGAACCACTCGAGCTAAGACTTCTGCTTTTAGCTTGCCCCTTGGTGATGTGGATAATGTCTCACACAGTTGTCTGCATCTCCATCCGTCGCCCTAACCTCCCACCTACCTTGCTTTACCACCTCCACTGACTTCATGTTTATTCTTCTCCAACTTAACAACTCCACTACCCCCAGTGTCTGACCTGCATCTTGCTTACCCATGACTGAAACTGTTCTCTGATATAGTGTGTATACCTCTGCTTCTCAGGGTATTTCAAACTGTTTATTTTTCATACTTCTTTCCTGCCTGACCCCCACAATCCCAGCTCCATTATTGTAGCTGTCAGTAATAGATGACCCTCAATACAGACCTAGAACCCATCGGTGCGCCTCATATTTTATTGTGTAATGGGGAGTAACAATGGTAGGCCCTTTCCCTTTGTATCTCAATTCAGCAGTGGGTCAAGCCCATATCTTCATCCAATTACCCTTTGTTTCTTTCACTGTTTGCTGTCAATGGGGGAATTAAAAGGGGGTGCAAGGGGTATTAAACGTAATGCATATGCTCAATTTTTTATGGATGCTAAATACACTGAGCAGCCAAACTATCACACATCATTGTTTATATGACCTTTTGCAGAGGAAAAAGCACATCTGTGTTTAAGTGATTTTGCAGTTGAAGTGCGCTCCTGAGATTTGACCTCATTGTCGGTCAGAATACAATTCAGGATGCTCTCACCAAAGTCCCAATTCAAACCAGATGAGATGTAAGCCTGGATATTGGAGTTTGGGAGGCTTCCAGAACAAAATGTGTCTTTCCCAAGTCAATTGTACAGAAACACCTTTCCAATGAGTGTTGCTGTTTTTTAAACTTGACATTTGAAACACTATTTTAGGTTTATTCTCTCTGCGCTTCACCAGAACAAAGTGGTGTCAAGCTGCCTCTCAAGTGCATGCTCGTGATTACTTTACCAGAGCATTCTTTTTTGGGGGGGGATTTTTTCCATTAGATGAAGTCACCAACGTTAAACTCATCAAGAAGTAGAATGTTATTCTCCAACATAGCTTACATCTACATGGTTGTGGTGGTGCACGAATTTCATGTAGCACCAAACAGAGAGACCAGAGGCCCGAAGGAGGATAACGGTTTTGTTCTACCAATGAGTGACCCAGTACAAACACATGCCCCGTGACCCAACTGCAGCTCCTTTGTTTTGCTTTCCACCATTCATTGCAGGTTATGATGAAAACACATGAGCGACTTCCAAATTGTTGACAAACGAAAAGAGAAAGTAAAAAACGGGATTTGGACTTACCATCTCCGAGAAAGAGGATGAGATTTTTTGCCATCCCTTGGTTCAGATTCTGGAGCTCCAGGGCACTCTTCAGGGATGCCTGAGCCCCCGCATGCCAAAATTGGGGATCTTTCTCCTTCTCTTAATAAAAAAGAATCAAGAATCAATATATATGTATATATATGAAGATTCAGTCACAGATGACACACAGAACAACAGTTACTCACCTGGGAATTTCGGTTTTGCCAAGATTACAGATAAGAGACAGGAACAAATGACTAAAAGTGCCATCATCTTCATGTTTACTGATGCGTAACTGCGGCCAGTCATTACATTAAGAGCCTTCTTAAGAAGCCTGTTGACGGCTGCAAGACAGAAAACACACTGGTTATTAAGTCTGCGTCACTCTTGCCCATCTACTCTAACACTCTCTTAAATTGCTATTTACGTTGAGTCTCCTAAAATGTGTTCTTAGTTCCCCTCAAAATACACTCTTTAATAAGCTTTGAGGCAGGTGGTTGATGCCCCCCCAATGACAACCCAGCTATCCAACACAGACTCAGAGTAGTGACATTTCTCTTCCCTGTTAAAAGCCTGTTATGGTTGTTTGGACACCTTCTTTACACAGGATTACACTCACATCCAGCTGAAATGCAATCACAAGGTTGACCACGATGTTAATGTGGTAACCTGGCAACAATCCAGTCTCGCCACATTGTGTTTTTTTCAAATTCTGAATCAAGAACAGATTGTTAATAGTCTTCTACTCATTGTTGTATTACCTGAAAAGTTAGACAGGCTTTTAGCTAGGATTATGGGACAAGGCGTCCCAACATCCGCGGACTGGGGTTCGGGGGGCGGAGACAGTGCTCATTTCAACTCGCAGGATGTGGATGACTGCAAGATTTTGGCCGTATTATTATGTCCCTGGAATACTTTTATTTCAATTTACACATGCTTCACATTACAACAAATGTATAACATAAGGAGCAAGTTGGCTTAAGGTAGGGCAGCAACTCTTGTAGTGTTAAATGCTATTTTGAAACTTCATATTTCAATTTTGATTGCTCAAAATGCGTTGTAAAAGGTATGTGTCCTGAAATGGTTCCACACTTCCAATGCTTTGGGCCGCAGTGGTCCCGGATCCATTTGTCCTTTTAGGATTAGGATTGTACTCAGGGAATGATGACATCACTACTAGTCGACTAATGAATCCATTGGCGACTAATTTAATAGTCGATTATAGTTGACTATGGCGACTAGTCATTTCAGCCCTAGCTTCAGGTTTTGAATTTCCCCATTGTGGGAGAAATAAAGGGAATCCCTAATCCCTTATTTTCTCAATGACAACCATCTTTTTTAGCAGCAGTTTCATATGCTCCTTATAAAGGCGCTCCTAAACCTCCTGAATGAGGCATCCCAAGACAATGCCAAGTGTCCAAACATTTTTGGGCCTCTTTATGTCTGGTATAAGGACGCCTGGGGTTATGCCCTTGCTCTTTCCTCCACAGAGAATCCAAGTCTGCCTCCCTTTTGTGTTGTGTGTTAAGATTCAAAACAGTCGCTTCCGCAAACTGAATCTGCTGTTGATGATAAGTTATACTGGAGTCTGATTCATAATGTGCATATCTTTCAGTGCAGTGATGGAGGCGGAACAAGGGGAGAATGTTGACAAAGTTGAGCCAGAAGTCGTGCTGAGAGTTGAAGTGGTCACCATAGGAGTCAAAATAATTCCTGACCAGACCAGCCATTATCTATAATTATCCACACCCACCGCCTTGCTTTGCTCTGCTTATAGCCAAGGTCATTTTAATGGGATTGACTGCTATCACACTGAGAGGTTTAAGAGCAATGGCAAATCCGATTAACACCAAAATGATTGCTTGGACACTGTTGCCAGAACGATATTATAGAGATTTTTTGTAAGAACACTCTTTTGGCACACTGTTCCTTTTCAGGGGAACATCTTCCTGAACGTCCTTTAAGTAATGACTGCCTCTGAAGGGCACCAGAGAACACCAGGGGTCATCCTACACTCCCTCTGAGCCAGGTATTCAGTCAATCAAATTCATAATTCAGAAGAAAAAGGTAATTATAGCCATCAACCTTGAATAGAACAGAAAGCATCAACATTGAAGCGAATTTCCTGTTAGCGACTCAGCACAAGTAAATTATCAGATTAGATTACATTTCCTATTCTTCCCGCAATGGGGACATTTTGGTTGCAGTGACGACATCCTTGATGCTAAAATTCCAAAGACACCTTAAATATGCACAAATTGTTTCTGAAGTGGTGAAGAAAACATTTCCATTGTGTTCTGTCCTTTTTAAACTTCAGCAAATGGGCCGTCACATTGTCATCTTAGCAATATGGCTTCGTAAAACAGCTTTTAACTGTGTCTGTGTTTAAATCTAGCAATCGTTCTTGTATAAGTCATAATCAAAAAAAAAACATTTTTGGGCCTTGTCTGATCCAGATGTTACGGTGTCTTGAGATTGTCGTTATGGCGAACACTGGTTTCGATTAGACACTGTTTATGTTCTTCATGGATTTAAAAAAAAAAGGTTATTTAGGGGCCATAGCGTCCTCATGATATTTTGATAGAATACTGGAGAAGTCTTTTTGCTGGGACAGTGGAGCAGGATGGGTCAGCCTCATATAGGAAACCATTTCCTTTAGCTTGATGTGCAGCAGAAATGCACCACAAGAAAATCAGTCAGGCTGACTTTGTAAATATACATAACATAGCTAGCAAATCATATCACACCAACAGGATATATAAATAATATGCAACACTTACGTTGGAAACGTATCATTTACAAGTATGAACAAGTTGCCTCAAAATCTGTCCGGTCCGCCTAAATGAACTGCACCAGCTATCCTACAGGTGAAGTAGCAGAGCAGAGCCAAAGCAGCAAGCAGAAAAAGTCCACATAGGAAGGTGGTCAAGAAGAAATGAGTTCCCAGTCCAGTCATGATGTTGTTGTGGCAGAGCTGCTTCACCCAGGTGCTGGACAGAAGACGCCTCAACTCATGGATTAGGATTAGAATTGTGTTGGTCAGGCAGTGGCTGACCTCCAAGCCTCCACATTAATCACAGCTTTGTTTCAGGAACAGCCAAGAGGATGAATGATGAGCAAGATTTCCCTCTTTTCACTTCAACTGGCAAGGACACCGAGCCGAAGTGCCAGCTTCTAAATGGGCTTCTTGGTTTGCTTTTCAGAGCCGACTCTTGAATGCTCGGAGGAGAATTAACATATAAACTGACTCTGTTTCTTAAAGCTCCGCAGGATCTGATCACAAATGACTTGATCGGTCAAATAGCTACTGTCACATTGAGACAGTAGACGAACATCTCAAAGGTGGTTTTGGTGTAGTCATTATTACTTTAAACTCCACATGGGGGATTGCGGGGACCAACAGATTCGAGGTTATCCCCTAAACACATGCGATCAGCAGTACCACAGCGAAGATTTTCAAACATTAAAAGAGCAAGATCAGGTTTGTTTCCATTTCAAACCAACATGCATTACGATCCATGAGCATCGAGGGTTGGCTGTTTACTTTGAAATACCTCGCTGATATTGGCAAAACTTGAATAGATTTGACTTACTGCAAGAGTCGAGGTGCACAAAAAGGTAAGAGAATTCAGTCCCTCGGTTTGGTAGATGTTCCCGGTCTCACGGTCTTTTCCGAAAGAAACGAGTGGTTGGACTAGTCGTGGGTGTCTGAGTAGCGGTTCGCGTCCCACGAGGGGGGAAAGACCACACAGAGAAAAAAAAAACCTTAGAATAAAAGCCGCTGCACAGAGAATGAATAAGAAGGGGTGATAGCACCGCCTATTGGTGGAGTTCGGTACTGCTGCAATTCCATTTTGAAATTCCAAACTTTCCATGAACGAGTGCATTTCATTAAATTTAATCTTTAATAGGATACAAATAAAAACAACAACAGAGCCTAAAATATGACTGTAGTTAGTTACATAAAAACAAAGTAAATAGAATCTAATTTCTAAAAATTCATACATTTCAATGTTAAATCCATTGGGATTTAAAAAAGGAATATATTTCCACGAGACTCTTGAGGATGAAAGACATCTAACCTTTATACAGGTATGGGACAATTTCCCCTCTGTATCCTAAATTTCTCCAAGGTGGGAAGAATAAAGGCATTCTCATATGGATGGTGGGTGAGTCATCTGTCAAAACCATTTGAAGCCTACCTGGACCAGACGAAAATGTATGGGTGATCATTGAGTGCTACCGCACAACAGTACGATTTTCGCTACAAATCAGAAATTGTCACTTTAATCTGACTTTACCTGAGAATTCTGATTAAGAACTGAACCTTATTCTGCCTCAGCTGCCTGTAAAACTTAACTTTTGGCATTGTTGGGTCTTAACTGGTTAGTATTGATTCGTTTCGCCAGATTAAGGTTTGATTACTTTGAATTTAGAATCAACAATGCTATTCTTGTGATAACTCTATACTCCAACCCTTTGAATATATTCATACTGGATTAATCATTTCAGTTCAGATAATTATGTTTGAGAACAATTGTATTTTTTATGAGAATTTTACCTCATTTCATTCACCATCTTAACTCATGTAGGAGAACCAAAGATACTGAAGTAAGGAAAAACTCTCATCTTGCTATATCACTTTTGCCCTCTTGGTGCCATTGTAAACCACAGTAGAATACTTTTCTATTGTGGTCTACAGTGTTACCAAGCTCCAACACATTTTACTTCTAACAGATTGGCTGTGGGCGTAAATTAAGTTTGGCGCTGATACAGCTCTTCGGCTCTCAAAAAAAAAAAAAAAAAAAAAAACAATCAATGAAATGTCCCTGAACAATGAACAGCCGTGTGTCTGGGCTGTCAGCCTTTGGAACAATCGATAGTAGAGTTCACGCTAAGAGTATGTAAGCTTGTAACCGTTTCAACACCCTACATAAGGCTCTAATTTGTTCACTGATTTAGTTTAGACTTACTACTGACGATCAAATGCCATTTAAATGGCCGTTTATTTTGACTATGATTGTTATTTTTGTTTTTACACTACGTGGTGAAGTCATTCGAAATTATTAGCCATGTGGTTCGTTCCACTTGTACATCACGTTCATACGGTTTGAAAGAAATGTGAAGCCTTGAGATCAACATCCGGGGCATTGCGTTGTTTGCGTCGGAGGGGGGTGTGAACTATCTTGACAGTGACGCGCGTCATCTTTGGTCGCTTCAGTGGACGTTCTCCCACTGTCCGCGGTCCGACTGCGCGACAAAATCCACGGGACCATCTGACTGCAGGGTGAGTTCACGACCACGACTTTCAAACATGAAGTAACTAGCTGTTCCATCATCGAGCAAATATGTAGTTTTGACTCCTATTGTTGGTAACTCACAGCTCCACGCTGGGATTTCAGAACTGTTTTTCAAACTGATTTTTGTTTGTTATCCGACGCGAGAACAAAAAAAATTAAGTGCATAATACTTTCTAGTACTTTTCATCAGATTTCCTCGTCCTTACGCGTGCTGACGATTTTATGAATTTATGAAGATCTCTTTTTTACTGTGATGTCTGAGAAGTGTGTAGCAACATAGTCGTCTAGTGTGGACATGTTTGTTTTGCCTGGTTCCCTCCGACTTTTATCGCACCAGCTACGGAGCTGTGTGCAATCTACACGTGAGGAAAATGAAAACTATTTATGAATATTCACGCATTATTTTTTAACATTTTGTGTTCGTGATGATTTGAGAACATCTCAACAGGTAATCACCCCTTTCTACGAGGCTAAAATGCTTACAAATGACTGAACCCCATATTGTGGTTTACTCTTGGACTTTTTTTGTATGTGAAAACGGTGAGTAGGAATTGTAAGGCTGTTGCCATCACTGCCATGAGATAAGTGGTGTGTTGAGTAAAGAACTAAAACAGAAAATTAGGATCGGTGGAGCAGTTGGAGATGACTGAGTGGTTTTTCACTGGTTGTGACTAGAAAGGACAAGGTCAGCAACAAGTTGGAGAAACTAGTGGACGAAGAAAGTTGAAGATGGAGACAACCAATGAGGATGCAGTGAATGAGGACGTGAACTGGACTGTTGTGGCTTGGGAGGATGGTCAGAGCAGGTTGCGGTGGAGGAGGCTCCGTGATGGGAATACCCGGAGATAATCCCTCATTTACATGATTGTGATTTGATGAGTCATGGTTGTTGCCACCAATGGGCCATAATAGCTGTCAGCAATTCATTGTAGTAGACTGGACTTGCAGCCTTTTTACTTGATACATGTTCATAATAGTGATTATTAAGTTCACCTTTTAGTAAAGCACGTTTATGTTATCAGTGGATGTATAATAATAATGATGATCAGCTGCTGAGCTATAGTGTGCACAGTTCAGGTTATTCATTACCAAAATGTGAGCTAGAGTTCACGATGAGGTGCCCTAACAACAGCAGGCGCAGGTAATCTCCACCTCTCTGTGTGCGCGTTGGCAGGGGAGCTATCAGAAGAGATTCTGCCTCCTTTCTCTTTCTACTTTAATTCTCCTTCAGATGCTTTGACTTTTCAGTGGTTTAACGTGTGTGGCTTCCACTCCTATGTCGTCCATTACTGTTGAAAAATTTGAGCGCTACGTATTCATAACCACGTGAGAAATCTGCCATATCCTAGAGTGTGACTAAAAATAGCCAGAGATATGATTTGGCTAAAAGCTTCTTTAACTACTGGACAAAAAGAGGATTAGCAGGCAAAGTAGCTGTTTTCACTGACATTATCAGGGTGTTTTCTCCAAAGGAAACATCTTTCCAGTGTTTCCTTGATATTGGAGGTTTTGTCTGTGACCTGTTACCACAAGCAGGCAGAAGAAAACATCTTCTGCCTGCTTGTGATAACAGGACTGGTTTATATTAGTGTGTTGCTGCATGTTGAGTCGCCATGACCCCTTGCATATTTAGCCCGAGAACATGTGTCTCTGCATTCTCAAGAGCATTCTGTACGTGGTAAAGAGCTAAAACTGCAAGATCTTTGGGTCTTTTCCAACCAGGACTTTGCTTCCGTTCACTGGCTTTGCAATATAAAATGACAAATCATGAAGTGGCGAAGGACAGTAAACAGGCCTCTAAGTAGCGCAAACAAAAAGTGATTTGTGTATTACAAGTGAAAATGATGTTAACTGCTCGGTGCAGCTGTGACCTCTAGGAAGTGGGTTTGTCACTGATTCTATCGCCTCCATTTTGCCTGTTCTGTGTTGAAGGTTGGAGCTGATGATCCACCACAGCTCTGTTCTTGCTATGCTTGGTTGCTGAGCCAAACCAGACATGCGTGTGTAAACCAATGGGATGCAAAGTGATGAAAGGGAGGCGCTTACCTTGTGCATTTGTGATTACTGAGGTTTTCTTTCCAATTTCACTTGACAAAATATTACTCAAAATATGAAAGTATATCGGCTCCTCAGCCATTTTCTTTCATCTTACGAAGTCGAACCCTGACCGTACTGGTTTCAGAGACTACACTTTGGTCAAGTGAAGAAATTGCCAAAGAATTAACAGTGTAGTTTATGAAAAGAACAGATTCGCCTTTCATTTTAGCCTCAACAACGCAGGCATGTAGTGCTACGGGGGCCTCAAGTGGACAAAATTTAGATCTTGCGGTAGAGAATTGGGAAAGAATACTTAACATGGATAAACCAGGACAAAGTTTCAAGTTCTGACTGTGTACTGTGACTTCAACATCAACATGCAACGGTCACTATAGCCAACGTCGGCCGAATGTTAGGTCCCCTGCTCCAAACACAAAAACCTGGGTGAAACACTAACGTGTCAGGCTAGTTTTTAAACGTGAAGTGAAAGTATGGATATTGAGCTATTTATGTTTGAAGGATGTAAATTGTAGCATGCTGTGTCTGTGATTGCGTAAAATCTGTAGCTTCTCCTAAATTAGAGAGGTTGAAGTTCTGCATTTTGTACTTCCTTGGTTGGATTACCAGCGTGGTTATACATGGAGAGCCTGTAATATTGCAGGTCTTCTTATCCATCTCTCACCATATTGGATGCTCTTTCCCTTTTAGCTAAGGAGAGAGAGGCTGATACAGGACTCTTAAAGGTCTTGGGTCTCTTCATTCTCGCTGCCTCAGGTGGATAGGGACAGTGAAGTGTTCTTCACTCCCTGTTGCAGCTCCATCTCAGAAGAAATACACTGCAAAACAATCCATTTTCATGATGAATATCTTGTTTCTGTTCTCCTAATCCGGTAGTTCTGTAAACTACTGTGCTGGTGATATTGACGGTGAGCAGAGCAGCAGTTTCACAAGGAGGCAGTAAACATTCCATCAGATTTCCACATCGCTCCTGCTGTCTTTAATTGCTCCTATGGTCTGAAACCACATCAAAACTGCTGGCTTACCGTGGTAGTTCACTGGGCCACCTTTCGTCACACACAAAAAGCGTTAACAGTTGACTTACGTAAAATGCGGTTGTAAATGCTTTAGGCATAACACACATGTCTTCATGGTACGCTATATTTTCCTTTAATTGTTCCCACTCATCTTCTTGTTCCCTCCACTGGTCTGAGTAGCACTTGTTCCCTTACTCAAACATTCGCCAGTTATTCTTGGAGTACTGCCCTTTGGCTTCAAATAATTGTCTGGTTTGTGGGTTTGGTGACGAATTTCCGACGCATGTTTCTGGTTAACAGTCCCACGCATAGGCCACACGTTGTTTTTGAGAATCAACAGACCTCTGACGCCATCAACTGTTTTTTCCTTTCTTCTGGGATTTAAATCCAAATTATTGGTGTGACATTTGACTTTCATTCGCTACTCCCAAAGAGGTTTTGAATGAACAGAACATCCTAATTAGTTAGATTTCTTGAACAGATTGGATGGGTGTGTCATAGTAGCGTGTCAAAGCCTGCAGATTACCCTGCACTTTAGTACAGTTGTACCTCAGTTCTTGACCACAATCCGTTCCAGAAGGCCGTTCTGATTTGAAATCTGAATCGATTTTTCCCATTACAATTAATGGAAAAAGAAATTATGCGTTCCAAGCCTTAAAACAGACTTTTGTAGGAGTGAATGTAGAGTGCCTGCTGCAGGTGCGCTGTTCCTCTATGTGTGTGGGCGCTGCATGTGGGAGGGGTTGCCGAGTGAGTGGCTTCTCTCGAAAAGTGAAAAGGTGCCCGGTGCGTGTCCAGCTGTGAATGTGCGGCTCCGTGCAGTTTGGCTGTGACAAAGTAATAAACCAAGTCACGCTCTGTCCGAGACTCGCCTCATCCCTGTCCGAGCTCCGGCGGACAACAGGACATCAAACCCCGGAGTGCGCGCACCAGCCTCGGAGGTGTGGAGAGCGAGCACCTCCCCTGTGACGCTCTTAACACAGTCCAGTGCGGAGACAGGAAAGGTTTTACACCTCAATACGAAGGAAAAACAGTCAGTAAATGTAGCTAACGGGACACGTCTGCATACGGAGACTGCGTTATACATAATAACAAAGCGCGTCGTGGGTCAGCTGATCGGTCCGCGCACGTTATGTTTTTTCCTGCTTTTTTCGGGGGTGTTCAAGTTCTGGATTTTCATTCAAAATCAGAACCAAAAAAATCTCAAAATTTTTAACAATGAAACTGGTAGAGGACACAGCTTCACCCACTTGTGAGCAGATATGTGCTAGCAGTAACTAGGTTAGGAATATCACAACTGATGCATGGCTTCATTGACACTCTAGTAACTGACCAATATTGTCTTCAGCCTATTCCTCATCATATAAACACACACACGTTTGTTTCGCTGTTTTTGTGATTGACATAACGCTTTCCTCACACATACACCCTAAATCTAACCGTCCGAAACACGTGGCTAACCTTAACCAGGTCTCCGAACCAAACCCAATTGTGATGACACGGTTATTTTGAAGCATTCATCCTCAAATTGAGGCTTAACCTTGTAGAAACAACATGACTATGACTATTTTCAATAAGCTGTTTGGTGTTTTGGTTAACTTAAATCCTGTTAAAATCAAGACAGCTTCACGAAGTTTCATGTTTATTGAAAGCTACATTCAATGTTGCATTAGTACTCTTACTCTCACTGCTGTTGTTTACCTTTAAGCATGAGCATGTTCTCTGCATGTTTGCAAAACTGCAACTATTTATATTAATGTCAACTCAGAAATGTTTTGTGGATTGCTGTTGGGTTTATTTTAGGACTGATTAACATACAGAATTGATTCTTGTGTAATATTGTCGGCCTTTGATGTGGTGTGGCACTGCCGAGTCAAAATATGTTGTCTTGTTTGCATAGTTCAGAGCAAATACATGGATGTCTCTGGCTTCTCTTGGGTCAGCTCTAAGTTCATGCTCAACATGGCCAGTGCCAGCTTTCCAATGTTACAATAAAAGTGCATTTCCATGTCATTGTGTTTTTTGTAATTTACTCTAGAAACTCATCACTGTCATGAAACAGATATTCGAACTTAGAAACATTAGCTTTTTGTGTAATCTGTCATTTGTTCTGATGGGGTCAGGCTGTGTGGCAACAGGTCAAATGTTCTGGAGCACATCTGCATTGTGTCTAGTGGGTGAGATTACATCTGCATAAACCTGATTCCTGGAAAGTGAGTGTGCTCAGGAATGTGACTCACAACAACATGGCCTAGCTAAAGGCATGAATTGTCTTCTAGCAGCTCTCCTTTCTCTTCTCACTTTTCAGTGTTGTTATTGGTCGGCGTTAAATGGAATGGCTTTAGTGTGGGTTGTCTCTGGGCGAGCGAGAGGAAAACATCAATGTTTCCGTTTGCTCTCAGCGATAGGTCATTTGAAACCTCCTGTGGATTCAAAATGACTAAAAACACCCCCACCCCCCACCCCTACGTTCCCTTCCTGTCAGTCTTATTCATCACCTAAATTCTCAATTTATCTCGCTGGTCTTTTCATCAGCTGATGGTGTCGTGAAGCTTTAACTGGTGCTGGTCTGATTGTGTTTCTGTTGCCAGCTTCAATTCGATCATTACACATTCTGATATTTGCAATAGCTTCTGTACTAGTAAACAGATTTAACCAGTATTTCTTGTTCTGAGACATTCCCGGAGCTACCTCCAAAAATGAATAAAACTGTATTTTTACATTTTATTATATTTTCCTCGCTTGGGAGCAGAGTGTATGCAGAGATGGCTTAAACTTTAGATGCTAGTATTGTTTATGCCCTAGTAAGTTTTAATACCAATGGTCCCTTAGGAGTTATTACTATGTGCGCCTTGGTGGATGTTAGAATAAATACTGCTACTACTACAACTAATAATAATAATAATAATAATAATAATAATAACAATAATAATAGTAACTTTATATACCAGCTTTCAGAACGCTGTTTGCAAAGCAACTAACAGACAAACTAGGATGTAGTCAATAGCATTCTAAGAATAGAGGCTAATGTCTCAGGTCGGACTATACTACGTAAGTCAATGCAAGTCAATAAAACTGAGTTTAAAAGAGAGTTTTATGGATGGAGGTACATGTTGTGTTTCGGATCTCCTCTAGCAGACTGAGACTCTCAGGGCACGATTGTAGGAGGTCAGATTTCTGCAATGTGGTCGGGGCCAGGCCAAAACCAACACCAAATTGAATGCAGAAAGCAGAATTATGTATTAGACATACTGTATACACACATCTATTTCTTATGGTGAAATACACTAGTATTTGTTTTCAAAATAGATCAAGAAATAGAATGCTTTCCAAGTCTTGGGCTCACCCCTCATTGGCCTTGGTCTCGAGTCAATCTGGGGTTATGTGGTCTTCACTGCAAAATTACTGTTTGTATGCTACATAACTCAAGATGTTATGGACAGATAATGTCAGATATTGGATTATATGTAAAAAAAATTCAATAGTTGAACCTCAGAATCAAAATTTAGTCCTCTCCTTAGTTGCAACATTTTAAGATAGGTAAGATAAGACAAACAAACTTTATGAACAAATATTTTACAGTGGACACATTCCTCTGGATTTGATCTGATTTGTTATGAAAAACTTTTTAAGTTATGTTCTTTATGATTCATCATTAAAAAAAATCACAGTCAGAAATATAGTTGCTGTTCAAAATTCCTCTTTATAAATGTACCTACTCTGGATTATTTAATTTCGCTTAAACAAATGCAATCTATGTGTTTATTTGATAATGCTTTGTTGTTTCAGCTGAAGTTTGTAAAATCCATTGGCCGAACACCGGAATGTAATTGATTTCATTGTTCTGTATACAAAGGGTTAAACAGCAGAAGAACTGGCTGTCATGCCTATCAGGTAACGGTTGCCATTGACAACGACTACAAGCATGTAGCTGGAGGAGTGTGAGGTATCCCAGCCCCTCCCCCAGGTTTACCATGACCTATGGAAGACTGTCTGGGTGTGAAATTGTTCCCTCCCTCATTCTAAGTAAAACCACATTGGGCAGTGCACACGAACAAAAACACACAGCCATGTAAATCAGTCAAGCCAGTTCTTCTTCCTGTTCTCTCATGCCATGTTTTCACAGACTGAGCCAAGGAGGAAGTCCTGGAAATAGGGATTTTATTGTCAACTCATACGCAATAATGCCATGGGACCGGCGGGATATGTTGTTGAAGTTAAGAGGAACAGAAAATTGTCTTTGAGGAGGAGATAAGTCACACTACCTGACTGAGCGACGTCTAAACAAGGCGACTTTTCCTGATGGATTTTAGAGGGAGAGCGACATAGCTAAGACCTCTGAGGAGCCGAAAAACTGTCTCTCACCCGTCAGTGGGTCTAAAAGTAGAATGGAAGCACTGAGGGAGTCTTTTCGCAACTTTCCTTTTCAGATGTCTACATACAAGAGAGCGACGCTGGATGAGGAGGACCTGGTGGACTCCACCGGCGACGAAATCTACCCGTCCTCACCTATGCAGGTAAAACACAACACAACACAACTTGTACAGCAGAACTTTACTCTTCTTTTTTTGTGGTTTTGAAAAGCTTTGACTCAGACCGACTCACCTAAATGGCAATGAGATATACGATATTGTAATTCTCAACAAAAGATGAACAAAATGGGATTAATTATTCATATATATAAGTCTTGATCTCCACTTTGAACATGATGAATTTTCTAATTGTTTTCTTGTAATAATAATATTGCCCTGGATGTTTAAAATAATACAAATAACCTCAATTTTATGTATTCTAGTAGGAGTATAATATGACATACTTTTCCTCACCAATTCTTATAATGTAGCTACACATTTCGCTCACAACACTCATCGGTCTCTGAAACTATTCTTTAGCTATATTCTTTTTTATTTCAAGACAAATGACTCATGGTAGCTTAAGCTACACAATTGTGTACTAGTTAATGAAGAAGTAGTTTTAATATAGATTTACAGTTTAAATTGTATATTAAGACGAGCTCTAAAGTGATTGTCATTAGTGAAACAATGGAGCAGTAAATAAAGGTGTGACTTCAAGTGCTTGCTTCTTCACCCAAGAATTGGGTAAATATTGGAGCTTCTCTTATAGGCAAATGTAGGTACAAGTTGTTCCATCTTTGTTATTCATCGTACCCTAAGTCATCTGCAACTATGAGTTAAGATGAATTATTTTATTTGAAGACAATGTGTGAATCCTCATGGCCCTGAAGGATCCTAAATCTGGTTTTGAATGGAGGAAGCAGGTAGAAATGTAAGCCAATCCCTTGATCAATAAATGAGCTTTATTTTTGTAGCTATTTCGACAACACTATAGATTAACCATGAACAAACTAATTACTTGCTTATATACTGTTATAATCAATAATTTACTGTGATGCCTTTTTGAACTTTGGGTGTCCAATCCATGGTAAAATAGGCTAAACAAGATGCTGATGTGGACTTTATAATCTGTAATATACTGCTAATTCATATATGACGTAATTTATTTATGGTAATATGTGTTTCCCAATCTGAAGTGTAACCGAATTTCATGAATACTCATAAAAGCTTAACAATCTGCTTGAATAGGAACATAATAAAAGACTACTACTTACTACAGTAGGTGTAAGAAAATATCAAATATTGCAATACTTGATTGCACAATATTGTTTTGACATCTTTAGCCTGGTATGTCAATATTGAGTAAAGTAATACTTGGGCATGCTGCAGCATTTGTGTTGTGTGTGTAATGCTACTAACATCTATACACTTCAATTCACTTCAGGCGTTTTGTTTATTAAGGAAGTTGTTCACTCCTCAGTTGGCCAATGAACTGGATTGCGCAATGACCTAGTTTTCTGTAATGTGTGTTTTGTTTTTTTTGCCTTAAAATACTGGGGTTTTTTTTCAAACAAAGACGTAATCTATCACAGTACTTACAGTCTGGCAATGTATTGTGAGGTATTACCCCTGTATTAGGATATGTGTTGTTTAGTCACATACCTCTCAAATACAGCCTGTACAGTAGTTATTCAGTAGTTGTTATGTGACACAAATTATTAAGAGTATATTGTCCATTACATGAAAAGAACTTTTGTATTAAACTGGAAAAGAGATGTGACAGTGCAGACCTTCACCAGATGGATCGTTCTCATTAATACCAACAGTCAAACCGGAACTGAACAGGAGTCAAACCTGCGCCACAAGCCATCTCTATTGCTAGCTTGATACTGAACTTTTGATCGTTTAAAATTCTTTTCCACATTTCACATGTGGCCGAACCAATTTGCTCTTTCATACTCATATTGACCTTCTTTGATTGAGACGTTTTTATGCGTCATAAAACACGCTTCTGCTGACAGTTTCTACTGACTTGTCTGTGGGCTTCTCTCAATTACTACGGTGCAATGCAATTTATACTAACCTAAATTGGGAGCTCCTGGGATTAAGCAGCCTCTGAGGCCTGAGCACTTTTCATTTGGGCTCATTACGTTTCACTGCCGAGCTCTCATTTCACTAATGTGGGTTAACTGGATCCTGATACCGACTTCAGGGGTAATTGACTTCTGTGGGATTAACAAGCTCTCCAAAAGCACCTTTTATTCACTGACAAAAAACTCAGCAAGCACCCAGTGAAAGATTTGATTGTGTGATTTCTGTTTACTCTGCTGCCCTAAGAGGCGGCACGCTACAACAGACGCATAAGCAAAAGCATGATTTACGAGCTCAGTGAATGCCTCTGCGCTTACAGGACATTTTTCAGAGGGCAATTCTTGGAGACGTCATTGGTTGACTGCAAGAATCTTAAGATGGTGTTTCCGGAGGAATGTTATTATGGGCTATAATTAGTACGAAAAGGTAAAGAACAAAGTCTTATGAAGGTCTTAAAGAAAACTTAACAAGGAGATTAGATGATTATAATCTTGTTGTATTTTTCCCCTCTGGAAATGCTAGTTTTTGCTGATTAATGTTTTAGCATGGAAAGGTACTTTTCAAAATGTCACTCTTTTGTTCAAAAGTTCAACTGACATCACATGGTCAGATTTTCTTGCATTTTTTCCCCCTGTAAAATCAACAATCCATTTTTGCATCTCTGTATTTATATGATCTCCATTCTCTCCACATAATCTCTAATTCATTTTTACTCCGTTTTAAACGGCCATTTGAATATTAGAATGTGTTTGTTCTCTTCAAATCTTTAACATATATCTATTTAGTCCTTTTATATTTTATTTACAAGTGTATAAAACTGAGGCTTCCTTTCGTCAGGTTACGCTCCTCCACAGACGGAGTCCCTCGTGCTGGCGGGAGCGGACACAAAGAGAGCAGCGGCTACTGATTTTGGTTTGCATCGTGTCTGTTGGCTTGTTCATATCACTCATCACGACTGGCGTCTTCTACAAAAAGGGTATGTCTGCCGTACCACTCAAATACAAGGACCTGATTTAAAAAAACTCCTCAACCTGTGGTTTGGTTTGACCCATTCAAGTAGGAGTTTTTACTCTTAAGTCTGGTGGCTTTTGTGTCCGTGGATAGAGGCATGCTCTTCTAGCTTCGTCGAGTTTTAATTGGAATGGGTTTATACCGTAGTATTTTGCAGGATGGTGCCAAAAGCTACAGCGAGTAGAAGCATAGAGAATCATGACAATTCGACAAGTCGTTGCAGTGTTAACAGGAAAGACTGGTCAGGTTAATTTTTGGCTCTGTTAAAGGGTTTGCATGCATTCCTGGCAGTGAAGTGTTTCCATTATCAGTTTTCAATCCACTCTTAAACCTTTTACAGTTATGTCTTGCTAAATCCCATAAGTATGACTGTTAAGAATTTCACTGTAGGCGCTGAACTATAAATAGGAAATGTGATGTGCGTGTGATTTCCATTCAAGCCCGACCCATTGACAAAAGATGTCTTCGTTCCAACTTTGAACTTCACTATTGGAAGAGAGGTCCCCGGGGGTGACTGGAGATGAAGGTTCATCATCACATCCAGGCGTCACTTTAATCTGTTTCCTCCGATCTATCGAGGGAGACTTTGTGTCACTTCCATGTATTCACTGACATATGCCAGCTCACACTTTACAAGAACTAAAAGGATGAACTCTCTTTTGGGAAGTGGGAGGTCTCTTTTACTTATCATGACTGTTTCGGACCATCTGTGGACTGTCACTGGAATTTACTGAACTATTTTAAGACATGAATGTTCTTTTATTTCCTGTGAGTAGGTTTTTTTTTCAAGAAAATCATGTTTGACCAGACAGAATTTGTTGATTTGTTGATGAAAAATAATGCTTCTTCTAAAAAGTTGAATTTTCTAGTTTTTCTTGAGTTGATCAGGATGAGACAAACAAATTTTCTAAAAACAAACAAACAAGCGTTTAAAAAATGGGTGTGTTTTCATCACCTGACTCAAAAAAATATGTGTACGATTTAAGATTAAAAAACTTACCTGTAACATAATACATACATCAGTAGCAAACATGGGTCACAAGTGTTGTGAAATGAACCCAGATAAAATAATTCACAGCAGGAGCAACGTTGCTGAATAGCAGAACACCGAGCAAAATGAAGTCTGTTAAGTAGATGGGCCCTTTTTTTATTTTTTTGAGAGATGCATAGTGTAGTGTTTTAATTTTATCTTTTCACAAATTACTTCTAATTCTTTTTGACCCTGCGATGCATTTTGATGGCTGTTTTTCACCATTTCAATTCATAGTGTCGAAACAGAAGTTTTTCATCTAAAAAGTGTGCACACATTTTTATTTCAAAATAAATACTGACAAGTACACAATTCTTTCAAATATGAACATCTTTGTCACAGTTTCCTTAGCATAATGCCAGATAGACCAAAAACTGAAAGACTAACCAGGTGACATCGGGTAAGCATTTTTATTAATCTATTAATTGAGTTTATTCGTTAACCCTAAACCCTAAATGTCTATGTGACTTGAACAATCATCGAAGGAAGGATCGGTCAAAGTCAAATGTGCTATCACTGTGGGTATTATCCGAAGGACAGGAGACACAGCCCACTATTTGTTTGTGTTAGCGAGAAATATTCCCTCCAGGTTGTGTATTTTAGCTCCAGCTTCATATTAACAAGTGCTTCCAGATGTTGTTAAAAGCTCCCCAAATATTTTGGGATCCCACCAGGAAATTTTCAGGGCAGTCTCTTTGGTCATGTTTGTCGAACTCTAAAGCTGAGAGTTTACAATGTCTGACCTACAGTTGTTGTTTGTTCTCTTGCAGTTCACCCGGGGCTCTGCCTAACAGAACCCTGCATAACTGTGGCCAGCACAGTCATGGGTGCACTGGACCGCTCTGTAGACCCCTGCCATGACTTCTATGACTTTGCCTGTGGGGGGTGGGTGAAGAATAACCCCCTACCTGAGGGGAATTCCCGCTGGGGACCTTTCAGCAAGCTGTGGGAAAACAACATGCTTGTTATGAAACAGTTGCTGGGTAAGTCCTCGCCCCTTCATTGTCGCTGAGGAAACCTGCATGCTTTTCATTCACTTCATCCCGCTTCCATATCTGTCCAGAAAACACCACGATGAAAGGCCTGAGTAAGGCTGAGGAAAAGGCTCAACGATATTATCAAGCATGCATGAATGAAGCCAAGATTGAGGAACTGGGAGCAAAACCATTACAGGAGTTAATTACACAGGTATGCTGGTGTGAGTGGTCAGTCTTCAGAAACCATTCATTATCTTGCTTCTTCTTCATTAGCCTTCGAAGAGCTTCTCACTCCACTTTCATTCTGCTGTCTGTTTCAGATCGGGGGCTGGTCTCTGACCGAGTCCTGGGACAAGAATAACTTCCAAGAGGTTCTGCGGACCGTCTCAGCGAACTATCACACGTCGCCCTTTTTCACTGTGTTTGTCAGCACAGACTCCAAAAATTCCAGCACCAACATCATCCAGGTCAGGAAAAAAGAAACGACCTACAGACTGTGTGCCTCGCCTTTTCAGGTGGTTTTTGGTGTGAGCTCAACTTACAGTCGTGATTCTTAACCACAGGGCAGAGGCCCATGGTTGGGCCTGCATCTGTGGCTGGTTGGACTTTTTATTTACGTATATCCTCGCAAACATCACATGGCTTCATGTCATTTCACAAGGTTTTGGTTTATTAAATGCGTTTATTGAGTTCAAACTAAATCAAGAGTAATGAATCCGTTCTATTCCTTGAATGGGCCTTGGACCCATTTGCTGTGGGAAAGTTCGGGCTCGAGATCAAAAAGGTTCAGAACCCCTGATCTGCAGTGTCACCGGAAAACTTTTAAATGGAAGTGGTTCGAGTAAAAAGTGGAAATGAGTGTGGTCACGCAAAAGACGACAATAATATCAGAACAAGCAAGATTTGAAATGCCTACCACTGGTTTCCATCATAACCAGAAACAACTGCTGATCCACTTCAATTCTAGTCAGTGTTTTCATTATTATTCCATATTCATTATTCAACCATCAGAATTACTGCCTGATTCTTGCTTTAAAGATGAAAATGATGAGAAGCCCTGTTGTTGATATTTGTCTACTATCGCTGATTACTTTAAACAGGCCCATAGCAGTGGGATTAAGCGGTTATAAACATAGTGTTGTAAAGGGTTTGTCTAAAAAGTGTGAAGAAGTAGGGGTGACCCTTGTGCTCTACTAGTCAGGATCATTTGTCCCGTCTTTGTGTACTTGGTGGCACTGCCCTCCCTACTTGACTACTCTGCTTCTAAACTTTAGCCAGAAACATAAATAATTTCAGGTCACCTTCATGCTCATATCCATTCATCAGGACAGCTTCAATAAAACTGTAGTAAATCAGTTTTAAGTTATGTATTCACAGAACATGAAGAACTGCAAGACAGTTCACTCTGACTTTGTTATACAAATGAGTGTAGCTGGAAATCCCCTGATCATAACTCGTTTTGGTTTCACACTTTAATATGACACATTAACATTGAGCATCACAAGACCAAAACCAGCGCTACTTGTGTCCTCCCTGAATGCAATTGATTGTTGAAGTTGGACGTCACCCGATAGCGTGTGTGTTTTTGTTGTAGGTGGACCAGTCCAGCCTGGGCCTACCATCCCGAGATTACTACCTCAATAAGACTGCAAATGAAAAGGTACCAAGTGGAAATTCAATGATCAACCGGGGCGCATTATGAGCTCCATTACAATTGCTTGAAATAGTGGCATTCCAAAACTCATACGGCTATGTGTGTACTTAATGCAAGCTTCCTATTCTGGCCAGCTCAGCGTTCTTCTTGGCCTTTGCAGTATCTGACAGCATACCTCAACTTCCTGACGGAGTTAGGAGTTCTTCTCGGAGGTTCTGAAGCGACGTCTCGAAAACTGATGAAAGAGATTGTCGACTTTGAAACGACCCTTGCAAACATCACAGTCCCTCAGGAGGAGAGAAGAGATGAGGAGCTAATCTATAACAAGATGGAGGCCAAAGACCTAAAGGTGAGCAGCTCTTCTTTCCATGGCAGATTGCCGTCTGCCTTGTGTCGCATTTTTAAGCTTGGTGTTTGTTCGTTATGTTTCCTCAGACGCTGGCTCCTGCAGTTGACTGGATGCCTTATCTAATTGAATTGTTTGCTCCTGTGACACTGACTGACTCGGAGCCTGTGGTGGTTTATGCCAAAGAATATCTACAGAGAGTGTCTGACCTCATCCAAAACACAAACAAAAGGTCAGAGTTCACCGCTTGGGTGTCAAATACAGTGACGCTGTGTAATTATTTGTTCATTTTGAACCAGAACAGCAATCTTGAATGGATGAATTTGATGGTGGAGGTATGGATATTTTGGTTTCCTTTCCAGTCTTCTGAACAACTACATGATAATGAAAGTGGTCCGGAAGATGGTCTCCATTTTGGATCAGAGATTTCGCGATGCAGAGCAGCGCTTCAATGAAGTCATGTTCGGAACAAAGAAGGTGGGAATTTGACTTTCACAAAAAATCTGCCTTAGATACCATGGTTTAGATAAGTTAGAGTTATAATTACCTTGAAGTAAACATGCATCTATACACACGCACTTCTAATTACATCACTTTTCATTAATTCATTAATAATAGTTCTGGATGGATGAAAAACAACAATGTATTTCCTCCTATCATTTATGTTGATGGTCCTCTTGTATTTGTGTAGCATTATCCAGGTTATTGCCAGTTAATATTTTGAGGGTTAAACAGTTAACGTGACTTTTTCCTCTCTTCAAAATCATGCATGAAAAAAAGCTACTGAAATGCTGTAAGAGGCTCCACATTTATCTCTGCAAGATCCTGTTCCTCTTCTTTCCCACTTATGGCCATCTGTCATAACAAAGCAAAGCTGGCCAAGGATTCTGAGAGTTCAGCTGCATATTTTCCACTGGAGCAAAGGTTTCTGTGTTTTAGTCGTGACATTACTCATTTCCTATCCGTGGCCTTGTTCGTCTTTATCTCTGACTGTGTACCACTGCTCTGCTCTTGTGTTTCCTGTCTCTTGATAGCATGCCTTGTCATTAGTTTTTTAGAAAGACTGTTTAATCTGCTTGAAGAATATTCCAGAGTCATCTTCCACTCATTGGTTTTTAATTGAATAAGTGGCCGGAAGTCAAGAAATACAGTTCTTTATTTCGCTAAATGTGATTATGTTCTCTTGCTGAAGCGATCACTTCACTCGATCATTACTTGACTGCAAGCTGAATCTGTCATGAAACTTTTCCCCCGTTTGTATTTGTATTATGGGATTTCCTTGATGTACAGGCAGCAAATGTGGAAATGCAGCATTTTACATGCCCTGTACAATGAGATAAAACAGTGACCAACCATAACACTTGTTCTTGTTTCAACCACCAATGAGCCAACATTCACCTGTCTTGTTCACAAAAATAACACAAAAATAAAACAAAAAATATTCAGAAAATGTTGATGGGAACAAATAAAATTTTGTTGTTATGAATCCACAAATTATCATAAGGTTGGTCACTCTGTAATGCAGGACAGGCAGTGTGAGTTCCGGTCATCTTTAGCTTATCAAGCTCATTACTAGCAACAATATTTGAAATGCTAAAGGTAGTGTTGAATTTAAGAGATAACTGAATGGAGGGAAATAGTATCGGATATAAATGAAAATCATAATGGGCATAAATGAGCAATTTAGTCTCATAATGCTTTAGTTTGCAGACCAATACATTTGGGGCATAGAAGACACAAAAAACAAGCTTTTGAGAATGCATGCAGACAAGTTTTCATGCTCTAGAAATGTGGTAGTTCATGCAGCCATCATAGGCATGACCAAAATATCTTAACATTAGCACGGTTTATTCCGAATTCTGTAGCTTTCAGTTGGGTCATCGTGGCATATTATCATTGAATTTAGTCCTCACCTTCCTGGCCAACCTAGTGTTTACCTTTCTTACTGGTGCGTCATGTTACAGAGTTGTACGCCTCGCTGGAAGCTGTGCGTCACCGACACGGACAGCGCCCTGGGCTTTGCTCTTGGAGCCATGTTTGTGAAAGCCACCTTTTCTGAAGACAGCAAAGCTATTGTAAGTAATTCAAAGTCCCTATCACAGGCTAAGTTGGTTCCTTGTCAACTGACTCTTCCTCCTATGCGTCAGGCTGAAGATATGGTTGGCCAAATCAAATGGGCGTTTGAGGATAGCCTGAGGTCTGTGAGCTGGATGGATGTTGACACTAAAAAGGCTGCGAAGGAAAAGGTAGGAGACCCTATAGAGGTGATGCTGTGCTGCTTTGGAATGAGAGAAATGCAGAGCTGTCACCTGGTGTCAAAGGGCTACATTTACAGCTCCTTTTTTGCAGGCAGATGCCATATACAACATGGTTGGGTATCCAGAGTTCATTATGAATGCAACAAAGCTGGACAAGGTGTTCAATGATGTAGGTAAATTTAAAAAAGGTAATCTATAGTCGATGCTTCACCCTTTTGATGAGCCAACTCTTTCTCTTCCAGTTTGAGGTGGTGTCTGAGCTTTACTTCCTGAATGTCATGCAGTACTACAACTTCTCAGCCAGAGTGATGGCAGACCAGCTGAGGAAAACCCCCAACAGAAACCAGTGAGTTGCCCCTCGTATGTCCGCCTGTTCCACAGGAGCCCGCTCATTCACAATTCCAGTAATGCTGACTTGGCAGAATACAATGGAATACTGCAGCTATTCACCAATGTTCCCAAGCAACCGACTTCCCACTGTTGAACCGATCTTTGTCTCGAGTGTGGGTGTGGGGAGTTGGTGGGGGCCAGATCAAGAGTTCCCATGACTTCCAAACAGTTCCACTCAGCAGAGTCAGGATTGTTGTTGTCTCACGTCAAACTATCACAGTGACACTCGGTCTCTTGTGTTTTCCAGGTGGAGCATGACTCCTCCCACTGTGAATGCTTATTACAATCCAACAAAGAATGAGATGGTTCTGCCCGCTGGAATTCTTCAAACTCCATTTTACAGTCGATCATGGCCAAAGTGAGTCAGTGTTCATGTTCATTTTATCAGATCGTTGGTAATATTTGGACAAAAACACTTTCCCTTACAGGAATTCATTGTTAGAAAGAAAATCACTGGGGTTCTCATATTGTTTGTGGTGCTATAACTAAGCTATTGAACATGTTCAAAATGCATGAATAGATTTACTGTACATGTAGTAAAAAGAGCGTTCATCGGTGAACATATAAAATAGCGTGGATGTTCCGTGTGAAAATGATTTTCAGGAATTGTTTTGAAGTTTGTTTTGCACCAACAGTGGCAATGAGTAATTTTTTTTTCTTGTCAGAGCCCTCAACTTTGGTGGGATTGGAGTCGTCATGGGGCACGAACTGACTCATGCCTTTGATGACCAAGGTAAGACATAAGCTTTTGTCATTTTTATTATGAGACAACTCAGCAACGTGCAATTCAAAACCACAGGCAGGGAGTATGACAAAGATGGCAACCTGCGCTCATGGTGGAAGAACTCATCGGTGGCGGCCTTCAAGAAGCAGACTCAGTGTATGGTGGAACAGTACGGCAACTACAGTATCAACAAAGAGCCAGTCAACGGAAAACACACCCTAGGCGAAAACATCGCAGACAACGGGGGGCTCAAAGCTGCATATAAGGTTCGATATCAGCAGTGTTCTTGTTATTTCAAGAGTCAACTCAAATGCTACTTATATATGTCCCTTGGTACGGAAAACTCTGTATTGAAGTGGCTGTGTCCTATTAGTGTATTTCAAGCATTTTGTAGTACTGACTGACAACTAACAAACTTGGTCTGAAGGTAGTATCCATTGCTTCTGCTTCATTACCTATTAAATGTAATAAATCTGGAACCTTTCTAACTCTAGCGTGGTTAAAGTTTTTATTATTTACCTTGGCAAACTTATTTTCTGGTTAACTCTATTGACTGTGCTCACACCACATTTAGACTATTGTCAACAGCTAAAGTAACGTGAAGTACTGCACGATTGTTTAGATTTCTGAAAATTGAAAACAAAAACTTTCCAATATGTATGATTTATATCTCCATTACTAAGAGATGTGTTTACTGATTGGGCACCAGACAGAGTTTTTACAAAATTGAAAGTTGAACAGTTCAGTCTTATTACACAGTCATTGTAATGCACCAACTGCCAGACATGGAAATGTTACTCATCTTGGAAAAAAACTAGCCGTGTAATCCAGGGACAACCCTGGCCTGTACATAATTATCGTCATGAAACTTTAATATTAGCAATAATAATAATAATAATTGTTTGCAAAAACTGACTGCCCCAAGTTTTGGTACTGCTGGGCTCATTTGTGTTATTCATTTTAAAGTACCAGGCTTGGGAGATGACCACTAGGTTGGATAACTTTCATCACACCACGTGCTTCTTTGCCATCTGCAATGCCTCGCACTTTCACTTGTTTTGGAAAAACCAGGTTGTCTGGTTGACTGTGGAGGCTGGAAATAACAGGTGCTTATGCTCGGCCTTGTCAGCCTCTGGTTTCTTCTGCACATGGATACATTCTTTCCATGTAATGAAAGGTCAGGCACTGTAAAGCAGAGACGCAGATCATATGCAACGGAGAGTCATACATTTGCGTGAGACAATAGTGCATTTTATAGTCGGCCCTTGAAATTCCTACACCAAAAGTACTAACCTGTCAATATGTTGCTTTGAAGGCTTACACCAGATGGATCGAAAAGAACGGAGTGGAGCCCACTCTTCCTGCGCTGGGAATGACCAACCATCAGCTGTTTTTTGTTGGATTTGCTCAGGTTAGTTCAGGGGTTAAATATCCTAAGGGGCTACATCATATACGGCAACATAATTTGGGTTCATACTGGGTTTAAAACTGAGACAAATAGAAAGCTTTGTACTTAGTGCTGCAATGATACAAAACCAAAAGATGAAGTCCTACTAACTCATAATCATATTATACTCTCTGCAACCATCAACAACAACAAGATAATTTGTGTATCTTCTAGTTCATCTCACATTCATATCAAATACCTTCAAAAATATGCAGCTTTTTTAGTATTACAAACAAAATACAGGCGCAATCACGTCTCAGCTAATTTCAGTGCTAATGCTAATATTGTTTGCTTTCTCGCTAGCCACAAGTCTTGTTTTATTATACATTGTTCATTCTAGGAGTGGAATGCATGACATGTTTTATTCATCAATTTTGCATAATCTAAAAATTGTAAGTACGATTGTATTTGTTAGCTGGAATTTCTCCTTGTTTCATGACTTGCTTTGTTGGAATATTCATGGTAATTAATCTGTCGTTGTTTTTTGCTCTTTTGAGATCCCATGATTAATTTAAATCACTTGTCAAAACGTCTCCATGCTATTTTTTGCAGATCTGGTGCTCAGTCAGGACCCCTGACAGTTCGCATGAGGGTGTAGTCACCGATCCCCACAGTCCCTCCAGATTCAGAGTCATCGGCACCATCTCCAACTCCCGTGAATTCTCAAAGCATTTCGGCTGCAAAGCTGATGCTGCCATGAACCCGAAGCATAAATGCGAACTCTGGTAACCCCTTGCTCTTTTTGTACTGATTGTCAGCAGGAGGGTGGAGGACAGAAGAATGAGTTACAATGATGAGGAAGTGTTTCTCATGAAAACTACTAGAACCACTGACAATCCAAATGCCTTACCACTATTACCGGACTGTTAATCAGAGTAGAATGTGTTCAAAGTGGAGGCTTGCAATCTTCAGTGCTTCGTTGCAATGATTTATGATGTTAAATGTTGCTATATATTTGCTTTTTCAACACTGGAAATCTTACAGATGGTTACAATACGTGGGAACAATATACGCTTTTTTTTTACTTCTCTTGTCACTGAAAGCCAAGTAAATCGAAACAAAATATTTGTAATTTTGCTTGGATTTGCTCCTGCTCAACGTTCTATGTTTTATTTATGGTCACATTTTTGTTTGACTGCGATGAGAAGACATGCACAGTTCTGTAGCTGATGAAAAGAAAAAAAAAATTTTGGTCCAATTCATATTTTTAAGCCATATTTTACTTGTGTTAATAGTACAACTCTGTATGTATAATGCTTTTCCCGATGAGATGAATGTTCCTTTTTTAAGAAATGTGATAGATGACTCATGTCTATGAGCGTATTAAGACAGGGTCATTTTAGACTGGTGTGAGAAGATTGTTTTTAAGTGTCATGTTGATGCCCTTTTGTTTTTATTACTATGGTAAAAAGTAAATGAGAAAAAAGTATAGCTTTAAAAGGAATACATCGGTGTGGAAAGTTTTTTGTATCTTGCACCACAGCTGTTCTACTGTACTGTCATCACAAAGTATTTTGTATAGTAAAATAAAGCTTGGAAAAAAGTTTTAATGTGCGTTTTTATTAACAGGTCTTTGGTTATTAAATGGCTCTTTTGCTAATCTTCTGTTTTATCTTTTGCATCTGCTAATGGTCCTTGTTGGATCAAATCATTTTCCACAACTTGAGATAGAGTCTCCCGGGAGACGATATACTAAGTTAAATGAGAATTTGGTAGTCAACTCTAGAACCTTTATTTTGACGACCCACTCTGGGTAAACGGGTAACATATTTGTAGCAACAGAATGCTTTCTGTTTCACGGCTCACGTATATGGCGCTGCAAATGCAAAAGATCATCGAATGGTGGCGTCATAGTCATTCGGTTAGAATGATATAATGCTGTTTGTGTGGACGGCCATAGCTCTTTTTCTTTTTAACAACAGTACTTCGTCCAATATTTGCAATTTGCTAGAAAACACGAATTCTTCATAAATCGATCTTTTTAACAAATATTTTAATCACATAGTTGGCTCGCTGTGAATTTAACACTGACCATTTTGCAACTGTTCAAATAACTGTCGTCATTTTGAATGATGGACACTAAAACGCTTTTGTTAATTTTACCGATTATTTATTGTTATTATTCTTATTTTATTTTTACACAAAACAGTATTCGTTTTGCCGGATAACGCAGGCTCATTGTCATCGTGGCTCGGCTGAGCTCCCGAACGCTTCCGTAATCGGCCGAGATTTTCCGAGTGGTCTGTCCTACCCGGACTGCTGGAAGCGGCCGCAACGCCATGTTGGCGAAGTCTCTCATCTCTCCGGAAAAATGATTGAAAACAGACTTATCCAGAAAAGAAGGTACATCACCGAGTGAGGTTTAATATCGTTGCGAGTATTTCTTTCAAAGGATAGGAACCGAGCCGGATCCGCGAAGGCTCCGGACGGGCGAGGGAGGCTAAACCTCCCACCGTCCCCATGAATTGTACCGCTGATCCAAGCAGCGACTTTCCATGAAAAAAGACGCCCGTGTTGCTATTCGAGCTTCGTTTTCCCAGTCCGGGGCCTGCTACAAGAATCAGCTGCGCTTGCTGTATGTATGCAAAGTAGGCGTCATTTCTACCTGTATTTATTAGACGCGTTGTTTTTATTTGTCGGGTTTTTGCGATGAGTTTGCCACCGAAAGTGGTCCCCAAACCCGCTGTTGTCGCAGTTAGCGGACCTGGAAGTGGCCCCTCTCCGTCGAGCCAACTGCGGGCTACCCTGACCTCCGTGTCTCTGCCGCCGGGAGCCCCAACAGCCCCACAGCCCGGCGCCGTACCACCACCACAGTATCCTTTGACATTATGGGAATATGGAAATGCTATGTCGTGTTGTGGATATCACTTGTTCGGATGACAGCAAGGGGCACGGCTGTAATGTGGGGATAGCGGGTGCTGTAGTGGCTGGATGCGGCGATGATGGTTTTGTGTGGAGGGAGGGGAGGAAACGCTTAGCCAATTAGCTCAGTATGCTAATGTTAGCTTTTCATACCGGTTTGTGAGGGATAAAAGATATCATCTTAATGTTGACTGTAAGCGATAGTCACCCGTGGTGTTGCAGGAATGATTGATAATTTCACGTTTCGCTGTGCACTGGTGAGCAAAAACACTATCACCGGCGAGCCATCGGTTTCCCCCGGTTACCGGCTTTGTTCAGGTTAGCTCCCGAGCTAAAGCACGTCCATCGCGCAGGTACTGTACCGGCCCAACACTAAAACATACCCACGGAGCCGTCAATCCGAAGACGTTTCTGAGTGGGAAATATTAAGGCTTTCAAGTCTAGCCGATCTTCTCATCGTCAAGGTCCAGCTTTGGGGAACTGCACCTCCCCTTTCCAATAGGGGCTGCGACGCACCTTGACAGGCCTGTCAGCTTCATTAGCTGACAATTTCTTCTGTTTCATCGTCATTCTAATAGTTCGTTAAGTTATTGCGTCTTATCACTTAAATTACACGTTCAGGTTACCGCTCCTGTCGTGTTCATAAACCAGAACTAAATTAGTTACGTTAGTTTCATGAAAAGATACGTGTGAATCGTCGAATAGATTAAAAAATAAATACCAGTCCAAAGTTACCTTATCATTTAATGGTTCTTCATTTTCATTGTTTACTGACTTTTTGACTGAATATTTATATTGCAGATTATCACTCAAGTCATAAAATATATGAACAAACACATATGGAATCATGAAGTAAAAAAGTGAGAAATTACTCAACACGTTTTACATTTTAGATTCTTCAAAAACTGCCATCCTATGCTTTAATTGCTGTGTTGTATTCTTGTGATGAGGTTCATGAGGTGGTCACCTAAAAAGGTTGTCCTATAGGCCTGAAGCTCAAGGCAAAGGTTTTGCAGCACTGTCAACAAAGCAACAGTGGGCAGTTTTGTAATGTAAAAAATAGGACATATAGCTTATAGCTTCATATATTTGATGTCTTTAGTTTTGTATCTACCTGTAGTAAAAATAAAGAAAAAGCACTAAATGAGAAGGTCTGTTCAAACCTTTGACTTTTGGTGATGGTATTGAAGAAGTGACCAGGGTCAAGATCATTCTGCATTGTAATTATATATTCCAAGTATGGACCTACTACAATGAGTTTGCACAGAGATTGGCCAGTGATACTGTAACCTACTTTTGGTGGAGTGGGTCACTGCGGTTATGTCATCTCCTGTTTTATTTACAGCGAGGTGGCAGTAGTGTGAGACTGTGGATTTAAGCTGATGTCTCCTGCCTGCCACTGGCAAAAGATGTTTTTCTGCGATCAGACAGCTTCACACCAGGCCTAAGCGTTTTTGTTGTCTCAAGCCCACTCAGTCTGTGTTTCGGATGATCATGGCAGTGTTAAAACACTCCATTGTTTTACAGATAAGTTATGTATTTAGTGGGGATTTTTCTTGCATCTCAGATTTCAAAATCCAAACATCAGACGTAAAACCATCTTTGTGTTTCATGTTTTTCCCCATTGACACTGAAGATGATAATGCTTTATAACCTGCTTCTTTTTCCATCTGATTAAAGTGTAAGTTTGTTTGTTTTGTACTGTAATTGTGATCAGTCCATTTATAAATGCATGAGGCATTTTTTAATTGTAGTTGTCTGTTTTATGTCAATTTCCTTTTATAGAGCCTCTTGTTTATCAGCTCACCCCTCCTCCCGTCACTCTTCTTTCTCATAAACACACCCTCCCTTCCCTCTAGCATTATCCTGTGTTGCACTTGTTTCACTTTGGCCTATTTCAGGTGAGTGTTTTTAAACCTCGTACGTTTAGCTTGGTCAAAATGCCCATTGGGTTGGATATATTTTAGACATTTAATAAAATGAATCAAGAAAATAGTTTATGACTGTCCGGCCACATTACCGTAGTATAAATAATCATCCTGGGTGTCAAAGTGGTTGCGCTACTAGGTCTTTTGTTGATTGTCAATTTTTGTGTTGATTAGTATCAATCTATATTAGTCTTTCTGGGCCACCCTTTGTTAGTGAAGTCGGACAAATGTTTTAGCCACCACTGCCATTGCTACAGAAGGCCATCACAATAAAATATTTAGTGGACACTGTAAACAGTGATCCCAAGGGAGCTTTCCTCCCTCTAATTGTTTCTTTGGCAATATAGGTTTGTTGAAATCCATCGTTTGGAAAGCGCAGTCGAAAGTTAAACTGTGTGATTATGTATTTGTTGCGTCCCTCAAGTATTGCCCAACGTTAATTTAATGTTGCTATACACTGTAAATACTTGTGAGTTCTTGCGTCACTGTTTCGGCTGACAATGTTTTCTGTATGGCTCTCTATATAAATATTGACACGACCCATACATGCATGACGTGTTTTACTTTAATACTTGAAATTTGACCTATTTTGTGTTTTGGTGCATTTGCTTTTGCAACTCAAGTACTTTGAATAAGGTCGTCTCTGCTTTTCCCTCTGCTTCAGCTGCCACTCCTCTACTTTGCATCTGAATGTGCAGAAATATGGATAGTGATCAACCGTCCGTAGTTTATTGAGGAACGGGATGCAACGCTGTGTTTTAAAGTTTTTCACCTTGGGATTTGGACACTAGTGACATTTAACTCTTGAAAAACTGTGATGAAATGTTACGGAAACATTATGGTTTACTATTTCTTGGGGGTTCATTATGAATGGCAAAATATATTCTGATGAGATGACTACTCCTGCATATTCCCTTAATAAGGTCACAAGGGAGAGTCTGCGGCCTGTCCTGACTACATTGGCCAGGGGTCTCAAACTGGTCCTCGAAGGGTGGCATGGGCAGGTTTTGTTCACAGCTTGTTTTAGCTGACACCTGATTGATTAAACAATGTGTGCTTGTTTGGTTGGAATTAAAACCTGCACCTTCTGTGGTCGGTTTGTGGATCAGTTTGACGTAGGGTGAGAAGCGTGGGATGTCCTAGACTGATCATATATCAGTCACAGTGCACTTAGACAGACAACCACTTTATCTGTCACTCATGCAACAACATAAATTGTCACTCATAGTGACAATTTATGTTGTTGCAAAATCAACAGTATATGGTTATTCTATATCATAAGCATTTTCAAGATGTTAATATTGTTACATCAATGATCCTTATTTCTCCACTCATCTTGCATGTAAAGCCAGCATCTCAAAACCACGGCAAGTTGCTCATGGTTGGCATCTTAAACTCTGCCAGGAAAATTACATTATTGTATTATTATATTATTGTTAAGGGTGACCTTTCCCATAATCATACTCTTTCCATTAGTCCTTGTTTCCTCTCTCAGTGTGAAGAGGTGCATTTTTTCTGTAGCGCCTTTTTATAGTTGCATAAATACTTTGTAGTTGTGAATGAGTGCATTACATTTCCATCAATTTGTTTGACTGCCCAATTATAAAATATTAATATTGGACTACTAGGGCTTCTTATCTGGTCTCAGCGTTCGTCTTTGGGAACACTTATCTCTGTGGGTATCATCATCTGAACTAATTGGCAGCGATTCGGGGCATTTCCTTTCTTGTGACAATTTTACTTAGTGTTACTAACCAAAGCTTTGACACTCAGGTCGGAGTATGTCAGACTGGCATTTCTCTGACCCCTCTGCTGTGACCCGCTGAGGTCAAGAATTCGGGAACATGTTATGTTCTGTCTAGCCAGAGGTATGTGCAGACTGCCTCATCCCTGTAGCATGGCATCCCTTAAAAATTTATGTTGAGGTGGACCATGTTGGCAGTTTGTTTTGGGTCTAGGTTGCTTGAGAAGCTCTCGGTGCATTTGTCTGCTGCTGCACTTGCCAGACAATAGCAGTGCTGCTCAGCATTCAGAGCGAGAGGCCAAGGTGGCGCTTCCCACCATCTGCCAACAAAGGCCCAGGTCACCCAGCCTGCGAGAGCCCTCCCTCTTTTCCTTCCCCCCCCTCCCAATTCACCTCACCCATTTCCCTTGACTTGTTTTCCAGGCTGCCCAACCCCTTAGCTCACTGTGTACAGTTCTTTCATCATTTCTTTAAGTTTTTAAAAGGCCCCTTTTTAATTACAACTTTGTCCACTTGTTTTCCGTAAATGTAATGAAAACATTCAAAGCTGTTTCTTCAGTTTGTTTTATGACGCACAGCTACATGGTCTATGTGTTCAGCTGGTGGTTCCCACAGTACTGAAGTCCTTATTTTTTGTGCAGATGTGAGCAGTCTGCTTGTGAAATGGATCTCACAAGCATCCTTACTGTAGGATGTTATAAATAAACTGCTGAGTTGTTATGTGCCGACATGCGGGGGCTTTCTTTCCAGAGAGGGAGCGTCCTGTCAGTACCGTGACTGTGCTGAATATTTTAATAGGAATTAGCTCATATTTTAGGCTGTGTAAGACCTGCCCACATGGTGGTGATGAATGATTCGGCAAGGTATTTCCTGGATCTACGAGTCAGCCTCAAATGAGCCACTTGAGATGAACTATATTGCAAAGTACCTTTAAAGAAGACAAAACTTTATTTTCACTACCAAAATACAATTGTAGATAAAAAAAAAGTTTCAAGAAAACATGTCTAATTCTGTTTCTGTCCCTGATGGAGCAGTAGATCTGATGCTAGATTTTTGAAGTCAAACCTTTGTGTTCATGCTGCAGTGAAAGAGCAGTTTCAGCAACAGCAAGCTGCCACTGAAAGCTCTCCACTTTCCTCCATTAATGTGTGTGTGCTGGTAGAAAATGTGAGCGACCAGTGGGCTTGCCGTGAGGAGGAGGGTTAGAGTCTGCACCATCTGGGCCGCCTCTGCTCACTTCCTGTTCTTCCATTCTGAACTTCATTCTGTGAAGGTCATCTGGTAAAATGACAGTTTCCCAAGGCCTTGGTAAATGTAGTGGCAAAATTCACTTAAAATCACTGACCTATTGGATATTGAAGTAACTGACTGTGGCAGAGCTTTTGAGATTGTGTCATTTGACCTGCATCATCTTCTCAAATGCAACCTGGAATTTGAGTGTCTGATGTAGCTTCACCACTTGCCACTTGAACTAATGATGAAGCTTTTCATCTACACTGGAGCTTATAGGTCACAGTATGTTCCAGGGACATCATGGTGCAACTGAACCTGCTTCACTATTGCCACCAGTTGTCACTTTATGTTCACCACCTGTGTGTTTACACGTGGGATTGATAGACAGTGCAGCATCTTCATTCATGAGGGCTCTGTATTAGTCTCTCCATTCCCTGTCTAAATACCTTAGTACAGTCATGTGCTTCAGCTGGTGACCGAAATACTAAGACTACATTGAGGATATTTGTGAAATTAGTTCTTAGTCATTTACTTTGGATATCTACTTGATGAGATTTTCCTAACTGTGAGTTGGCCCTTGGGCAGTCCCAGGAGACACCAGCAATTCCATCTCCTAGTGGGTCTTGGAATGCCTGTGCATTCTCTCTTGGCTGAAAGGTTTGTGCCTCTTGGCTTAGTCTCAAATAAGTAGAAGATGATAGATAGATGGATGAATGGATTATTTTAATGAAAATGTCATTCCTAGCAATACATTTCACAGTAGCAATGACTGAGAATGTTCTTCCCTAATTAGAATGGTTCTAGATTGATTGGGGAATAAACAAAGTTCATCACCCAGTAGCATATCATGTTTTGACTTATGATTTGAGGTTGATGCAACTGAAAAGGGGCTTCAACGGGAATCAAATCTGTTAAATTAATGGACATTCAACATCATAGAGCATTTCGGTTTAGCGCTTATTATCAATGATGCATAGCAAAATGAACGTTTCCTTCCTTCGCTGTACCTACTAAGGCCTGTCATCTGCATATCTCCGACAGTTTTGTGTGAAGTGCTAGTTCAGTGTCTGTTGTAAAAGTCAAATTGCGGGCAAAACCCCTTGTGGTTTCAGCTGCCTTTTCTTACATCATTATCTGAGTGCTGTTATCTTAGCTTCTGCCCTTCTCCCAACCGCCCCAGAGCACAAGTCTGTTTCTCAACCCCGGTTTCACCTACATACACTCAGTTGACTGCTGTCTCTTTAATCCCTCTGATCGTCAGTTTGTCTGAGCTTGTTGTGGTTTTGATGGATTACATTATGTCATCACAAAAAATAATAATCGGGATGGAGTGATGTGAAATTCTAGTTCTGTGCTGCAATGTTCACAGTACATGTATGTGAGTGGAAAAAAGATTATCTTTTAAAATGCTTTCCACATTATGCATTCAAGTCAGTTATGTGGACAAAATGGTGAGGTGACATTTCATTTTGATATGGATTAAATTCAATCAACACTGGCAGTTGAGTGATCAGGTGAGCATTGGTTTTGATTTTTATACCAAGTAGATAGATCTGTTCAATAATTGCTTGAGCCTAGAATAAAAGTATTTCAAAGCCTAGGAGTAATCATCAGAGGCATCTCTGTGTCCCTGAACATTAGCATTAGCTACCCTTTCCCCATCATTCGGAAAAACAAAATCTTTCTTGAGTGTAGTGAGGTTCAAACCTCGCTTCGTCCTACAGTTGACACAAAAGGCTTATGTACACATCAAACAACATTTTGGAACAAAGTGTTTTTGCTTTGAGGACATAAAGAACATTGTTCGCGGAAAACATCAAGCCAAACATAAGTCATGGCATGCAAACTCAGTGGATCACTTTAGCAATTGTTTTCTTGTACTTGGTAAAAATGGTTAATGATGCGTGGTGATTTGCGTGGTCATTTGATAGTCCTGAGGAACGCTATTTTTGTTGAGAAAATTAGCTTGCTACGATATTTGTTCTTGTAATGTTGAATATTTGGATTTCAAGGGTTTTTTATTGAGCTAGATCAGCAGTCTCTATCCAGACAAAAGCTATTCCCTGCACCTTCCTATTCATTGTTATGTATGCAGCGACGTACCATTCTTTTGAGAAGAGAAATGGATTTATAGATCTGTGTATTCCCCAGTCTCTACATCGGAGACGTTGTGTGCCCTTGTAATTTCCCACTCACCTAATTTAAACACCTGTAGAGAAGCAAATGATTCTAGTAAATTGCAATACTGCATCACCAGTGGACTGAGTGGACAAAGAGTGCTTGAATGTGCACATGCTGAACATTTCTAAAAATGAATGTTTCTTTTCATTTTCAATCCAACTCTTCTGTTGTCAGTTTGGAGTAAAAGTCCTGGCAGTGAGCCAGGAGAGATGATTGCCCCTGAAGGCAGTGGTTAGGTTTGGAGAGAGAGGGAGAGAGAGGTTGAGCGAGGCACAATGTGTGTTGCAGAAGGGAGCCAGATGTTTGGTTTTCCTAAATGCATGTGACCAGCAGTGTGAACCTGTCTGTCATAGACAACTCCCTGAGCAGGTTTTGAACCTCATGATCTTTGGAGTTGTATCACATGTTGACCCTGTTGTACTCTTTTCTGTGTGTGCATGCGATGTCTTCACACTGTTTTTTTTTTTTTTGGCATTCTTAACAACTCAAAGACTGAGTTACTGCTCGGGTGCCGAAACAGGGACTGTGAGAAATTTGATATTTTTATCCGTAAAACAAAAGGTGCTACCCATAATATAATATAATGTCATACCGAAGGTGGCCCGGAAATCCATTTCAGATTTTCCTTTTCACACTTGCAGACAGGGATGGTACATTGTGTACTCTCACAAATGGGGCCTTTTCGGAAAGGCAGGGGAGGTTGGGGATCCTTGATATCAAGCCGTGAATGCTTTTGACGATTTTAGGAAATCCCTGTGATATCAATCAAGTTAATGTAATGAAGTGGTTGCTGTAAATGTTTGTGGCTTCTACTTGGGCTTGCTTTCCTCAAGTTGTTCCAT
The DNA here is from genome assembly GCF_027744825.2 of Synchiropus splendidus. Classification (NCBI taxonomy): domain Eukaryota; kingdom Metazoa; phylum Chordata; class Actinopteri; order Syngnathiformes; family Callionymidae; genus Synchiropus; species Synchiropus splendidus. The sequence goes on along the minus strand of NC_071339.1, from coordinate 23,349,353 downwards.
AAAAAACATTTCCTAAAGGAGAGCCCTGTCATTATCATGTTAATGAGAATGTTTGTTTATGTAATATGGTTTTCCTTAAAACATGCATTTCCAGAATTCCACGAGGTCCGCCATCACTGGATGAACGGATCTTCCCCACACAGCCTGGAGTCGCTGCTGTATATAGTGTAAGTATTGTCCCTCTCTTATATATACATATAGTAGTATACATTTATTGTTATGAACTGACACATTTCCATTGCTCAGCTTTAGAGTTATTTGTGTAGCAGACACTTGACTCCAATACCACTACAAATGGATCAGTCTCATTCCGTGAAGGCACTGCACTGCACTGCACTGGCTATGCTACTGTGTTTTTTCTTTTTTTTTACCCACTGCTTCCTAGTCCAGTACTGAACACTGCAAAATTGAAGTGGATTTATTTTTAAACCACTAATTGCTGGCATTTTTAGTGGCAAGTTGGCTATGGTACTGCGTTGTTAGAAATCCCTGTATAGCACTTCAATTTTTGTTTTCCTACATTTACACATACAAGACACCTTTTCTGAGCTTTCACACCTTTAAACTTGCACAGAAGAAAATGTTTACACGATTACTCCTCTGGAAGAAGCAGGAGATTGTTTGTTCCTTTTTTCCGCAGATAAGTAGCTTTGTATTGTGAAGAAAAAATGTTATGCTTATTTTATGTAGCCTTTAATTATAGAGGGTAATTATCAACTATTAATGTCAATAGTTGGAATTAAGAATGCTGTTCTCCACAATCAATATTTGTTTACTGACCTATTATAAGTAAAAGCTTTTTAACTTCAAAGCAATTTCAACCCCCATTTGCAGTTTTCTCCAGATTCTGTGTCATACACCCCGTCACAGTTGCTGTTCTTGGCCATCTGCAGTTATTGCCCCCAAAGAAACAAAAAAACAAACAAACTCATAAATACTCCTATGATCAGGCTTTCTCTACTTTTTTTTTTGCAAACACAGAGCTCCAGACTAACTTGTTTTGTTTACTATGGTGTGCCTAATGCATTTTCTTTAGGTGCCCCCAAATTTTCATTGTAATCAGAAAACTATGGCTGAAGCTTTGATGAAGCATACTAGTTTGTCAGCAACATCATAATTTGCCAATGTTTTATTAATGTTATTATGATTATTATTTTTATTATTCCGCATTGGTATGAATCTGATTCAAACCTTTGCTGCGTGATGACCCGGATAACTGAGCACCCTCACAAACATTATTATTATTATTAGTGGTGGGACTTTAATGAGTTCATTACGATTAATTAATTACAACAAAAATGTGTTACAATATTCAATTTAATTTAATTTAACAGTTTATGCTCCAGACAACACGGAACGTTTCTAAGTGCACAAATTATTATTATTATTGTTATTGTTATTATTATTATTATTATTAGTAGTAGTAGTAGTAGTAGTAGTATTGTGTTTTGTTCATTAATGCATGTTATTCCAAAGCACTTTCCAAGTTGGTGGGATCCTCACTGACCTTGGCAATAAAGTTGATTCTAATAACAGTTAACAAAGTGTAGAAATGGGAAAATCAATGTTTCACATCTCTTGTCGAGCCTGTTTGTGTTGTTGCTTGTGTTTGTAATCTAACAGACTGCTCTGCCAGTTTCATTTTTGTGTTAAATTGAGCTGTCTGACTGCTGCCCCCAATGTATCTCATGTGTCGTAACTGTCTACTATAACTGTGGACCCATCTGGACACATTTTCTGGATGCTTTTGAAGAAACATTAGAAATAATGTAAATAAATCATTATTTTCATTGAAATTGTCTAGTGTGACAAAAAATACTTTCACAAATCTCTCTCCTAAGATGATTGTTTTTCATTTGCATGATTGAAGATTACATTCATACTTTGACCAAATCAGAATTTGTTGATGGTCCCTAACTGATGCCTGGTCGTAATATTAGTGCTGCCAGTGAGAGTTCACCCGTGATCAGTGAACCAAGGACAACAACGCCAATACTGGGGTGGATGTCTGTCGAATAGCAAAGATCCTGCAATTTTCACCGCTGTGTTTTCTGAGGGGGCAGACCAGGGGTGTGTTGATATGAACCAAGTCAAGACAACCAGTGCCATAAAACCTGTTTGGACCACTTGATCTAACAAAACCAACACAGATGCAGAAACTCAGAGTCCACAAATGTCATTGTTAAGAGCTTCATGTATCCAAAAATACGATGCTGAAAGTCCTCCATACTCTCCACGACTGTCACACGCTGGACACGGCTGTCGAATGCCACGCAGCCGAAAGGATTGCATTCAAGGATGCAAGTCCTATGCAGTGGTTGCAAAATGGTCGCAAAGGATATTGCTTAATGGCCAATGTCTTAGACATCTTGTGACGTGAGCTATGCATTATCACAAGAGATTTTATCTCCATGAGAATGTAGCAGCCGCAAATTGCCGTTTAAAAAAAATGATATGAATGTAATTTTGCGGGGGTCATTGTGCCCTAAAAGTTGGGACTCGGTATGGCCGATGTGGACAAAAATAAATCAAGATAAATGCTGGAATTTCGGTGACAATGATAATTATCATGATAAATACATTTTCATTTTATTCCATGTGTTGGACACACATTCTCTTGAAACTGTTTTATGATGAAACTTATTAGTGGAGTATGTCTCCAACATCATTATTTGTTTATATTTAAATATAATAGTTTACTAAGTGTACTGTAGAGATGAGAAAATCAATGTTTCACGTCTCTGGTAGTAGCCGCACGTGTCTGACAGACTGCTCTGCCAGTTTTATTTAGAGGTTAAATTGAGCTGTCTGCCTCCTGTATCTCATGTCTCTTAACAGTTGTCTATAACTAAGGTCCAGTCTGGACACATTTCCAAATTTCCTAGATGCTATTGAAGAAATATTAGAAATAATGTGAATAAATGATCTTTTAGTCATATTCTATTCTCCAAATCATGATACAAACTGTCAGTCCTTTGTCTTGTGTGATGAAAACCTTTTCACAATTCTCTCTCCTAAAATGGTTGTTTTTCATTTCCTTATTGAAGATTTCACAAACTTTTCGACCGTTTTAGAATTTGTTGATGGTCCCTAACTGATGCTAACTGTCCACAATCAGTGAACCCCAATGGGGGTGCAGAAAAGAACGCCGCTGCCAATACCAGAGCGGTGGTCCGTCCAATATCCAACTATTTTCACCACTGTGTTTCGCCAAGGTGCCAGCGCAGCAGGAGACCTGCATGTGTGCATATGAACCAAGGCAAACAACCGCATCAGAGAACCTATTAGGACTGCTCGATCTAATAAATCCAGAGAGTCAGAGTCGACCAGTGATATTATCAAAGGTTCCCTGTATTAAAAATAAGTTTAAAACTACAAGCTTGAACCAAAGTCCACCACACTCTCCACAACTGTCACACTGGAGATCACGACGCGCTCTCACGGTCTCATGTTCATGTATGCAGGTCCAATGCAGCGAGTATACTGTGTTTCAATTGAATTTATCGTGAGATGCAGAATTGTCATCATGGAGATTGTTTTTGATGGTATATCGTGTACGATAAGTTATTGCCCATTCCTTGTTGGGACCCCGCCATTGTTTCTTTCTTTAGATTGTAATGTAGCTTGGCCGTCTGGGAAAGGCTCAAAGTAGATTTCCTTCTCCTCTGCATCAACGGACGTCAGTCCAGGTGGCTCAGGCATAGGATTGTCTGGATGCTCATTGATTTCTAAATGCTGAAGTGCTTTGGGCATGTCCAACTGGTAGGAGGCTGACCAGGGGCACACTGGAGAAATTATCTCCGTTGATGCGGGAGAAGCTTGATATTGCTGCTTGAAGAGCTGGGGGAAGGAGTGGGAACTGTGGGCTTAATTTCAGCTGTTGCTCTGTCCTTATGAACTATATGATTCACAAAAGAAAGGGTGGATGGTTGGAAACTGGCTTGGTATTATATAGTTTAATGAAATCCAGACGAGAACCTGTTAAGGTCAACTGATGATTGTGTTCGATTTTGATCACTGTACAGTATTAGTGTGAATTCCAAAGTCAAGTTAAAAATAAATGACAAAAAAGCAAGTGTGTCATACTTCAGTCAGTTTATTCTGACCTGTAAAAGCTCAGATGTAGCGTTATTGCTGACTCGTTGCTAAGTGGTGTTCCTGCTCTATTAAAACTAGTTAAAAAATATATATATTTTTTAAAAATTGTCCACAGACTAGCTACTGGAGTTGAAACTGATCTGATCTATTCACACACTGATCACCTCATTTTAATATCATGCATTTGCTACAATAAGTCTGTGCCCAGAATTTCAGAAACGTGAAATGATCGAGGTGAACAACAATCTTCATTTGAATCATGTCAGTGTCTAATAACTATAAATGTACATTATTAACCTAAGTCAATGAATCTATGCCTGTTCAAACAAACGACTGACCTTATTTGACCTTTAGGACTTCATCCGTGTTGCATGCTGGAGAGAAAAATTGTTTACATCATGCTAAACACTGTATAACCCCAGTTAATGATGTGTGGTTCTTTTTAACTATTAAATCAGCAGAGAATGCTTGTAAAAACGTTCATGTCGTGATCCATTGGTGGGAAACGTAGAGAGAGAGAAGTCTGTCACCTCAGAAAACCTTTAAACGTCTGGCTATAAGTGCAAAACACGCACCATTTCAAAGGGCAATCCCCAGACGCAGACGTGAAACGTCATTCTCCCAATCAGCAATGAGCTTTGTGTCTAGGGAACTCTTTCTGCTTGCGCCAACATCCCTGTTTTGTCTCTGCATGTAGGTTTTGTTTTTGATGTCTGGCCACTTTGGGGTCTGTGTACCTTTTGTCCTTTGGTTCATTTATTTGTCCTTTATAATGCCGTCTGCCCAAAGAAAGATGTTCATCACAATGCAGATGTCATGACGAAAACATGAGTTCAACCAAATTGTTTTGTCCTTGGATTAACTTTAAACTATCTTTTCAGTGAATTTTAAAAGGTGTAATAATTTATCCTTTTCTCTCAAAATTAGTTTTTAAAATATTTCTACTTATGTGGAAATGTACTGGAATCCAGGTTGTTATATAAACAATGGAAATGAACGACACCCTTGTGAAGCACTTGTTCGTCTCCGGTGATTTTATGTCTGCACTTCATGTACAGCTCCTATACAGCTGCTCGCCACCCCTCCCCCACCCCATCAAACCGTATGTCCTCAGAATCAGTCATTCGCCTGAAGCAGAGCAGGCTCCTCCCCTGGCAACGGCGGCTAGATTAGTTGCTTTATCCTAGGTCATCTGAGGGAAGTGGGCCACACAAAGGAAACAGAGATGTGGTGTTTATACTCTGTAGTGCAAGGTATAAGAGAAAATACAGACTTAAAGTATCCCAGTGATCTTCTCTGAATCTAATGACATGGTTGACTAGACAAAAAAATCCCCCCTTGTGTAGCATTGGCGTGAAAGATTTGCAGGGCTGTTTTCATGCCTCCCTGCTGTTTCCCTTCCCGCAGTATCCCGTCTTATTCATGTGAGCTGTGCCTGCTGCAGGATCCAGCCGCACCTGCAGTCAGGCCCACATTTGCAGCATCTCTCCTTCCTTCCCACCACCAACCTCAGAGCTCAGGGAAATCACATCCTTGCTAATTGTCCAATGCTTCTCTGGGTTTAGAGGAACTTGTTGAGCTCCTATTACATTTCTATGTATTTTAAAGCTAGCTTTTACTTCCAAATAATTCAGCATCCACATCAAAAAACATCAGAATCCAAGCATCTTGTTTGGCTCTCAAAGTGATACCTGCAAATGGGTTTAGTCAGTTGTCTTTGGAAAAACGTGACAGATTATCCCTATGTTTTAAAATCTGTCAGCCAATTTTCACTTTTATCTTTGCTTGATCATGCATACATACATCTTCAGTGAACCACCGATAAGTTCTGCTCACGTTTGCGGGAAGTGATGCAGCCTATCCCAGCTGTCATTGGGTGAGAGGCAGGAATACACCCTGGACAGGTCGGCAGTCCATTGCAGGGCACACATACCATTCACACACGCACACACTTTGAGAATGTCCAATTAACCTAGTTAGCATGTCTTGGGGCTGTGGGAGGAAACTGGAGTACCCGGAGAAAACCCACACAGGCACAAACTTCTTCAAGAAAAGTCCAGAGCTGGATTTTAACCCTGAGGCTCCTTGCTGAGATGCAGCAATGCTGACCATTGCTCCACTGAGCCGTTCTCTTTGTTAGAACAGTCTATCTAGTTTTCGGTTCCTAAAATCCTTCAGCATTTTTACATAGTGTAAAAGAACGTACAGTAGCCTCTGCTATATCTGACAAACTAATAGGTGGAGGAATGTGCACCTCCTAAAAGAGGTCTGTGATGTCAGGTGTTGGTGATGACGATGCTATTTCCAGCTAGCTGTCCATGTCGAGCTTGACCAGTCTTGAACGCTGTCTTGAAGGTCTTCACAATGTTTCATCTGTTGCAGAATAATGAAGTTACCTAAATGGGGCGGGTGTCTAGCAAATCTGTTTTTTTCATGCAACTCTCAATACATTAGTATTGATTCATTATTAATTACTCATTAGATGGTAAAGAACAGGACGCAGAAGTTGCCTCAGTGAATGGTTTCTTTTGTCACCTCAGTACTCGTTTGTCAATGTTGACAAAGCTTGATTTGGTTGAGTGTGTTGTACCAAGTACACAGTGTTCACCACAGATGAGTGGTATTCCAATACAACTGCTTGACCCATTTTTGCCACATGAGGCCCTGGTGGTCCTAGACATCCTTTCCCAGCATAGTTTGGCACAGCAGTCAGCAGATGAGGCCAGAATAAACCTCAGCAGGGTTCAAAAACCAAGCAGCGCACAGGCCCTCACATGCAGTCATACAGAGCTAATCCTCCAGCTCCAGTGCTTATTTTACATTCCACCGTAGGAGGGACGACTAATGACCTGTGCAATCCTGCCAATGCGTTTTCTCCTCAACCTCACTAAATGTCTGTGTCCGTACATTAAAAGATGGGTTTAATCTCACCCTTCCCTGATTTGTGACACAGGTATCCAGGCATGCTGGTCCACCTTACACAGCTCACGACATCACAAAGGGACACCCTAACTTGGCGGGTACCCCACCTGGTCATGCCCACTCGCCCGCTCTCTCTCAGGTATCAGTACCCACAGCTTCCCCATATCGCTACCCTAAGGGCTGGGAGGCAGGCGCAGGGGTGAGTTTGTCACAGTGTCCGCTGTTATGTCAACTCTCCATCTTTTTTACTTTTTATTGACTTCCTTAAAAGTGAGAGCTATGCGTGCTCTTCACAGCTAGAGCTATGTGCATGCTCTGATACACAATAAGATTTACTTGGAAATGTTTGGTCGCTGCTTTTTATTCAGTTCCCCAATCTCTTCAAGTTCTAGTCAAGCATGTTATTCACACACTGAATCAGTCAAGTACACAGAGAAATGTGGATGGGACACAGCCACTTGCAAAAAGAAGGTTTCTGAGACACCCAAGCTCATGGATGCCAGATAAGATTTTTGTCCAGGCAGCAGAATAAAGGTTGGACAGATAAACTGTTGAAAATGTGCTCACGAACAGGTTCTGTTGTCCTGGAGTACAGTGTCAAGTAATGTTGGTCACAATTGCATTACTTCACAACACTTCTGCAACAATGAGAATCAATTTTGATTGTTTGTGGCATACCTTGTCTAATTGGCTGCTCTTTTCTTTTACTGCATTTCTTCCAGCATGCTGTTTCGCACTCCGAAAATATGTGTTTTTTGTACGTGTAGACTAGACGAAAAAAGTTCTGCTTTTTTTTTTTTTTTTTTTTTGTTCTTGTAGGGATCCGCTGTATGAGAATCCAAATCTAATATTAATTGAAGTGCGAAATAGGTTCTTACAAGGAGCGTACAGATCTTCAAACTGCATCTGTGAATTAGCCTTTAAAGATTCATGTAATAGGATAGCTGTTGGTAGGTTTTTGAGTTTGAAATTTGTGCACATGGTGTTAAAAACAGTAGTTCTGCATGCAGGTTGACACATCCCATTCAAAGCATTGCAGAGAGTTCAACGGGAATGATTGAGATCTTGTTTACTTTCAGAAAAATGTCATGTGAGAAGGGTCACCATGTTAACCTTTATAGATAGTTGCACCTACATTTTCATTGAAGAAATTGACTCCTCCAACTCTCGTCTTCAATGTGTAATTGTTGGAATACATTTTCACTTTTATGATACATCTGCAATGAAGCATGTCATTCATATGCTAATGGCTAGATGGGTATAGGTATTGTGCAAAATGGGTTTGTCAGTTTGTCAGAGTGTTTACTGTGGAATGTGCTCTGTGTCTGACTTCCATCTCTAGAAATACCCCTCAGTAGCCACACACTGTCATAACACATACTTGCTAGGTGTTTGCATCCTCACAAACAATTCCTCGCTGGTCGATTGTCACTCCTAGTGTGTATTGGCTTAAGCTGTTAAATACACCACTGGCTGACTTGACTCCACTATAGATGAATAAGAAGGTATTTGCACTCACTGAAGGCATCCAATCATTCTTAACAATAGCACAGCGCTCCAATCTAACACATTTCCTTTCAGGGGAAATTCTAATTAGTGTTTTTTGCTGCAATAGTTGTGTCTCGATGGAAGTATGAATATGAATGAGCCACTCTTTTACTGAATGTAATGAATCATTTCTGCATTTCTGTCCCATTTCGTGTTTCCTCATGTAGTCTCCATACAACCCTGGGCAGAATGCTGGCTCCGCCCCTCTAGTTTATTCTCCTCAGACGCAGCCAATGAACGCACAGCCACAGAGTCGCCCGGTGAGACTGAGATTTGGAACTCATGTGTTTCTGATGCTCTTTCTTGGAGCGATTTTTTGCGACTGCAATTTTCTTTTTAAGATGTCTATTTGCTTAAATGCAAACTATTACAGTTACGTAATCAGATTGTTTTTAGAAGTTCTGCAGAGCTCATTTTAAGAAGTTGTTTACTTCGAACACTGTTTCTTAGAAACCTTCCCTTTCCTAAATTTGCATAGACTAACATTACCGGAAGAGCAGAATACTGATTTTAGGCCAGTTGTTTTAGCAAATTAGCCCGGGCATGTGCACACGCTTTAAAGAGAATAGAAGGAGATAATAGTGGACCTTCTGCTTCAATTTGGAGTCTTGAATTCTGGTTAGACATATCAGTAGAGTGAATGTCATTTAGATAATCTTGCTGTAGTTGTAAGGCTTGCTGCAGTTAAAGTAAAGCACAATAATCTACTGTAAAGATTTGGGGTTACAGTCAAAACGTAAATGTGATATAGATTGCTTTTTCCCATGTAAAATCAGTGTTTACAAATGAGCCTTGGTATTGTTAAAGCAACCTGACAAAGGAGCTATCGCAGTGTGCCAGAAGAAGCTGCTCAAGTGTGGATTGACCTCAATCTGTTTCTGGCAATGCCGTGCTGCAGTGTGAGCAGTAGGTCTTTAACAAGGTTAATGAGGTCAACTTCATTACACTCTTTCTCAGAAGGTAGTTGTGGTCTTATGGGTTCTTTTGCTGCTCAAAACTCCCCTCTGTCAACTACAATTATTGAGCTCTGTCAGTAAATGAAATGAGAATACCTAAAGCAGTGTTATAAGGCTTAGATGTTTCATGTTGTTCCTGGATGTGCGCCAAATAAAGACCTACACAAATTGGTGTAACAGATTTTTTTAATCGTAGCGTGGTTTACCGATTGTTTGTTGTAATTTGCTATTGAAACATTCATCCTGACAGGTAGGCGGTGTAACATGTCTAAACGATTAGCTAATCAATGCTGGCCCTAAAATTAATGACATTTTTGCCCGTTAATGTTGTGCATCATAAATATTGCCTTATTATGCCCTCTTTTACATTTTATTGTGGCATTTGAATTGAACATTTTAACATTCAATAAGAGGACAATACAGGCACTTTTAGGGTCTTTAGGTTTAGACACATCAAATTTCATGCTTTTTTTCCCTCTGTGGTTTTGTGTTGTACTGACCGCATCATATCATCATTGCTTATCACAGATTTGTGTCTCTTTTGCTCTTTCCCCTCCCTGCTTTGCTGTCACTGCTTCAATCTCCCTGCTGGACCTCTTCTCCCTTCCCCGGCCAGTTTGCCACGGGCCCTCGACCAACCCACCATCAGGTACCTGTTGGCAAAAGGCTGCGTGTAGTGCCTCTGCTCCTTTGTCAAACATGTCTAGCATTTTAGGAGAGAGTATAATAACCTTTCCGTATGTCATATTAAGTACTAATATGTTGAGTCTGACATGCTTTATCACGCTGACACATGCCTACTCATCATGTTTCTCCTTCACATTAGCAGACCATGGCTGTCCATGTCATAATCAAACGTTTTAAGAATTGCTTTGCTTTTTGTTTTCTTGGAATTTGCCGTGGTTATACTTTTACGATTTTAAAAAGTTATTCAGTAATTGAAATTCACCTTCAGTATTTTTCTTGTGAATTGATGTGACAAAACCCATTAGATACTAGGACGCTGCTAGGAAGCTCTTATATCATTTGAAATAAAAAAAAAAATCAAATTGTTACTTACAAAAGCTACATGATATATGCCCAAACTGTTTACCATCCATTTTAAATGCACTGCCAGGTTGTCATTTTTCAAGGTCAATGGCGACGACCAGTCAAACCTGTCATAATGAGATGTTAAGTGGAGAGTGCAGTGACAAAATTTTTATGCTTAATGGCAGAAATTGTATTCTAGCGATGACAAATACATTTGCGTACCTCTTGTATCATAAAAGAATTGTTGCTTAGTAAATCTGATAATACAACCCAAAGCATCAGTGAAAGCCTTATTCAGCAGGACATTACATTTAAATGGGGAAATAGTGTCCTGTACCCACTGTACCATGATGCCATAAAAATGAGAAAAAATGGTTTAGTGTGCTGTTTTGTATGGTGCAGTGCAACAACACACTGCCAAGTGTCATACTTGTTGCAATGGAAAACCCCTGCGCGCATGATGATCTCATTTACTGTCAATTGCATTGTCATTCTGGTTGGACGTGCTTTTCCTTAAGAACATTGTGGTTTGTACTTAGTTGAACCGCGAGCCGTCCTGTGCAAAGAAAGCACTAATGGGGCTTATATATTTAAACCTGCATCACACTGAGAGAAACCATAGAACATTTATTTTGACGTGTGAATCCTATCACGTAATGAGATAAAAATCAATAATTTCATTTTTCCCATGCATTAATCTGTCGAATTGTTCTGCGTTTTCCAGAGGGAGATTAGCGGATGTTGATGACCTTTGTGTAAAGTACATTCAGCATCTTGATGAACTTGTGACGACCTGCTGCCATTATATATATCATTATATCTGAGACAGCAATAGCGTTGTTGTGTTCATACTGTGAATTGTGGCACCTCTGACTCTGAATATTTCTTGACTGTGGCTTGTTGTTCTTTGAGTGCCAAGCCTCACCTTCTGGATGATTCTTTGGTTCTGCGAACAACTTTTAACAGGCTATTAATAGCACTGTGTCAAAGCGCGTCTGCTGTGTTCCCTTGCTTGAGCGTGGCGGCACACACATGGACAAGCAGAGCTCAGGCTGACACAAACTGGCGCGAGGTTCCGTTGTGCCACCACGGAAGTCGAGTTTGGAAGCAGATAAAACCAGAACAGTAGTCTTTTATCTCCATGGAGAAAAACCACCATTGTTCACCGGCAACATGCTGGATGCTCAGCCAAGGGTGCGCAAAGATCTGAAAATTCATTCATTTGGTTGAAACATAAGTCTGTTCTCAAACAAGTATCATTGTTGTTTTATGCCTCTGCTCGTCAGTGTAACTAACATACTTGGTTGTCAAACACAGCTGCTCAGTGTTTAAGGGAGCAGAAATGCCAAACAAAGTCCAGTGGGAATGAAAGTTAAACAACTGTTGCTTTCACCGAAGAGCTCTACAAAATCAATCTGGGTTTCACTTGAGAGTGTATTGTTGGTATTGTGGATCCATCCAGCCACACTTTTGCTTCTCTTTACAAGTTACTCAGTAAGTTATACATTCTTGGAGGTCTTAACCAACTCCTAGTCAGGTCTCTTCACAGGCTGATCTGGTTCCCCAAATTATTTCTGACTGTTCTTCATTGTTATAATGATGGACTTGGCTTAGTAATGCGTGTAGATGGATGTTGATTGGAACTGTTGAAGATATTTTTTTTTGGTCGAGGGCATTTTGAGTAACACAGCATTTTAAAAAAAATTAAATCGCTCAATAGAGCTGTTGTTGTTGCTACTGGGGTCTATAGCATTGTCTTTTAACACAGATTTTCCACAATTTGTTAGTATTGTGGTGCTTAATCCATAGACCTTAACCTGTGAAGGATTTAGTTGGGGACTTTCTTGTCGAGATATCTCAAACTGAATTGATGTGGATGGACAAAATATGCCACATTTTGAATCATCTCATTGATCTAGATTCTCTTAAGTCACATACGCTCCATGCTGCCTCAGGCCAAGTTAGAGAACGAGTTCTGGGGAGCTTGTGAATTAATCATTTCATATCGTTTAAACAATTTCCACTGATTTTAATCGTAATATTTTGGTGAAGGAAACATTTTTTGAAACGTCTTCTGGATCCATCTGTTGTGTAAACATTTTCACACATCCCAAGTTAAAAAAGCCAAAAGCCTAAAAATCTCTGATCATGACAACTCCCAAATCTGTCATTCTTTGTTGACAAGAAATCTCTTCTCTCCTGATCCTGATCCACATGCCTTCAGTACAATCTTATAATCTTGACAGAAGTGTGAAGGATTTTTTTAATTTCATCAAATCTGCCACACTTGATGACTGTCAACCATTGTGAGATTTTTTTTTTTTGCTTCAGTTAATGTTGTAAGGTGAAAATAAGACGTCTTCAATGAAACCCAATGAAAAAAGTCACTTAAAACCTGTAATTGTAATAAAACTAACTTGGTGTTGACAGTGTCATTAAAAAGTGGCTTCTCTCTTTTCTGCTTCCAAAACTGAAGGGAGGATTCAGGCCCATTCAGGTAACAGTTATTTCCATTGATCTGCAGTCCTGCATGGCATGATGAGGATTGCACCCTGAATTGATCCGATATGTCATTTCTTCATATGTATTGTCAAAAATCAATTATTTTGTTTAATTCCATCATAGCATTATTCTTACTTTTTCGTGTACTTTTCATGTCACTGTTCGTTTTCTCAGTTTACTTTAGGCCCCGGCATGTGCAATTAAATGAATTCTATTTCTTTCTGGCTCCATCGTGTCGGCAACAAAAAAGTGTATGTTGACATATCGATAGTAAAAGCACCTTGCTTTCTTTCAGGTTGGTTCTTGTTAGATTGTCAACAAAAAGCTGTTGCTGTTGCTAATCACAATGACAACCATTTCAAGTCTCAAGTTTACAATAAGTCGGCCAATCACCAATTGCTGTTGGCTTAGCACCAGCATTTACTTATGAGGCTATAATACTTGGTAACAGGCGTGACAACATTTGTTAACATGATGCCGTATGAAAAATAATTGAGATTCTGTTAAGGTGGAAACATTTAACCATTTGTAATACAAAGACAAATTATGGATCTTGGGTACTCCACAAAAGCAGCAAACAGTCCTTCACTGCTTCCGTTTAGGCCTTCGGCTGTGCTACTATACATATTACAAGTGCTACGGGTGTTTCAGTGTGAAGAGTACAGTTGTCACAATACTAATCGTGCAAACTCAATATATGCTATATCATACCAACTAATACTTGAAAAGGCCTTTTCTTTTTTTAATGTAAAATCTGAACAGCAGATTTATTTTTCAAAATATTTTATTCATTTAAATCATCAGAAAAATGAAAACAAATCAATACAAAAACATAAGATCACGTTTCTGCTTAAGAATAAATGCAAAATAAATAACCTCAATATCTGTTAATTTTCCTCGCTTCGGGAGATTTGGGATCATATCCTTGTTGTATTCTGTAGTATTGATATCATGGTGAATTAGTGTGCGGATACAGTGAATATCGGTGAGTAACCCTATTTTTGATGAGAGATGTTTGAGTGTGCAATCTGTTATTCTAGTTTGTTGGGGCATTATTGAACGGGGTGTAACTCACCCTCACCCCCTCTACTTTACGCATGTATTACATTGCACAGAAACATTGTGGATTCTGTGCTCTAGTTTTCTCCAGTCTCTTACTGAATGTTGTTTAATTCAACAAATATTTGAAGCTTGCATTAGCTGATCAGGAGTAACACAGGAAATGGGTTGCTGCTAGCATTTAGCCCTGATGACAAACTGATTATATGTTTTAATCTGTTTGACAAAGTTTTGTCTGTTTGGCAACTTCAAAGATTTACTTTATCATAAAGCTAATCTGTTAAAAAATGTCTCCGTTATAATGATTTTTGGTTGCTTCTTATTCTGTTCACAGGCATGATAGTGTTGCTTCTGAGGAGGCCATTGTGGTCTGCAGTCTTTATCATAACGTCTGTGGGATCTGTGCTGGCTCATTTTCCTGGTCATTATTCTGTGACTCTTGTTTAGATTTATACCAGTAAATAGTTTCCTGTTCATTTCCCAGATTTCCTGGGAGCTATTTAAACTACAAAGACATCCAGCCTGATTTATTAAGGTGAATGGTATTTCACTGCTGGGTATTTTGGAGTGTTGTTGAATTTGCTACCCTTTATAGGAGCACAATTGTGTGGCAGTGGTTACGCTTTTACCATCTATTTGTTTGAAAATCGAGCACAGATGTCTGTGATGGTCTTTCTGCAGCTCTAGCACACTCTCTTCCACCATTGTGATATCCTCCATACTGTAGAAATTGCTAACACTTGCCAAACATTTTTGCTATTTTAGATTTGTCAAGATCACACAGAAATGCTGTCTGATGAATGAAGATAGAGATTGTGGGGGCGGTGTTATGGCAGAGCAATGACAAAAGGATTTCCCCTTTTCATTGCTTGACTTATTTTAAGTATTATTATGGGTATTGTTTTTAAGGTTTTTGATCTGCATTGCATTTGATATACCTGTTAAAGCCAAGGGGTTGGTTCATGACTGCATTCTAGCTGAGTTTCAGATGGAATATGTGGAATATACAGTATGTGGAGAGAGTTTTACTACTTTGCCTGTTTTGATGCTCTAAAAGCTATTCTGAGGTCTGAAATCATTTCCAATTTAAAGTGAGGCAAGAGAAATAAGTTGATTCACCCAAAGAGCTTTGGAAAATATGCCAGGTGGAGGTCAGTTGCTTTTGGTATACTATAATCCTTAGAAGCCACTTGACGTGCAACAACACTGCGCAAAACCAAACTCCTGTCTGGGGCTAAACAAAGGAAAATACCGAATTCTGACATGACTGATGGATTCTCAGCGGGCTGTAATGACTGCAGAAGTGATCCCAATTTTGTTTGCTCCATTGCTTGAATCACACCACATCACTACGACTTATACCTGGACTACAGTTTGCAGTTTGTCTGATTAAAATAGTATTTTTCACACTTCAAGTGCAATTTCACATTTGCACTTTACAGTTGAAGTTAAAATTACACTCTTAAAGCCTCTTGTTTATGATGATGGAGAAAAGAAATATTTATTATATTATATAATAAGTGGTGATTGGTCGATTCAGAAATCGATTCAGAGGCTCTGAAACGCAGCCCTGTCTGTCAGCATGACATTCATGCAGTGACAACAAGTACCAAATTTACTAAAATACATTTCTTGACTTCACTAGCAGCACTTGCTCCCTGTCTCGTCAAGTCAAATGCACCCGAACTAGGACTCAGACAGACCTGGGCCAACATTAGCGCTTTTCACTACTTTCATATTTATTAGCTACCAATCTGCACAGTGCTGAGTTGCTCCAAGCCAATCTAACTGTGCTTATGTTTTTCATTTGTCTACAAAAGCACCACTACCATCCGGAGCAGTGTGTCAACCAATTAAGGAAATCTATAGAGATCCACTTTCAAGCACCTAGACAGCTCGTTGAAGTGAAGTGCCTTCCTTTGAGATGCACCTGCTTGAAATCTTTTGTTCTTTTCCCTGTCTTGTTTAGTTTTTCCAGAGAACACAGATGCAGACGGCACGCCCCACCATTCCTACAAACACTCCTGCCATTCGTCCTGGATCACAGACCCCCACAGCAGCTGTCTACCCCACTAATCAAGCGATCATGATGACCATGGCGCCGATGCCTTTCCCTTCCCCGCAGGCTGCTCAGTACTACATCCCTCAGGTAAAGTGGAAACTACACCATGGAACCACTCAGCGCTGTTTTAGCAAAACTGGAAAACCATATCCAATTTGCTGCTTTACGATTAAAAAAAATGTCTTTGTTTGTTTGGAAAGAAGTCCAAACTGGCAGTTATGCGGGATTATTTTTGGGTGAATCACTTCCGTACTTCTGTTCACAGATTGCCCATAAAACTTGTTTTCATCAGGGATAGTAGTGGATGGTCTTGATATTGTTGCTGTACTTTGTCATGAGACTGTATTGCTTCTGAACCAGTTACAGTTACATAAATGACATTCTGTCCAATTTTACTATTGCAGCTCAGCTATTTCTTGTTTGGTGTGTTTAGAAGTGGAGTTTTGTTCATTAAAAGTCGAATGAGCACATTGAGCTCTGAAAATATTTTGGAAATATTGGGGTCAGTGTTTAGCTTGTCGGCAAGTGCTAGACTTCATAGGCTGGCACTGATTTCTCCAAATAGTTCCTGTTTATGCTGTGCAACTTGGAGAAATTTAAGTACAATTTACAGCCAGTGAGTGAGAAATTTCTACACAGTTCTACACAAAAAAATGTGTTTCTATTTACTGTAATGAAGGGGAACTCTTGCCCATGCCCAGGAGGTTATGTCATTGTCTGCATTTGATCTGTCTGTTGGCAAAGTAACACCAATAAATTCCACTAAAAAGTTCAGGTCATGTTAAAAGTGGCACCAGGAACTGCTGAGTCCATTATGGAGGTTTCTGGATCCCTGAGGTCTTTGAAGGATTCATTGCAGAGAGACTGCAAAGATCGCCTTTATTTTCTATTGGTCCTGATTGAGAAAAGTCGTCTCTTTGCTTGGTACAGCTCTGTGATGTATTATTTTACTGTTTAGTGATGAATAGAATTTGTTGAACACAGTGACACTGTAACATGAATTTCAACTGCCAACAACATTTAGCAGAACGACCCTGTTAAAGATAGACAGCATGGAGATGTTGAAAATGTTTCAACCACGCTGGCCTTTCACATGCCGCTTCTAGTACCAAAAGAAACACCTGGTTAGGAACCTGAAAAGTTCCACGACTAGAGTTTTGTGGAAACTAGAAAATGGGTTTGAGCTTGCGAGCCATGACTTAATCAGTGGGTGTATTGGGTAGTTACATCTACAAAATAAGTACACACTTGTCACATGCAATGCGTTCAACGTCATCTCATTTGATGTCTCCTCGTCATCAAAAGTTGTTGCATGCTTTGTTGGCTCAAAATTGATACTTTCATTAAAGCAACAGACGCTTTCATAATACTTGTCATTTTGCTTACTTTCTGCTGTTCTGCTTAATGTGGACAACACGGGTGCTTCAATAGAAAGTACCAAGGTTCAGAGAATCCAGAACGGCACCGGTTCCTCATTCTGAACTGTGTTGGTGTGAAATATCTGATACTGACGTTCTTAAAATCATGATGATCATTTTTTTGGATCCTTGCTTTGCAGTATCGCCACAGTACTGCTTATGTGGCCCCGCCTCAGCAGTATTCTGTACAGCCCCCTGGGTCTGGTACCTTCTACCCTGGGCCTGGGCCTGGGGACTACCCGGCACCATATCGTGAGTATTGAACTTTCAACTGAGTTTTCCTACCACCAATCCAATCATAATGCAACCTGAGATACTTGTCACATGAGACATTTTCCTGGTCACAATTCTACACCTTGCTTCCAACCTAGATTAACAGACTTTGTTTGGACTCTTTTCAGACCCCCTCAGGTACCACCCACCTGTCTCACCCTCGGTTCCTGCTCCAGTTCCTACAGCTGGGCCACCCTTCTACCCAGGACAGACTGTGTACCCTGCCTCACCCCCCATCATAGTGCCTACGCCACAGCAACCTCCACCAGCAAAGCGCGAGAAGAAAACAGTGAGTCTCTAAGAATTCCTGTGCCCTACACTGGACCTGACCTTTTTTTTAGTAATTCATACTTATATTAGTAATATTGTATTAAAACTGTAGTGTCTACCTTTCTGCTGCTACTTGTAACCCATGGTTACATTTCTAGAGTCAAGAGGTGGCTTTAGTGTGGTCTGTTCTTTTGTACCATTGTCCTCCCAGATCCGTATCCGTGACCCCAATCAGGGTGGCAGGGACATCACTGAGGAAATCATGGCGGGAGGTTCAGGGAGCAGGAACTCAACTCCTCCTGTCAGTCGGCCGTCCTCTACCCCGACACCACCACAGGTTAGACTTCCAATCTTGCGCGTCACACCTCAGATATACGTTACCAGCTAATGCAACAAGAAGAGGAGGGGTCTTGCTCCCTCTATCTTTAAGCAGCTTGCAGCTGTAATCCGCCTGCTGATACATTTGACAGACTGTCAGCACGAATTTATTCAACACTAAATAACCAATTAGGACTTCTCCAGTTTCACTGAAACAAGGGGTTTCCATTAGATGTTGATGATTGTGGCACACTGCTGTGGGAAAATGAGAGCCACCATGGCAAAATAATGATTAATTTGTTTAGATCAGAGCAATTAATTTTCCTCAGGAACATTTTATGTACTGGGTCTGTTGTGAGTGGTCTTCAAACCCTAAACTTTTCGATATTTTTTAAATGTTTCCATTGTAAATGAATAGATGCGTAAAGATTATCTATGTAAATAGCAAATGCAATATTAGTTCAGTAGAAATACAGAAAACATTATTTCAAAAGAAACTTTTTTTCATCACTTTACAGCGATGATCATTTTCACAAAAATTAATCAATTATATTCAAACATATCTAATTATTCATAGCTGAAATGGTATTGAAAGTAAAGAGGAGAAAAGAAATGAAAGTCCTTGTTCCCTGTCAAGTATATTTAGAATCGCACAGTGCTGACTGATAAATTAATTTCTAATAAATAATAAATTATTTCTAATAAATTATTTCTAGATGATCAGTTTCACTCTGACTTCATGAGTGCCACTAAATACAGGAATTGACACTTTGCCCAGGTCTGGTTTATATTAACTTTTGATGATGATAACATGAGATAAAACGAAGTGGAAGCCTTGAATCTAGCTGAAAACTCAACAGGCATCCTGGAGGTGGACATAATTATGGTGGTTTCTGTAAGTAGCTCCACTACCGTTTCAAAAGGCATATTTATAACTGAACATAATGTTTTGGGTTCACTAGATATTTAATATTTTAAAATTTTAATCATTGGAGGCGCTAAAAATAAAATGACAAATAATTTTTGTAATTACATACAAATGAAAAAAAAACAAATAACTGTTTCTCTATGGCTACCGAATCATTGTCTTCGCATTTGCAGCAACTGAGCAGCAGCCAGAGTCCAGAGCAGCAGCCTTCACTGCTGCAGCCTCCCCAGCCCCTGCAGCCCCATCCTGTCGTCTACCCGCTGGAGATGCCACAGTTGCCACAACATCAGCTTCCATTGACTACCGGAGCTATAGACACCAAACTGAGGCCAGGTCTGCAGATTAATATCGAACCATTCCTACATGTTAAACTACCACATTATGCATGTTCTTCAGTGGAAAACGATCCATTTATATGCTAGAACTCTTTAGTTGCACATTTCATATTTTTTTCTTTCAGACCAGCTCGGCATTTGTAATTCCTATTCCTCTGTGTTCCGTGGCATTTGTGACAACAGCAACATTAATCTGCATGGGAAGGTCACACTGGCTTTCAAACATCTTGTTGTGGTGTACTTTATTCCACAAAAAGAATAGTGGAATTGCACTGTGAATGCAGTCGCTTTCTTTGGTACTAGTTCGTGAGGGTAGCGCTGAGGTTCTTTTGAAGAAGCTCCGGAGGGTCATTTTCTGCTATGTAAATATTCTGGAGAGCTCGAGCCTTGAACTTCTTCTGACACCCATGTGTCTGTTCATGTTAGGTGGAAAGGAAACCCAAAATGAATAATGATGCAGGTTAGCTTCCATCTTCCAGGAATTTTCTGTTTGGCACTTCCTTTCTTTGCTACATTTTAAGTGAGCATAAACGTCACACATTTTAACTTGCGCCAATTTGTCTGGGATTTTTCTTCTTCTAGACGATTCGCCAAAAATGGAGCCAATTATTGTCAAGACGTCTTCCCCACCCGGACTTGTGCCGCCAGAAACTCCTCCTGAGCTACCCGAGGCTGACTCTCCTGTTACTGAGCCTTCCTCTGCTGAACCAGAGCTCCCATTCCCGCCTGCTCTGATCGCTCCCACGAATCTCCCACTAACTGTGGCCAACACCAGTGATCGTCCATCACCTCGGGAGTCTGCTGCTTTAGCCTCCTCCTCCTCTTCTTCATCGTCCTCTTCCTCATTAGCTGGAGAACAGAGAACCTCCTCAATATCAAATCAGATTTCCAACACGGATAAACTCGTTTCTGATGCCTCAAGGACTCTGCCCGTCTTGACAGTGCCAGCTTCCAAGGCTTTAAATGGACTTACGCACTCTGCGTCTGATCTGGAAACACCAGTTCTCGAGCCTTCTCTAATCTCTCCGGTGGCACCACAGACCCTGGCCTCCGCGCCTGAGTACCGCGAGGCCTGCGCCACAGAAACTTTGCCTGCAAACATCAGGCCAGAGGTTCCCATTGCTGCTGAAATTAGCCCAATGGCACCGGTTGCTGTAGTGCCAGTCACGCTGACCTCAAACTCTTCTCCGGTTTTGCCACTTATGGTTCCACCCGGCCTGCCGCCTTTAGTCCAGGCCACAACCGACGAATTTAGCAAGTCCCTGGACAGTAGAGACCCTGTTCCACTGCTGGGAGGCATAACAGAGAGTAAAGCAGAGTCCCAGCAGCATCTGCTCTCCAAAAAGAACACTGCAGGTAACGGCTATTTTGCTTTTGAATACATTAACTAACAAGCCTTCAATTAACTCAGGTGCTGTGTGCATTTTGTACTTATTGAATTGTTGTTCTTATCCTGTGTTTTTACTTTACAATGTGTTGTGCATGCCTTAACTGGCTGTTTCCTGTAGATTTTAGAGAATTACGTTTTCTGTTTTCCTGTTTATGTGCCAGCTATTTCTACCAGTGCCTGTTTTTTTTTTAAATAAAGATGGAACCAATTTTAACTGTGTGAATATATACAATAATCAATGTAAAATGAAAAACAGTGTCATATTGATATTGTTTAATGACAGACTATTTTTACAATAGCCATATTCAATGTCACTTAGAGGAATGGGGGATGTGAGAGCATTTCGCTGTAGCCTTTATCTGTCTATTAAACTCCTATTAAAGTCTAGAATTGTGTAGAGAAGGATTTGACCTTTTCTAGTGTGTAATTAGATTCCTGCCGTGTTTGAAATAGGTTCACGAGCAATGGGTCAATTGGACATGAGCTCATTTAGAATAGCACTGGCAGTATTTTAAATGCCATTCAATTCCGATTCTACCTACACCACAAACACTGGTGATGAAAAACTTACTGTGTTACAGGTTTTTACTTCTGCCATTGGAGGGATGTTCCATATTTAGTTAATAATGTTATCAAATCTGATATTGTGTCAACTGAAAGAGATAATAATTGGAAAGTGTTCTCTGTGCTCGGTTTTACTAAATGTTTGTCTATTTTTTTGCAGTGAATCAGACCGTATCATCAATACCAAAGACCTGGAGGAAACCAAATGAAGGAATCTCTGCAGAAGACGCACCTCAAAAACAAAATGGGGTAAATGAAAGACACTTTTATCTTTTTTGACATCCCAGTCTGAGCAAAACACAGATTAAATGCTAAGGGTTTTTCGTTGTTTTTTTTGTTTTGTTTTTTTTAAAGAAAGTACTTTTTCTGAGTAGCACTCAGTGTGCTAAGTTATTTGGCATCTAAATTTAAATCCAGCTCTTGTATAACGCCTACGAAGTGAGAAATAAGTGCGGCTGAGGTTCTGAGTGAGGGAAGAGGGAAAGCAACAAAATGGGCAATAGTTCAAGTGAAAACGGTTTCCACATGTGTGGTAAAGGAAAGCAGACTTGACTCCTGACTGTTTTTATCCTCTAAGAACGACAGCAAGGAGTTATCAGTCTGTGTCACCATCTTATTTCCACTCCTCTACTGTTGAGTAGTCTTTCTACGGTATTAATATATCCACATAGGTTTTTTGTGTTACCTTCTCACACTTTGTACGGCTAGAAAGTCAACGAAGTTGATTTGTTGTGGAATATATAGGTAACAATATTTTTTGCTTTCAAACTTTTCAAACTGTCACAATAGTTTCTTGATGTTTTACCAGACATCAATATGAACTTATTTATGCTATTATTTGTCATTGAAGCAATGTAAAGAAGGAAAAAAAGTTGATATACATATACTGTATGTCAGTTTTTCAACAGTGGACAGTTACTAGTTGGATACTGGCATATGAATTCAGCAACAAAATTGAATTATATACCATGGCTTCCATTTCGACATTTGACATATTTTGTCAGGATTGCTGGTTATCCATTGCTATGAATGAAGATTGACAGACAGAACTTGCACATCATCACTTTTCCCTATGAAAGACAGTTGGTCAATCGGGGCGTTAGTCCTACAGGTGAAACTACAAAATGTTTCTCACCACAAAGGCCTGTTGCCTATTTGCAAGAACTTCATAACAGGTAATTTATTGATTTAATAAATAATAATACTAATAACAACACAAATGGCAAATAAATAAGACACTAATAGCTACAAACATGGTGAAAGTTGCCGTTTAAGAGAAGCATTTAAGGAATATGCAATACTGAATATTTGAGTTTTCAAATTGAGATGAGGAGATGAGAGTTGGTGTTTCGAATGGCCAGAGGGAGTGTGTTCCAGAGTTTGAGAGCAGAGCTTGACCAGTCAAGAGGTTGTATCTTAAGGCTCAGGAGAATCATAGTTAGATAATATTTGTTAGTATAAATACATTCCTTTTTATATAGCACACTGAATGTCAGGGTATGCTGTCCGTTCTGGGAATCCAACGCTTGTGTCCTTAAATTGTGACAAATAGTTTGAAGCGTCAATTTCCCTTGTCTCATCTTTATCACGAAGTAAAACCCCAAAGAAGAACTGTGTGCTATACATTTTCTTTGGCTCAAAAGTCTCCAAACTGTTTTTTCCCCACCTGCATACCTCCTTAATTGTGTCCGTTGGGATATGTTATCTTGAAAGAAAGAGTTGCTTGATAGAGTGATGTAGCTTGAGGAAAAAAAGGTTAATTTTCTCTTCCTCTGGCAGGATGAACCCAGGCCAGTTAATCAGCCTGCAGCGGACCAGGTTTTGCAATCGGCTCTTCTGAGCAGCAGTAGCCCGGTGTCCCTGCCATCTGTCTACACCGCCACCCTTGCTTCAGCCCGTGCCAGCAGCCCCGATGCTGACGAAAAGCCCCCCACCCCTGAGGAAAATGGAGATGCTGAGCTGGAACCGATGAGGAATGGAGCAGGCCACACCTCGGAGACAGAGAGCAGTGACAGTGGAGTCACATCCGGGGAAAAGGAGAACTCCACCGGGGCATCACAGGACATTGAAGGTGAGGATATATGTTACTGTGGGACCACAGTCTATGTGTGAAGCTAACAGCAAAAGAAGGACTAGATTACCTTGCTGACATTACACACAAACTGTAACAATAGATTACTACGGTCTTGCAGCTTTCTATTGGGACTAATTCAGTCCTTTGAATGTGGCTTTCTTGCTGGCTGCTGCAGTATGCTAGCAAGAAGGCATATGTATAATTCATTCAACATGCTGTGAAGGTAAAAAGACAAACCCAAAGGATGAGCACATTCTTTCATACGAGTGGAAGACATACTGTCACTTATACTGTACATTAAATTTGAATCAGGAAATTGCTCTCATGTCAAACAAATGCTTTGCACACCTGAGACTATCATGACAAATTTTGTACGGGAGCATGATCAGTCACTTGAAATCGCGTAGTAACAAAACACAATCTGTTTGCTTATCCAGACCTCGCCGAGCCCAATGGGAAACGTCAATATGCCCGGGACTTCCTCTTGGGTTTCCAGTTCATGCCGGCGTGCATTCAGAAACCCGAGGGGCTCCCGCCAATCAGTGATGTAGTGCTTGATAAGGTAAGAAATTCCTTTGTTTCCAACAAAGGAATTTGTTTATTTTTCTCTTGGTTTATTGGGTTTACTAGGGTGGAAGTTTTCCTAGCACAATAAGCAAGTTAATTTTTTTATTAATTTGATCATCCATTATGCTCCGTCAAATTGACTGTCGTGAAAATGCACTAGGCATTCAAATATTTACATAGTATTTGTACGTTGTAGCTTTTGAGCAGCTTGTTTAGTCCAGTAGATAGGAAAATGGCAACTCATTCATGTCGTTTGGTGCAAAGCATCATATAAAGGGGCGTGTGATTGAATGAATCTCTTCAATTCCATTTTTGTTTTCGCCCTGGTTTCACATTTTAATGCAAGGTGAAAGTTTGCACTCCAAGAAGGTGCTAGCATGCTAACATAGATAATGATGAAGCTATTAGCCCACAGAAACGCGGTTTTGATTAAAATCACATTTCTATTATGTCACTCTTGGCATGGCGAAGCATGCTCGACCCTCCCCCTACTTCCAGTCCAAAAAGAACAACCAGAGCAGCTCATTAATGCCGCTCACAGTTTGAAATCTTTGTTGAGGAGTGAACACACACAGATGGTGGGAGAAAGATTATCTTCTCTTTGCCCTCCACCACATTCCCCTTTTTTCTCTGTTAACATCTGCATTCACTTCAGTATCCAGATGACCAGCGGAGAATATATTGCAAGTGTTTTACAATGTATGAAGTGGTAATTCAGTTTGTCACTCACAGCAGGTTGCTATTGACAAGGATTGGTTTGTCATCGTATTCTGCTCTGTTGTTACTAGTTTGAGAACTTTGCCCCCTGCTGTTCACTTCATTCTCTTAGTGTGTGTGATGATGTGTACATTGTGTCACGCAGATGAACCAAAACAAGCTGCCGCCTCGTGCTGTGGATTCCAGGGTGATTTCCAGAGGACCTGACTTCACACCTGCCTTTGCTGATTTTGGCAGACAGATCACCGGAGGACGAGGAGCACCTGTAAGTCCTGTGCGAAGTCTGAACTCGAGGCTGTATTGTTCATTTGATGCATAAACTGTCGTCAACTGTTCTGATTTTAATGTGATTATTGTTGCCATTTTTATTGTGTCGTTTTCAGAACTGGCTCAAATTCTACATATTATTTTTTTATTTTGAATTGAATAGTCTGATGCCACGATTAAAAACTGCTCATGTTCATTCATTATTCATGATTAATTCTGTTGGATGACAAAGAAATCATTTGTTGAACAAAGTGGATTTGTCTATTCTTTCAGAAAAAGGGCACTGACAACATAAGAGGAGAGGAGTGCAGGGAAATAATTGATTGAAAATCATGAGTAGATCACGGGTACATTTTCAGACTAGTAAAAAAAAAAAGAAAAATGAAAAGCAAGTAACTGTTTTAGAAATATTGAGATAAATATTTAAGTGCTTTTCTCTGGTCCATTATCTGCCTTTTGGTGTCCCGAGCATTTTGTTTCATTAAACCGCACTTATTATTAAATTTGACATGGACTTGTCATATTTTAATTGAATTTGAAGAAAAATATTTTTTCATTCAACAAATTATTTTTAAGAGCGGAGCCTTGATTGTATGAACCAGTTTTGTATTTTAGGTATTCAGGTGCCGCATTTCAGGTTTAAATTAAATGAAAAAATCATGGCAATTTTGTACTTATTATATATATTACTTATTATGTTAATTAGCAATTGTCATTTTCAATCAAAACGCCATGTTTATCTGGCTGTTTCCCTGTCAAGTCTGGGTTTTTGTGTTTTAAAAAGGAGCTAGTGTTTAAATCTGTTCCGTACAATAATTATCAACTTCTAAAACATGATCATTACAGCTGATATCAAGTGATGTCAACAAAATGAGTTTGACAGAGACACACAAACAGTGTTGCGGCTGCACAAAATCGTAATCACTCATTTCCTCATACCCGGAAAGCAGGTCATACCTGCCAGCTGACATCCTGAATGTTGTCTTTACTGCCAGTACGCATCACCCATGCATCATAGTTCATAGTCTTAATTCCATGTTTATGTTCCCAGCTCATGAACATGGGGCCGCGGCGACCCCCTCCCAGAAAGATCATCATGAATGTGAGCGTAAATGATGAGATTCAGTTGAAAAAGTCTGAAAACGCCTGGAAGCCTGGTCTGAAAAGAGAAAATGCTCAAGAGGATCCAGAGACACAAAAAACACTGGTAATTTGCTTTTGTCAATGAAGACCATCTCAGACATTCTTAGAACAGTTTATTAATCAGTTGTGTGTTTGAATAGTTTGCAAAGGACGGTTTTTCATGTGCATCCATCTGACTTTAAACAGTCCAGTCCAACAGTCTGTCATCCTCATTATAAATACTTGGTTGAAAATTTTCACTATTGTGATCACAGAGAACAGGGGTCATACGGATCCCACACACCCTTCATCAAAACCCTTTTAAATGACTGTCTCATTTCAGGAACTTCTCAGGAAGGTTCGCAGCATCTTGAATAAGCTAACGCCTCAGAAGTTTAATGAGCTAATGAAGCAGGTCACAGGTCTGACCATCGACACAGAGGAGAGATTAAAAGGGGTTATCGACCTGGTTTTTGAGAAGGCCATCGATGAGCCCAGCTTCTCTGTGGCCTACGGTAACATGTGTCGCAGTCTGGCCAACGTAAGTGTGCCTTCTCAGTGGTTCTTTTCATGTCTAGTGTTGCAACTGGGGCCCTCATAAGCTAATCTTCTGACTGTCTTCTGTCCAGCTCAAAGTGCAAAAAGCAGACAAATCCAACTCAGTCAATTTCCGTAAGCTACTTCTGATCCGCTGCCAGAAGGAGTTTGAGAAAGACAAGATGGATGATGTGGTGTTTGAGAGGAAGCAGAAAGAGCTGGAGGCTGCTGCGTCGGTATGTGCTGCAAGGATGATTGTTCTGGTCCTGCTTATAGCTTATATATATAACTCAACCCTTTCTTTTGTCCAGTCAACTGAGCGCGAGCAGCTCCAGCAGGAGCTGGAGGAAGCCAAGGACAAAGCAAGACGACGATCTATCGGCAACATCAAGTTCATTGGTGAGCTGTTCAAGCTGAAGATGTTGACGGAACCCATCATGCACGACTGTGTGGTCAAGCTGCTGAAGAACCATGACGAGGAGTCTCTTGAGTGCCTTTGCAGACTGCTGACCACCATCGGCAAAGACTTGGATTTTGAGAAAGCCAAGGTAAAACATTAGTTAGTGCCCTCTGTATGATTGATTAGAAGCAACAGCAAACTATTGAGCTGCATAATTGTGATTACAATTTTAATAATGTGCTGGGAAAAATCAGATTTCTGGAACCGATTTTTGACCGACGTCGTTTTCATTGTTCTTCTTTCATCAGCCCCGAATGGATCAGTATTTCAATCAGATCGAAAAAATAGTCAAGGAAAGAAAAACCTCTTCTCGAATCCGGTTCATGCTACAGGACGTTATCGATCTACGATTGGTAAGTGATTTTCAAGTGACAATTGTATTTACGATACGACTGGCTGTTCTTCTTGCTCTTTTGATTCATGTTCTTTTCCCCCGAAAATATACATTACATTTTGCATCACAGCATGGAACTTGACTTTTTATTCATGGTAATTTTAAACAGTGTCTATGCTGTTCACTCAATTCTTCAAATTAGGATTCATCACTGGCTGTGAGTCCCTGTATGGTAAATTAGCGATTGAACTCCCTAGCGAGGGATTGGAAAGATGTACTGAAATGTGTGGCCATCATGAACAACTTAATGGTTTCCACAGCACAACTGGGTGTCCAGACGAGCCGATCAAGGCCCAAAAACCATCGAGCAGATCCACAAAGAAGCAAAAATTGAAGAGCAGGAGGAGCAAAGGAAAGTGCAGCAGCAGCTTCTCTTCAAGGACAGCAAGCGACGACCGGGTCAGAGAGGAAGTCCAAATCCTCTTCAGGATTCACATGTCTGTGATTCACCATCATCTGATCGAAATGTTCTCTTTGTTTTCTCTCTGCAGATCCTCGAGACCAGAGGGATCAGCGTGTGCAGCGGGAAGAGACCTGGAACACTGTGCCCATGACCAAGAACAGCAGGACTATTGACCCTAACAAAATCCCTAAAATCTCAAAGGTAAGTAGTGATGGGATCAGAATTTTTAGAAAGAAGAGCTGTACATGAGCCACAATCTTAATAAGCATCATCAAACCTTCTGCACCTCATAGAAAAGATATTGTACCCACTTCAATAAAAATGATACTCCTGGTTA
Organism: Synchiropus splendidus; assembly: GCF_027744825.2. NCBI lineage: Eukaryota > Metazoa > Chordata > Actinopteri > Syngnathiformes > Callionymidae > Synchiropus > Synchiropus splendidus. The sequence continues at coordinate 23,320,800 of NC_071339.1, read as the reverse complement.
TTATACATGGATTTTTTTTTCTAATGTATGACCCCAGGTTTTATGTAATGAGAGGCATTTGTAGAATTTGCAGAAGCATAAAGGGGCTTATTGATAAACAAAATCATCAACAATTTGTTTTCCGTTTCATACAGTCTTTGCTTTTTTTGTAAGGAACAATAGAGCAGATTTTTCCCAAACCAACTTGTACAAATGCAGATTTATTATTTAGACTAGAAAGGAAACAGCCATGTGAGTTATGCTGGCCACTAGTACTTTAAATTGTTATGTTTAGCTCAAAGGTTTACACCAGAATGCTGCTTTAGTACAGAGTGTCCCCACTGCGAGTTTTTGCTGGACTCAGCCATCAACAATGCTCTTGTGTACTCATCTGCTCTGTCTTGCGTTCCTCAGTGGAATACAGCGCCTCTCACTGTTTGTGTAGAGTAATGTTATTTTAGACAGCAATTCCGGAGCTCCCCCTGTCGGTTACATCGGAAAGTTTTTAATTGTATTCGCAGCCATATTCTTGAGATCTATTTATTGATTCAAATGGCATGACAAAACGTAAAGCATGTTCTGTGGACATATAAGTCTGATTCTGAAACCAAAGCACACAGGTATATGTTCTTACATGTTGTGCTACCAGAGCAATCAGTTTCTATAATAGTTTTGTTAATGTAATCAATCTTTTGTCCAAAGCTGTTTGAGGCAATAGACTACACAGTGCGTACACAGGCTTTATTTTTTAGAAAAATATACATGTCTGCAAAAACATAGAAGACCAAATACTAATATCATCTTTGAACCTTTGCATTACTGTTCCTCTTTTTTTGCTGCCAATTCTATCATTCTCTATTGCTTCTTTTAAGTGCTCACTGCTGGAACTTTGGCAGTGTGATCTCTGACAGTGTGAACTTTTTCTGCAGCCTCAGATGGATGAGAAGATCCAGCTCGGACCACGGGCTCAAGTCACATGGGTAAAGGGCAGCAGTGGCGGGGCCAAAGCCAGTGACTCAGGTAAGTCCTGTGCTGCATCTTATCTAGAATACTCATGCTTTTTTCCCCTGTTCACTCTGATTTATTTTTTTTCTTCACAGCAGAATTGTCCAGGACGGGCAGTAGCCTGAACCGATACTCTGCTCTCCAGGCTTCTCAACTCCCCTCAACTCCTCCTCAGAACCAGGACTTTGATTCAAGGAGAACTCTAGGAAGGTACAGCTGGGTCAAACTATCAAGCCTAGAATTTTCACGAAGGAAGATTATTAATTTGTGACATTTTCCCACTAAGCACTCGCAACAGTGCACCAAGAGAGCGCAGCGAGAAGCCGCTGATCGCTGCATCGCCATCTTCACGGCAGGTCTCTTTTATGAGAGGCGACAATTTGAAAGAGCTGGTGGAGAATCAATCACCTGAGGTGCAGCGAAGAGACCGGGAGCTCGCTGAGCCACGCAGACCAAGTGTTACTGAAGAGAAAACTGAATTTGAGCGGAGCACATTGTCAGGTGATTTTTAAAAAATGATAAAGTCATTCGTCCTCATGAATAATTCCCAACTGCTGATTGTGTTTAAACGCAGAAGTGTTGGCGCAGACTCCAGGTCGACCTGTGCTTTCAGAGGAGGAGATCCTGAGAAAGTCGAAATCCATCATTGATGAGTTTCTCCACATTAATGATTACAAGGTACCTACCTACTTTTTTTTTTTTTTTTGAACAATGACCATTATTAGCATTAGCATCATTAGCTTTTAGCAGTTTAGCCCCAGCTTCCCAGTGGTGCTATTTTTACAAATAGGTTATGCGTCCATCTGTCAGTCTATTTGCAGCTCAACAAAGTTACTTGATCAATGAAACTTTCAGGAAATGTCGGTAATGGGATGCGGGACAGATGTTTACATTTTGGTGTTGGTAAATCGTATTTCAAATCCTAAACTGTGTATTAAGATATTAATATAGAAAAAATGTCAATTGGAAATTAGCTGCTTAGTGGAGGTCTACACTCTCTAATTTCATTTCAAAAGCAGAAAACAAAAGGGTTTTATCTGACTGGAAAAAAAAACTCAGAGAACCCAGAAATTCCTAGTTACGCTCCCTGGATATGTCATCTTTTTTCCAAGATGCCTTCCTTGAATGAAAACAGGAAGTAGAAGTTTTGAATCACTAAATACACAAATTTTCTTCTTTATCTGGTGGGTTTTGTAGTTGCAAACTGGCCATGTGTTTGTGTTGTTCAAGACAGTGCTAATACCAGGCGTGCATGAAATTAGCTTTCGTGGACACTGCCATCTTGTTTGTCTCACATCAATAACTGGAGCGTGCTGAACTCGGCTGGAATTCCCAGCTCTGATTTCCAACTGTGGAGGTCACTAGAACAGTCGCCGCTACTGCTTCCAGTCATGAATTGTTTTCCGAGTAGATTGTGGGCCTCTGAAAAGTGAACAGTTTACCATAAATTAAAAGAGATGAGCCTATGATAGAGGAGATGGGTTCCATCTAATTTGTTGCTAATAAGACAAACACGTCTATTTCAGATAAGCACAATAAATTGTTATTGAAAAACAATTTGGGCTACAAAGCATTAAACATGTTGGATCTCCTTGGTCTCGTGATATGATAAATGTATGATCAAACTTTCCTCTGTGCAGGAAGCAGTTCTGTGTGTGGATGAGCTGGATTTAGGGCCCCAGCTGCACTTTTTTGTACAAGTTGGTGTGGAGTCAACCCTGGAGCGCAGTCAGATGGCACGGGACCACTTGGGTCAACTCTTCTTCCAATTGGTGCAGAAGGGAATCCTGCCCAAGTCCCAGTTCTACAAAGGGTGTGTTTTGATTTCTTTTTCTTAACCTTGTCAGTATAATCTTGTGATACATGTAGCTAATTTGATTTCATGCTCTGACACCCATAAAGCTAGACCATTATTTTTACGATTCCCATTCCGTTTAGTTTCTCTGAGACGCTGGAGCAGGCGGACGAGATGGCCATCGACATTCCTCATATCTGGTTGTACCTGGCAGAGCTACTCAGCCCGGTGTTAAAAGATGGATGCTTCTCTATGAGAGAGCTCTTTAGGTATCAACTTCTTTGTTTCAACTACAACTAAGTTTTGCCAGTGAGATTTTTTTTTTGCCATGTAACACTGATGTTTTCATTCTGCCATCTGCTTGAATGTGACTGTCCTTTTGTTCACAGTGAATTAAGCAAACCTTTGCTTCCTGTTGGAAGAGCTGGAATCTTAATTTCCGAAATATTGCACATACTATGCAAACAAATGGTGAGAAAGGTTTTTGTTAATTTTACATGCCAACACAACCCAGCTGGCAGTACTTTGAAATGGCAGCACGCAGAGTTAGCGTATCTTAAACTGGATTTGGAAATAAAATTAAACAAAAATGTCGATTCCTAAATGTCTATTTTCACAATTTTTTATTGCAATTGATCCAATAATTGTGTTTTTTATTAATGAAATGACTAAGCAGTGTCTCAAAATTACTGAAAAATGTGCACTAATATAGCGTTAGCATTTATTGCTTGAATGGCACATCATGTTCCGCTTTATTGCATGATAGTAATGTTGTACGCAATGTTTAAAAACAGTTTTGCCATGTCTTTAACCCACAAATCCTTGTTGAGAAAAGTGTAGTCGTTCTCTTTGTTTTTCACAACACATTGAAAAGCTTATAAAAGTGATTATCTATGGTATGATTAAAATACAGTATGAGTTCAAAAAAAACAAATAATGCAATGCATTTAAATGGCTTCAGAAGCATGTTTTCTTCTGAACCAATAAGGTTTCAGGTCATTTACTGTTACCTGGTCTGTGCAGAGCCATAGGACTGTGGGTTCTTTATGGAGAGAATCCAGCCTCAGCTGGTCCGACTTCCTACCTGAGGGAGAAGATGTTCAGGCTTTTATCTCAAAGCAGGTTGGTGAGAATGTAAATAAAATGTACACAATGAAATTGTATCGAATTGATTCAAGTCTAAGGGTTTCTTCTGTCTTCAAGGTTTTGATTTTAAATCTATATATATCCTGTTAATGGTGTGAGACATTTAAGTGTGTTTGGTGGTGAAAATGCACCAGTTTTACCTACTATTGTTTTTCTTTTCCTTGGTGCAAACAGAAATTGCAGTCCATCTTGTCGGACAGCTCCAGCACCGAGACAACCTTGATAAGAAGAGTTCTGTCTCCTGAGGAGCTCAGCTGCCAGCTGGAGAGACTCCTCCTAGAGGAAATGGCCAGTGACGAGCAGATCTTTGACTGGGTAGAGGTACGAGTCACACCCACAGTCGTCCAAACTCCAATCTGTCCAACTTATCTCACTGGACAGTTTATGGACACTCAAACTCTTGCCAGACACATGCTAAGGAGACATATATGAGCACACAAACAATTTAGCGAAGGCGCACCGTCTGTTTTAGCGAAGATTTAAGGATTTTAAGTGCGCCTTATAGTCGTGAAATACGGTATATTTAGCTGGGAGTTATATTCAGTGTTCTTGATTGAAACATGTCTGTGTCCTACAGCAAGTATTCAGACTTTTATAAGAGTTCGATGGAAACGTGTGCGGCCTGGAAACTTCACCTTGTTAAGTAAATGGAAATTTGCTTGGTAATGATGATGATAATAATAATTAGGACACAGTACACACATATAGGCTTTTATTTAGCGTTTCACCTTCACCTTCACCTTCTTCTGCCGCTTATCCGGGGTCGGGTCGCGGAGGCAGCATTCGGAGCAGGGAAGCCCAAACTTCCCGGTCCGCACAAACCTCCTCCAGCTCTTCCCGGGGGATCCCGAGGCGTTCCCAGGCCAGACCAGAGACATAATCTCTCCAGCGAGTCCTGGGTCTTCCCCGGGGTCTCCTCCCGGTAGGACATGCCCGGAACACCTCCCCAGGGAGGCGTCCAGGGGGCATCCGGATCAGATGCCCGAGCCACCTCAGCTGGTTCCTCTCGATGTGGAGGAGCAGCGGCTCCACCCCGAGCTCCTCCCGGATGACCGAACTCCTCACCCTATCTCTAAGGGTGCGCTCAGCCACCCTGCGGAGGAAACTCATCTCAGCCGCTTGTATCCGCGATCTCATCCTTTCGGTCACTACCCAAAGCTCGTGACCATAGGTGAGGGTGGGAACGTAGATCGATCGGTAAATCGAGAGCTTCGTCTTGTGACTCAGCTCTCTCTTCACCACGACGGTCCGATACAGCGACCGCATCACTGCTGCCGCTGCACCAACCCGTCTATCAATCTCACGCTCCCTTTTTCCCTCACTCGAGAACAAGACCCCGAGATACTTAAACTCCGCCACTTGAGGCAAGAACTCTCCACCAACCTGGAGAGAGCAAACCACCGTGTTCCGGTCGAGAACCATGGCCTCAGACTTGGAGGTGCTGATCCTCATCCCGGCCGCTTCACACTCGGCTGCAAACCGACCCAGCGCATGCTGAAGGTCCCGGCCCGATGAGGCCAGCAGGACAACATCGTCCGCAAATAGCAGAGATGAAATTCTGTGGTCCCCGAACCGGATCCCCTCCGACCCCTGGCTACGCCTAGAAATTCTGTCCATAAAAGTGATGAACAGAGCCAGTGACAAAGGGCAGCCCTGGCGGAGACCAACATGCACCGGGAACAGGTCTGATTTACTGCCGGCAATGCGAACCATGCTCCTGCTCCGGTCATACAAGGAGCGGACAACCCCTAGCAGAGGGTCCCGCACCCCATATTCCCGGAGCACCCCCCACAGGACATCGCGAGGGACACGGTCGAACGCCTTCTCCAAATCCACAAAGCACATGTGGACTGGTTGGGCGAACTCCCATGAACCCTCGAGCACCCGATGGAGGGTATAGAGCTGGTCCAGTGTTCCACGACCGGGACGAAAACCACACTGTTCCTCCTGGATCCGAGGTTCGACTATTGGCCGAAGTCTCCTCTCTAGTACCCTGGAATAGACCTTTCCAGGGAGGCTGAGGAGTGTGATCCCCCTATAGTTGGAACACACCCTCCGGTCCCCCTTCTTAAACAGGGGGACCACCACCCCGGTCTGCCAATCCAGAGGCACTGTCCTCGACTGCCACGCGATGTTGCAGAGACGTGTCAGCCACGACAGCCCTACAACATCCAGGGACTTCAGATACTCCGGACGGATCTCATCCACTCCCGGTGCCCTACCACCGAGGAGCTTACGAACAACCTCGGTGACTTCGGCCCGGGTGATGAGAGAGCCATCCGAGTCCTCAGTCCCCGCTTCCTGAGTGGAAGACGTGACGACGGGATTGAGGAGACCCTCGAAGTATTCTTTCCACCGCCCGACAACATCACCAGTCGAAGTCAGCAGTCTCCCACCCTCGCTGTAAACAGCACTGGTGAGGCACTGCTTCCCCCTTCTGAGGCGACGGACGGTATTTAGCGTTTCACTTACTGTAATGTCTCGCAGGGGAGCATGCCCTCACACTCCCATAGGGAGTCTTGCATATCATTTCTAAGAGCCATTAATCATAACTCCAATAACTTTGAATGGAAATACCACGTTCCCGTCTCTCCCCTTTCAGATTGTGAAATGTTGAAGATGAAGAGGTTGAAACAGACTAGGGAGTCCAGGCTGTAGATGTCCTTACTGTCCTGATCCAGCGCCATTTTGTCAATATATAAAATCAGGCCACTCCAGTTATTACGTCACTCATCTGTGTTCTCTCCTTCTTAAGGCTTAAAGAAACTGGATTTGTGTTGTCTTTCAGGCAAACCTGGACGAATCTCAGACCAGCACGTCTCCCTTCCTGAGGGCTTTGATGACAGCCGTGTGTAAAGCTGCAGTAAAAGGTAATTACTACAGCTGGGAGATTCAAATGCAACGTTTAAAACATAACAGCTTTTGTGACATTAACGCCACAACTCGCCTCAACCATGCAGATGAAAACACCAACTGTCGGGTGGACACGGCTATCATCCAGAGAAGATTGCCCGTATTACTCAAGTACCTTAACTCAGACACTGAGCGACAGCTGCAAGCACTTTATGCACTTCAGGCACTGATAGTTTCCCTCGATCAACCTCCAAGTAAGTCCTGTGTCTGGCTGACATTCCGTCACTCAAACGCCCAAAAATGAGTTTTTAAAATTCCTCCGAATAGGGAGAGAACTTGTGTGTTTGCCTGTACTTTCAACATCCACCATCCCATTTAAGTGTCTCTGCTGATGCAAATCTGTCTATCGTTCTGTCCGATAGATCTTCTCCGGATGTTCTTTGACTGTCTGTATGATGAGGACGTAATTTCGGAGGATGCTTTCTACAAGTGGGAATCGAGCAAGGACCCCGCGGAACAGCAGGGCAAAGGTGTTGCTCTTAAATCAGTGACGGCGTTCTTCACTTGGCTGCGGGAGGCCGAGGAGGAATCGGAGGACAATTGATGAGCACCCGGCCCCTGGAACTCCATAGTACAACTTCATTTTTAGATCTGAACAAACATTCAAAATGGATGTGCAGGCAGGACGACTTGTTTACGGCTGGAATTTTTTTGGGTTCTGCGGTACGGTTCTGAAACTTGCCACCATTTTGAGTTTGAATTCCAATGGCGGAAGCACTAAAAACCTGTATTATACATAGAAAATATTTTTGTTTTAAAATTTAACTTTTTTGTTACTTTTTAAGAAAAGGCTTAAAAATACATAGGTTATGAACTGTTTAATTTATTATTTTTTTAAGGACTGCAAAAATGGAAAACGACAACAGAATAACAATATAATAATTATAATAACAAAATATTAATTATAAATAAATAGCCTCCCTGGATTCTACACTGTTTGGTTTAAAACAGGGTACCACAAGTTTATTTTGGGATGAAGGGGAAGCTGATACAAAAAAAAAAAAAAAAAAAAGGAGTGGATGCACAGAGACTGTTGATATTGTATGATGTTTGGGATCAGAGGCTCTGTTCTGATATTATCCCAGAAGTGATCCATCAGCCTTGGCTTGCTCTTCTGTACATACACCTCTGGAGAGGTAAACGTATGCATTCACCGAGGCGATGCAAGCCACCACAGAACTGTCCTGCACAGACTGACCAGGCGAACACGATGTAATGTGCAAAATACAAAAAAAATGGAAAAAAAAGCAACTGGCCAAGGATGCTGATCTCGTAATCGCTTGTAACACTTCAGACCTACAGAACCGACTAAAGCTTGTAAATACATTAAAGACAAAAGGTATTTAAAAATGCTGATTCTTCTGATGTGAACTTCATCAGCTGGTGTTCAGATTTAATGAATGTTCTCTGTCCACAGCTTCCTTTGAGAAGACCAATTGCTAGCATTAGCACACTGACCTCATGCCCTGACTGTTTTTATATCCCCCGAAATGCCTCAAGAAGTCTAAAGTGGTTGTGGAGCACCTGTGAGTGAAGGCTGACCGACGGGCACGCATTTCTGTGGTTGATACTGGACTGTCATCGGACGCCATCACCACGTGCAGAAATGTGGTGCTGCAGAACCGTTGCAGTGCTCATGTTGACCGACGGTATTCAGCCATGCAGCAGTGTATGAGTGAGCGTCAGAATGCAGGCAGCTGATCTGTTTTCTGTTCCTGGTCGCAGCTTTCTAGCCAAATATACAAGTGTCGGTTACTTTTGTTATTATTTATTTTTATTATTTCTTTACTATTTGCCATTTATTTTTATTTCTTCACCATTTAATAGTGTGTTGTACTCAGTGGTCTTCAAAGTTTTAATCACAATGCACACCTGCAACGACAAAGAAAGGTACCATAGAAAACAGTCATGTAATAGCATGGCTCTTATTACTCGATTAATGCAAATGTGTTGTGTTATAACTTAAACCATTTGCAATACTTGCTGGGCTAAAGTACATTAACATTACTTTAGAATTTTACAACTCACCCTTGTTTGTGATTTTTCTTTTGCTCTGTTTGTAGTGCACTTATGGTGGTATGGCAATGGTATGGTAAGAGACGTCATGGACACCATGTATGGTACCCCATGGTAACAACCAGTGTTTTCTACGATTGTAGAAGATCTGTTTGAGATGTAGCTTACAGGGCAGTCTCCGCTTCAAGACATGAACGTGTTCGAAATTACAAGGGGACCACTCATGGTATGATTTAGAAACCTTTTTTATGTGGTTTGTTACAGGATATGCAAGGTGTATGTTTTCTTTCATCTAGACAAGCTAGAAGACAGAGAGGTGGAGACACTGTGATTATTTAAGTATAAAAACAAAATAGACTAGTTTTAAATTAAGTTTTTAAATGCATCATACATTTCTTTAACATAGTGCCATTGGGCTGTTGCCCTCCCAATTGGCAGGAATGCATTTAACTTTTTACAACAGCTACTTTTGATTACTGATAAAATATTCTATTTGACATTGTGCATCAAAGTTCCCATCTAAATAAGCACACTGCAACATGTCAAGGGAGAAATATGCCGTTTTTTTCCCCTTGATTCAATCACATTAAAAAAAAACTGAAACAATGTGCATTGTACTGCATTGACTGTATAAGAGCAATGACTTGATAGCTACATTTCCCATGACGCCAAGTCATTAATCATTGTTATCCTCCATCCAGACTTGTAGTCCTGATAGTGGGCTGGTCGAATTTATTTATTTTTAAAGCCTTCTAGATTTGTCTATTTGAGGTGATGTTTTGGCGTATTTTAGACAGTGCTTAATGTTTATGTGGGGATTCCGGTGTTAACCTTTGTACATGACGGCGGACTGCGATGTCACCGTTTCAAACAAAAACAAAAGATACGCCAACCGTGAACGACGTCCGCCATGACAGCTGCGCCCGTACGTTTGGCATTGATGACGTGACGTAGCAGCGGTCCGAGTGGGGCGGGGCTTGTAAACAAATCGAAATAAAGGGTCGTGCAGAGATAGTCGCAAGAGTAATTCCCTTTCTCTTGGACCAAAACAGGTAAGTTACGTTCGCACTTCGTCGAGTTGTTGATATACGTTGCACCCTTTGCTGTTCTAGTAGAACTGCAAGCGGGCAGGATTTTCCGTGGATGCAAGTGAAATGAATTTTATCTGCCGTGAGCGACGCCATCTCTGTGTCGGAACCGACGCACAAAATGGCGAAATTTTCTGCTCGACTGCCTTCGAAATCCTACAGAAAATGATACGTTTCAATTACATGACGTATTTAAGCAACTGAAATGCACAGAGACAGAATTCTATCATGGAACAAAAGCGCAGCCTTTTTTCTGCTGAAGGATATCGGGCCTGGATGAATGAAGTAGTAGTGTGTGTCAGCATGTAAAAGCGCCCCGGGAACGCTCACGTAAACGCCGTGCTGTTCCTTAATGTTGTGTTATTGTTTGTAATCTGCAGTGAGAGGTTTGGTGTGATGCCGATTCGCCGAGCAGCAGCGACTCCTAGTCAGGAGAAGCCCCCCACCGCTGCACCAGCAGAGAAAGGTGAGGCCACGGGTCGTCCACTATCCAAAACCAACGACGACCCGTGAACGCACCAGTGTCACAGATACGGATGGGAAGGACTAAGTTCTGTCAGCCACGTCCATTTCGAAAACGTTTCGTCAAAGTTTTTATATTACGAATAACTACTATGACACAATATAATAAGACACAAAACAGCGTTTTTTCGCTACCTTGCAATATCTTCTACATTCGTTGTAAATGGGGTTTTAAACTAAAGCCTGATTACATTGATTCACTGTTTACACATTAAACCAATGGAATTTTTAACATTCATACGTACATAGCCAGGGATGCAAGGAGTGCTGCAGCCTATCCCAGCGGTCATTACTATTTTCTACTGTTTTGTACAGTCAAAGTATCTAAAAGCAAAACTGGAATATTAAACACGTTGTGGTATTCCCTGAGGCATAATTGACAAAATGGCAACCTTTTCCAGAAACATTAACATATAATAATTGATGGTTTTAGAACTGGAGCTCCCTGTCAACTGTTTCATAGTTCATGCTTCAAACATGTTCCTGCATTATGTGTCATTATTTTAATATACTTGTTTAAAATGTGTGATGTCGGAGTATCACAATTGTGATGATTTAAGCAACTTTAGGTTACACAGAAATTCAAAATGGGTGCAAACAAAGGTATGCGATTAGTTGACGAATAAAAGCAATCGTTAGTTGCAGGCCCAGTAAATTACTAATAAATAATAAAGTGTTGAACTCTTTTGTTGTATATGATACTCTATCATGTTTATGATACATTGTCTTATTGATCTGACACCTTCCAACAAGAGGATTGTTCACGAGTGACAACTTCTGGACTAAACACATCAACTAGTTTTAGTTTTTCTTCTGCAGGTAGAGGGGAGTCCGAGTGACTGAAATTGTGTAATCTATCTTTAACACAAGAACCTCCAATGATTGTACTTTATTAGTCATTGATTTTTTTTTTATTCTGGAAAATCTAAAGTTCACTCAAGACTTCAACCTTTTCTTTGTAATAGCTGCTCAAACGAGGCCTGTAAGGTCAAACTTGGGTGGAGTGCTGCTCAGGGGATGCATGAGGTCTGAGTAAAACTGATCTTCTCACAGCATTTATGTATTTTTTTAAGTATTTGTAACTAGTTTAACCCTAAATATAACTTGCAAAAGTACATCTGTTTTCAGACGTATTTTCTGTTTTTCCTTCGTTTGATTTATATTGAAATGAAATGTACACTAAATATAATAATACACATTATATCAAGCACATAGCAACATGTAAAGCATTCCCCTCTTATGCCTTCTATCTTTTGGAACTTCACAGTCCCCTTGTGTGCCCTTTTGGAAATGTTATTGCCCACCTCTGAACTATGCCTTAATTTTAAAGGATAAAATGTTGGTTGAGCTTGAAAGTACCAAACATTTGTTTGAATTCCACTATAGAGCCTGTGGCCGCTGCAGAGGAGTCACCCTCAACTGATGAGGAGCAGGCCGAACCTTCAGCAACAGCACCTGAAGGTGAGAAGAATGCAGAGGCGGGTGAGTCCAAGCCTGTAGAGAACGGCGAGAAGGCTGTTGATGGCGAGGGCGAGAAGGAAGGAGAAGCGACTGTGAAGAAAGGGTAAGCCTCAACCAGCAACAAGTCTCCAGCAAACCAAGATCACTGCGATATTTCACTCTGATAGCACTTTTATCTGTTTGACCTTACCTCTGCCGGATAACAGCAGCAGCACCTTAAATTTTTGCAGTGTTGCACCTCCATTTAGATGTCTCCTGTCCCTGTGAGTCTAGCAGGTTGTCGGGCCTCTTGAGTGTCTTTCTGCTCTGGTAGATGAATCAGTAGCCATTAGACACAAAATAACTGTCAACCAAACAAGTCCCTGCACCCAATTTCAAACGTGCTTCTACACACACTGAGCATGCTTCATGCAATTCATTCATGAATGAATTTTGATTGGCTTAAGGCTTTTATGTTCTACATCAGTGTTGCAGTTAATTCCAGATCTCTTATGGCCCAATACTGTAACATGTCAAGGGGATGCATGTTAACAAATAGTTTAAGATGCAATACATGCATACAATCGTTTTTTTTTTTAATCTCAGTGTCTCCTTTATCTTCACTGACTATTGACACAAACTTTTACGAGTGATTAATTTAGAGGAATAAACATAATTTTACATAAAACCAAACTCTTCATAAGTCAGTTATTTTCTGAAATCAATCAATCATTCAGAAATGTAAATGCCCACCATTTGTGGAAAATCCACTTTTTGCTTTTAATCACTCATCCTTCTACCCCAAAATTCTGAAAGGAATGCCAATCTGGTTTACACTCTGTCCACAGATGACGCTCTGCTCCTGTTTACACTCAGTTACAGAGCCTGAAGATTCATAGTCTTGATTACAGTGTACACCATGAAATTTGCCCTGGTCATTAAGACCGATGTTCTGAAACTTCATTTTGTCTTTCCGGTCCGTGACAAAGTGACAAATGCAAGGACTGCGAGGCGGGACAGTGCGCAACACACTGCTATGTTCTCCTACTAAGGTGAGGATGTGAGAACGATAAAGGGTGGCAACAATCATAGTGAAATATCGCTCCGTAGAAACCAGTCGCTTCACTGAACTTGTCCCGATCCTTCTGACAACAGGTTAAAGGACGGCTCCAAGTATGAGAAGGGCAAAGCCAAGAAGGTGAAAAGGACAATTCCTGCATGGGCTAGTGTCACTGCTAGCAAAAAGCTTCCTGTTACCAACTATGCAGGGACTCAGCACAAAGTGGATAACATCCTCATCGAGGCTGTGACGGTGTGTACAAGTCAATAGCACCCACTCTGTTGCTCATCTTGGTCTTCATCTGAAGTTTTTGCTTTTTGCAGTCTTGTACAGATAGATCTGGCATTTCATACCAATCGGTCATGAAGTTCATCCTGAAAAAATATCCTGGGATGGAGCTAGACAAGAAGAAGTTCCTCATTAAGAAGGCGATGAAGAAGCATCTGGAGAAGGGAACAATCAAGCAGGTATTTTGGAGAAAGACTGATGATCACTTTGAGTTTTTATACATGTCTCACTTCACAGCTGAAAGGAAAAGGCCTCTCTGGAACATTTACCATTGGGAAGCAGCCAACATCTACTAAAGTACGTCAAAGTTGTTTCATTTCCTTGGTTTTCTGTCTTGATTCTTTCTGTCAATAAGCGAGACAAATACAGATATCTTTCATCTGAGTTGTGGTTCTGTGGGGTTTGTTCCAGAAAACTGTACAGAAACAGGAGGCCCTGGGTGATGCTCTCCCCCTCATCATCACTCGCCTCTGTGAGCCCAAAGAAGCTTCCTACACCCTGATCAAGAAATACCTGGAGAAACACTTCCCTGATTTCAATATTGAGCGCAGGTGATCTTGGCTGTATAATCATTTTGAAGGTTTTGTTAAAAAAGAGTAACCAGCCTTAAGACTACTTTTTTTCGGGACCATCCAGATGACCGAGCAGCTGAGCCCAGAAGTGTTCTTCCCCCCGTATTTGTGAATCAATATTAGGGCTGCAACCAACGACTTTGATAGTCGAGTAGTCAGCATGTAACATGGAGGAGTTGATGAACACGCCACCATGTAGTAATAACAGTAAAAGTAATTAATATGGAAAACAGAAAGCTTTTATAGTGTTAAACATTGTTTTGAAACTTAATGTTTGACTTTAATAGTGCAAATGTGGTGTGAAGGGTATGTGACTTTTGGTGAAATGGTCCCATACTTTTTACGTTTTGGGTCATGCTGGTCCTGTGGCCTCGGCTTACTGTGTAGAGCATACATAGCTATTTGACTCATGAGTCGATCATAGTCAGCTGTGTCCAGGATGTTGCATCACTTATGAGTAATTAATAGTGCATTTTCTGTCTCTCTGAAATGAGTCACGATATTCAAGGTGATTGGCTTCTGCCTTCGCAGCCCAACCGGAGCAATCGTTAGACTAAAAAGTAAAATGGCTGGATGGACAACCATGCCACTTACCGCTTCTCTCTTGACCTACTTTAGGCCAGATGTTCTGAAGTCCGCTCTGGTGAAGGCAGTCGAGAAAGGACAACTGGAGCAGATCACTGGGAAAGGAGCCACAGGAACTTTCCAGGTGAGCTTCTAAATTGCTTTGTGAAGAAAAAATGCATAAATTCTGTTTCTGTCATACAGCTGAAGCGTAACAGCAACCAGGCGTCACAGAAGGCCGGGCCCTGGGACGACGCCCTCACTGCAGCCATCACAGCCATGAACGAACCTAAAACCTGCAGCACCACCTCACTGCGCAAATACCTGCTGGATTCCAACAAGGATGCCAAGGAGTATCAGCTAGGTGGGTGCTTCAGTCACAGCAGAGTTGTTAGAAAGGAGGATGAATTATTCACCAAGCAGGTAGAGCAAAAAGAAGCACCACCAATGGTAATGCAAGTGGAAAGCTTGGTGATGCGACTTGATGGGCAGTAAATTGTCCCAAAAGGCCATCTTCACTATCTGGTATCAGACAGAGGGTATCAGGTTATGTTTGTAAAAAGACATTGTGTAAATATGGGTGAGATTTTTATCAGCTGCACAGTGGCGGGAGGAAGCTCCTTGAAGTCTCATTTGCAGAGCCCACTAGCATGACATTCTCCTCTCTGTTGTCTTTGGGCTGCTGCTTTAATGAAACTTCACATTTTAAAAAACGAAAGTGCCACCTAGTGTGCACCGAAAATGAGGGTGCTGTGAAGTTCTTGTATTCTTTGTGTTGGATATAAATTTCACAACCTCTCCTTTTTCAGTGGCCAACTTGAGAAGGACCCTGACCAAGTGCAAAGTCCTTGGTTGGATGGAGCAGATCTCCGGGCATGGTTTTACTGGAACCTACCAGCTTTCCTTCCCCTTCTACCCGAGGTACAGCTGCTCAGAAGCGTAGTAGCCCAAGGACGAAGAGAAACACTCAAATCTTTCTAAAGTTCAAGCAGTTACATTTGAGTTTGTCGTCTCATCAATAGCCCCACTGTCCTGTACCCGGACAAGTTTAAAGATCCTCCGAAGAAAAACACCCCTGCCAAAAGGAGGAAAACATCTGACTCTTCAGATGAGGACGAAGAATCTGAAGAAGAAGAGGAGGAAGAGTCTGAAGATGAGGCTCCAGCTCGTAAGAAGTCAGTCTGAAATTGAGTTTTCCATCTGCATGATTCCAGTTAAGATCTAATCATCCACTCATTAAATCATCTCCTGTTGTTCAAAACCACCTTTTCTGACATTTGTTTCTGTCGCTGCAAATGTCAAACTCAGAGGACATGTAGTGGACCACAGTGAGAGTTTATTAAAGAAGAGGAGCTGGTAGAGCAGGGATGTCCAAACTGTTCCAGAAAGGGCCGCAGTGGTAGCAGGTTTTTGTTCCACCCAATCAAGTTTAACCAGTTAGGTGTCAGCTGAACCAAGCGGCACCAGACTGAAAATCAACTGAGTACAGTCTTCAGACACCCTATTGGTGAGGCTGTGTGCTTGTTGGGTTGGGTAAAAATCTGCGGCCCTGTTGCAGATGATCTGTTAAACAAACCCTCACAACTGTTTCTCCTTACTTTTTGCAGGCAAGTACAGAGAAGACCTCCCCCAAAAGCACGGCGTCCTCCTCCAGCCAAGAAACCTAAAAGCAAAGTTGTCCCCAGAAAGTCTCCAGCCAAGAAGGCAGTGGTCTCGCCCAGGAGGACGGCAGTCAAAAAGCCAGCGAAAGCCTCTCCAGTCAAAAAAGCGGCACCTGCGAGCAAGCCAAAATCTCCTGCTGTTAAAAAGATTGCGAAGCGACCTGCTGCCCGGGACGCGTCCTTGGATGAGTCTGTAGAGGTGAGGGAGACGCCTCGAAGAGGTAGCAAGCGTCCCAAGTACACTGATGAAGACGAGAACGAGTCCTCAGACGAACCTGAGGTAAAGGAGCCCCCGCGCAAGCAAACCAAGTCGCCTGCTAAAAAACAAGCACCCAAAAGCGGTTCCAAACCTGCAGAGTTGGCCCCTGCAGCCAAGAAAGGAGCAAAGGGCGCAAAGCAATCGGGTCGCAAAAGAGGGAGAAAGTGAGCACTATGAAGAACTGGGTCTCTGAGTTCTGTGCTCTATTTTTTTATTATTGTTTTCCCTGTTTAATGGGGCGGTAGTTCTTTTTTATTATTTCTATTGTAGAATTATCCTACCAGTACAGGTGACTGTGCACTGAGGTCCAAGATCTGTGTAGAAGAGCCCAGTCAAACCCAAGTGTGACACAACTGCCAGCACCAAGGAAAAAAAACACAGCGAGATTGGACTTTCTGTTACAAGTAGTGACATCTTTTTCTACTCACTCACTCTGTAGACGCTGGCAGCGCACACTGTACCATCCGTGCTCCATTTATGGTTTTAAAAAAGTCAAGCTTATGATTAATATTCAATGCATCGTGTTCTTAAGTTGTCCTGTGTTCAGAGATGAATTATGTATTAATTTAAAACCATTCAAGTCTCCCTTAAAATTTTGACCTGCAGGTAGTACCTAAAAGGTCAACAATAATTAAAACACTGTTGGTTTTTGGTTTAAAGTTTTTGTGTATGTGTCTTTGTAAACATACATTTTTTTCAGTTCCACACTGCTGTAATCAACTGCAGAAATGTGATGTAATTAAGAAAATGGAGGATAATAGTGGACATAACCCTGCATGCTTGTATTCTCTGTGTTGTTCAGCTTTTTTCAAGGTCATTAATAAAATGACTATATTTGTAGACTTGTTTTTTCTTGTCTTATATTTGTGAAAATTAGCAATTAATGGCCACGATTATGAACTAATTGTTGAGTTGTTTCAATGGGTGCATTCGGACACAGCCAGGCGGACGCAGCACCCATCGGCGCCGATTGGTGCGCTATGCATTGTGGGTAGTCAGGCTGTCCAGGGTTGCGCACTTCGGCTTTGCCGTCATCACTGATGCTGCCTGTCATCTGCCTGGCGGACCAGTGACATGAACCACTGCGCCAGCCTGACTTCCGCCTGGCTCCCAGTGCATGCTGGGATGGAGTGCCACCTGATTGGCTCTAGAGTTCGACAACAATCGGATGTTTTACGTTCTTCAGTCAAAGAGTTATTTGTAGATACAATGCCAAATACGATGACAATTGTAATCAGTGCATTGGAAAGCAATTGCAAAATTCCCATGAAATGTAAGTTTGAGTTATAGTTTAAAAATAAAATGATAATTTGAAGTTGTGAATATGACTTTTCTTATCATGTAAACATATGCTCTCACACAATATTCAAAGACATTTGTTTGTAAGCTCACAAATTGTAATAGCCCACAAGGTCTGTTTTGTTCCCTATTTTCATATCGTACGTGACAATCTTTGGAGGTGTGTACCACAAAACATTCGACAGTGATCTGGAGGTCTGTTGAAAATGATGGATAAGGGCCATGGTATCTCAATCTGTCTCTCATCATCACCAATGGGTTGGTCATTCCTGGCGTTCAGGTGTTCTAATCAAACCATGTCAAATGAGTTCCCTATTTCAGAAGCCCTCCTGTGGCTTGACAGTCACATTGATGAGTTTAAAAACATATACATACCTAGTACACTTTCTAGGCGTGTTGAGAAAGAGCCTAGTGCAGTGAGAAGATCAACTCTCAGAAAGATATGTGAACAGCCTCCAATGGTGTATCTAAGGAGTATGTGTGTGAGTTACTCATCCTACATACACAAATGCACTTACATGCAGACATAAAACGCAAAATCACACTGCAGCACTTCAATATATACACACAATACCATCCATACAATTTATTATTAATATTAGGATTACAATATGTTATTCATGGCCAAGGAGAGGCATGCAACATTAGGACTCTTATTTTGACTACCACCATTTGCTTAGAACCATTGAGACATTTCAAGTTGCGCTGATGCCTGAAGCTGTTCTTTCATTGGATCATTGCATCGTATTAATCAGCAATTAGAACCCTTGATAAGAAAAACAACTACTATAATGAACTTCGTTTGCTTGAGGTTTTCCATAGCACGTTAGTTTCACACCAGGCAGATGTGCAGCTTCCTATTGACCTGCTATCTAAGGAACTGACCAAACCTGCGTTATTTTGAGTAAACGTGATGGAGAAGGTCACTGTCAGCAAAGCAACAAAAGTCAGCAAGGAGACTGCTAAAGAATGAAGATGGGTGAGGAAAACATGGAAGTTTACTATGGAATAGGATGTTGCACATTGACTGTTTTAGAAGTGCATAACCTTTAGAAATGGGCAACAGATGATTCCAGACATGTACAAGATGTTGTGATTCTTGTTTGGTAATAAAATAGTTGACGTGCATTAAAGAGAATTGAATACAGTCGTTATAATTTACAATCTTTCACAAAGTAAAGATGGAGAACAGCCATAGAGCTGCACACATGTTCATCTTCCTGTATTCCTGTGTTCTGCACAGACAATAATTCGGCCTCCGGAGTTTTGGCACAAATCAGAGCTGCAGGTCACTATTGAGGTAAAGTACCTTCAACGCACCCAATTAATTGTGTGTGACCATTCTTAGTCCACACATTTTGCCGAGTTTTTTTTCCTGGAAGAAAAGCCATTAAAAGTGCAAGATTTGAAGCATTCACCAAAGTGTTTTGGCAACTCTGTAATTTAAAAGCTGAATGTTAAAAAGAGACATTTTACACAGCCACTAAAAGAGACATTTTAGAAAACGGCAACACAAATGCTTGCTCATATATAACCAACAAAAATAAAATACATGTGTTACTTGAATGAATTTAAGAGATTTTTATAAAAAAAAAAAGTAACTTTTTTATGTTGATTTATGGGTCCGACACGTAAATAAAGTCTAGAAATCACGTCCGCCATTTTGGGCGTGACGAGACAAATTGTGCAATCACAGGAATGTGCGTGGACTTTTCCAGAGGCACTCGGTTCACACTTATAACCAGTTGGCATAGACTTGAAGATTAAACGCCTTTGAGAGAGAGTAGGCGTTTACTAAACATTCTTCCGGCACAACAGCACTTCTATGAAGCACCAGCCCCGCCTCTGCCCAGCGGAGCACCTGGAGCTACAGTGGCGGCGGTTAGACAGGTGAAGTGCTGCGGCTAGTCGTGTGTCATCTCCGGCCTCCAGGTGAGTGTGTAGCTAGGCGTGTGAAGCAGTCGGCTTGTGTTAGAGTAGTTCACTTTATCTCCGCCGCAGTCGCTCAGAATATGAGAAAAATTAGTCTTGTTTAGTGAATGTGCCGCGTTGACTCGCCATTCAAGCAAAGTTGCTCATCTTTCAATCATTTCAGTGGTTTCTATTAAAGTGAAAACACATACGTTCCTGCTGGATTATTTTAAGTTTTACATGCTGGTATGATATGTAATAGAGTGCTATTTCCTTCAATGTAAGATTTTTTTTCTGCTCTCAGCGCTAAAAAATGCATTCATTCGTAAATGATTTGTTGTATTTGAACCACCAGGTCTGAGAGATTTAAATTTCTTTCCTGTACCTCTTCGAGCCAAAAATGGGTGAAGCACCAGCCAGGGAGGAAGGCACAGTGACTCGGTCAGCTGAGGTTAGTAGCGCCGTGATTCTCTTTTTTGGCTAATGGTTGTCTTCTAAGATATTTTGATTTACTCTGAAGTATATTGGCTCATTCCCTGTGGATGACCGCTGTTTGGATGATCAGATAGAGCTATTACACAAACATCTCAAGTCTCTCAAGGTGAGTATTTCTCCCATGTCTGTCTCATGTAACTTGCTAAAATGATGTTTTCATACATCAGAGATGCAAAAGAAGCAGACCAGTGTGTTTGAAGTTCTCCATCAAGGGTGTGAAGATGTATGACGAGGATGAAACGGTGAGGTGATTGCTTGGTCAAAGTTTGATCCCATTTGGTGAGGTCTTTTAACATCTGCTGTGTCTTTCAGACCCTGCTCATGGCTCATGCTCTGCGGAGAGTCTCGCTGTCCACTGCCAGGCCAGCTGATGCCCAGTTTGCATTTGTCTCCCACAACCCGGGCAGCATTGAAGTCCAGCTCTACTGCCATGTCTTTAAAGCACGGCATGCCCGAGCGGTAAAAAACGACCCAATGTATTCATTTATTATTTCCTGATTCATTTATAGGCTTCCAAATAGACAATGACACTGGAATCAACATTATCTGCCATTCCTGTTGCATAGGACAGTTTCCACTGTCTTATCCTTTTGACCAAGTATTGCCTTTCCTCCTCTTTAGGCACAGTTCCTGAACCTCCTACTGTGCCGCTGCTTTCAGTTGTCCTACCTGGAGAAGCACCCAGAGGAGGCGCAAGAGTACTCAGCAAGCACTGCTCCTCAGAGAAACCCCTCTCTTCTCAACCATGGCTTCCCGCTCAGTGTCAGCGCTCTCGTCTCCTTCCGGAGGGCTCCATTCAGAGGGCTGTTTCCTGGGACGAAGGTTTGAGTTTCTTGATCCTTCCTTTGGGGAGAGAAGGAGCGCTATATGTACTCCACCTTGTGGTGAAAGCTTCACTACATTGGTTGACTGGTTTGAAAGAACCTTTTTTTAACCAATTAAGATTACATATATACTTCGGCACAATAAGATTACCTCATGGTTATCTACAGTGTTTGAACTTTGAACAAATGTGGCAACATTTTCTTCTCTAAGAATGATCATATGCCACAAGACATTTTGTACGGTCTAACTCCTCTCCAATTACTGGTTTTAGGTTAGGAGAATCATTGTGGTCTTGATCCAAAATCAATTACCAATCAGGTTATATTCATGGCGTTCTCATTAATGACTATATTCTTCTCTCTGTATCCAGAAGCATGAGAAACCAAATGATGAGAGTCCCGCAAGCCACGACGAAGTCTTTACCTCTTCGCCTTCTCTGGTGCGCAAGAAAGCCATCCGCACCAAAGTCCTTCGGTCTGGAGCATACCGTTCCTTCACGTTCACGCCGCTCAAACAGCGCAGAGTCCAAGAGCGACTTGGGGCTTCTCAAGGTGGGCCCAGTGTTCACAGAGCGCTTTCCAGAGTCAAAGAGCTGATTAGGTAACGCTTCGTGTTCTGTGGCAGTTGTTCACCATCTGTTGTGGTGGGGAAGACAAAGCGGATATTCTCACTCGGTGCTGATAAAGAAATCACTCACCTGCAGATCTGGGCTGCAAGTTCACTTTGGGGTTTATTGGGTCACAAATGGCACAAAATGTGATGCAGTTTTTTTTTTTCCATTAAGACGCCATCACTACAAGAATTAAGTATATGGGATGTAAAGCCTTAGCTCAGGATTAATATACTTACTGGCTGCTGTTTTCTGTCCCCTCTGTAAAAGCCAAATGAACACAACTGCTGACACAAACGTGCTTTTTTTGGGCTTCATGATGTGACTTGAGAAAGAGTAATATGAAAGGTATTTGCGGTCTTGTCTATACATTTTGTGACAAATCATGTTTTTTTAAGTGCATTTGACTAGCATACCATCATATTACTTTCAGACTTGCACTACCATCGTAGTCCTTATGTTGGTGACATGGAACACTCATCAAGACTTTTAAAAGGGAACATCTGCCCCTCTTACAAAGTCTGCAGATACCGACTGCTGACAGACGTGCTGATAACTGTCAGCCCGTAATGATGTCACCAAAGTCTGGCTGGGACATTCATCACTTGCAAGTCGCAACAGGAACTTTGTTTTATTGTTTTCGTCATCATAAAGTTAATCATCACTCAGTTCCCCCAACCAAGGCGTCCCTGTCGCAGTCACTCTGACTTAATGTTGTTAACATTTTTCTTAAGAAATGGCCCCTAAACTTTGAATCTAAAATTCACCTAAAATCTTAAACTACTTCTGTAGTTTTGCACAGCTGGGGTCTATAAGCTTTTGGATTTCAACTCCTCACTATGGGGAGATGTTGCTTTAATTACTCTTCCCCTAAAAACTGTTTCCTTACCTTGTACATTCACAATCTGTGCAACAGAAAAGGACCTAGACAAGGTTCCAGTGACGAGATCCCGGGCCCCGAGCTTGGCAGAGACCGAGGAAGCTCTGGCTCAAGCTGTGTGGTGTTGGGATGGTATCGCAGCGTGAGTCCCAGATCTAGTATGATACACATGTATATAAATATACACACAGTTCATGAAAACAATCAAACATGTATGTGTTACAGTGACAGCAGCTACTCTCTGCTCGCCGACGATGTTCTTGGATCATATTTTCTCTGCCTGAATCCCAAAAAACAATCCAAGCGTGGCACTCTCATTGTTCGCTTCCCCTCTGGCCTGATAACACACCTCATAGGAAACACCCGCAAAGGAAAGTTTGTGCTGGAAGTAAGTGTTTCTGACGGGTTTAAAGCTACCCTCCACTATTTAGAGGTCTAAAGTACATGATCTCAATTGGTTGTGTTTTGTTTTTGAACAAACATAAGTCTAGTCTGACAGAAGTTAATCTTCTGAGCACCAGAGAAAATAGGATGGTTGTGTTCCTGTACGAATAGGTCAGCTGGTGAAATGGGTGAGCTCATCATCATTCATTGGCTGAGGAACTGAACTTTGGGGGAATCAGATCAAGTTTTAATGTTTCATGGGCCAGACTTTGAAGACAAAGATTAATTAATTTCATTGTCTAATCACGGGCCCCACTTTCTTTGTCTTCAAACTTCAAATTTAAGAAGAAAAATAACAGTTTTAGAAGTTTATTTATTCATCATTTGTGTTGTAATTTTAAAGTGGCTCCGGGTAAATGGCTGTTTAAATGCATTTTGTTTCTTTCACCTTCAACACGGCAGAAGTGCAAGACAGAGTTCGACTCCATCGCTGAACTGCTGGAACACTACTCCCAGACTCAGGACGGGCTGCCGTGTTTGCTAAGCTGCACTCGAGTGAATCACTGCTACGAGTGGGAGGAGAATTCCAGCAAACCCATAGTCGTGACAAGATCCAACCAAGGCAAACTCAAAAGCACACGCAAAAGGGAACCTTTAAATATTTAAGATATTGACTCTTGTTCAACTCACATTTTTTTTGCACATTGATCGTTATTAACCTTTTTACACATGGAGTGGTGGGAAACTATTCACACAAGGTTCCTACTGTTGTGACAGCACTTACGAGACAACCTGGTTGGGGTCCACATTTCCTACTGCTTTTATCCATTTATATTTGTATATTTATCTGTCTTCGAACTGTTTAAATATCTGTAGGACATCAGGAGCTTTAATTGTTTTGTTTTTTTGCCATCTTTTGTGTATTTTTACAATTTTTCTAGCCCGAGGAATGTTTTTAACCGCCATACCTGAAGAGCAAATACTTTTATTTTTGCTAAAGTATTACTGTCAGGTTTTTGTATCGCTTGTTAATATTTTGTGTGTGTGTGTACGTTTGCGTGCACACATCAGTGTGTTATTATGACCAGAAAGTGTTTTTCATTAAGAATACACCCTAATATATGAATAATTCCTGAGGCTAGTTGTTTTTCTTAATAATCCAAACATGGTTCAAGCATTCTTCTCAATTCCTTTATTTTCTTGATACTTTTGGATATGACTGTGGCTTAGCCACAGCCTGTTTATGTATCATGGAGCACAACGTTTGGTCCAGTGAAGACCTTGGAATGATTATCTAGTCAGACTAGCTTCTGTCTAAAAATGTCCTCTTCCATCTCAAAGTAACATGACTTACTACAGCTCCACTCATCTTCTCGCCACAACTTGTCAAAGAGCCTTCTAATTCTTTACTTGTTCAGTTGAGTCTATGGTTATCAGCTTTTGCTTTTCACTGTTAGTGCTAGTACAAGAAGCGCTGGAGTGTTCCTTAAGATTGCACCATGTATTGAATTATTTACCTTTAAATATTTATGATGATGTAGATAAAGAGGAGCAGAAATTGTGCTGTGGTTACACCCCCATCTGTCCTCAGTAAAATGTCTGTTGGGGTAGTGCAATGCAATCCTCACTGGTAGTTTATGGTTGCTTAGCAACAGCAAAACTCACTGGCTTGAGGAGCGTAATGTCAGAGGAGCTCACCTGGAGTAGAGGCATTGCCACGCTGAGCAAATAATTTTTTAGAGTTGTTTTTTTTGTGTGTGTGTGTGCGCGTGAGATGGGGTCAGAGTCTGTGAAAGTTGCGGTCCGATGTAGGCCACTCAATGACAGGGAGAGGACCCTTGGCTCAAAGATGGTGCTGAGCATGGATCCGCAGCGGTGTCAGTGTTTCATAGAGAAGCCGGGAGCCGTGGACGAGCCACCTAAGCAATTCACTTTTGACGGGACCTACTTCTTAGATCAAACCACTGAGCAGATATACAATGAAATTGCATATCCTTTAGTTGAGGTGAGTGCAGTTGTTAGTTGTTGTCAGTTGTTTTCCACCTTCTTTTTTTTTTTTAACCTTTTATCTTTCATTGTCAGGGTGTCACCGAAGGATATAATGGCACGATCTTTGCCTATGGACAAACTGGAAGTGGCAAGTCCTTCACCATGCAGGGTACATCCGAGAGCACTGCCCAGAGAGGAATTATCCCGAGAGCTTTTGAGCATATCTTTGAGAGCATTCAGGTAAATAGATATGCTTGTAGTTTCTTGTTTGGAAAGTGTGAATTCCCTCTGAATTCTATACTTCATTTGTGAGTATATATTTACAAACAGGCACTAGAACAATTTCCAAGTATCTGATCTGCTATTGCCTTTTGTTAAGTAATGTGCCCAACTAGTGTCTGCTTCCCTCTGGCTTGGACAGCTGTTAGGATTTTCTAGAGGTTGTTCCGCTACTGCTACCTTTCTCTGTGTGCTTGAAGTGTGCAGAAGACACCAAATTCTTGGTGAGGGCGTCCTACCTGGAGATCTACAATGAAGAAATCCGAGACCTTCTGGGAAATGATGCAAGACAAAGACTGGAGGTTTGTGTCTTCTGATGAGTAGAACAGCCTGCACTTCAGTTAGTGCTCACTTTTTTTTCATAAGGTAATAAGTAATATTTTCTGATAGTCTATTTTACCTCCCCCTTTCCTGACCTGTAGGTGAAAGAGCACCCAGAAAAGGGCGTATATGTACGGGATCTGTCCATGCATACGGTGCACAGTGTTGTCGAGTGTGAGAGAATCATAGATCAAGGATGGAAGAACCGGGCGGTGGGCTACACCCTGATGAACAAGGAGTCGTCCCGCTCCCACTCCATCTTCACTATCCACCTGGAGATCTGCAGCACTGGTAACTCCCTTTCATGTTAAACTAAACTATGTCTCAGTTTAGCATGTATCTGTTCTTACTGCTGGGATTTTGCACCAAATATTCAGGTGAATTTTCACACTCCAGTGTTGAGAGTACTGTTCATTTTCCACATTAGGAAATGGTGTTGTCTGCCTTGTGTTTGGCACCTCGCCATTGATGAAGATTGGAGTCGTCTCGTGCCTGGCTAAGCATTTATTTTCATGCAGTGCCGTGTATATTTGCATCATTATTCAACATGGATGAGTTCTATATTTAGTCCTTATTCCGAAAGTAATGGTCTCTATGTCTGTGTCCTTTAGACCCTGCAGGTCAGGATCACCTACGAGCAGGAAAGCTCAACCTGGTTGATCTTGCAGGAAGCGAACGTCAGTCCAAAACCGGAGCCTCGGGCGAGCGGCTCCGTGAGGCCACCAAGATCAACCTCTCGCTCTCTGCTCTCGGCAACGTCATCTCCGCTCTGGTGGACGGTCGCTCCAAGTACATCCCGTACAGAGACTCTAAGCTTACTAGGCTGCTTCAGGACTCCCTGGGTGGGAACACCAGGACCTTGATGATTGCTTGTCTGTCTCCTGCTGACAACAACTATGAGGAAAGTCTGAGCACTCTTCGCTATGCCAACCGTGCGAAGAGCATCCAGAACAGACCTCGCATCAACGAAGACCCCAAGGATGCTCTGCTGCGGGAGTATCAAGAGGAGATCAAGAAGTTGAGGGCAATGATTTCTAATAAGTTGGAGTCAGATGGATTTTTAAGTATGTGACTTTCATGAACTTGGTTTACTTGTCATTATAAATCATTCATATTATCTCTGCTTTCAGATGCTTCCTCTTCAAAACCAGATTCCTGCAGCACAGATGATGAGAAGGAGAAAATTAAAAAGGTTGTCCTAAATTTCCATGTCATTGTGTGTTTTCTGATGAAGTAGCAAATTTATGGCATTCATTAGAAGAAAAATCATATTTATCCCACAATAAATAAAATGTTCCTGGTGAAAAAAATAGTTTTGAATGTGTGTGCTTCTGTTCTTCTCACTGCAGGATTATGAGCAGCGACTGGCTAAATTACAGGCGGATTATGATGCAGAGCAGGAGTCCAAGGTGAAGCTGCAGGAGGACATGGTGGCTCTGAGGCGCTCCTTTGAATCTAAACTGTCCAACCTGGAGAAGACTCAAGGCAGCAGGGGGAGCTCTGGTGCCACCAACGGTAAAAATACTGTCACATCTATTTCATATTTTTGCCATTAAAACCAAAAACTATTCTTTGATCTTATTTTCTCAATGTTTCTTTGAATAGGCCGCAGAAGACAAAACATGTCACCGGAAACACTGACTCAGGTTCTGGTTCTACTGACCACTAGTTTGTTTTCAAGCTAAAATCAATATTCTCAGATGATAACGTGATGTTCTGTTAACCACCGCAGTTGTCTGAACCACCAGAGAATGAGGACACTCTTCCACATGAATCCAGGGTTGTAGACCCCTCTGAGACGACCACAGCTGAATCTCTTGATCAAAAACAAGCCCTTAAAAGGTGTGTGAACTTTGCTTGCTGTTTTTACAGAATGACCATCCTGTTGCATGTCAGAAGCCTCCCTTGTGGGTTTTAGAGACACACAAAGGGAGGAATAAAATGTGATCCTGTTATAAGACAAACTGTCTGTTTTTGTGACCAGTGAGGATCTGTTTTGTCCTCACTGGTCATAATGTTGTTTATTCTTCTTTCTTTGCGCTCAGACTGCAGCAACTGGAGCAGGAGGTTCTGGGCGGGGAGCAGGCCCGGAACAAGGAGCTGCGGCAGAAACAACAGCAGAGGAAGAGTCTGGCTGACCAGAGAAGGATGCAGCTGATTCATGCTCTGTCGGAGAACAGCGAGGAGAGCGAGGACGTTCTGTTTGACGTCTACAACTCCATCCAGGAGGAAGTCCATGCCAAGTCTCACATGCTATCCCGAGTCCAAGGAAAGGTGTGGCTATCTCCACTGTGAGGAGGCTGTTTTGTGAGGAGACGTCTCAGCTATCACATGTTCCTGAGCAGCTGAAAGCAGCTAAGCTGGAGATTCGGGACCTGCAGTCGGAGTTTGAGGCGGAGAGAAACGACTATCTGATGAGCATCCGCCGGCTGGAGAGGGAAGGTCAACTGCTGCACGATCTGCTGGAGCGCATGGCGCCCCTCGTGCGCAGAGATTGCAACTACAGCAGCCTAGACAGACTGAAGAGAGAAGCAGTGTGGGATGAGGAGAGCGCCACCTGGAGGCTGCCCGAAGTGACGTTGCAGAAAACAACGCTTCCCTCTGGTGACGTTTTTTAAAATATGTGACTATATGTTTTCAGTTGTCTTCGACTACAAAATGTATATATTAGATTTGGAAGTGTCATTGATTTTTGTGCTTGATTTTTGTGTCGTAGCCGTGGTTCCAAAATCACAACGAGGCTCAGCTGCCGATGCCGACCTGGTATGTTTACTACTTCATCTCCCTACTGGGCCAGCTCACTGTCTCAACGGTCAGTCTTTCCTGCAGGAAGAAGAGGAAGACCGGTTTAAGGAAATGCTGGACCGCAGTGCCAGTGAGAACATCGCCAGCAGTTACTTCAGGTCCAAGAGGACGAGTCAGTTGTTGGGAGGCGAGACCAGCAAAGCTCACGGTGAGACGACAACCTTTTTGGTGACAAGTGCATTTTTTTCACAATTTATTTATTTTATCATTAGACAGCTGGATTGATAGATAGATGGTCTTTATTATGCCCAGAGTGGGCAAAGGGTGACTTTCAACATTAGAATTGCTGAGCTGCAGGTTTCATTTAAGTTTCATGTTTTTTTTGTGTCAAGTATTTTTTTTTTTTCACTGCGCTTTCACAACTTTTTATTCATATGAGATAATGAGATCTCTCTCTTGTATGATGATTTCTGAACTTATTGTCTTCAATATTGTGGTGCAGATGATGTTAACTTTGATAGAGTAAGAAGTTGCTCTTCACGTTACATATTGCTTTTAAGATTTGTTTTTTTTTTTTCTCTGCAGCAATTCACTCTCCCACGCATCTCGCCAGCAACGCTCCTAGCGTCTGCTCACCTGTCAGCTCTGATGCCGTTCTGCCCCGCCCCTTCCGCCTCGAATCATTAGACATCCCAGTATCCAGTGGTAAGGTGAAGCGCAAAAAAAGCCAAATGCTAAAGATAAGCAAAGAAACCTGATAATGTTCTGTTTAGTGCCTGCACCAATATTACCTGTTAATATGATGCACATGAATGATTGTGATCCTAACATACTGCATTTTTCTGAAGTTAAAAAATAAACAAAAATTAAACACACACACATAGGCTTGTTAGATACCAGATGCCTTTGATGTACTTGACCACTCCTCACCATGATAAGATGACACCATGATAATGTTGCTTGCATGATTGTTGAGTGAAAATCAGTTTCAGTAAAGCATTGTACGCGTTCAGAACATTGGTGCAACTGTTTATTAACTAAGCATCATTTGTTTACTTCTGCCTGAGCAACACTTAAATACAGACGGTTTGATAGAACGCACCTAGGTTCTGAGAATCCAGAACACGGCTGTTTCCAGAACCAGGACCGCCCCCGTGTGAATGGCCTTTGCGACGAAGAGAAAAGTCACTCACAATGTGATTTATTTTAGTGTGAAAGCTTGTTTGCCAATGTTGTTTCACGCTTCAAGTAGTATCAATCATGGGACTAGTTTCAGGCCTAGTTTAGGAACTGTTTCAAGACGCATGGTGCAGTTAACTGAAAAAATGGTAATAAAAGGAGTGGTGAAAATATAATTATTAATATGAGAAAGTGTCTTATCTTCTTAGTTTGCTTGTTCATATAATATTAAAGTTACAGAGTTGAACATTCCTGTTGAGTTTCTTGTCTTTTTCCACTAAAGCTGTTTTACAGTCAAAAAAAAAATCTGCCTTAAAAAAAACTCTTGCTCATAACGCATTTTTAGCCATTCTACAGCCATAAAAAATGAAAATAAAGACCGGCTAATGATTGGGTTTAATTACACCACTATGAGCCACCAGAGGGAGCATGGTGTAAAAGAAAAGAGACTAAGAAAAATCGAGATGCAGGTTTCACTCCTGGGATTCTGAGACAGTTTTACCAAATGACTGAGCTGGTCCGTGAAAGTGACTTTTTACTTTGAGCAGCAAAACGCCAAACAGCTGAGAGGAGAAAACTCCATTGTCAGCTGGATGTGAGACAAGAAGCTTGCTTGGTGGCCATTTGGAAACATAGCAGGTAGTCACTACTAAACATACAGGGAGCGCAGAATTATTAGGCAAATGAGTATTTTGACCACATCATCCTCTTTATGCACGTTGTCTTACTCTGTTGTCTTACTCCCGTGTACCGCCACGTGTTCATTTACTCGTGAGAATGACTACCAAGAATCCAACAAGTTATATCCAAGATTTATTCCCTGACAGAGGAGTCTAATACAAAAGCAGAATTCTGGGTCAGCAACTACGCCTGACTTGGCCTTAGCAGAAGTCCGGTAGAGCAACAAAAACTGTCTGAGGTCTTGACCCTTTATACACAAAAGTTCCTCCACATGGGCTCTGTCCTCGTCCGATGTTGACGCCAGTTCTCGCCGCTAGCTCCCTCGTAACCACGTCAACGACCACAAGGCATGCACCCCCGTTCCGAACCCAGGTGGCTCTTATTCGAACCGGCTCCTTCCAGCTCTGGAGAAGATGGTACTCCCCAGCCTCCTCCGTCTGACCTTGGACCCTCTAATGAGTTCCAATGTTTGGTCCTCCAGTGTTGTTCACTCCAGTCTTTGGACTCCACCTGCAACTTCAAATTCTCACACACACTCAGCCACACTCCCTCATTCAGCATTCCTGCATCTGTAAATAACTTCTTTATTAGTAGCACAAACAATGAATAATATTAATACTGTAGAATAAATGCACTATTCCCATTAACTCCAAGCTGTATAGGCTCGAAAGGCCACTACCAATGAAGCACATCAGACGACGTGCATCTCTGTCGTGAGAAGGGGTGTGGTCTAATGACATCATCATCCTACATCAGGTGTGCATAATTATTGGGCAACTTCCTTTCCTTTGGCAAATGGGGCAAAAGAGGGACTTGACAGGCGCCGAAAAGTCAAAAGTAGTGAGATATCTAGCAGAGGGATGCAGCACTCTTAAAATAGCCAAGCTTCTGAAGCATGATCATCGAACAATCAAGCGTTTCATTCAAGCTGCCAAGATGCCACCAGTTTTGCCATATTTCAGAGCTGCAATATCACTGGAGTACCCAAAAGCAGAAGGTGTGCAATACTCAGAGACATGGCCAAGGTAAGAAAGGCTGGAAAACCACCACCACTGAACAAGACACACAAGCTGAACATCAAGACTGGGCCAAGAAATGTCTCAAGACTGATTTTTCCAAGGTTTTTCAAGTCTTGATGGGCCAGATGGATGGGCCCGCGGCTGGATCGGTAAAGAGCTCCAGTCCCACTCAGACGCCAGCAAGGTGGAGGTGGGGTACTGGTATGGGCTGGTATCATCAAAGATGAGCTTGTGGGGCCTTTTCGGGTTGAGGATGGAGTCAAGCTGAACTCCCAGTCTTACTGCCAGTTACAGGAAGACACCTTCTTCAAGCAGTAGTATAGGAAGAAGTCAGCATCCTTCAAGAAAATCATGATTTTCATGCAGGACGATGCTCCATCACATGCATCCAAGTACCCCGCAGCATGGCTGGCAAGAAAGGGTCTAAAAAAAGAAAAACCAATGACATGGCCTCCTTCTTCACCTGATCTGAACCCCATAGAGAACCTGCGGTCCCTCATCAAATTCTTGTGAATGTTGAGTTGTTATACTGGTTTCCCTGGTGAAAAATAAATCATTGAAATGGGTACATCTTTGTTTTTTTTGTTAAGTTGCCTCATAATTATGCACAGTAATAGTCACCTCCTCAAATAGCTAAAACTAAAAACTCCAACTCCCAAAAATATTCAGCTTTGATATTAATGAGTCTTTTGGGTTCATTAAGAACATGGTTGTTGTTCAATAATAAAATGAATCCTCAAAAATACAAAATACAACTGCATCGTGTAAATTGCTATAATTTGCTATCATGCAATTATTTAATGTGACGCCTCCCCGCGTCCATCTCTGTCGCAGATGAGGCTAGAAATATTAACCCCTGACCTTATATCCACGAGAGTGTACGCACTCATTCACTGAGCTGCACAGCAACTGGATGTGAAATAAATGAGCTCACGTAGCCCCTTCAGGTGCAGAATTTAACCGCTGGGCTAATATGCTAATTTGTGGTTTGGAGAGACTGAAGTATGACATAGTACGACGTTTCTCACTGCTGCCTGAGCTTCCACGACTGGACGGCCTGACTGACCAGTCTGAGGTGAGACAGCCTCCTGATCCTTACGGATACCAAGCTTGTGAAGTGTAACTTACAATGCTATGAAAAATATGAACACAATGAGCTCCTTTCTGACCAGAATATGGATAGAACTTCATTATTTGTGCTAAATATTTCTGTTTCATTTTTTAAATCCACCAATTTACGTGCAGCGCCTCAATGTTTTGTAGTGAAGGCTCAGCACTGGTTTCTCTGTCTATTCAATGCATGCTTTTTTTTTTGTTTGTTTGTTGTCAGGCCTCCTCACCTGAGACCGAGATCAAGACTTAGTGGGCCCCAAGTCTGAGAAAAAACCAAGACCAGTGAGGGAGGCGAGACCAAGACCATGTTGGTGTCAGATTTGGCGGTCTCAAATACAACACTCACAATTAGTCCAAGATATTTTGGACTACTTCAAATGTTAATCAGAAGCTGATTTAAATGTATGACACAGTATGGCTGCCAAAGCTGGTATCAAAGGATGAAGCTGGTTCTGTAGTTGAAAGTACTTCCACTATTTAATGGCGTGCTTTGAAAGAGGGTCATGCTAACATGGGCATGCATGTTAACAGCTGAAAATGTAAAGCTATATTCTACTCCTTGCCACTCTGAACAAAATCTTTGTTGTCAAGAGGAGACTCGACAAAGGTGTCAAATAATCCTGGCTCAACCAGTCTGTTCTATGTGATCAAGTAAATAATAGACCCCATAATCCCAGGCCATGTTTGTGATACTTTGTTTTACCCAGAATACTCAAACTCAATGCTATTATAAATCGATAAATATAGTGGACAGTAGACTGGCTGACTCTTGCGCAGGAAGTGCACAGGCTGTTTGGATTTCAAAGAGGCATCTGAAAGGCTTCCAGCTGATCCCACTCCTGGTTCAGACATTAGCTGAAGTGTGGTGATGAAAGTCAGGATTGGCGAGAAGTTCAATGATGCTCCAAATATGTGTTAGTGTTCTGCTGATGAGCTGTGTGTGTGTGTGCGGCAGGTTGACAATAATCATCTGCTGGTGCATGAAGAGTCATCCATCAACGTTCCAGTGATCGCAGCCGCCCACGTCATCAAGCGCTACACAGCACAAGGATCAGATGAGCTGTGGTTTGAGGCACCTCTCACACTGGCTGAGCACACAAGTTGTTTGTTCACTGTCGAAAGTATTTATTTGGCATAAACCTGTGTCTCTCTGGATGAGTCCTTGTCTTGACCTCAGTCTTCTAAGGTCTTGCTGTTCTACACTGCACTCACTCCCTTGCAATCACATTATTATGTGTTTGCTGATGTAAACAGATGTGGCGCTATATAATGTGAACCAGAATAAAGTGCATTTTTCCAGTTGTTGACACTACATACTGTGTCAACGGAAGAGCTTGTGTTGTATTCTGGAAGTGCATGTGATACAGTATAATCTAGGTCAGTGGTTCTTAACCTTTTTGATCTCGGGCCCACCTTTCCAAGAACAAATGAGACCAGGGCCCATTCAAGTAAACCATATCAAATCTACTTACATGTAAACAAACCAAAACCTTGGAAATGACATGAAACCGCAAAGATATTTGTCATCAAAAAGTCCAACCAGCAGCAGAACTAGGTGTAAGTCATGATCATCAAATTTACTATAGAAAAAAAAGAAAAAGAATTTGTTGAGAAAATTGGAAATCATGAATAAAATTCTTAATATTTATATAATAAAACAATGTCAAAATATCATAAAATAAAAATATAGTAAAAAAAAATTTCGATTAAATATGTTTAAAATAAAGCCTAAAGAAGATATAAGGCAAGAGTAAATGAAAGTAATGTCATAAAATTTTCGATTTCATTTAAAAATTGCTTCGACGGGTGCTTTCATGAACAGTTTTTACTGTTTGGGGCGCCTCACTTTCTTAATAATTTTTTCTTTTCAAGAACTTCTCCATAGTTGGTAACTATCATAGATTTGCACCTGTCAAGTCGATGCTCAATTGAGAATCACTGATCTAGGTGTTGAAGCTTCACCCTAACAGAAGAGAGATCCACCACCTTTGTGACACGATGTAGCACAACACTTGACCATGGGAGCTTGCTGAGCTTCATTACAAGTGGACTCCTTCCCATCTCTTCCTAAAATGGGCGCTGTCCCCCTGAGCTGTCCTGTGTCCACACCGATACGATGTCTTGAGAACATAATATTGAAGTCAGACTCACCTCCTCTCTCTTCTACTCTGTCAAGTTTGGCTTCTACTTTTTGAGTGCACCATTTCTTATCTTGTCAAATACAGGCTGTTATGGAAGGTAAAGGCTGTGTCCAATTGTGTGTCCCCAACACTGGGTTCCACACATCACATGTTCAAGTGTAGTGTCTCCCAATACTCCTAAGATCGAGGGCACTCACTGTTCACCACTTGAAATGATCCCTTCAAACCGAGGGAGCTCCAGAGCTGACTTGAAACCAAGTGGAAATAATGAAGTGTGGATAGACTTCCAGGAAAACAAGTGGTGTGTTTGAGATGCTTTTATCGTTTCCTAGACATACTGTTGAAAGCTGTGTGGATCTTTCGGAAGCTTTGATCTGGCTTGTACAGTGAAGAAGAGTGGAGGATGCCAGTGTGGAACCAGCAGAAAACATGCCTAAAGGAAGGGTTTGCATATGAAAGAAGCCTAAGTGTACACAGGCAGGAACCCGTGGCACCTGGCCGATGACGTCCCGCCCCGTAGTGGGTCACAAACCAGCTATTTTGCGCCACCCCATAAGGTGCAGAGGAGTGAGGCTGCGCAGCAGGGGGCGAATCAGACACAGGCCACCGGAGACAGAACCCGCAGTATGAAAAGCCCCTTTCTCTGCTGAACTTCAGCCAAAGAAAAGACAAAGACGTTGCCCGTCGGGGTTGATGCCATCAATTCTCATTTGCAAGGATATTTATTCTTTGATGAAAAGTGACTGAAATCGGCAAGTTTTCCACCATTACACTTTATTTGAACTTGTAAAAAAAATAACACTTCAGCTGACGATCAGTTTCATAGTCACCAGGCGCAGAAGTAGCAACACTCAGTGTCTCACTACACAAGCTTCACCGTAGGATGAACATTCCTTTCCAGAACCTGACTCAGTCAAATTCACACTGTTATGCTCCTAATATGCAATTACAGCCTCCCTCATCTCCTCGACCAAGGGGAGGTCACTCTATATATACTCCAAAACTTTGTACAGAAACATGCCTACATATGTCGTTCGGATTTTAAGTTTAAGTTTTTTTTTTTTTTTAACAGTGATGAGTGTGATCTAGTCTACTGGGAGGAGGGTGTACTCTGGGGTTTGAAGCCCTCTGCAATTTTGCCCAGAACGTTGAGAAAGGCCTGGTGAAATGCTGCATTAGCTGCAGCTTCCTCTCTTCGCAGCGCCATCTCCGCCTCTCTTGACAGCCTGGCCTCTTCCATGGTCAACTGAAAATAGTGCCGCTGCTGCTCCATATATTCCTTGTGGTGCCTCTTCTCTAAAGCAAGCATCTCAGAAAGAAAGTTGCACTGCGAACGCTTGCGCTTTTGACGTTCTGGACAAGAAATTAAAACAAGGGCATCAAAATTGATGAAGTCACTTCAATGTAGAGTCTGATATTATGACTGTGGTATGTGCTACCTGTGTTTTGAGCTTTTTTGCTCTTTTGAGCGACCGTTGTGCTCGGCTTGTTGGCATTACTGCTGTTGCCAAGATGGTTCGTAGTCAACGATGGAGCCACTGTCACTGAAACAGAGCTGCTGCCTTGCCCATCACTCAGCTGAAAAAGCTATATATATAAAAAAAAATCAGTCACTTAAACAGTATTAAGTGTACTTTTAAAAGTGTATCATTCGTACCTGTTGAAGGTCTTCAGATTCCATTTTTTCGGTCATTTGTGTGTCAACATGCGAGGAGGTTGGCAGAGAAGAACTTCCAGGTTCTGAAGCTCCGCCCTGCTCCTCTGATATTCTGTCAGCCTGCTCCGTGTTTTCTTGGCTTCCCTTCTGCTCAAACCAGCTTCTCACCACATTCAGGGGAATACTGACCAACTCAGAGATGCTGTGCATCTCGTCCTCGCTGGGGTTTACATTGCAGGGTACCGAGCTATGGAGGCTGGAGAGTGAATCTTCCCCTGGACTCTCTGAGTCCATGCCCTCATCATTGGCATCTCTGCAGCGCTTGCGTATTTGCGAAGCCTCCTCTGGACAGTCTGTGGAGGGTAAACATGACCATGGGCTGCCGACTTTTATACCATCAAGACAGTCTTCTTTTCCAGTCACTGTAACCGGCAACAATTCTTCCTCTGATTTAACCAGGCTGAGATCTTCCTGCTTGGTGGAGGCAGCAGTGGAAGACACCAGCTTGCGGTCACTAGGCTCCTCGTCTGGAAGATACATTTAAACCAATTATGCATTTAATTACAGTCCAAACCAAACATGGAGGGAAAATAAATAAATCACTACGCGGTTTTGCACACTTGGATTGCAGGATATTGAAATGACAGACTGCTCACATGATCTAACAAGATAGCACTCTGCATATATTAATATACTGTTTACCGTTGAGTTGGCTTATTACATGACTTAATTTCGTGCAACATTTTCACCAGCTGACACATCAATACGACTTCAAATCATGTTAAATGTAGTTTTTAATGTACCACTATTGTTTGTTTACTACTAGAGCTACTTAGAAATAGCTGTAATTGTTGGGTCAATTTGTCAGATCATTATTTGTTTATGTTTAAATATAATGGTTAACTAGGTGTAGAGATGAGAAATGCAATGTTTCATGTCTCTGGTAGAACCCTCTGGTGTCTGACAGACTGCTCTGCCAGTTTTATTTAGGGGTTAAATCGAGCCGTCTGTCTGCTGTATCTCATGTCTCTTAGCAGATGACTTGAACTATGGACCAGTCTGGACACATTTCCTAGATGCTATTGAAGAAATATTAGAAATCACGTGAATAAGTGAATCATTTAGTCATATTCCATTCTCCAAATCATACAAACTGTCAGTCCTTTGTCTTGTGTCATAAAAACCCTTTTCACAATTCTCTCTCCTAAAATGGCTGTTTTCTTGCCTTATTGAAATTTTCACTAATACATTGACCGCTTTAGAATTCCCTAACTGATGCCTGGCCGTAGCATTAGCTGCCTGTGAGAGTGTGTCTGCGATCAGTCAACCCTAATGGGGATGTGGAATGCCACCGCCAGTACTGGAGTGGAGGTCGGTCCAATAACTATTTTCACCATGGTGTTTGGCCAAGGCGCCAGCGCAACGGGAGACCTGCATGTGTTGACGTGAACCAAAATTAAGTTTAAAACTACGATCCTTAGCCAAAGTCCACCACACTCTACACAGCTGTCACATGCTGGTGGAGAGCGCGGCGCGCCATCAGTCATGTTCTGTTGACGTGCAGCGAGTGAGCCGCGTCTTTAGCAAATTTATCATGAGATGCAGAATTGTCATCGTGGAGATTGTGTACATGTACACAAGATGTATACAATCATGTACGATTACGATTAAGTTATTGCCCATTTCCTAGAATCCCAGCGATGAATTGTCTATAACTTCCTTGAAATACTTTGTTTTCCTCATCATGTCAAATTGGTTTGCCAATGTTGACGTGAGTGCTATTAAACATGGTTGCTTCCATTGCGCTTTGTTTTAGAGCCAGTTTGTCTTAACTGGCCCTCAAAGACCGTAGTGGGTGCAGGTTTTTGATCCAACCCAGCTATCTTTCTCACACACAGAAACACATTCTCACACTGTTTAGGCCGTTTTCACGGACAGCCAGGGTGAAAAAAGTCTATTTTGAGCACTTCAAAAAAAGTAAACACCTGTGATCTAAATTGAATGACATGACAAAGGCTCAATATTTTGGCAGCATGATGCTCCGTTGTCCATAAAGTAGTGTAGTAGCCCTGCTGCTTAGTAAAACCACCAAATCCCCTTCCAGAGGGAATGAATCAAAACGCCTTAGAAAGGCTTCGTCTGCCGCTGTACTGTGGTGGTAAAAATATACAGACAAGCCTCACTGTTCTAATAGCCACAGAGTCCAAAACAAGCGGCTTATAGTCTGGAAAGTATGACTCAATTTCCTCAATATACCACAAATGCCCACCAAAAGATATTCAACACATACCCCTTGGTCCAGGGGCCTTTTCTGAGACCGTAGTTTCTCCATCATCCACAGCAACTTTGTCTTCATCACTTCCTTCACAAACGTTGTCCTCATCCCGGTCACACTCATCCAATTCTAGAACATCTAAAAAAAAAAAATATATATATATATATATCATTTTAAGTATTATGAAATACAGCAGTCACTTTGTTACCACTTCATACCTGGACCCTCAATCTCACCAAGGGAGGGTTTATTGAATTTTGCGTAGCTCAAAGTAGTCAGGCCAGCATGGGAGACTTGTCCTGACCACTCTTCTGTGCACAGTTGTTTGAAACGTTCAGTGGCTTTAATCAAAACCTCATCCTCCGCTGAGATGGCCCTGCAGAGAATAATGTCGGCCATCTTGTTGAGCGAGTGTCCCAACTTCAGTGCGAGACTTGGGATAGAGTACGAATGTTTCTCTTCATCATATCCAGCAACAGATTTGACAGCACCAATGACTTTGTCAAAATTGCCCGGCTTTACAGCGTCATCAAAAGCAAATATGGAATACTTCTCTTTTAAAGTTATCAGAAGTCTGCCCATTTCCCGAACCTTTGTTCGGATGTACTCAGCCTTGGTGGGATCACTCCCATGCTTATTGAAGAGAGACTGGGCGAGTTGGAGCAAAAGAAAATCATTTCGGACCACAGATGCAATGTTGTCTTTTCTCATCTGTCCTAAAAGCTCCCACACTCCAGAGGAAACGGCTTGGGATGATGATGATGATGATGATGATGATTCAGCAATGTCGGCCAAAGGCAGGACTTTGGCCACTCCACACCCTTCTGTTTCTGATCTCCTTGATGGGC
The DNA here is from genome assembly GCF_027744825.2 of Synchiropus splendidus. NCBI lineage: Eukaryota > Metazoa > Chordata > Actinopteri > Syngnathiformes > Callionymidae > Synchiropus > Synchiropus splendidus. Next base: position 23,281,841 of record NC_071339.1, on the reverse strand, counting down.
ATCTTCTTGTGTGGCGCCACAGTACACTGCGTACAAATGTACCTTTACAATGTACACAGTGCACAAACCTTTTGATATCCACTGAGAATTGCGATCCTTTGGGTCTTCTCTTCACTTTGAAATGTCCATCAACATTTTGTTGAACTTCTTGATTATGTTCAAAATTCCCCCTGTTCCTTAATTTATTCAGCAACTTCCTCCGCTCTTTGGAGTTCTTTGGGAATGAGAAAGCTTCAGCAATTTCGGGTTCTTCCTTCTTATGTTTTTTCAGATGACGTGCAATTTTGGACTGAGGTCGCTTGCAAACAAAGCAATAATTCTTCAGAGCATACAAAGAACCTTCTTGAATGGTTGAGGTTTCAGTAGACGAGGACTCGACTGTTGCCTTGCTTGGAGTGTTGGCATCCTGACAGTATGGTGGAGCTTGCTTGGGGGAACGATTATGATCATCGTCATGATCATCATCGCCTTGATATGAGCTGGACTCATCACAGCTTTCAGGAATATGAACAGATGAGGCATCACTATTTTCTGAGGCAGACAAGTGATCATCTGGTCGAATATCCTGTGCAGGAAAAAATAAAACATATTAGAGCAAAATAATATAATACTGTTTCACTCTGCAACACCAAAATAATTCAAATCAATTTAAACGTTATAAAAGGTTATGAAGATACTAAGACTGGGCGATAAATTGAAATTTGCGATTTCTCAAGATGTTTCATGAAATCGAGAAAGTTTTTGGCATATCGAAGATTTCGCCACTTTTTCTCCCTTCACTGCTGTGGAGCTGTGCGCCCCGCCACCTCCTTGCGTTCCCAAAGGCACTGGTTCCCTCTCCCCAAGAGCCATCTATGGCTGTGCCCTGCCCCCCCCACGTGTAAGCGGCTTGTGTGTGTTGATAGCTCTTTCAACATGGCGGCGCCCACAGAAGCGGGCACGAGATATTTCGTAGCAAAGAAAAGGACAAACGGCTCCATTACATGGCAATACTTCAGATTTAAACAGTCTGATGAGCAGAAAGGTGTACCGTATTTTCCGGACGATATGCCGCAACTTTTTTTCTCACGGTCTGAACCCTACTGCTTATACAACGATTCGGCTAATATATGGATTTTTACGAGGGATGCTCCAATCGATAGGCCACCGATTATGAAAGGGTGATCTCGGTGTGATCGGTGAATGCCGATCAACTGCCTGTCATTGCCGATTACAAAATCTGATCACGTGACAGCCGGCGCTCTGATGAAGCACCGCATCACTCCTCCCTCCCTCCCTCCCTGCCGACTCGCCACTCGCTTGGCAACGGCATGACTAATGCGGAGGTTTTTTTCAGTCTGTCATGTAAAGTTTGCATCCTGCAGCACATGCACATTAAAAGGCATCAATGCCACAAATTAAATACGATATTTAAAACACCAGCACTTGACGGAGCACAGAGTTATCTGGTGCTCATGAAAGTGAAAGTGCAGGAAGCAGCTGTCACTCATGGACACTCGCCGGTCTGGGCGTGACATTCGGAACGCAAATCACATTGCCCAAGAATCATTAATTTTACCGAGCCAGATGACCAGCCCTTTTACGATAGAATCAACCGCGACCAAATTCGCTGCTGTTTTGTGTGTGTCAGCTGCCGTATTCTTTGACCACCTGAATCTGAAACCTTTGCAAATGTCCAGAGTGGGAACTTTCATCAAAGAACTTGAAGACAGCTGCTTCCGCTGAGTGCTTTCCCTGTCTCTCGGAGCATCCCTCATTTTTACAGTCTAAAGAGTGTCATGCTGGCAAAAATGTTGAGCCTCGTCACATCAAACAGATGACATCACGGGCATTTTATTTATCTTTAAAGCGCCCAAATATATATATATATATATATATATATATATATATATATATATATATATATATATATATATATATATCTCGTCTATCGAGATATAGCAGAAATATACTTTTTTTTTCCCCAATATCGCCCATCCCTAGAACATACCAGTTTGGAATTCTTCTTGAGAAAGCAGGATTTGTGCCACGATCGTGAACACACTAAAACAAATTGAAACAAAACCTCAGCAAGATATGCAGATGTATTTGTTATAGCTTTACCAACATTTGCAAGTGAAGCCTATCCAATCGGAGGATGGATGACTGCAACCTTCACACTGGTCCAAATCGTTGAGCAGTACACACATGAATTTATGGTGGCACTGCAACACAATAAATGACTTGATAAAAAAAAAGGGAAAAGACTCAGACAGGTTCTCCCAATGTCCATCAACTCGAGCAAAAAACATATCGTGGAGGGGGAGCTGATTATGGTGTTTAGGTGTGTTCGTTGAAAACATTCACTCACTGGCTTTTAAGCTAGGGGGTCACAGGTTTTCCACATCTCGCGATTTGCGGCACTCACATTTTCATTGGTTGATGTGGCATGGAAGTGCGACACTATCAGTTGGCTGTTTGACGCCGATTACTAGAGGAAAAGCCAGGTAGCCAGTTCAAAGCTTTAAACAATTGTTTACAAAACGAACTGAAAGTCTTTCAATCGGATGAGCCACATGGTGACAGCGCAACTCCCCAGTGCAGAACTTGTACATATTTTACATAGAAATATACAGTTGTTGCTGTCCTTTTTCATTTATTGGCTATAAAACATTTTCCAAACCAAATCTTTGTGTGAAAAATGAAAAAGACAAGACAGACAACAATCAGCTTCTTCTTGAAGGAAAAACAGGTCAGACTTTTTTTTGTATGTATGTTTAAATGTGTGAATGTTCAGAAAACCATCACAGATTCACAGTACATACAACTCTGTCCTTGTCATGCATAAATATATAAAGAAGATGAACAAAACTGACGAGATGGCATGTAGTAAGGGAACTCATTCTTATTTTAATTAATCAGGGTCAGAAGGAGAGAGTCCCATCCCTTCATCAGCTCAGGAGAGCGAGGAAGAGGCTCCACCATCACGGAAGATGAAGTGGATTGGCTGATTTTGACTTTGCAGCTGCTCAAGAAATATACCTCCAAACCCCCAGGTGTTTTCTGCATTATGAATTTGTTATTGTGACAACATTTCTGATATTTGATGCAATATGTTGTAAAGTTAGAAGTTACTTTTGTACAAATATTTGTTTATAGCGTTTTTCTTTTTCTTTTTTTTTTTTTTTTTACACACAAGTTATGTTAGTGGACAACATTCGTCCTGGTGTGTGGAGGGGAACAGGCTGGGGGTGGAGTTATGGGTAGGGGCATGTGAGCATGGCTATGAATGCCCTGTTTCAAAATCCTAGCCTGTTAATGGCATGAATACAGCTGATTGACTCACTAAAGAAACAAAGGGAATACAATGAAATATGATGAAAGAAATGAAAGGATTGGAACATAAGATATTAAAGGGTCAGACTGACTCCATTGAATGCACAGGAAAACCAATGACATGCTGGCTGAACATGTGAATAAAAAAAGTGGCCGATACTGAGGCGAGAGTGGCCTGACTGGAGGCCATCACAAGTGCCCAGAACATGACATCTACTCAGTGCCTGAAGACACGGAAGCTGATGATCTCAGGTTATACACGGAGTACCTCATCAAGGAGAGCACGGAATATAAAGTGGACTTTGTTATCGACTCTGCACAAAGGATCGGATGAAGGGGTACAAGAACACAGCCCATTCTCATCAAATTTCAACAGGTAGTGAGGACATTCAAGGTTTTCAGGACAGCACAGCAGGCCAGAAATGTCACAGTCAATAATCAGACCAGGATTACATGCGACCATGATAACAATCCAGGTATATTAAGACAGAAAGGATCAAGTGGCAATGAGAAAGAAGTTCCTGGAATTGAACGCAAAGGCATGCTAGAGTTCCGGCGAAGCTGAGAGTGGAATTTCAAGATAGTAAAGGGGAATTGTACCAAAACCCAACAGCAGCTCGCCTAGCATTCAATCAACAGAAAATATAGGAGTGAGTGGTAGGGACATTTGGAGGATATTCCGCTCTGCGACAGGTAGTTCACAACATACATTATGGCTACAAAGGTTGATACGACAAAAATACAGTCAACTTACAGTGTCGTCCTTCGATAGTTCACGACTGGAGACAATGTCCATCATCTCATTTTCAACTATTGCTTCCGGTGTCCAAGCCTAAAAACAAACCAGAAATGACTTTCAAGTAGAAACAATAAACGCACCATTTCAGAAAAAGACCCAAGAACAATTACTATTTTACTTTTATCCACAGTCCCAGAAACTTTCATTCATATTAAATCTATCATAAAAACAATTCTCACCGTAACATGAATTAGAGTAGATAATATTGATGACCATCGCACTACGTATTACTACTTCCCATATCAAGCTGTCGCTGTTTTGGGAAATACAACCACCATTATCAAAGCCTACCATCAACTACAAACAATTTATAATACCAGCGAGAGCGTGCCAGAAAAAATGTTTGATTTAGAATCAGGTTTTCCTACACCAATTTGACGGTTGCAAAAGAAGTTGTGTGGCTGCAACACTACGCAAATCACAAAAAAAATACCAAATTGACTATTGCACAAGAACATGTGAATACAAATTTTAATTTTATATCATGTAGATGGATGAAAGGACACCTCATACCTTGGGCTCCATTTACCGACTTCAGCAAGTGAAGTAGACTTTCTAATCTGAACCACACTTCTAATGAGCGATTATGCAAAATAATCTCACCTTTTTCTGGTGCCATATCACTATGGTAGACTTTAGGGTCACAGTGTGTATCGCAGGATGACTGACATTATAGAATATGTCCCCCACTGTCTTATTATCAGAGATCATTAAAAAGAAGACGAAAACAAAACAGTAGCATGATGATATGGAGGCCTACAACAAATTTCTTCACATTTCCTGACTTTAGGTTTTGCAGATGTACAGATGCTTACAAGGATCCAACCAGTCATTTACTACACTTTATGATGTAAGCCTATCCATCATCATGTCTGACTGATGGGGAACACCTCATGTGCTGTCACTTCCTCTCCCAACTTCAAGCCCTCCTACAGGCCACTAATTCACACATCGTGCTCTTCTATTGAGCCTTATTCCTCTGATCTTCATCCCACACCTCCACCTCTTCAGCTTCTCTCCACTCTCACTACATCAGCAAACATTAACATCCGTGGAGTAGAAAATCAATACCATGACTGGATGTACAGGTGACATGACAAGAAAATGGTCAACGTAAGTTATCTGTCGTCATAGGATTTGTACTGATGTTCGTCATGGAATTTCCACGAGCGGCTGCCTATATATCTGTAACGGGAACAACTGTGACATTACTCTAAGTGGAAACAATTATTTTTGATCTCATAAACCAAGGACACTACGGCCACAACTTGAAAAATCTAAATCCTTTAAAAAAAAAATCTAATCGATTCTTGAAATTAGAATCGATACCCAGCCCTATGAACAAGTACAAATCGGGTTTTGGCCGCGTACATGAAATTCTCGCCTCAGGTGACTGAGCACTGGATGCCGGACACAACGTAAGCAGTGCGACTCCACAGGAAAATATAGACGTTTTCTGTGGAGCAGTTCAGATTTCTGATCACAGTCTGGGCAGAAATATTGATAAAAAACAACAGAACTCTCTGAACACTGACGTGTTCACCCGCAGCAGCCGGAGTCCCACAGACAGAGGATGTGAGTCAATGAACATGGAGCAGTTCAGGAGGCGTGCTGTAATAATAATTTGCGTGTTTTCGCCTTTGTCTGATATACTTCTGATTTCATTGATAGAATCTAGTATGAATTGAAAGTAAATATGCCTGTTCTCACTGGCAGGAGCCCATGACTGCTGCACAGATCGCATGTGCAAAAGAGAGGAGGAAAGACGCTGAATGCACATAAGTTAATTAATGAAGTCCAAACTATCATTTTGATTCTCTGCATTTCACCAATAACAATCACATGCTCTTCAGTCACTTCCTTCAAGTTATTGTGATTAGTGTGGATAGACAAAGACTGAATGTAGCATTGTGCACTGTGGTGTGTTGCCACCGTTTTCTTGTAAAATAAACATGAAAACACTCAACTTTACTAATGGCTGTGGAAAGTGTAGAACGGCACAGTCTATTAAAGCCCTGGCGGAGGTCCGTCATCGCTTCATATCTGAGCTAACAAGGACTCCTCGTGCTTGGTACTGACTGAGAAATGAGGGGATCGGGCTGATGTTCGGGCTCTTGAATACATTGGCCTGCTCACACTACAGTCACAGCTGATGACTTCCCCAAGACGCCCTTCTTCGTATGTCACAAACCAGCATTTTCCACAGTAGCACCTCCAACCAAGTAGGAAAAAAAGATGTGCGAAGGATCACACAGTTGGACTCAGGCCACGCCAGACAAAGTCTGCAGTCTACTGTTTTGGCATCACACATTTCTGTGATATTCCAGATATTGTTTGGTGGGTTTAAAATTCTAATGAGTATTAGCATGCGTAGAATAAGACTGTAATATTAGTGTCCCAACAGATGAGTGAAGGTGGGGTTGGTGTGTGGCTACGCTCATACATCCTGGAGACCGTCAGTGCTGAGATAAGGGTGCCTGTCGTGCGTTTCACTCTCACTGTTCAACATCAGGGGTCTACAAACTGTCTGGTAGGGGTGCAGATTTTTGTTCCTACCAATTAAAGAGTTTTGATACATCCATCACCATTTGTCTGAAGACACCAATGTCTCAACACACCAGTGTGTTTCAATAACATCTTCATTCACATCATCTGCACTCAGTATAATGACCTCTATGATTGAGTATGCACTACGAAAGTACAAAATTAAACAGTTACCTTTGAAGTCACTAATATATCTTGCCATGAGGATATCTTTATCTTCTCCTTTGGTAATATGTTCCACGGCATCTTGATCCGGTGTCTTTCTCCTCCTCTTCTCAGCCATCATCGCTAAAATGTCAAGGTAATTAGATGAAATTGTAAACAAGTTTCAATGTTCCATGTCTCATCACATTGCTTTAAACGAAGTCACAAAAACATTTTCCTCAGTGTCATTTATGTCAGCTCAGATTGCAACTGGTTAAGAGGGACAGTGGCCGAGTAACATATGAAACAAATGCAGAAAGTTCGTGCAGAAGGTAACGACAAAATGGCGTCTCTCTCACGTCTCATTTAAATACTGCGATCAACGCTCCAGGTACCTCGATATCACGTTAAACTTAGCCATTCGGTCGCAACAAGCAGCTGCACAGTCAATAATATTACATTAGTCAACTCGAGAGCGCAAGAGAGAATAAGCTTGGAATAAACGTAAACTTAAACATCACATTACCCCATCAAGACGCAGCTGGTGAAGGCACATGGAGATCTCACTACCGCTGGCGAGCAAACATTCCCAAGCAAAGCCAATCATGGCGCGGAAGTCACCTGATGGACATGGTCAGCACCCAATCAGAGAGCATAACGTCTCTGCTCCCACTGCCAATGAAATCCCTCCGTCGCGTGTGTAGGCTGCCGCGAAAATAAACACGCGTATGACTTTACGTTGGTATAGCTGGTTTATGGGGACGTTTTACCTGACATGGCACGCACGTTACGGGGACATGGTGGGGAGGACATGCTGATGTCCCCATAAGTCGAGCACCGTAGACACATTCAGGAGGCATAATTAAGCTTCCATCTCTTTTTTTCGACATGTCCTTATAAGTACGAAAACCTGACAAATTTGTGTATCATACACACACGTTTGTATCTATCTTTATAGGGACCTCTCACCCTAAACCTAGATTAGAATACAATAGCCTTTATTGTCATTGTAGCAGATGATGCAACACAATTGAGTGACATCTCCCTTGTGCAACAGCATAATAATAAAAACTAGGTGGTAATAAAGTGTAGCGCAGTGTAAACAAAAGATGCTGATATGTACAGGAATTAAAAAGTTAAGGAGGTAGATGTAGTTGTTATTACTCAGTAGCGGGTGACCAGTGCAGAGTGAAAAGTGCAGAGTGAGTGAATGTCAGTGCGAATTCAGATTCGAGTTTATTGCAACGACAGCTCTTGGATAGAAACTGTCCCTGAATCTGTTTGTTCTTGAGCGGAGTGACCTGTAGGAGGGCAGCAGGTTAAACAGGTGATGGCCAGGGTGAGATGTGTCTCTGATAATGTTCTGAGCTCTACTGAGGCAGCGGGAGTTGTTGATGTCCTGAAGAGAGGGCAGAGGGCAGCCAATCTTCTCCGCTGTCCTTATTCTCCTCTGCAGCCTATTCTTCTCTGCCTCAGTACAGCTGGAGTACCACACCGTGATGGCGTATGTCAGCAGACTCTCAATGCTGGAGGTAGTTTGCGACCACCCTACAAATAGCTAACCTTAACCAGGACTATGAACCAAACTGAAACCAAGTTACTTTGATGTGACCCCATAATGCAACACGGTCCAACAAGTAGGTGTAGTTCCGCGAATTAGTCCCCACAACGATAGCTAAACAAGTAAACACACACACAACACTCACTGACGTAATGCTTTCCCCAGCTTCTCACCGTAAACCTAACCATCCTAAACAAATAGCTAACCTTAACCAGGACTCTGAATCACACTGCAACCTATGTACATCTCTACATACATGTCTGAAATTGGTCATTCATTTATTACTTGCAACTTGCTACCCTATTGCAGGTTTGTGGGAAGAGCCTAGTTACACGGGACAAGACACAAAAATACGCTCATCGATTTACAATTAAGATGAATTAATTCACAGGGCTGCCAGAACGTCGCGTTTCACAGTCACGACCACAATTGCTGAACACTTGACAAAGTCATCTCTGCTCCCAACATATGACACCTGTAACAAAGCACGTCCATGGACACAGAAGACATGACAACACAACCTGTCACGCAACAATCCACTCGGCACGCAGTCCGGTCGCTCCAGGAACGTTGCATAACTAAATCCTCCCATGTGAATGAAGGAGGAATTAGAAGCCAAACATGCAAAGTGAGTAGCAGAGTAGAGAAAGTCGGTGGGGATCGCATGATTCTAGCTAATTAGATAGTGGAAGATCAGTGGAGATGAAGTGTAACGTGAGAGTGACTATGGATGTTCACTTGAGACGTTTGAGTCGTAGAACAAGTCTCATGGTAGCAGAACTGTAATTACATTGTGCAATTTCTTCAGAAATTGGTGACTTGGTATGCGTAAAAGACAGTGTGACTTATTGGCCTTCATTTCCATCAACTCAATCTTTCACCCTCTGAATAAAAGCAAACAAACATTTCAAAAACAGTTGTGCTAGTCGAAATGGTTTAGTATATTTATGTCTTTGTTTTTTGCCTCTCCATGGACCCTGGAACTAACCAGAGGCGATCTATGACAGCAGCAATGACAAAAAAGAGAGACGTGCTAGGCCACTTTGTACTTTCAACTTTATTTCATTCAATAATGAGTGTTGGGTTTAAAAAAATAGTGAAATATTTGCGCTCAAAAGGTCACATTTCTGCTTTCATCACGATTCCGATGGTTCACAGCATGCAATTAATATCCCACAAATTGCATTCTTTGTAAAAAATATTGAAATTCAGTAGGCACATGTGTCAAATTGTCAGCTGCATGTACCTGTTTTTGAGGTACCAAACGTAAGTTGTGCTTGACATGTGAAGAAAGAGTTTTTACTCGCACTGTAACTAACATATATCTGGTATGAATATGAAGGAGTTTTCTTGATCATGTTAAATCCCGATGGACAGACTGTGTGACGGTAGAGGAGGCCAACTCAACCATGTTGGGGACTAAACGTGCGTCTGATAGTTCAATTATGTAAATCCTCAGGTAAGATAGGTGACGCAGATCAAGTCCTTAAATTCTCTTTTGCCTCGTTTGCCAACCGTTCCTTCTTAACTGCCTTTAATCTCTCTCCCTCTTGAACTCTCTCTGGCCGCTACATTAATGCTATAAGGCTCCAGCCCTCATTCTCATTCTTTCAGCAGACCCAGCTTCCTCAGAGCCTCCTTCCGATCGGCACCCATCCCCGGTACAATCATCACAGAGTAGCCCACTGCATTTGTTGGCTTTTGAGCCGGTGTCTGAGGCGGCGGTGTGGTTTTGCTATGGCTTGTTTTGCCACTGGTGCCGTCATATTGGGCTGTTGGTTGTTCCAGGCTAGAAGTCTTCTGTCTGTTGTTGAGTCCACCGTTTGATAACATCTCGTTTCGTGACGCGTGGTGAAAGCTAGCGCTGCTCTGAAGCATCCTGGTTTTAGGTTCTTGAGAGGCGCAGAAAGACGGGGATCTGGAAGGATTAAGGTTTGATGGGACTTTTGTGTATTTGTTATTTGTTGGCTCCAAATAGGAGCAAGATGTTTGGGGTAGCGGTGCAGGAGAGTCATCATCTTTGAGCAAACCCAACTTCTGTAAAGCTTCTCTTCTCACTGTGTTGGGATCTGAAGCTTTTTTCAAGTAAAAGGAAGGTCTGGAGGTCAACTTCACTTCTTCCTGCGTCTTCTCTTGTACTGTCTGAGGAATAGTCTTAGGTTTGGGTGGCACCACTGGAGGAGGGGCCGCTAACTTGGAAGAATCTGTATTTGTTCGGTCGAATCTTCCATAGCGTCGGCTTTCCATGACGACCGGCGGCGGTTTGTATGAATCAATGGTATGATCCACTGAGGGACACAAAGGTGTTTTTTTCGTGGACGCGCTCCTCTGCAGATGGACCAGGGCGTCATAAGACAGAGGTCCTCTCGGTAAAGCACCCTCAGCTGTCCGAAAGGAAAGGTCTTTAGTTTTAGTTGGAGGTTGAATGAGGACATTAACCTCAAGAGGAACTTCAGGCTTGGGTTGTTGGGGGATCGCTTTGTTGATCAAAGGAGCCGGATTGGGTTTTGTGCTGGTATTCTTTTCTAGTAGGAAACCCACTTTGGGACGGGAAACTGGACACGCTGAGCCATTGGCCTGGACGAAAGGTGTTGGAACCAGGTAGCTCAGCTTTGGTTTGTTGTCAACATGTTCCTTGATGGGATCCATGGAGTGATGCATGTGAAAGCCTTCAGAGGAAGCCGGTTATTACACACTACACACCATATATTTAGTCTGGAACTCGTCAAACCAGAACTCACTCACCATTTACTCCACTCCTGCCCATTTGGGCAGTTCCTGGTTTGGTTGGATGCTCAAGTTCATCATTGGAGAGGCCACTATCTTCCTCAGTATCCAAAGACTCGATCGTCTCCTCCAAGAACATGAGGCAGGCCTTCTCTTCAGCTGACAGATAATCCAGACTGTCATCACTCTGTTTGGGTCAGTTGTTTCATCAGCACCAGGAGAAGTTTGGGGTGGTACTTCTGAGTGTTACTTACGAAAGCAGAATTAACACTAACGACACTGTCGCAGCTGCCGGCGCTGTCCATGGCCGTCGCAGTCTCCACATCTGCCCCACCAGGCCAAGTGTCACTCTTAGGCATCGTGTCCACACCCTAGTTGCTGTTTTCCTAGTCGAGGGGGAAAAGGGTTGTTTACTTGCTGTGCTCTGAAGGTGCGTGTGAGATGAGGGCCAAATTGGAGACTCAAATGGCTTTTCTTGTTGTTTCTGATAAACCGATGATTTGATGCCACATTTGTTTTGATATGACATGCCACTCTTTCTGTAGGAAGACGTTCATGTTCACACTGGTGCAGTTGGTCATCATCATTACGTGAACATCGTTGCACACACCATATTCCCTGGGCGACTGGTGGACTGCTTGGTGGTCACCACCGCTGACAGGACTGGTGAGAAAAGAAAATGCCTGGTGGAACTGTGTCCTGACTAGAGGCTGATATTAATGCCAAAATGCTTTTAATGTATTTTACTGAAAAGCATCCAGCTGTCTGATCTAGAGCAAGTCTTCCAATTGACCTGAATGGGAGGGACCTTTGAGACACCTGGATTATATGACAGTAACTGGAGTCCAGGTGACGAGGATACTTCAGCCAGTAATTAAAGTTTTCCATATCTGCCATGTAGCATCAGTCATTTCTGCTTGACCAGATGCTGACCTCTTCGCCTATACTTTAGAGTGTAATAGTGATTGCGAGCAGAAGTCGAAGGGTGTTGTTGACAGGAGTTCAAACTATTGCCATAAACCACCAGTAAACATGTAGAAAAAAGTGGATGGAAGATATGTTTTAATTGCACTGCGTGGCATTTATTATCAGCAGTATGATTGTCGCTATTCTTGCCTATATCAGCGTGCTTTTTTTTTTTTGGCTGCAATTAAAGCTGCTAAGTCTTTACCCTTGTTTTCCTAGAGATTGTACTTTGGCTGTGTGTATCAGATACATGGTCCCTGATGACTAGTCAGGGTGGAGAGTAACAGGGTCATACTGATATCTAACTGCTTTTCTTACTGCATGTGACTCAGATTACAGCGGCTCCTAATCTCCCTCTGCTGGATCAGTTTCAGCAAGGTGGAAGGTCCTGAGTGTTACATGACATCCAGTCTGCTACGTTGTTTTACAGTAATTGACAGACATGCGTGCGAAGGAATCACTTCACTTGTGCAATGGTTAATGCGCCCCAATTGTAATGAAGCTGGAAGTTCAGTGAACAAACGTATAGATATTGGATATGATTCAACACCTGAGACCGTATAGAGATCACCCAGGAAACTGGAGCAGTGATGTCGTTTAGCGATATTAATGACTGTAATACATGATACTAAGTACATGAATAAGCAGCTGAATTAGATTTGGTCAGCTTAGTAGTGAGTTTTCGACCCAGTCGGCAGCAGCAGTTGTTGCGTGGGACGGACACATAGCAGTTATGTCTGCCATAATTGTGCAATATGGTCAAATCGTTTTTATGTTTCACCGTCCACACAGTCTGCTGGGTTCGAGGTAATAATCACTTCACGGAGGCCGTGTATAACATTTCTACCTTCCACATGTATAAGCAGAAACTCAAGCGCATGTGCAGGTGCGCTCTTGTGGAAGTCGATTTAAAGTGTTTAAATTACATTGCAAGAAATGATTAATATTATTTTCCATTTTCTTTCCATTAGTTTAAACAAATGGGAATTAAGTATATTTTGCTTAATTAATGGATCTTTTCTGTCATTAATGTTCCGGAATATAAAGCCAAAACGTTAGAAAAATCAATCGTGTACTTACCGGAGAGTCTCCCTGACGTCACTTGTCCATTCTCTTTTACGTCTGTCGGTCAAGTGGCGAGCGCGCGCGCTGTCACACCTACACGAAGACTTTGTGCTAATCCTCTGGCCAGTCAGCGAGCAGCAGTCGCTTGGGCCGTCACTATGACAACAGTTTCTGCGGTCAGCCCGACGCGTACCGCGAGTCTGCGCGTGCGCGGGATTCCTGCTCTCGCGATGACGTTACTACAGTTACTCTACACGGACAAAACAAATAGACTGCTGTTTACGACACCGTAAGATGAGAGCCGTACATTTCCCCCTCAACTTTATTGAAAAAAGGTAAAACTATAATAACATTATTTCCTTGTTTTCTCTTACATCTACATTTATTCATAAACGTTTTTGTTATTTCTATCTCGTTTAGTTTAAACATATTTTTCATGCTTCGATCATACCTTTGCTTTGAAAGTTTTTATTTTCTTTTTTCATTATTTTTTGGCATTTTTCAAATTATCAGCTTCCCCCACGCCTTTTCTTTTTTTGTTCTTTTAACAAGAATTCTACCAATTCAGGTGCCGTTGAAAGTATTAATGGTCATTTGGGTTAGGGCTGATATCAAGACTACAACGTTCTCCATTTTGTTTTAATCAGAGCTGAAACTGATTCCTCCTTGACAGTCACTGCTCCAATCTAATTTAAACTTTATTAACCAGACACAGAGCCGAAGCTCATCTTTCATGAGAATTAACCAAGACATCAAGATAGGATTTTTCTGTCTAATAAGCAAATACTGAAACAAGTTGCCGATTTTTCAATAGCTTTGCAGCGTTCATCTGCAGTGAGCAGTGTTGCATTCAGCAGGATCAACTGCAGCCACGTTCCATGACAACGCTGTGGCTCTTGAAAGTGAGCGAACAATTGGACAGATCCCATTATGCGTTGATGCTCCCAAAAATAACACACATCTAATCCTTCAGCGATCACTCTGGATCACCACTGATCAGCTGAGTGGGAGTCATTTACTGGATTAAAACCTCAAACCTAGACGAAGAAATCATGACACTGATGAGTAATTGTCTTAAGGAGTAAAGTAGTGTGTACAGAAAGACTTTTATTTGTGTCACAACACTGACAAAATCAAGTTACTCCAGTTTGTAGTGCTTTTGAGTGCAACATTCGTTCATGTCCTTGTAGAGTCTTGAGAACTTGGAGATATTAAAAAAAAAGCCATTTCACTTGTTTGCCAGCTTGATGTTAATGTAAACAGGAAAAGTAACAGCCAAGAATGGGAGGGTTGGTAATGACATCACACATGTACAACCAAAAACAGAGTGTGTGAAATCATTGCTAAAGTAAGAACGACTCAAAGAGAGCTTATTCCTGATATTGAACTAGAGAGAACATTTTTCACTGATGTGTAGCTTAAATCGACAACGTCCACCGTCACAACGTAACATTGCTTGGCTACACAGAAGTCATAATTATAAAGCACCAGCAAAAAAACAAAAACAAACACAGTGAATGCAACCACATGATTCTTTCTCATAGCACCATGATGATTCAAATCATACAAAAGTTATCAACTCAAAAGAAAAATATCAGCACTTTAAATGTGTTTAAAGGGGCATCAGAGTGAAGAACAAAATGTTTGGACTTTGGCATGTTTAATACGTGATGGGTTGGTGAAGTGTCATGGATTTCTGAGGTTAACTATTGCTACAAAAAAAAAAAAAATCAATTATAGTCTTGACTTTTTGCTGAAACAAAAAAGATAAAGTAGATGAAATTCCAGTTTGAAAATATCGACCTTTACTGTTCCGAAATCAGATTTTTTTTGTCGTGGATGTAACTACAAGCACCATCATTTAATTTCTTCCAACAGCTCAGAAGGAAACAGAAGAAATATGACCGACTGATGTGTTTCATAACAATATTGAATGAGGGTAACTGTCGCGATAAACAGAGCTGAACATGCAGCAAGATCATTTTCACTGCGCTAGTGTCCTTCAAGCTTTATGATCATGTCTTTTTCTGAACTTAGTATCGTAAAGAAACTGATGACAATGTTCATTCAAAATCATATTGAAGATAATTATTAACCACTTAACACCAGCAAAAACCTCATCTGCAAGTTTCCACAAAATACTTGAGCACTAGCCAAAATGGTGACTCAGCATTTGTAGCGACTTCTCCGGACTGCGATATTGTACCAAAAAAAAGCTGAGTCTGGGGCCAAAGTTTGCAATTGTTCAACTTTAGCCTGTGCATGAAACGTCACGATGTCAGTTCTCCAATTTGATCACAGTTGCATTGTTCCCACCAGTTTTGATGCAATTTGTTTGAGTTTAAAAAAAAAAAAGAAAGAACGCCCTACACCTGATGTTCGAAGTTCACATACAAATCTTCATCCCAAGCGCCACTTGTAAACACTAGAATATCGTTTTTTCCAAAAGGTTTAAAATCTAACTTTGGCGCCACCTAGCGTCCGCTCCGGCGTCTCGAACTAAATGTTACAGCACACAAATGGGTCGTTCAGCTCAAGACGAGTGAACAAAGCAGGATACTGATTCCGTGATATGGTTCAACAAAACGAACCCACCAAACCTGGAAGGCCACAGCAGCTCAGTAAACAGCACGTTTGAATCAGAAGTCGGCTAAAATGAAACGGCTCATTGATCAGTCTGGGTTGGAACTAAAACACGCTAAGTCATGGATAACAGTCAAATGGCGTTTAAGACAGTGAGTAGTGTCAAGAGTGCCATCACACACGCGCACGAGTGGAGCTGATGAGCCGCCGTCGTACTTGTTTAGCAGGAAGTGTTTATTGGACCGAGTTGGTTCTGGAGCTGTCTCATAGCGAGATGGCAGCAGAACTCAGCAGGTGTGTAATACTGACCAGACTTGAGATGTCATGTCAGTGACTGTGAGGTAGAGGACACAGACGGACAGTTGCCTGACATAGGGGGAGTCAGTTTGGTGGCTGTTGGCGTGAGCGATATTATACTTCTCCAAAATTGGTGTGGCCCGTCTCCTTGGCGTGCTCCCGGGCCTCCTTCTGTCCCACCAGGCCTGTCTGACACACCATGCAGCGCAGCGCGAAGCGGTTAACGTCCGTGAACTGCCGCTTGCGTCGAGCCTCGTCGGCCAGCTCCAGGGCCTGGGCCAAGATGATGTCATCAGTGGTGGAGAAGATAGTCTGGGGCGGGGCGTCGGAGCCAGGCGTCTCTTTCTGAAGCGGGTCGTAATGGATGCCGTCGTAAATGAGCAGCACCCGTTTGCGGTAGCCGGCGTCCTCCCCGAATCGATCCACACGCACCGTCTGAGTGTCCACCACGCAGATCTCGCACTGGTAGAACTTAGACAGGATGGACACCTCGATGGCGCCGCCCCAGGTGTCGTCGCGTCTAATCCAGGAACAGTAATCCTCATTGCTTTTGCCCAAAACAGCTTCAGAGTACGCAGTCGGGTCGCTGGACACCACTTGGGCGATGAGGCCCCTCATCTCGGGCGCACAAGCGGGGTCATAGACGCCACCCTCCACCACGTAGTACACGCTTGTGAAGAGGCAGGAGTTGTCGGCCGGCACGACCCGGCGCTTGAGGATGGGGGCGAGGTCCAGTCGAGGAGGTAAGGTCACGGCAGGACGATCTACAGACTTCGGTTTGTTGTCTTCTTCTACAATCAGCGTGTCACCTGCAAAGCAGACACAGGGCTGATGAGCACCGCAGCACATCAAAGCACCAACTTCTGGAGAAGAACAAGCAGCACATTCGAAACATTGAAACAAAAACAAGCGTTTTCTATCGAGTATCACCTGACTTGATGGGGTAGTCCTTGAGGTGAGCGGCTCCGTTGCGCAAGTCCAGATTGGACGGAGGGTAACCCACCATGATCTTCTGCACGTCACACGGGATCCCGGTCAGCTCCTCCACCTTTTTCTTCAGCTCTTGCACACAGGACTGGTGAGTCAGGCCCTGCATTATGTGGCTCCCATTTTTAGTTTTACAGCGAAGCCGCAACATCCTGCCTGCCAGAGAAGGTCAGAGCATTTAGAGATGGATAAACTCTCTGCCAACAGGAAGAGTGAATCACTGATGAGCTGTTAGACAGAAAAGTTTAGGGCAGCTGCAGTACCAGTGCTAAGAAGGTCATAGGTGTGATGCAGCTTTAGACAACTCTGGGAGTGAACCAGAGTTTCTTCCACCAGCTTGGTGAGAGCGAGTCCTTCAGGCACTCTATGGTCAACAACTAAATTACCTTAGTTTCCGGACGATTAGTCACAGTTTATACTCAGGTGCGACTTGAATTTGTTAAAATATAATTTCCCATGTTCTTAAAAGTTATTTCCCACCGACTGATGTGACCAAGGAATAAACATTCCATGATGTCTGTGATGCGCCCTGAGAATCTTATTCTGATCCCCACCCATCGAGAAGCCAGAAATCATGCGTGATCAAGTGTCACAACAGCGAGACAACTCAACACATATCATAGAAATGGACACGATTATGGTGTTTTTTGTTGTTTATAGACAGATCAACATCATAATAACCAAATGAGAGAACACAAGTATGGCTTGTGGAACTGAAGCCCCTCAGATGACCAGGCTGTAACAGGTGAGAGCGGCTGCAGAGGAGTGATGTTTACAGGTCATGATTAAAAGCCTTTTTTTTACTGTGCTATAAAACAACCCCCACCCCTTTGCTTCCTTGTTTCTCAGTCAGTTTGCTTCTTGTCTACGTTCCGTCCCACAGCAGGTCAAGTCGGCAGTGACCCTTGCGGTCTTTGGGCTTCATGCTGATTTTTTTTCCTACTGTGTGTAGTATGGCCAGAATGCAAACATTAGAATTTTGGATAATGCGGCAAGTTATAGGGTATTTCTTCTAGTTATGTTACTTCTCTGCAACTTGCTTCTATAATTAAGCAAAACTGGTGTAAACAGTGAAATGTGTGCAACTCATTCAAGAGCAATATTAACTATTATATTCCACACAAATTTAGACATTGTTGTGTGCACTGCTACAGGAGGATGGTAATCTATTTAAATGTGTGGGCCTGTTTTTATTTACATTCCCAAGCATATAAACTACTTGTTTTTTAAGACACGTGCATCAGCACAACATGAGAATTGAATCACTATGATTCTTACAGACCACATGAATATGTCTTGACTGGGGAAAAATGATTCGTTTAAGTCATCACTGCATTAGTGCTCACCCCTACCCGACGAATTCACGCCTGAACGCAGTCATTCTGAGTTTCACTCTCTTCCATAGTCCAGTCATTGTGTGGACTTAAAAGTCTTCATATACTTATAGTTTTACGTCGTCGCTCTTCACGGCCATAAATAAAACCGCGTCTTAATTCTGACACCGATGGCGTCAGCACCAAATTCGCCTGCTGATTGGCCAGGTTGATCAGTAACGGTAATTGAAAATCGTCCCTCACGTGACGTAAACATCAAGCATCATCTTTGATTTGCCTTCCAGCGAGTTGTTGGCGTAGCTCCACAGCGGGAGTCGGCAAACAGCGGTAGTGCGGTGTGCGTTCATCTCCACACATCTTCCAGCGAGATGATGCTACGCTAGCTGTCTAGATGACTCATCAGAAACGCTCCATTGTTGGACACCGTGACAGAGATAGCACAACTTCGAAACTTACACAAACAGGACGACGGCCCGACAACTCAATAAGTTAGTGAACATGAACAGGGGCGATGTTTGAAGGCGTTGAACGCCTGACACGAGCTAAAGAAGGCGAGTTTTTCTTAGCACGTTAGCATTATTACTTTGAATTAAACACGGTTCACACACGGTTTTGTGGGAAGCGTCGACGAGCTTCTCGGCGTCATAAAAGTCGCGTTGCAACACAATTACGAAATGACGTCGAGAAGTGTTGAGTGGGTTTTCTTACCTGCCGTAGACTGGAGCTCAGCACAGAACAATAAACATCAACTGAGCGACGCAGTGCGTCATCACGCTAGTATGACATCATGACGCACGACTGCATTGCTTTACCGTAAATACCGGAGTTGATAAACCGAAGAGTCTGGAGGGTTTGCGCACAAAAATCCGTTCATACAGCCAAGAAGTAGGCTACACACAACAGGAATAGATGTCATGGCAAATAACAACTCACGAAGACATATGTGATGAGTATGTATTTATTGTTTTGATATATTCGTGTACAACAATACTTGCAAAACACAGCTTTATCTGCGCTAACAGACATTGTCTGTAAAAAGGCACAGAGGTTTCCAAACGAGACAGAAATTAAACCACAGTATGGGATTATCATCGCCATGAGAATAAATCCATCATAACTTGGATTCTCATGTTCATTCAAATTGGGTTCTTCCTGTTTCCAGGCAGCGACATGCAGCTATTGCAATCAAAGTCGATCATAAATATACTGTATATTTCCACAAGGAGTTTCACTGCTAATGTGTCAGTGTGTTCATACTGTGCCATTACTATAGTGGAAGCAGCTTTTATCATATTACAGGGTCACGTTTGACCCGGGTCCCCTCTGTAGGTGCCAGGTGACCTTCATTCAGGAGCGGGCACAGTCAACAGTTTCCTCTGAGCTCTCATAGTCGATTTCTTCACACAATGACTCCTAAGAGAAAGAAAGAAGGTCACTCATGGTGTGTATTAATCGTTTAGACTAAACAGTATTTATAGATTTTGTTATTTTAAAGAAATAAGAGAATCCTGACTCAAATATATTTCAGCACAATTTGGCATCAGATTTAATATCTTGCTTCACCCAGCCCCTGTATTTCCACAGTATTCTAGCAAAACCTATCAACCCAAAACAGTATTTTGTTCTTATCTTCTGCTGTTATATAAATACAACTTCATTAGGTGAGGTCATGGCCTCCTTAGTGGATCACCAGCCAACCTATGAATGCAATTCTGAGCATTTTCAGTAAATGTTTTCAATATAATGAAACACTATATTTGGGGACTGGAGTAGCTATAATTAGCATTTAGTAGCAAAGGGCTCAGGTCTTCCAGGAAACATTTATGAGTCTATATTTGGATATTGGTGAAAGGAAAGAGTATTATTATGTTCACTATAAAACAGAAAATGTCCAATTTATTATGTTGAATTTCCCCTCTGTGGGACCAATAAAGGACATCTAATCTAATATGTGCCAAGACCGCTCACCAGCTAACGTTACATTAGAATGCTGCAAACAGTCTTTCAAATTTATAGCCGCCGCTGGATTTTAAACCCAGTCCATTGTACACGATGAAGTGGCTGAGCAAACAACAATGTTTCAGTCACTTATTTTGGGTAAAATGTTGTAAAGGATAGCTGCTATGTGCTAACCTCAGTTAGCATCTGTCAGTTAATATAAAATACATTATTTTGAGCACGGGTCTCAGGTTTTTGATCCACCCGGTCTGGTGCTACTTGTTTCAACTGACCCCTCATTGGTTAAAGGTATGAACTTGATTGGTTAGATTGAAAACCTGCACCACTCTTCGAGGACCGGTCAGATGACCCCTGATTTAGAGCAGTGCATTGACAGCATGTCTCACACCAAATATCACTACTGTTACAAACACCAACACAGTGTACACAGCAGCGGAGCGATGGATGAATGAGGGGAAAAGACAAGACGGTGACGACTATACTCACTGACTCTGGCTTCCTCTCTGATACTGTTGGATAAATTTTGGAAAGAGACGGATAGAGATGTGGAGAAAAGATGAAGTAACATGTAAAACACACAGACAAATGTGAACATTGATTTTGTCTCACTCCTGCATGCAGGTTGTTTCCACAGTTGGACTGGACGCTGCAAACAAGTGGTGCTTAAAACATAGAAATTTAAGTTTTAATGAGGCAGTTTTGTGCCTATCCCTCAGCACATTGCTTTTAATAAGACTTGTTTTGCATGTGCAGCCAAATGCCACTGGATTTGGTTTGGTCAAATGCTCTTGTGCACATTCACAATGGTGGCAGCCATGAAGTCAAGCAGAAGTCATGCAAGAATTAGAAAAATCAAAATTCCATAATTTAAATTGGTCATGGTTAGTTCCTGCAAGAGAAGGAGTCCAGCAAAATACACACAAACACACAACTCCAAACACAAGGTCAGACTGATGACTGATGGTGGCAGTTTCAGGAGCTGGACACTCAGTCACTAACTTGGCTTTCCCGTTCCTCTGGCATCAGAGCTGATGGAGTGGGAGCCAGCGGGGGCCACGGCTGGTTGCCGGCACTGTAAAGCCTGGGACGCTTGACTTGGTCATGACTGGAGAGGGGAGTGTAACTATTTCGGCGGAGGAGGACGGCAGAGTCTTTCGGGATCTTACCCTGGCAGGGAAGAATGGCAGCTTGGTGAGGGGAAGAGAAGAAGAGGCGGAAACCAATAACCACTCACTCGATGGTCAAGCCACTTCAGGAAAAGCAATGGAAAATATGTGTGACTTCGATATTAAAAAGTGTGAAGTAGGGAGAGTGAAATCAGGAAGATAATTCGCCAGGTCCCAGCGATTTCTTGAGTTGTCTCGTGCTGCCTTTATGACCTGCCCACCGCGTGATTCGTTGGCACTGTGAATGTAGTACCGGGGTTGTCCAGCAAGCGTCGCCTTCTCACTAATATTCATGGAGGAAACAGTTAGGTGACTAATAACGAAAATTATTATTATTATTACTACTGCCATTTCAATAGCCAATAGTTAACGTTTAACTGTTCATAACATTGAACCTTGGAACAATTGATTGAACAATTTCACCATGAAAATAGTGACTAAAAATCAACTGAGGTCTAACTCTGAGGTCACACTTGACCTTCTACATGTTCCATTTCAGTCTTTGGCAAAGCCATGTTGAACAAAAACATACTTCAGTGGAAGAAGTAGAAAATAAAAATTGCATAGTTGTAAAATTAAAACACAAAACTTTGTCAGAGTATCATGAACAGGAGAAAAGCAGATACACACTCCAAGCTAGTTTGAAACAAACAGAATGGTAAAAATCAGCCATGCAATCTTGCTTACATTCCAGTCATGTTCCAGTTGAAGCTCAGCTCAGACCGGCTTAATAATGTTTGGCATCATGCTCAAACCCATCATGTAAAAACGCACTCAGCACTTACGAGTGGCCGGTCTCGGTGCGTGTTGACTGCCTCCACGTTCAGGTAAAACATCTCCACTTTGCAGCCTGTGCAGGCGAACAGAAACGTTTTGGAACTTGTTTCAGTCCAAATGGTAGCGTCGATGTCCTACCGTAAGCCACAGGGGTCAGTTTGAGGACGGTGTGGAGGGGACACTTCATGTAGGGAAGATCTTCTGCAGAGTGAAGATGGGATTAAAACAAGCTAATAAATCATCATATGACTGGATTTTCCTGCCTGCGCTTTTGTCCAGGAAGTAAGCGAGGAGGCAGCGCATCACAGCCTGGTGGCAAATGACCAGCACGTTTCCTTGTCTCTCTAACTCCATGATGACTGGCTCCAGACGCTGGACCAGATCCTGGTAGGACTGAACATCAAAGAGGAAAATTAGCAGACATGAAAGCATCAATAAAACTTGGGTCAGCTGACCTCTCCTCCTGGGTAGCGATAGTGATACTTGTCCTGGTCCCTTAAAGCAAACTCCTCTGGGAAACTCCTCTGGATCATCTCGTACGACATCTCCTCACACACACCCTGTGATAGCAGACCATTTCAGATGGGAGTCACATCACTGTGATGTATAAAGTAGAGTGATGAAGCTGCTCACAGCATCAATCTCATTCAGAATCTTCCACTGCTCGTAGGGAACACCCAGTTCCTCGGCCGTCTGTATGGTTCTCCTCAGCTGGCTGGTCCAAACCTTCAAGTCTGACAGCTCATGCTCCTTGATGAAGTCGTGGAGAGCGTGTGCAAACTGGGGAGATCAGAAACATGCTTCAATCACTATTTCAAAGGCACTTTAATCTGCAAACAGAGGGACATTAGTTTCCTTTATCTCACCTGCTTCCCACGTGGAGAAAGTTCAGAATCTCCTCCAATACGGCCCTCAACATTGTGGTTGCTTTCTCCGTGTCGACACAGGTAGATTGAGTGCGAGTGCACGTGGATGTTCATGAGGTAGTAGACGATCTTGCTCTGGATGTAGTCCTGGACCCGGTTCACAAGAAAGCGCCGTCCCACGTTCATGACTTTGATAAAAGACAGGTCCCTGCAGGACACATGAACCATGGACCTGATTGTCACCAGCGAGTGCGGATTCATGAAACTCAGCTTGTATTTTTTTATTTCATGTGTATACGTCGTGTATATATATATATATATATATATATATATATATATATATATATATATATGTTCAGTGATCATTTATATATATAAATGATCACTTAATTACCACTATGTAGTTTTACTACTATGTATCTACGGGTCACGTCCGGTGTGCTCCCGTATCCGCTCAATTTTCAAAGGAAAATGCTACATGGAGGTCTAGAGCTAGTCCACACAAGGACTAAGTTGGTCCCAGTTCTGTCGGATATGCCGTTCATCCACATGAAAAAAATCACCAGGTAAGAAAAGGCAGAAAAAATATGGAAACAAGTGACCAAAAAGGAAGGTGTCACACAGAACAAAAAAATCTTCAAAAAAAATCACCAGGACAAAAAGGTTGGGAAAAAGGTGACCAAACAATTCACCAAGAAATAAAAAAGTTTCCAAAAAATGATTTCGATTGCTTGTTGATGACATTAGTGTTCTCTTGAAAAATGTAAAAGTACTCCGACACCATTTTTTTCTTTTTTTTACAGACTGGGAATGGGCTTCTATAGTTTAGCGATTACATCACGGTTTTACAGACTGGGAATGGGCTTCTATAGTTTAGCGATTACATCACGGGGTCATTTATATATTTGATAACCTGGTGTAGTCAGCTCAACACTTTTCCTTGTTATTCACATTGCATTTCTTAAAGTTATTTGACTTTCACCAGGGTTTTCTGTGGTGGTAGAACATTACAAAACTAGAATATCACAGTCACGATTGTCTCACTTGTCATATTCCTCAGGATCCAAAGGTTGATATGTGACTTTGTAGCACTCGATTCTCTTGAGGAAATCGTCCATGACTCTCTCCCTGTGCCTCTCGGGATAATCTGGACTGGAAACTTTCACTTCCTGAAATTCAACAGGCGAATACAATGTCTTACATAACAGACAGGGATTATTAATAGTTTATAGTCCTGCCAGGAGTCACGCTGCATACTGTACCAGAATGTTCGCAGCGATGACCTCCGGGTCGTCACACACAGACTCCACGAAAAAAACCTGCCGACAAAACAAGCCAGGTGGGGGTTATGAAGGTCGACGGAGCCGACAGTGCCAGAGAGAGGAGATATTTCAACACTTGTAAGCAAGATAATATAGCAATTAGCTACCTAAGTAAACCATGGTCATAATAATAAAATGATAAACAACATTACCAGGCAAGTGTTAATATTGCCAGATGACAAAAAAATAAATAGCAACAAAGTATAACACAAAGTTGACTCCTTCTCTTGCAGGAACTAACCATGATCATTTCTTTACTACACATAAAATCTCACAGCTTGCAACAATATGATTTTTTTTTAAGTCATCCTTACAGTGTGAGAGGAATGCTGTTCATCATGTTTAAAAGTGGCAAACATTTAGAAAACATCAAAACCAGACATTAATATGGTCATTTTCAAAATAAATCTGATGTTTTTAAATATAATGAAAACAATTGAATTATTCGTGGAAAAGTGAACCTGACTTCCCACAACACCCACTTTGAAGGCATTTTCCCGTACGAAATCTTGAATCAGGTCTCTCCGCTCTCTGGTCGTGTTTGTTGCGTCGAAAACCTGACGACAGAATCAAGGCCACAGGTCAGTTTCTGGGACACTTCAGGATTACCACTTTCATCCAGACAGATGTGTCCGCGAGCTCGATAGAGTTTTGGAGCACAGAGACTGACACGCTCACGCAGGCAAAGCAGTAAAGTAGACTCACAGCGATCTGACCTCCCTCCACAGTCAAGTATGACTTCACGTCCTGCAGAGCCACCAGAGCACACTGCCTGCGGACAGCTGCATTAAAAACAATTCCACTGTGCTCCCAAGAGAAAGAATTGAGTGGCTGTTTCAGGATGCTATCA
This sequence comes from Synchiropus splendidus, assembly GCF_027744825.2. Classification (NCBI taxonomy): domain Eukaryota; kingdom Metazoa; phylum Chordata; class Actinopteri; order Syngnathiformes; family Callionymidae; genus Synchiropus; species Synchiropus splendidus. Next base: position 23,256,579 of record NC_071339.1, on the reverse strand, counting down.
GCCACATGCTAACCTTTGAAATTGAATTACTATTAAACAAAAAACAAGTGATTTTTTTGCCAAGTTAGTGTTTCAGCGTTTGCCATATTTGAACGAGCAGAATCAGATTGACAGCAACAGCTTGTTTGATATGTGGGTCAGAATTGAATGGTGTAAATCTGCTGGGAGCCTGGCCATGTCACGGATCAGAAGCTGTGGAAATAGTGCGCTGAGTTACTGTGAGACCTACTTGCGTATCCTCATGGCCTCTTCGTTGTCGTGGCGGAAGAAATCGTACGACTTGTAGGATCTGACAGCTTCTCTGCGATACACACCCAAATTAAATACTGGAACGAGAACACAGACATTAGAACAGTTACTTTAATGTCAAGATTCAGGTTTGAATTCTGACTTTAGTAAATTAAGATAAACTATGAAGTTTGTTAGAATGAAAATTTATTTTCATTTGAAATTCTGTTATGAGCCAGAGAGTTGTATTGATTGTGTAAAAGCAGCTATCTAATTGGAAAAACAACTATGGAAAAGAGAGCTGAAACTGAAATGGTCTAAACCAGGGGTTCTTAACCTTTTTGATCTCGGGGCCCACCTCTCCCAAAACAAATGGGCCCGGGGCCCATTCAAGGAATAGCACTGATTCATTACTCTTATCATTTGTGATCAATAACCATATTTAATGTAATGTATTTAATGTACATGTAAACAAACCAAAACCTTGTGAAATGACGTGAAACCATGTGATCATTGCAAAGATATTTATTTGTCATTGAAAAGTCCAACCAGCAGCAAGTCATATTCATCACATTTACTAAAAAAATACACTTGATGCAAACAGTTGAGAAAATTGGAAAAAATTAATAAAATTCTGAATAAAATAAATATAATAAAACCATGTCTAAATATCATAAAATAAAAATAATATAATTTATTTAAACTCGAAGATATAAGTAAAGTGTAAACGAAACTATCGCCATAAGTGTTCTAATTAATTTTCAAAATTGCTTCAAAAGGTGCTTAAATGAACAGTGTTTACTGTTGGGGGCAGCGGCATCACTTTCTTTATCATTTTTTCTTTTCAAGAACTTCTCCATAGTTGTTAACTATCACAGATTGGCAGCTGTCAAGTCAATTCAGTGACTCGCTACTGCCACCATATGTGGCTCATGTATTACAACTGAGCGTCTCACGGCCCTCACGGAACAAAGGCGTAAAATAAAAAAAACTTTTAGCGGGCCTCTAGGGGGCACTCACAGGCCAAGCAAGGGCCCTGGCCCCATGGTTAAGAATCACTGTAAACACTTATAAAAAAATGAATAATGCAATAACCAGTCAACAGCTCATTGTGTACCACAGTCACCAGCAAGTGAGTGAAGTGAGCAGTGTTTGACTCTGAATATGAGGCTGCAAAGGAAAGAATCTTTGGAATCCCAAATATGCCTCTAAAGGCTTCTGCATCTCAGCGATCAGCGTCAAGCTACTTTCAGGATTTATTCAGTATACATCATTAAAAAGTGGGAACTGTTATCATATCAACTGCATCTGCTTGTCGTCATATCTACTGTTACTGTCATCATAAGTAACTTGACTGAATAGTTTTTGTGCGGAACATGGGCTTCTACTTGACAGTGCAACCTCAGTTCAGGAGAGGGTAAATTCAAACAGGCTTAAGTCTGTACCTTTGGTGGGAACGCCGACCCAGTTGAGGTAACGCGTTAGTTTCTTGGACATGTAGGTCTTTCCTCTTGCAGGAAGACCAATCATGACGATGACTGTCGGCGAGTTCGTCATGTAGGACGCCCATGCTACACCAGAACGTGGAGATAGTGACAACATTTAATCATGACATGACTGCAAGGTTAGGATTCAATAAAAAAAAAAAGGATGTCAGAGTACAACTCAATACACACATCAATGGCAGAGAAGATAATGAAATTACATAATAAATAACAAACAACTAGAGGAAAAGGCAACAATAGACTTGCATTGACAATTACTACAGGGTTGTTTTTGCATAATGCATGATTATTCTTTAAAGTTAAAGACAAAAGGAAGCTGAAAAAAATGAATTCATGAATAAAATAAAATACAGAAAGAAGAACAGACACACAGACGAACACTTTACAGCAACAAACTGATTGAACAAAGATGACGGTGAGGACAAGAAAACCGTATTGTAATCTTCAGAGAGATTTATTCCCACGTTTGCACACAAAACTTTTGTTTTACCATTTAAACTGTGAAAGCTATTCAGTGCCAAGTGTCGGGACAATTAGAGGATCACTTTTTGTGATAATCATGCGTGTGTGTGTTTGAATGGTGTGTGTGTCCTGCGATGGACTGATGACCTGTCCAGGGTGTATTCCTGCCAACGACCACTGGGATAGACTCCAGCACTCCCCGCAATCCTGAACAGGACTAAGTGGTGTTGAACTGACGCTGTATTTAATCAGAATATTGTAATATCTGTTTTATTATTTCCAAAATTCCATGGGACTCTTGCTTCTTGTCCTCTACATGAACATAACTTGATGTGATATTTCATGTAAATAGAAAAAAACGAACACTAATTTTACAAGTTCACTTGTGGTGACAAACAACTCAAAATCACTGTTGATACTTGTTGACTGACTGTCGGAACAAACCGGACACAGAAGCTAGATCGCTAATCTGACAAAGCTATGATTTCACTTTTTCGAATCATTGCTTTGCACTTTTCATGAGACCTCTAAGAGACAAACGATTTATCCTCCAATGTAGCAGATTGAGCACCAGCAACTGTTCCTGTATTCTGTTGTTTTCACAGTTATGTCCACTTTGTTTTCTTAGCATTTCCATTGAGTAAATATCAGAGCGGTTGTGTTTCAGAATGCAGCATGATGCTGACTGCGTGAGAGAGGGGTCAAACAGCTCTCATGACGCCGGCGTCATAAACGGTGGCACATTCAATTGTATCTGTCACCGTGTAAATGGAGTGTCAGGTTTTTTTGCTGAGGAATGCAGCAGGGAAACAGGGCATTGGGATGTTTACATTCCTCTTACAGACTAGAACACTAAGTCAAGCAAATTGTGCCAAATTTTAATGGTATCCTGCATAGAAAAAATGCTTAAACCTGCCATCAAAACGCTGCAATCTAAATTTGTCTTGTCTTGTAACAGGAAAATAGTGTTTTCCATTCACAGGATCTTTTCACAATCTCATCCAACCGTTTGAATCAATATTAATATATGGTGTCATAAATACAGTCATAAAAACACAAAACAAACGATAAATTTAGTAATAGTATAATGTGGCCTTCTAGCGATTTTAATTGCCTTTTGCCCTAAATTGGCGTACCAATGTGTGAGTCTAAACGTCCAGGGTGTCCTCCACTTATCACCAGAAGTAGCTACACTAGGTTCCAATCTCGTGTGAAATGTGTTAAAGTTTGACAAACAGTTTATCATAAACATGCAAAATGTGATACACCTAATGTTAATTACTGACAGAAGGAGAACTACTTCACCCTTAACAGGTCAGTAAACTCACAGCATTTCTTCTCGGTGGTCCTGAGCTCACTCCTCTTGGCTTCTGCAGCATTTGCTTCCCTGTTCGAGCTCGACATACTTGCACTGCGAGAGAGAAACACTCCAATGAAATAAGGGGATTCATGTTTAGTTTCCTTGGCAACCTCCTGGAAAACACACATTATTCTGACATACAGGTGCACAGTGGGACGGTGTATTTCCGGACTATATTTTTATACTTCACGCGTATCACTCCAGTCGGGGTGATTAGGTTCATGCGACACATCATCTTTAGCTGTGTGAAATTAAGCCACCAAATATGCTTTATTAATACCTGTTACAAGGCGCCGCTGGGCAGATAAACATGCTGCCAAATCCGCAAGCTCCAGCTGGTGTTGAAGGCCAACACAGGGGGAGAAGGAGCCGCTGAACACGGAGTGACCTCGCTGCTGGATGCAGCTGCTGCTGGCTCGATTCCTTCCAGCGCGGAGGTGTGCCACTACGTCATTCTACTTACCGTAACGCTCTGAATAGACGGGACCGTAATTGAGAGAGACATTGCGCATTTTTCAATGCTTCTGAGCACCTCGACTGTATTGCATGGGCATTCAAATGCAGCTTGAGAAACTATATCCATCGAATGAGGTTACTTTATGATTCCTGATAGATGTGTATTTTCTCTTAAATGGAGCCCTTAAAATGAGGTAACTCATCAATTTGAATAAACTTCTAATCCTCGAAGTGAATTAGCTACAAAAAAAGGTTAACAAAATTGAAAACAGAGCTCAACTTCATGTAGTGCAAAATGAGACACACGTGAAAACAAACAAAACAAAAACACTTTATTTGCTACCAAACATCTCAGCTAGCAATATACATTATGAAACAATGGTCCCCCATTTAGATAACAGTGGTAGAAGTTAATAACACCACCCGAAAATAAATAAAGCCTCTAGCAAACAGTGTTTCCTTTTCATAAAAAAGATCCCAAATTCAGCTTCAGTCCTATGTACTAAATCCAGTTGTAAATGCATCGTCAAATGAGCTAAACACTACATCAGTTTCACACGTTAGTTGTTCTCAAAGCGGCTGCAGCTTCAACTGGTTCCTATTTTGAATCACATGCTGAGGAACATTCACAGGTCACGCGGGTTAGTGGCAGGGTGAGTGGAAACTGTGAGCTGGGCACAGACATGAGCAGCAGTCGGAGCATCTCAGGCTCCCCAGGGAACCGGCGATGAAGGCACACAGACAGGTTTGACTTGGAAAAGCACAGGTGATGAACATGCTGTCAGTAGATTTGCACTTATGGTGAAGACTCTCCAGTGTTACCAGCGTTGTAGTGTTCTCTTGTGATCACATTAAGACTTGATTTTCCAGAGCTGAGGAATAAAAAAAAAAAAAAAAAAAAAAGAATTTAAATAATCAGTTCAAATAGTCAGTAACATTTGTCAAATGCCAAATTGTGTGTCTTTCATATCAACGCCATCTGAATTTTGTATTTGCATATTGATAAGCTTAAGATGGAATCAGGCAGTAATGTCGAATTGATGAGGACCATGCTTATACATGAAGGTACTGATTGGGATGAGCCAGATCAATTTCCACTTTCAAGTGAAAAAACTAAGACATCAAAAGCCAGGATTAGGTCATGAAGTCTTCATCATCAGCGAGCAATCTAATTAAGAAATATAAAATTCAACCTTTCAGAGGAGTATTCAGGGAGTATTATGGACAATAAAGAACTAATTCTAATATATTCTGAGTAGAAAGGAGGAGGTTCATTGAAAATGGGGGAAATTACAGCATAGAATTTGGTGAAAAAATATATAATTGAATACATTTTTTTTCAAATTCAGTAACTAAAATTGAAATCTTGCGGAGAAATGAGCACCTTCATATTTTAGTATTCCTGTAAAGGAGAATCAATTCAGGTGCTAAAGGGCAGACTCACTCTGATGTTGAAACCCAGCAGGTCACTGACCACTGCAGACACAGCAGACAGGATGACCACTCTGGTGATGTTGTAGATCAGAGGGTTAACGGTCAAGCCCAGAAGCCGGAATGGAGTATCGAGTTCCTGTTTGAAAGTAAATGAAACATTTTTAGGAAGTAACAGACTTCTAACAAACACACATGACTCTGACCTTCATCAGTTTTGTTGCAAGTTTCAAAACATTGTTGACAATGCTGAGTTCCTCTTTCTTGTTTGGCTTTTTCTCCATCTTGAGATACAAGTTGATCTGAAGCAGAACGTGGTACAATGGTTGGTAAATAAAACAGAGAAAAGTGGCGGAGAATCTCACCTGTTCAGTGAGCAGCACTGAGGAGTTGCTGTATTTGCAGTTGGTCTCAGAGCCCAGCGTGGCAAGTCGTAACAGGAACAGGATGAGAGAGGAGCCCCACAGTACCAGCTCCCAATTTGTCAGGGAGTCCAGGAATGTTTTGTGACTGTGCAAAAGCTAAGGCCAAACGTTGGGAGAAAGTTGATAAGCTCCAGCTCCAACATCATCCACTCAATGGAGTCAGCTGAAGACTTTTTTTTTCCCTAATTGTAATTACGTTTGGTGCAGCTAAAAAACAGCAATGACTTAGAACTAATTCAGCGCTACTTTTTAAATATATAAGGTTTCCTGTGTTTCCCTTTTTTCTCCCATGTTTCATGATTTGATGATTTGGGGCACCTCTTCACTGCCCTCCAGACGACACTGACCTGTGCACAGATGATGAATGAAATAGACAGGGCTAGGAGGAAGATGGTGGAGACAATGACGTCAACGGAGCGCTGGGGCCCTCTTCTCTGCAACAAACAAGCAAGTGCTTCATTAAAACACATGTCAGTGTGACTCCTCTAATCAACTGAGAGAGCACGCACCCTGAGGAAGGAGCGCAAAGACAGCCACATCTTTATGTTCTGCACTTTCTTCAGCCGAAAATGAGGGATCTCAGATTTCTTGGCCTTGCGAGCTGACGTGATGTGGCTGAAGTATTTTGCAAACAAGAGTCTCTGTTGGGAAAACACACACCTCTTCAGTCCAGTTAGACGGCCACTGAATGTCATGGAGTGTCGTTAACTGCCAAGAACAGAACATAACCGCCTGACTAATAAAACAGAACACCTGCTTAGAGTGGCTTAAAGTTACAAACGTAAGGTGTGCATACAAAGATTACATGAACTGCAGGGCCATTGATAACAAGTATCATAAATCAATTTTCCATCAATATGCGCACATGTACCAGGAAATAACTGTTATGAGACCAAAAGACTAAGACGGAGGCCAAACTGAATACAGAACAAACTACTAGTTTGTTCCAATATTAGCATTTCAATCTTAATTTATATCTAAAAATGACAACTGTTTCTTTTGCATTAAGAAATTAAGGCATCTATGACAAATGGACAGTTTGGTCTTGATCGCTGTATTGTATGGTATGGTCTTGACATCGGTCTTCAGTACAACACGTAAGCACATAAAGTGCAAAAGAGTCGTCAGATTTCCACTTCAAAATGTAGTCAAACACCCAGATACTCTTGAGTCAGGGTCACTCGTGTTCTTGTCTGCGGCTTTGCACATTTGTTTACTTATGAGGGCGCAGCTTCATCCCCTATTGAACACTCACTCCTTTGTTTACGGGCTCTGCCATTCTGACCTACTAAATTCACTCAAAAGCATTTTCCTGTCGTCCAGACTGAACAAGATAAGATCAATAAAAACAGGGAAGGAATGTTGGCGCTGTCAAGCTCCTCGTTTGGTTTAAGCGGAAAAGGTTGAGTTAGCTGGTGTATTAGCATGATTATTGTGTGGTATTGTTTGTATAATATGTATAATACACTCAACTCAAAGACACACACAGGGTGGGCAACAGCCTAAGTGTAAACAGAATGCAAAATCAAAATACATCTTTTGACTTCTTACTTTCATGGCACATTCAAGTAATCCCGCAGAATCAGAAGGATTAGTTATTAAAAGAAAACACCGTATCATGGTATCACATGATCATGCATTTGTTTGGAGGCAAAAATGTACAAATAAATAGTCGACAACTTGTGATGGCTACCTTTCTGAAACACAGGTTGTGTCGTTCTTGGTCTCTAGTACACTAAAATAAAGTCCAATACAATCACATAATGACAGCTGATCTGGTTTGCATTTACACGGAAACTATTTGCGAAAGGCTGCAACTCGCCAGACCGTGTAGAATTTGAATTTCCTGCCACCTACTGTTCAAATCAGGTATCACATCAACAAAGAAAAAAAGGAAAAGAAAAGGCTCAATCGACATTTACTTCAAGCTTAATTGTTTAACTTTCAATCCACTCTGCAAGAATGGTCTCGATCCACTCACCTGTTTGTAGGTCCTCTCAGCCACACACATCATGAAGAAGAACAGCCCAGTGAGACAGACTCTTTGAATTGTAGTGATGAGAAAAAACAAGTTGGCCCGGGCGTTGGCTGGTCTCACTGCTGACTCCAGGAGCTCTGCGAGTGACAGAGAGCTGAGGCAGGACATGTCCAGGTGCTGGGCAAGGCGAAAGGCGAAGGGAAGCAGAGCCAGGACTGTGGTCACCACACCACCAAACACCAGGTAGCCCATCCCTTGTTCGGCCAGTTTCACCTGATAATTCAAAACAAAAGCAACAGAGATAAAATACAAAGAACTGTGACCTTTCTCTCTCATTTCTAAAAGGTGGAACTACACATTGAAAACAGTTAGCAATAGCATAACTCAATCCAATTAATAATGACCATCATTGCACATAGATTTTCAAGTGGCAAAAAAGGGAACAAATAAATGAGTCGATAGTAGAGGTGGCTACACAACAGTCTCTAAGGAAGAGCAGGTACCCTGTTGAGGATGATCCCACTTATCTCCAGCACAGACATCTCAGCCTTCTTGCACTCGCCCTGCTCCCATATTATAGCACTAACTCTGTCCTCGGATGGATGGCATGCATGAAGCCAAGACAGCTGGTACTGTGAGCCGAGAGACAGAGCAGCTCAACACATAGTTTCACATTCACAATCATTTATTACATTCCACTGTTTATCTTAAATTATAGTCTAACAAATGGTCTTACTCCTGCGATCCCTTGCTGCAGACTCTCGTCATCACTGCTCATTGTGCGAGCATGTGGGAAGGGCATGCTGGTGTTGAACCTTCCCTTGCCGTCACTGTCGCTGCTCACGCTGGAAACAGAGTCGGGGCATTGCAAGAGCTCCTCCCACATGGTGTCGTCAGTGTCAGACGCCGCACGCGAGGCGATGCTTGGCATGAGGCGCTCCACTTCACGGGGTTTCGCTTTGGCTGGATGGTCATACGGCTCCTTGTTAGGACAAGACAAAGACAGATGAATCCTCTCCTTCATTTTCTGGCTAAAGTGATAGTTTCTGACTCACCGTGGTGTGGGAGTACGTCTTCATCATTCTCTTCCTGGGAGAAAGCAGAGGGACTGAGGCGGGTCGCAGTGGCAGGGAGTCGCGGTTTTCCTGGGGGGAAATTACTTCCACTGGGGGTCGTCGTACCTCCTCCTCACTTGAGAGCTCGTCTGACGCACCAAAGCCAGACTTTCTTTTGGCCTGTCACATAATTGAAACCACAGGTTGAAAAATACTTTTTACCACAACAACCAAATGAAAAGTAGCTCGGACTTATACTGCAGCACTTGGACAACATAGCAATGTGAACACAGTAGTGAGTGGCCAGGACAAACAGTTGACACTTTGATCACTGGATCACCAAAGTTACAGTAGGGAAGTCCGCTGAGAAAATCAATCATGTCAAATACTGTTTTTGAAATTTCAGTGTTCAATAATAAGCGTAACATTTAACCTATACTAACAGTATTTATATTGTTTACATAAATAACTAAGGTGTGTTTCTGTCAGGTTAGCAAATTGCTTTTTTTCTGAAATCCAAGTTGTTTTTCCACACAACTTCAAGTCTTTAAGTTATTATTATTATATTATCACAATTATCATTATTGGTATTATTATTATTGTTACCACCTACATAAAATGCTGTAAAAAACAAAACAAAACAGTACAATTGTGCTTATTTCTTTGCCAAAAACAAAACTACAGACACCTAGCTACTATGGCATGTTATTTGGAGAAAATAAGGATACACTGCGTTATATTAACTTAAAGTAACCATTGCAAATAATATAATATGTTTTTTTTGTCTATTTTAAAAATGTTTCTATTTATTTATTGATATGGTCATTTATTTTATGGTCATTTTTCAGTATTCCAAAATTTGTCTCAATTAGATAACGTGGCATTTTGATGTACCTTTCAAGCAATATATTTTTGACATCTTCATTTCTAGTATATAATTTTTCATGTCACAGAACCTCTGATACACACCTTCTCTCTGTGTTTGGAGTTGGGCAATTAAATTGTATTGTATGTGTGGTTTAAAGGACATTCATAGATTCAAAAACTATAATCTCAAAATTCATATTTTAAAAGGTGTAGTCATGAAAGAATGATGGCGGCATAATCTTACAGGTTTCAATTTTGGTTGCATTTTGACTTGAACAGGCAGATAACACCAGACACCAAATAAAACCATAGCAACAGCAATATTCCAATTGTTGACTTGTATTCCGACTTGAAAAGAGTGAGTAGAAGAGAAAATGGGATGGAAGTTGCGGAAGTGCAACAATCTCAACAACCACTAGAGGTCAGTGAAGGGCTTGACAAAGTTGTGTTTTTTTTTTCTCCTAACGATGACGTCCAATCCCAGAGACCGCTGAGGAGACCTCATCTGTATTTCACCCGTGTCCACAACGTAACGCGGTGTGTCAAGTTCATACCCTTCTCTCCTCGTTTCTGTACAACAGTTCATTTTCTTCAAACAGCCACGACCCCTGCTGCTCTGTCTCTCTGCTGTCGCTTTTGTCCTCTGCTTTTTTCTGCCCTCTGCCTTTTCGCGGCCTGCAGGAGATTTAAAAAAAAAACTAAACATCATGCAGTGAGAGGGTACACCGAGCCAGAGCCTTGGCGGCGACTGAATTATGACTTCAGAATTATTACACAGAACAAACACAGACTGATGAAGTGTAGGTTTATGTTGTGTAATGAGAAATGTTATGACCGGCATGTTTGCACAGGAATATGGGCGAGTGCACGGCATAACAATCAGAATAGCACCTCCTTCTCCGCGCAGGGCTGCTGGCAGCTGGACTGCCTGAGGGCCACCGGCTGGACTCAGTCGACACAATCTGGCAGTGCACGGTGCCGAGCAGGAGCATCAAACACATAGGCCCAAACACCTCGCTGGAAGTAGCCCCCGGGACCTCCAGGTACAGCATGATAGCAGCCACTGAGAGGAGAAAAACAACCACAGGAGTCTCTCAGGAGGTCATTTGTGCTCACTGATGAGGTTTGTTTGTTCAAGTGTGATACGGCAACAACCTCTTCTCTGAAGAACAATGCTACAACACGAATACATGGGAGCCATTAATCACTTATTTGAAATTGAAACTACTTTGATTATGTGTGCACTTATGTATCATTTTCACGCAAAATAAGACTTTGACATTATTATATTGAAAGCTTAATCGGATCTGGTTACACTCAACACTTGCAACGGACCTTGCATGAAGTACAGCACGAGGATACATGAAGAGACAGATTTGGAGGTGACCTGGATCCACCACTGGAAGAAGAATGGGAACAGCAGCACTCGGACCAAACCTTTGCGGGTCAGTGACGTCCATGGACTCTGTGGTTTGGCTTTGCTGAATGTGGAGCCTGTTATTAGAATGAATTCAGTTGTCACAACTCAAATGTCAACAACAAAAAAAGCCCACTTCTCCTTCACCTCGGACTAAGTCCACGTCAATAAGGTCCGGCTTGATGTGACCAGTCTTTCGTGGCTTGCTGTCCAAACCCTTGGTGAATGCACATTTTACTTTACGCATTTCATTCTCAGAAAAACACAACTTACATTGAGATCCGCCTGTTCCAGGGACTTCTCCCACACTTGCTGGTCATAAGCACCAATCTGAGGCAAAGATATTTAGCCCATATTAAACCAAAGGTGTTTGTGAGAAGAAGGTTAAAGGTTTTTGTTTAAACTTGACCCTAAAATAGGGCGATCAATTGTTTCAAAACATGCAACCATTGCAAATGTGTGTAAAAGGGAAGGACGTTGCAGAAAAGAAACAAGTTACAAAATATTTCATAACTCAAAGATCATCCAATGTTGAACCTGCTCCAAGGTAAACGGCATATATAAGACATATATTCTATTTTTTAAAAAAGTGTTTATCGTGGCTAATTTATTTAATTTTTATTATTTCAAGATAAAGGCTTCTTTGGCCTCACATACAATACTAATGTGAATAAATACACTTTTTGAGTCATTGTAAAATATATATAAATAAATTACTTTAATGTATTTCCAATGTAGTTTTTAATACATTGAATATTATATATATATAACCGTGACTAATGGACACACTGCAGAGAACTTTAGTCAACCTCTATACTATTAATTGTGGCAGATGGAAGGCACCACTAGCCAAAAACGCAAAACTTCTGGTAGTCTTTTGTGCTGGCTTTAAGACATTATTACAGTGTATAATATCCATTAGACCAGTAACATAGTGAGACTATCTCAAAGAACATACAGTAATGACCACGAAACACGTCTCTAACATGATGTTCAACTTCATCTTCATATTTTACACATCTTAAAATTATTAAACACTATCTTGCAACAACCCCACATTTCCCCACCTATACAAAAAAGCAAATATTTTAGATATTTGTAAATACAGACTGTGCTGTGTAACGTCCTCGCTCAAGTCACACATATTCAAGCAATAGATGGAAGATTAGTATTACTATAAGTGTGTGTACTTGTTTGGGACTATAAAATACGCCTCAAGGAAAAGAGTAAACAACAATAGAGGAGGTTTCTGGTCCAGCAGCCTGTTGAATTGGCCCACCTTCTCTTGGTACCAGGATATGGTGGCCATTGTCAGCGCTTGCTGGTAGCGGTCAGCTCATTTCACTGCACAAAAGGAGATGGACCGGGCACGAATCCAATATTTTCACTAAGCAGGGAAAGAACGAGAGAACAACATGGCTGTGGGTAACTACGAAGTTGAGAAACAAGATGATAGATCAACTTACCTGTGATTGCGTTAAATCAGTGGTGGTTATGCGCAAACTATAATAAACTAAGTGATCATTTTATAAACATGGACTGAGTTTATACTGTGTCATCGACTTCTTCATCTACTAGTACTACAAACTAGTGCCCTTTACCTCAAATCTACGACATGACGAAAGGCAAAGAACATTTTCCAAGTGCCATAATAAACCAAAAGCAAATCTAAAACAAACCCTCAGTCCAGATTTGTTTCACGTCCACGCCTCACGTCCACCAACTTCACTTTTGTTTGACAGTTCAGTTCCGCTTCCCAGTTTCCGGGTGTCGCAACTTCATCGCCTTTTCCCATAGTCTTGTCTTCCAGGCATAATCCACCGGCAGCCGCGCATCGTCCAGTCGATAAAATGCTGTGAAACTAAAAGCCTGATCCTCACTCTTTTAAGTATTTACAACCATTTTAATTTCAATGGCTGATAATCTATGGTAGAAAGATCCTTAATGGCCGACCCAACTGGTCTGACTTGGTCCCTTTAAGACAATGAACGGGCCTAATAATCATAATTTTCAACAATAAACAACGCTCACAATGCGCTGACTGAAGTTCCATTAAACGTTGTCGTTGAGGTGTAAGATCATCAAAACAAAAATAATTATCCTAAATTAGTGCAATATTTAGTAATAGGTGCTAATAAACTTATTTCGATATTTATGTTGAACAGATTACCATTAAATGTAATATTGTGGAGGTGAGTTTTGAAGCGTTTAAATTGCGACACGCTAGTCTTTATATTCGCATCTTCTTATTACCGTACTTTTCTGTGATCAAAGGATTTGGGATGTTGCTGCAAGATGACGGGACAAAGACTTAACATGCTTTATTGTCTTCCTGCTAAAGTGGTCAAAATGGAATATGAAGGGAGGCGTGTACGTATATCTTAATCTTCGATTAATGTTTCAAATGTTACAATACTTTTCTAATCTCTTCCAACATAAGAGTAACCTAGTTGGCGTACGCTTTAGTATCACCATTAATCGTCAGTTTTGGGCAAAGAAATCTGCATAAAATTTCGGCACGAGTGTCATTAAAACACAACTAGTATATTAATAACATGACAGAATAAAGAACAAATGTGGGGGAAATGCTCTCCAACACTGAATGATAATCGAGTCGCTTCAGTAGTAGCACAAGTGTATTTCCTTTTCTTTATGACGAAAAGAATCACATTGAGAGACAGTATTGTGTCATGTGGTATAATATGTATTTTATTGGATATACTAAAGCATATTTTACAGGACAAGTGGTCCAGGAAACCTACGTTATGGCTCATATGAGCTGTGAAGCATGATATTCACTGTCTGGGAAGGTGAAAATCACGAATTTCTATAGTGTCCACAGATGGGTTCTCTTGCTTGGCTGTGCACATGATCCTTTCCTTGACCTTCTTGTTGGAGGAGATGATAAAGTATGGACCGAGGGAGGCATAACAGGACGAGAAGAAAACCCTCATGTCTGCGACCACAGGAGACACCTTGGCCACGGTTAGCATGTAAATCCAGATCACGTTATCAATCCCAAAGAATACCACGTACAGGATGACTAGAGTGACCACAGTCTTTGCTGCTCGTGTTTCGGCCCCCCTGCTGTGTGAGCGACGGATGTCCTTCACCTGACGAGTGTGGCGGTGCAGGAGCACCAGGATGTAAGCACTGGAGCCCACCATGAGGGCAACAAAGGCAAAATCCCTTCCTGAAACTGCCACCCCGTTTATCACATACGACAAGTTATCTCTGAAATCCACGTGGCAGAAGCCGAGGTTGAGGGTGAAGGCGGGGACGGTGCCGTTACGGGGTGCCATGGAGAAGAAAGGAGCGGCGATGCAAATGGCCATGTTTAATAGCCAAAGTCCGGCAAAAGTGGGGAAGACCAGAGAGGGAAGAGCTAGCTTGACCCTGGACAGGTGGGTTCCAGTGGGGGCGATGGTGACGGCCTGGAACATGCTGAGCATGCAGGTGATGCAGACGGACAAAGCCCTGCCGATGCGGTAGGTGTAGATCACCACCTTACAGCCGGGGTCGTTCAGGAGATCCTTCAGGCCAAACACAGTCATGGTCTGAGGGATGCAGCGAGTCGATAACAGCAACAGATTGGCAAAAACCAGGTGACACAGGATCCAGTCTACAGGAACCAGCTTTGGCTCGCTGTAAATAATGTGGGCGTACGCCAGCAGCACCACAGAGTTGCCCAAAACACCCAAACCTGTCTGCAAAAGGAAGGAAACCCCTTTGATTGTGACACAGAGATCCATCATTTGTTTAAAACACCCTCATCACGGGAACCTAAATGATGATAAGAAGCCTCTCAACTGTTGTGCGCCGTCTGAGTAAGGCATTTTATAGCAAGTCCTGAGAGATGTTTTTTTCTGTGGCAAATGAACAGTCCTAAATTAATGAAACAATCTCAGAGGACCTTTGTTGGCCATGGGAACTTCTTCATTTACCCCTTAGGGATTTATTATCTTATCTCTTATTTCTGCATTGTTATAATCACACATTAATTTTTCGCACAACAACACACAATTCAGGACGTATGTGTTCATACAAGCTGCAATGGACGCCACTGTCTGTTAGGTGGAAGAGGTGGAAGGTTGAAGAGGTTGGAGAGTGAACTTGGGTCCACTCTGTGTGGAGTTTGTATGTCTTCCTCATGCTTTCCTCCAACAGCCGTGAAACAAACACACTTAAAATTGGTATGCTGTCCCCCACCACTAGTCGCTGGTGTAGACTGAATACATCCCATATTATTAAACAAAAACCTTTTTGAAATATAAACATTAAAAGTAAGTATCCGCTTACAGATTTAAAATGAATGAAAAAGCTCCAGGCTGTACTTCTGTGTTAACGAAACATTTCATCATTGGTGATAATTGAAAAGCCTCAGGTCACACGTGTCGTGTGAAGTCTTATAGTGCAAAGTTTTTTTTTTTTTTTAAATAATTGCTTTGAAGTTTTCTAAGAGCCTACAACCAATCTCCCGCAATCAATTACAAAGCTAATTCCCCTATGGAGCTTGGGCGTAGTGGAACAAACCCTGCAGAGACGTCACAATGTGGGGATTGAAAATGCAAGAAAAAACAAGAAAACAGCCTAATGATGCCTCGGATGAGCCATCAAGGTGCTTTTAGATGCACAGCTGGTGCATGAACTCCGTCTTCCTCATGACCCCAGAGCATCTGAAATGACACAGCGGAGCAAGACAATTAGTAGAATTACAACGAATGTTTGCACTAATTAGGAGAACAGGGACTTTCAGCTATTATTCATTTATGACACGCAGCTTTGGCATCTGATGCAGCGGAAGTTTGTAATCTAGAACGAGGCTTCTCAGCTACTCCGCAGAAGGTGTGCAGAAGATGTTTATTCTCAGGGGGTCAGACTTAAAATTGTCACAAGACGATTCCATCTGTTTTTTTTCATGTGTACAAATTCAAAGAGCTAATTAAAATGGCATGTTCTAGCATGTACTTCTCAAGGGAGAAATACAACGTGCTGCGAGTTACAAGCGGCAGTATTTTCATCTTTATACTGATGTTGTTGATTGTCAAAAATAGAACTTGTCATCAAAGGACTTACAATAACTCCAGACATGAAAACATGTTTGAGCGTGCAAACATGTTGTTGTGTCCAGAACATGTTCATTTTATGGGACCCACACCTTCAAAAGCCTCATATGACATAATACTATGAATTAAAGACAAACAATAAGTTGATGCAACTTAAATGTCAAACATGCAAAAATGGAGACGCAGATTCAATAGTTATTAATATCATCTAAGTGTCTATGGTATTTGTATGGTAATGAACCTATTTACTTTTTAGAAACTGCATATGCATATATATATATATATATATATATATATATATATATATATATATATATATATATATATATATATATTCTTGTGTATATATCACAAGAAGCCACATTTTTCAATTTCAATGAATTTGGTATATTACTGAATCAAATGATGGACCCATACATACATTTACGAACAAAATATTATCTATTATACATCAGTTTGACAATAGCACAATAAATCACGATGTTGGCTATATTAAAGTTTTTATATTACCTTATTTAAACTAAAGTTCCTTTAATGTCTTGAAAATATGTGTATAAGAATTTCAATATAAGAATTTCAAACACATTCAGAGTAGTGGAAACCCTGCCCACTGTCTGGAGAGCAAACCGTTTATTACTGTTACTGTTACTTTTATTGTTGTTTTTTTTTTTTTTCAATCTAGAGGAGAAGATAAGTGCTACTAGTTTTTAAATACAGTATGTGTGCAAAGCAAACTCAAACTTTTGTTCAGCTTTTGCAAAAACTAGTTTGTAACAATGTGCACAAAAGACAAACCACAGCGTCATCATTTCATAGGCCTCAATACTGTATTTCAGAATGCTAATTTTATTTTGAAAAGGTTTGTACTAGTACTAGCACTAATTTACTAGTGTAAATGCTCAAGACCGAAAACCACTATGACACTTTCTTGCATCATAACTTGGCTGATGACCAAAACTAGTACCCTGACATTGTATAATAGTATAATCATCCTCAAGGGTTCCTCTAAAGAAGTGCTCTAGACTCATATTTCATATGGTAACCATCTATTGAAATGGCTATAACTGAGTATCCCTGCAACAGATTTTTTGTCTGCCAGCCCTGATGCTAATTTCTGGAGGATTTGGCCAAACAGTCTGTAATATTAATGGGCTGCACTTGCGTGTGAAAGTTGACCACGAAGGACCTTGGATTTATTTGTGTCTGTACATTCATGCCTCAGATGATTCGTGCTCCGTCTCAAAAATACACACTGAAACAATGAATAACGCATTATGCTGATGTAAAAAAAAAAAGAGCCACAGAGCCATGAAGTTATTTTTATTTACCTTTCCATTGTATAACACAAAATGAGTTTGGCCAGAAACCTGTCCACGAGTGGATCACAATTTGTATGGAAAAAGCCATGGATTACAGCTAAATGGATTATTGAATGAGATGAGCATTGATAAAGTTACAAAAAAAATTAAATACTAAGTGAGTGTAATATTATATTCGTGCCGTCCAAACTCTATGTCTTGCAAGGGACAGCACAGCCGTCTCTGAACACTCTCGTCTAACTACTAGGTTTAAAATGTACTTTCTATCAAACTATTCTGTCTACAACTGATGAATATACCTCTCCTTTTAATGTAAATATACGACACGTGTCATCACACCCTTAATTAAGCGAGAAATGACTAGGTCCATTCAATTCCATAATGAGATACAAGCTGCAATTAATTTACACACGCTGTTGTGTATGATTAAATGGTTTGACCTAAATGAACGAGTTTTTAGGTCCTTCACGAATGAAGAATGACAAACTGGAAATGTGAGGTGGTAAACAAAATGCAGGTGAGAAATCCGCTGGAGCTGTTACTTCCCTCCACAGGGGGGCACTGTGGCGCTTGTATCAACAGCGCAGTTGTTAGACTTGAACGGTGGCGTGCGGTATTTGAAATACAGTAACACGTTTCACCATGACCTAATGGTGTTCATCTGATTCACTTGGTAAACCATGGCTTTAACTCCACCAACCTTGGCAATATATGTATATATGGAATGCCAGAGGTGCCACAAAGGATTGGATTGGAAGCAGAGACATAAACAGGAGAAATAGTGGAATGAAATATAAGGAAATATGAAAAAAAAAAACCCCCAAGATACACTCATCTCCATGGCTATAAAGAAATAAATGCACACAACAATGTCGATATAAACAAGGAGACACACATATTTCCAGTCTATTCAAAATATATTGATACTTGTTTATGTCTCTATCTGTGTTAGATTCACAGCACTCATTTACATTTCGATAAAGAGATTCTTTATTGATTCTCTAGCAGTTTCTTTTTAAAAAAATGTCTTTCTCTCTGGCATTAGCATCTGATTACCACCTTTGGATAGCACACAGTCACCTTAAAAAAGCGATTAAATTCAGACCACTGCTGGCCACAAATAAAACATGCACACTAGCACCAGTTAAGCCCCTGTATGTCTTTGGAATGTGGACTCAAACTGGAGGAAACCCATCATTTATTCATTTTCTTATTGCTTTTTTATATTCTCTCATTGCTTTTGTTCCTATCAAAACGAGCTCGACTTCCCTCCAGTGATCGACAAATAACCTCCACTATTGCAACCATCTTGTTGAACTACCTGTTCACTGTAAATAGACATACTCCAGCTAAAGCAGTAGAAATATACCTTTGATTAGTATATTACTACTGCAGTTCTGTTAGAGCGAAGGATTACATGTTGAGAGCTGATCTGAACACTAACATGATATGAAATAAATAGGATGGAGACAAATGTGGCTGTTCAATATTTTCTTCCAGCTCCCGTGAGATTAGTCGCGGCTTGTCTGTGTTATCTTGTCCCTTTGACATCGACAAGGGGAGAGAAGCAGTCATGTGGATTGATTATGAATAATTGGTAGCAGGGGGGGTGCAAGTCGAGAGTCAATGGTCCATGCAGATTTGATCCCACACACACTGGCGCTGAGAAGGAAGGATAAAAAGACAGACAAGCTGGTGTCCTTTGGAGAGGTAGAGCGGCGAGTGATGCGTTTGGTGCCCCTCCTGCAGTCGAAACTTTTCAGATCGATATGGATGAGATGTTTGTGCGCGCTATGCTCTATCTGTCGCTGACCGTGGTGGGAGTCCCAGGCAACACCGTTGTTATCCTGTCACTCCTGCTGCTTCTGTACCAGAAGAACCAGCTCCTGCCAGCTGAGACCATCATGCTACATCTGGCCTGCGTTAACCTGTTGGTGGTGGGCGTCCGCTGCCTGGCAGAGACCCTCGCGTCCTTGCACCTCTCTGCAAACATCTTCGTGGATCTTGGATGCAAAGCTATCATCTTTGTTTACAGGACATCGAGGGCGCTTTCAATATGGCTGACTTTTGTGTTGAGTGCCTACCAGTGCTTGAGCATCGCCCCTCCTGGGTCACGGTGGGTGTCGACTCGCGCTGTGGTTGCCGATTATTTAAAGGTGGTGTTTTTCATACTCTGGCTGATGAACACATGCCTGAGCAACGGCGCTATTCTCTTCTCTTTGAGCAGCAAAACCAACAATACGCAAAAAAATCATGGCATCAACGTTCAGTTCTGCTATGTGCAGTTTCCCTCAAAGATCTACAAGCAGGTGGTTGGCGCGGTGCAGGTGGGCAGAGACGTGGTGCCAATGGCTCTCATGGCCCTCACCAGCCTCCTCATCCTTGTCATCCTCTACAAGCACAGCCAGCAGGTGAGGCGGCTTCGCAGCAACGGTGGAGGAGGCGCCGAGCAACGTGCAGCCAAAGCTGTGGTGACACTGGTAACGTTGTATGTGCTTCTGTATGGCGTCGATAACGGGATTTGGGTTTACACACTGACCGTGAAGAAGACCATGAGTAGCTCGCTGCTCTCTGACCTGCGTGCGTTCTTCTCCTCACTATATGCCGCGTTGAGCCCGCTGGTTATCATCGCATCTAACAGGAAAGTAAACAGGACTCTAAGGTGCTTAATGCAGGTGAAAAATGTTCCAGGTCCCACTGCTCAGTGAGTACCTACCCGGAATCCCTCTTGATTTAGTGGAAAACAACATCAAGTTGGAGCTGCTGTACATCAATTAAGAAAGTTAAGGTCTGTTATAAATCCAATTTTTAATGATCTCATTCATCACCTGCTGCGAGGAGCCAGGCTTATGAGCATGGAAAGATGGAAGCAATTTCACACTGTCGCTGTGAGGAAACAACATTTCAAAATGAAGCTGCACGCTTCTCCTTGCTATACGGTTATTAATCCTAAACATCCCAAACAATGAAAATGCGAAGGGAAAAGATCCATGAAATAACTTGCTCATGCTGCATTCTGCATTTTTGTTTTGGTCGTCCGTCACTGTCTGTCACTCTTGCCGGCTTTATTTATCAGTTTGGTTCCCTTCATTTTTAATTGGCTGGAAGAATTAGAGACTCGGAGCTCAATGGAGCTGTCAAATGACTTCCAGCTGCCCATTTAGCAATAATGAAGCTGTTGAATCGACCTGGAAAATGTCCTCCGCTAACGAGGCAGGTTAATTGTCCCACGGAGAATCGGTTAAACCTGACGGGAGACTGTGGTTTTGTATGAGGATGATAATGTGTCCACAGGTGGGTGTAGAGGTGACAAGGATATGAACATGTTTTGCATATTATCGTGTTGTTTTGCACGTTGAGTCTGTCAAAGATGAAAAAGGTGGGTGTGTAGAGAAATGCATTGGACCATGCCTGTGATCAGCCCATCTAAGTCCAAAACTGCCTCCGGAATGTTCTCAACCTGGACATCTGAGGGAGCCAGAGAGGCTTTTAATAGGAGACCAAAAAGTTCTGCGCCTGTATAAAATGTTATATTTTTTATGATCTGTTATGTAATAATAAAAAAAGCTTGATTGTTGTTAGAAGTTGAAATGATGCACTTCCATTGTAACTTTATTTGATCAGGTGGGTCACAGGGGAGTCATGGCTCTGTTATAATGAAGACCGGGCAGCAGAAATGGCTCCAGCAAAAACCCTTTGGGTGGAAATAGGAGTGGCACAAAATACTGTCTATACATAATCATCCTTAATTTAAGAGTGTTTTCAGGAGGCAAAGAAAGATGTGATTTAATGTCTGGCACACATCACTATGTCTAATGAAAAAAACAATTAAAGTTTCATTGTCGGGCGTTTATTCCTACCCAGGTATTAAAGACCATGACAGAACTCCCTGTATGAAACAGTTATTAAAAATGGGCGCATAACCTAACAACTCCTTGGAGGAAATGCTCTAACTTGACACATGACCGTGTTGGTGCTATTCTTCAGAGGACTCTGAGTGCTTGTGCAGAACTTTAACTGGTTTTAATCACTCAACTTTGCCAGTTTCATTGAGAAAAAAATTAAAATTTAAATAAAATCTTCCTCTTCTCATCTTCATCTCATGTTCCTGATGATAAATTCCATGCATCTTACTCTTCAAACCACTGAAATCTGATTGCGACATCACACAGACTCCGGTGGAATGAAGGATAGAAAACATGGATGGTTTCTTTCGGCAGCAAGGACCAACGGCAGGTGCCCACAGAAGAATCAAAGACAGTGTTCCTTACTCGACAAAATCAAGAAGCGGGTTAGTTGAAAAGAAACAAACTGGGTTGGATGAGTGCACAGGGTGTGCCATGTTGGCCTCTGCTCACACAAGACTAAACCTGCTCCCATCAAATCGCTTCAGCTCTATGCTCAAACAGAAAACAACACTTCCAGATGTGTTTTAACTCCTCCAGGAATTAATCTGCATATAAACAAACAACAAGTAACAGCCTGAATACGTAGCGTCGCCATCTGCTTGACTACTTACTTTACTTGGTGAAAAACATAAAAACAAACAACAAATAAAGACGACTTGCTGTCAGTGAAGCACAAACCTGCATGCAAAGCCCAAAAAGGGACACAGTAAATCCCAGCGACGAAGCTTCTCCTGCTGTGTCTGGAGTCAGCTCTGTTTACCTGCAGCAGGTACAGGCATTTTTGTCTACCGGCTCCACCAATAGCAGAGCAGCAACCCCAGTTCAGCACCCCCCCTTTCTGCCTGGGAGCTAGTCCACACCCTAATTTAGGCCTTTTGAGTGTCTCACCCATCCCTCCTCTCTTGTTCCATGAATGAAGAAAACACCCAGTTTTTTTTTTAGTGTCCTCAGTGCAGGCATCTAGATTCAATTGTGAATAGAACATTTAGGGGGGAAAACATTATCCAATCCTCCTTGATCGGACATTTTGATTTTTTAAAAATAAAACTGTAACAAATAGCTCTTAAATAATAAATTTAAACTACCAAGATCAAGCTTAGGTCCTAGATGCGGTTTCATGTTTCCATTTGCTCATGATTCTGAGGCAATAGCTGATAGTAGCCATATGAGTTGAGTTGTCCTCTGGCTCAGCTCATTTTTGTGGGTTACAAATTTGCATATCTCATTTTCACAAATGGCGGGTGGGATACCTCCAGGTGCTAAGGAACTCTAGAAGACTAGCATTATTTTCCACATTTCCATCCAGTTTGGAGGATCCGCTGTTCCCTGTTCTAGGCATCATTTGCGAAGGAGATTATTTGTCGGAAATAAGCACCAAGTGCTACTGTGGTAGTAGTCAGGATACAATAGTTAAAGTCCTGCAATCCTCAAAGCAACTCTCTGAGTAAAAACAATAACCTTCTAGAAATGAATTAATCATACATGAGTCATGATAATGACATGCTTTGGATCTATTTTTCTGAGCACTTTAAATTTCTTTCAATTGGTCGTCGGCCACAAAAATCCCACAGTGGGCCAGATTTGGTCTTGAGTTTAACACCTTCTACCAAGATAGTGGTCATGGCTTTTGAATCCCAATGACAGAATTCTAAAGTCCAACTAGTTCAGCTAACTCGCTCAGAGGCACCACACAGCCAACGTCATGTCCCCCTTGCAAAGTCTCCCCTGAGGCCATCCACTCTTTAATTAACCGGAAGGCTACTGGCTAGTCTGGGAATCCCACAGTCAGGCGACGGCTTTGAAATCAACATGTGCATGCAACAGTAACCTTGCTTGTGGCAGCACAAACAACTTCCTGCTATAGAGATGCTTGTTCCAAGATAAAGCTAAGATAAGATACGATAAAATGGGATAGACTTTATTGATCTCACAAAGGAGAAATTTACCGTTGCAGGAGCTCTTAAGTTGTTAGTACGAAAACAGAAATATGTAAATGGTTAGTGCAAACAGGTAGTCATCATAACATATTTACAGATATACAATATCGTGGCGCAACGAGGGGTGGGGTGTTATGTACATTACACAATATCAGGGTGTATATACGATGATGGTTGACAGGTAACTACGCAGTGTTAACTACACAGTAGAGTTGTGCAGTCTGACGGCAGTGGGGATGTCTCAGTCGTCCACTGAAGGAGCTGCTCAGGTGTAGTGGGTGAGAGCTGTTGACCATGATGGAGGTGAGCTTGGCCAACATTCTCCTCTCATTCACTTCCTCCTCAGAGTCCAGTGTGTGCTACGGTGATTTGATCAGACCACACAGTGCAGAGAGAAAGCAGGAAATAAGTTTTGGTGCAATAGGCGACAGTTGTAACACAAAACAAAATGCAGGTGTCAAGGAGGCTGGGTTTTGTGTCTACCACTCACATTTGTGATTGTTTCCCAAAGTTATGTGACCAGAAAAACTCACCCCCCTTATCCTTTGTGCAAAAACTAATTTTCTGTACTTTTCTCTAAATTGTTCTCTATTTGTAACGACAAACCATCTGTCATTCATTCACACAAAACTATCACAGTAGTTTGGAAATGGCCATTTAAACGGAAATAATAATTGTTCAGGTCCTTTTTTCACATAACTACAGCGAAATTCAAACCCCACAGCTGAAGGAAAAGAGCAAACCGAAAAACAAGCCTTATCAAAATCCAATTTATTTAGATTTCTTTTGTTGCTCATGGTTGGCGTGACAGAAAGAGAAATGGAGTCAGGTGTCTTCCCAGCTCTCTCAATTCTGTCCTGAACACAACAGAAGACACTAAGTGACACACACACGCACAAGAAAGATTTAATTGTGATTTCTTTGTAATCTACGTTCCCAGGTTTATTTTTTTATGTGTCATCCATTTCCTCACCCAGTTGACTCCCTGAGACGAGGCGCTGGTCGTCAGGTCCCAGCTTGCCCGGAATGCTGCTCCCCATGTCAAGATGGTGGGAAGAATTTTGCAGCGACCAGGTGAGAGTTGGCTTCGTCAAATACAACAAGACCTACCGATTGTTTCTTTATATCGCCGTGTCTTTAGCGTAATCCTGACTTCTAATTTAATACCTGCATGTATACGTTTTTCGGATTTATTTGACAAATCCTGATTCATGACAGAACAGGTTCACAACTTAAAAAAATGGGTGGTACACACCAGCCACGTAATCCTCTTGTCGTGGCCAAAAAAACATATTTGAGCAAAGCAAGAAAGTACAACCAAACCTGTCTATGAAAGTACAACACCAAAAAATAAGGGGGAAAAAACTAAACAAATCACAGAAGCAACTAAAAACACGTAGTCAGTTCTTGAAAACACAAAACACTGCCGGAAAAGGAAGCCAAACACCAATGATTCAAGTCTGTTTTCAGTGAAATTGGTGTTTGGTATGAGTCTACAAACAACGTTTAAGTGTAACTACAAAGTGCACCTACAGATATTGCTCTTAAAGAGCATTGTTAAACAAGCTATGTTTCGTCCAAACGAAACCAAAATCAAAAACGAAGTTTTACAAGAAAAGCTTTTTTATTTGGCCAAAAAAAATGTTACGTAAATTCTTAACACAGAATCTGACAGAAACATTAAAATGCAAATGAGCACAGCAGATATACAAGATCAGATTTATAGAGCCGACTCTGTATAATCTGACAGTCAGAGGGAAGTTGTGTTGGAGATTATTCCTGTTTTTTATTGTAGCCAGGGAAGGACATGGAGCACGGCGAGGGGTAGGAGGGGGCTTGTTGAGGCCTCAGGCAGCTCGCTGCAGCTCTCAGGTGAGATATGTGCTGCTGTGCTCAGACTTGAAAAATATTCAGGAGACACTGCTCCTCAGGCAGCGGGGTGTTTATATGCCGCAAAGACAAAGAAGAGAAAAGAAGTCGGAGAAGACATACATGATCGGACATGATGTTTCTCTGGAGAGAAGTTAATATTCATGATGATTCAGCATCATACAGGAATCTGTCGTTTCTTCAAAACTTTATGTTACAGTACGTTAAATATAGCATCCCAAGGGCTGCACTCCAAGAGCCTCAGAAACAAATTGAATGGTGTCATCAGCGAAAACGTACAGTGAGGCCTTCCACTTGATTCCATTAACTGAAATTACACAAGGTTTGCGATAAAGATTGATTATTTTTCTAAATAGAAAACCACTCAGAGAGGGCAGACTTCAACCAAGCCACTCATTTTATTTTACATGTTCAAATAGTCACCGAATGTTATTGCCGCAAATTTATATTAACTACCGTAAGTGCTGGACTATAAGACTACAGTATATATATATATATATATATATATATATATATATACTGTGGAGCTGTATAAGCCACATGGTTTAGACCGCAAGAAATAAGTAGTCTTATAGATGCACTGTTTTTTTGGTAAAAAACAGTGCATTTTACCAACTTTTATATATATATATATATATATATATAAAAGTTGGTAAAATGCACTGTTTTCGCCCATGTGTCCACAGCTACACCCATAGAGCTGATCTCCTGGGGGACTGGAAATGAGAAGCAGCAGCTGAGACTGGCTGTGGCGTCGGCACTTCGGACACGTGAGTGAAAACAGCACATTTTGAGCTTTATTATCAATAAATGATGTGAGTTCATGATTCAGAACATTGCACAGTTGGATTCGTGAATTAGTCTCCATGCTGGACCCCATTTACAAAACTAGTTCACAAGTGAACCACGTGTATTTTTAAGCCAGGTGCACCACTGACTTTTTACGGCGCAGACAGCACCGCTGCAACCGCATGTTATAGACAGCCGCATCTTATGTATGACCAAGATCTATTTGCCTGCATAAATTTAGTGGGTGTGGCTAATATTCCGGTATTCCTGTCGTAGACTTTTTAGCATTTGAAAACTCATTGTCTATTCAATTGAACAGGCGATAGCATTACAAATCAGAGAAGTAAGTTAATGGTCAACACTCAGCTCTTTCCCCTTGCAGAGAGATGAAGAGTGAAAGAAATCATGGATGCAGATGCTAGTTGATAGTAGTAATGAACATTTCCTCAAATTGTCATTGAAATCCATCTTTAACTTTTCCAGTTAAAGTCAGATTCCGACCTTGAACGGACATTTTTATAGCATAAATCACCCATTCATATGGGTTAGTGGGCTCCTACTGCACCTTTACAGTAGGTTACATCAGTGTACGCCAATATTACACGACCATGGAAAACTTTTATTCTTTCCTGACTTTCACAGTTGTTCCAATAAAGGATGCAAGAAGTTTTAGAAGTTCAGTATGAAAGATGCTTGATCATCAGAAGTCCGGTTAAGGCAATGGGTTGGGTGTATTGCATGAGGCAAAAGCGTTCCTGATATTATGGGTTACAGTTGTGTGGTGAGGGATGGGTTAGCACTTTGGCAGGGGTTGGGCCTTAGGGTGTTGAGAGGGATCTGAAGAAAAATGCCATGCTGTTTACAAAAAGTCAAAAATAATATGAACGAAGAAAGTACAATTCCTGTTGAGAAAATTAAAAGTGGGGCAAAGTAAATAAATATTATCATGGAGCCTTTCAAGTCACATTGGATAATGATATCAGACCTTAAATTTAACATACAAAGCCATTAATTCTCCTCCAGGTAACAGGATGCATCCTAAGACTAAAGCAGCTAATATGAATGTAAATCAGTTTAACTGACAACACTTCCTGCTTCACATTTTCCTTTGATCAACCCTCTCATCCAGCCGCAGGTTTGCTGAGTCAGGCTAAAATGCAAAAACTGCACAAATTTAAATCTCTTAAAATAATTTGGGTTTTCAAGGCGACAAACACAGTGGGACAAAGGCTGGAGGCTTGCAAGCAGAATCTCACCCAGGGTGGAACAGCTGGATGTGCAGCAGGGATTTGAGTAAATATGCCTCAAGTAACTGGGAAAAGCTTAGATATTTACATACACAACTTTATTCCTGTTTATTTTTGACAACAGAAATGACTTTCACAAACTTATAAAGGCATCTTTATTGAAAGATTTTTTTGGTGGACCTTTTCCCATCTGCATGCTTGTTTACATTTTTAAATTAACATCCATATTCAAAATATGTCTGAAACAGGGGCCCAAGAACTCAAGTCTTTCTCTATTGTTGATTGACGTTTTTTGGCCCAAATTCAGAGTAAAACAGAAAAAAACACAAGAGTAAAACACAACACGTTATAAAGGGCAGTAGACAAGGACGTGGGGATGTATACGTTTTATTGGGTGAGATGATACGTGGAGAAACTCTCTGGTTAACTTCAATTGTGTCATGACAAGATAATTAACAGATTCACCTTTTAATGATACTCCGTGGAATAAGGTGGAAAACAGCTGAATATTCTACAGCAACGGCTGTGATTAAAAGTGTCACCTCATAAGGATGAATAACAGGAAGTGAAAGACCGGCAGTGAATGCCATACGTCATCAACTCGGAATTAAACTTGTTGAACCCTCGGCCTTCAAACCTTCCAGCTTCATCTTGTTCTCCTCTAAACTAGAGAGTTGCCTCCATAGTTCCTGAATGTCACTGAGGTGGAATTTTCCACCGACTTCTTCCTAGAGTCGTCTGAGGAATGCAGACAAGACAGAACACGCAGCAACATTTAGTTAAGTTGCTGGTGCGCTCCTTCACCTCCCAATACTTACTCAGGGTCCTCCATTGAAATAGGATTCCACCCAAGGGCTATGTTTGTTTTTCTCAGATGGGGGCACACCAGTGTTGTCAGTGTCAAATAAGAGACTAGATATTCAGAATTTCCCTTTTACTGATTTGAAATGTTCTCATTTAAAGGTGCCATTTAGATGAGGGAAGGTGTGGTCGTGCCGCAGCCTCACAGCACAGTGGTTCAGAATATAGAATGAGGGAAGCTGGGTTTTTTCTGCGTGGAGTTTCATCTTTGTCTGGCACTCTGGTTTCCTCCCCAAATCAAAGAACATACAAGAATTTACTCAAAGACCCAGAGTGAGATGCTGCTGGGGGGAAAAAGCAGAGAAAAATAAGTGGATGAACGAATGATAGGTTAGATTATATCATGGTGCCTTCCGATCGTTTGTTTTCAACTTGTTTTTACTGTAAATTTGGGGAAAAAGGTTTGAAAATACATCAATTTTTTCATTCAAACTTGGGTTCGATGTATTTTCTTTTCCCACCTTCTCCTGTTCTATAATGCATCAATAGCATTGTTGTCTTACATTTGTTTATGTTAAACATGTATGTGTAAATGTAAAAACTGATTTGTGATAAGGAATATGGATATTTGAACCTCAGTATTTCTATAATAATGTAGGGTTTTATGTAGCTTATTTGTTTTACATTGAAATGTAATTTTGGTTGTCCATTGCGTTGTGACTTTTGTTTCATATTTTGGTCATTCTTATTTCTTCTCCTGTATTATAATATTTTATTATAACAACAACATAATGAAAGGAAACAGGTTTCAACATCTGCTGTTTTCATGCCCAAAAAGCCTCTTTGTCATTCACATATTCATCTATTGTAATCTAATACTACTGAAATGAAATTTGAGTAAATGATCCTTGATTCACGCAACGATCTGCATGTATAAGGTTACTCTTGAAATATTGTTCCCATTCCACATACTGTCTTTGTCTAAATAATTTCAGACTATACAAGCAGTTTCAAATGAGTAAACATTCTCCTGCCTGCAGTGACCACACTCCCATCGTATACGTCCACCTGAGGAACTTTGATCAGCCCTCGGACTAATAGGATGCTGAAACGCACCCTTAAATTCAAAGCCATTGAAGACATGTACAGCTGCTCTATTAAAAACAAAGATTGCAATCTGGTGCCTCTGAGCAACAGAGATTGTAAAGTTATACAACCTGGGCATGTGCTGACATAACAGACACACAAATCTCAACCTGCTTCTCATAAACTTCACACTGCAGATTGAAGAACACTCTGCGACACATGGACAATGATGATGCTCTTTTTAGGGCACACTAAATCAAAATGATCTTTCCATCTATCTCTCTCTCTCTGACTGTCTGTCAATCCATCTATCATTTTTATACAAACTAAAAACTAGTATTAAATACTGGTAATATCACTATAAATATAACTAAATACATACAATGCAATATTGTTGATGAGTCAAAACAGGACTGAATGTGGTTTAGAAAATAAAAAGCCATGTCTCTGGGCTAAAATGAGACAAGATAATAAGATATTATACTGAGCGCCACTTGCACTACTTGCGCTTCAGGTATCAGCGCTCGCAACTTCAGAAACAAAGCCTAGCATGCAAGCTTCGCACGGCTATTCAGGAAGCACTATATCAGGGGTGGCCAACCAGTCTGAGGCTAAGAGCCACAATGTTTTAATGTGTTGCTGAAAAGAGCCACATCCAACAAATACGTTAGGCTGTAAGGCTCACCTGAACAGCTGGTCACGTGGTTAAAGCACATCCCTGTGTCTCAAAAGGTTGCTGGTGCGTGTCTGGCATATGTCTCTTGTACATGTATTTTAAAAATTCATATGTTTTACTGGGTTCCTCCTGGAAATATCAAGTGGTGTAGATGGAAATGTGTGCGCCATTTGTTTGACTTGTATATTTTTGGACGTGGCTCATGTCACCAATAACGTGGCCCCGGTCTGTGTGACCCTGGGTTGACAAACCTAAATAGAGAGGTGTATTCGTAATTGA
Source organism: Synchiropus splendidus (assembly GCF_027744825.2). NCBI lineage: Eukaryota > Metazoa > Chordata > Actinopteri > Syngnathiformes > Callionymidae > Synchiropus > Synchiropus splendidus. Next base: position 23,226,397 of record NC_071339.1, on the reverse strand, counting down.
ATTGATTATTAATCTGTGACAAAATAAGTGACCAAAATTGTGTTTTTAGGAGGCAATATAACTGCATAAAAATAAATAATTTCCTTTTTTTTCACCTCACTTGTTGTCAAATATAATACTTGAACAGTCACCAATATTGCCGCATAAAGTAAAACTAGACTAAAATGCAGACTGTTTTCACTGATTAAAACATTAAAGAGCCATAAATGACTGAAATAAGACTAAATTGTGAAGCCTTTTAGTCGACTAAAACTGGACTAGACTGAAAAGAATACAGACTTGACTAAAACAAACAAAAACAAAAATGACAAGCTTGACACAAAGACTATGTTAAAACTACAATTAAAACGGGTCCAAAGAAAAACACGACCCACATTTAGGATTAATTCATAAGGCAGTACATTTTAGGATGTTGTGACTTACTTCTCTGCATTTCATTACGTCACGTACATGTTTGTTGAACGTCAATGTTGAGCAGTACACAGAAAAAAAACCTCTGAAAAGCTGGACTTAAAATCTTGCGCTCTTCATACACTGTATTTACATTTACTTACACACATGGCAATTCTTGAATTGTAACGTCTTCCACTCATTTTCTTCTGTACAGAAATACTACGCTGCTCACAAACCGCACACACGCTCATCACCCAACGTTGCACATCCCAGATGTTACCCCGGTTGCCACCGAGTGCAGTTGGCACGCAGTTCAACATGATCACATAAATTGTGCATGTTCCGCTTTAATAATCGGTCCAAGTTTTGTTAACCACACGTCAAGTTAAACCTTGTATGATCACTCAAAGACAACAGAGCTGCACGCACGCTGCATTTACATTTAACGACCTATTACAATCGTCACATAAGTGTTAGTTATTAATGGGATGCATACAAGTCGACAAATTGCCTGGGGTGGCTGGCTGAGTGCCATGAAGAGAATCTCTATTGAATTACACAATGAAAGATTAAAACTTCGTGTGCTATTTTTTGTGAGGCGTCATATTACCCACATAAGGCTGAATAATGGATCTGAGTGATCATCTGTGAGTCCTGCACTGGCTGTCACGGTAATCAGAAAAGACATCAGTGGAACTTCACTGGCGTCCAGTGGCCAAATATCTGATGAGCTCTGCTGCAATAACACAAGACTCAGAGCTTTTTTGACTTGGCAAGAAACTTTGGACACACCCTAGCTCGTGTTTGGATTTGTGTAGTACACACTGCCGCCTGTTGAGCATTGAGAGAACTGAGACTGAAGGAAAGACCCCTGTGCAAAAGCAGTTGGGTGGTGAACATGCCACATTAATAGAGCCACAGCTGCACATGCTTTTGCTAAACTGACAAGAAAGGTGACATTTACAAAAGAGCTGAATCAAAATGGTGAGTTCTTACCAGAGAAATATTTTGCTCGCAAGTCAACGGTTTGCTTCATGGGTTTCCAATTTGAAAACCTGAAGAAGAGGCCCTACTGCATACGGCAATCTATTCATACAACTGGTGACTCTACTCTGAAAAATGATGAATGTTTATTTCAATCTCCTCAAACACATTGTACCTACATGACAAAATATGTAACATTTGTATGACCCTTGTATAATATGGCTACATTATTACAATACAATACAGTCAATATTTCTCCTTTAATTTCACATAGATCGAAAAGCAGCAGAGTGAAGAATGTTTCTTATAATGTCTACCACTTGTCCGTACTATTCTTTTATTTATTTTGGAACAGTGGTTGAGTGTATCTGTGTTTAAGCTTGCATCTAAGTGAGGTCCTTCATGTTCGGTGTTATTGTCAGTTATTTTTGAGTTACTGTCTTAGTAGGCTCTACTAATCATGAAGTTTCTGTGTCAGATACTGTGTCAGATCATGAAAACCCTCAACTGTTTAGGTTTTCCATTTCCTTTGTCATTGAGTTCCACATCTCCACTATTGCAGTGCACATTGGTCTCAGTGTGGTTGTAGCACTAGGTTGGTAGAAGTTCCCTCTTCTCAGACAGTCTTTGCAGATGACCCGGGTCTACTATTCTCAGTCGTTCTGCTTTGGCAAACAGTTCATTCTGCATTATACTTCATTCTAATAGCCTTCTTCTGTAGCAGCTTGTATTTCTTTGCTAGGTGTTCCTCAAACCCTTACTCCGCAGAGTGAATATTTTCATTCTGCGGTTGGCGGTGTGCTGTTTCCATGTGAAATTCCTGTCAACTGAGACCCAGAAACTGATATCTTTCTGTTAATTGTAAGGGATGTGATGCGTTTCGATTTGAAATGACCATGAATTTAAGTTTATCTAGTTTCAGGGAGAGTCTATTCATATTGATCCAGTTTTAAATATTCTCCTTTTAACATTCTCTCCACTGTTGATTAAATTAGTGTTGCCTGCAAACAGCACATGGTTCAATATTTTCAAACGCCTCACACATCGCTCATATGTATTATAGCATCCCAGAACTGAACTTTGAGTTACATTTTCGAAGACTCCTTAGAACAAAAGAGAAAACAGCTCGAATAGGTCACATTGTTGTCGTCGTTCCAGGGTTAATTTTCCAGTGGTTGAGTGAAAGCAAACGTAGGCGTGGAGAATGAATGGGATCATTCAGGATTGTGCGACTAGGCTTGGGGATTGTGTGACCCCATTAACGCATTTCACTGGATACAAACATTGCTCAAGATGGATTCAGGTTACACAGTGCAGCTCTGTAGTTTATTTTACTTTATTTACTTTCACGTGAAAGTTATAAACAAAACATATTAAAGACAATGCTGAAAAAAACTGTTTGAGGAGCAATGTTTACTGTCACACCATTTGAAATTGGCATTACCTAGGTAGGTGTGGCCATTTAAAATTTAAGCTCAGGAGAGAGAAAAGTCCCAAGACCGGCAGACAAAAAAAACAAAAACAAAAAAAAACAACATGCTTCCTTTTTTTGGAAGTGACAGGATGAAAATTGATACAAATTATCTTTTCATCTTTCGATCATATTTTTCAAAGTTACCTTCTGCGTCTTTAAATGAGTTACATTTGGACGGTCAAGCTTGAAGCAGGTCCCTATAAGGATCAAATATATAATACTCCAGCCAATTTAAAGCTTTAAAATCAAGAGAATTAAAGAGATTTAGTCTTCAATCAATAACCTCCTAATGACTTAACAAAACCATCGCCAAATGCACTGCAACGTCCTGAACACCTGGCAAAGAAAACGCTTAAGTGAAGAGTGCTGCTGAGCCAGAGTCACCAACACACGTCTGGATTCTCTGAATAATATATCGACTCTTTTGTCTACACCAGCACCACAGTGAGCCGGACGATCAATAGCACAGCAGCATTAAACCTCCAGTGTTTTTAGGTTTCTATTCAGCCGGCTCAGTCTTCTCTCACAGCCTTGCAAAACTGTTTTCGGTCATAATTTATGAATTTGTGTCCTGGGAGTTGATGGACTGGCAGGTGTTCAGAAGCTGTGTGGATACCCAGGCAGACAGAAACTACATTTGAGGAATATCAACAGCGGTAAAATGCTTCTCTGGAATGAGTCATGATGCGGCCTCGAAGAGAAAAATTCAACTTCGCTGACATGTTGTTAATATGTATAAAAATTAAAAAAGAAGCAGACGCTTTGAGGGCTTTAAACAAAAATACTGAATCAATATGAATAATTGAATATTGAATCATATGATTTAAATTGCACAAATGCTATTTATGGCTTTGCTTGAACAAAAGTTTCACGTTAGGTGTGATTTTATCCATCCATATGAATGACTCTACCTCTTGTGTGGTGGTTTGTGTGGTGCTCTTCCTCCAGGTGCTCGTCCTCCAGGCACTCCGGTTTATTCCTAAAAAACAATCCGAGGTGAAAATTGATGATTGTGTGTACATAAGTGCCTGTCTATCCCGTGTTCCTGCAATGGCCAGGGAATCGGTATAGGATGACCCCTGCCATTTACCCTATGTAGCAGGGACGGACTCCAACCCAGAGTTATCTTCCGACACTAATGGGCTCAGTTGCATTCGGCCAGGATCTTGTACTGAACGAATGACTCATCATGGAGTCTTGGTTGTGACCATACACATGTGAAAATGATGCCTCATTCATGGCACATGTTGCCCTGACCACAAAGCAGGGTGGAACCTACATGTATTTGCATAGTTAAATGGCTGGGGCTGAAAACACAAATGCTGTAATGGACTCACACCTGACATATTAAATGAATAAATGAATGTTTTTATTCGTATTATTCAACTAGTAACTGCACAAGATTCATATTTACGGTGAAAACATCATGAATCAGAACAGTAACGTTTTTCAGATCTCCATTTTTTGCTTTTTCAAAGTTTAATTTGCAACACTTGTCACCGAGATGTATCTTTCAACTCAACATAAATACTTAACAAGAAACAAGCAAAAAAAAAAAAAAAAGATTAAAAACAAAGTAAACAGAAAAAAATGTGACGTTGACGTTAATTTGTATGCAAGTAATTATAGTACATTTTTTACATGAGCGATCTTGTATGATGGACATGTTGCATGTCAACAAGCTATTGTATAAGTAAGATTGCATGTTTTGCAGTCATCAGTTCAGCCATGGTCTTGGAACACCTTATTAAATTAATGCCATTTTGGGAAGTGGGTTTTAGCTTGAGTCTGGGGGCTCCTACCGACTGGACAGTCAGAAGAAGCAAAGAATATGAAGAATAATAATATAATAATGTTGATCAAAACAAGTACAAAATATATGTAAAAAAAAACCCCAGATATATTATATTTCTCTAAAAGAAAAACTGGATCAGCCTTCAACTCAGAACTCAAGGACTTATGGGTAAAAAAACATTTTCCAATGGCAACAACAAACTAAATCGTTTTCATTTATGAAAACAGAAAACGCCTCTGACGTTAAATAGAAATGTATTTGATTAGATTTCCCTTTCAGACCTGCACAGAGGTTGAATTGGACCCTGACATCGGGATCCACTCAGATAAATGAAGTTTTAATCAGAAATGCTCCATCTGAACTGAGACAGATGCACTTAATGAAGTCTCTCTTTGCCTCACAGCTCACACTGGAGTGTTTTCATGATTTCCCATCTGGCCGTGATATTGACGCATGAACCCGACACTGCGGTCCGGCTCGGAGAGAAACGCCCTCTCAGCTTTGGAGTGTGAGGATTGGCAGCTACAGATGGAAGCGCTGATCGAGCGGCTTTATTGACGGTTCCACTCTCTATTGAAGCCGAAAGGCAGCCAACGTGCGACTACTCGGCAGCAGTAAGTGCATGTTGGTATCACCATGTGCTGAATGATGTAAACAAACAAATGGCCAGGTTGGCTCTTCAAGACGGGTCATTAGAGCAGCTCAAACTATTGATTTCATGACCAACCAAGAACATAAAAGTACATTTCCCTTCAAGAAAATACAGAGGAAAATGGCCTTTTGAGTGTGAGGTATTCGATTGATTTTGTGAAACGTCACTGGAGATTTAAAAAAAAAGATTTCTTTTGAGCAGGCTGCCATGATCGTACTTCAATACTCTTCAGACGTCCTCCAATCAACCTGTCATCAGCTTTCAGCCACATACACATCTAGCATACTTGAATCATCCCCAGCTCTTGCCTTTCACCCCCCGCTGGTCTGTCAGGAGTTTCTCATTAGCAGTGGTGGGCAATGGACACATCACCTCATCACCTCCCAGCAGGACGAGGAGCCTCCACCTGACCTTGGGATACGTCTGAGCCAGCGGCCCACCAGCTCTCAGGAGGAGGAGGTGCCGGGTTACAGGCTGAAGGTCAGCACCCTGAATTCTCCCTGCATGCTGAACAGCTCTGCTGCATTCAAGACCCGGTCCATGATATTTATTTCAAATCGAGTAGCACTGTCATATGGGTTCGCATGTTCTGGGCCTGAGTGTCTATGCGTCGCTCCAGCGTCAGTCTCCATGTGGGTTTATAATTTATAGACTATTTATGAGGAATTGAGGAATCAGAAATTCAACATGACAGTGAGTGGCGCTGTGAGTGCCATTGTCAGTCCTCAGAGACGCTGTGAAACATGGAAACATTTGTGCGCGAGAACAGAACTCAAGACATAGATGGATGGTGGAAATGTTCTCGGGATCCAAGTGAAACCTTGAATGCTTCTTTTCGATTTGAAGCTAGGCTTTTACTGCCAAATCTGTGTCTTTTTTTTCTCTGGCATTGCACAGGATAAAGTGTTTTTTTCTGTTGTTTCACCTCACAAAAAAACTCTTTCAGCCATCAATTCTGTGACATATCTGTCTTCGTGTGACTCCAAAATGAGTCGTGTTGAGGTTATGTAGATACAGTAGCTCAAAGATGGAAAATAAAGTCCATTCATACAGTATTCACTCATTTTCTGCTGTTCCTGCCAACTACAAGTCAGAGGACAATGTGAGGAGTCAATTGCTGCTGACTGTGGGAAGAAACCAGAGTGCCTGTAAACTCTTGTAAGTGAACTCTCAAGTCTTTTAGAACAACCCATCCTCACTCCCATAGTGTAATGTATTGTTGTAGGGAAAGTTGTTGTAGGGATGGTGCTCCATTCATCCCATGTGTAATGTGTCACTTGCTATGGAAGAGCTGTGTGTTTCAGTCACGGTGACTATGTCTTTAAGGAGGAGAGCCGTGTCAGTATAGGACGCAAAAGTCCACTTTCCCAGCGTCAATATACTGTAATATGCCATTGTAGTGAGAATGGGTTGCTTTGAGAGGAAGAAGAGGAAAGACAAGAGAATAGGTTTGAGAGTAGGGACTGAGAATGTGGAAACTATGACAGGGAAAACTAGAGAGTTGGCTGACATGATGCAGAGGAGGAAGGTGGATATTCTATGTGTTCAGGAGACCAAGTGGAAAGGTAGCAAGGCTAGAAGCTTAGGAGCAGGTTTATCATGGTGTAGATTGGAAGAGGAATGGAGTGGGAGTCATCTTGAAGGAGGAGTTTGTCAGGAATGTTCTAGAAGTGAAACAAGTATCAGACAGCGTGATCGGTCTCAAGTTAGAAATTGAAGGGGTCATCTTCAATGTAGGTGGGGTGTGACCTTGAGGAGAAGGAGACCTTCTGGAGTGAATTAGATGAACTGCAGGAAAGTATTCCCAGAGGTGAGAGAGTGGTCATTGGGCAGAATTCAATGGACATGTTGATGCAGGGAACAGAGGTGACGAGGAAGTGATGGGATTGGTATCCAGGATAGCAACACTGAAGATCAGATGGTTGTAGACTTTGCTACAAGTGGGACTGAAAGCTGTAAAAAGGATGGAAATGGCCGTGGTCAATACTTCTTCCAGAAGAGTGAGGATCATAGGGTGACCTACAGAAGTGGAAGTAGGAGTACACAGGTGGATTATATCTTGTGTAGACAATGTCACTTGAAGGAGATCAGTGATTGTAAAGTAGTAGTGGATGAGAGTGTGGCCAGACAACATATGATGGTGGTGTGCAGGATGACCATGGTGGAGAAGAAGGTGAAGAGGGCAAAGGCAGAGAAGAAGACAAAGTGGTGGAACCTGAAGGAGGAAGAGTCTTGTGTTGCCTTCAGGGAGGGATTGAAGCAGGCTTTGGGTGGCTTCCAGATGACTGGACAGCTATCAGGGAGACAGGTAGAAGAGATCTTGGTGTGTCATCTGGAAGAAAAGTGGACGTGTGGTGGAACGAAGAAGTGCAGGAGTGCGTACAAAGGAAGAGGTCAGCTAAGAAAAAGTGGTATGTTGAGAGAACAGAAGAGAGTAGACAGGAGTTCGGGGAAGCCCAGCAAAAGACAAAGGTAGTGGTGTCAATGGCCAAACAGAGCCTACGAGGACTTGTATGCGAGTTTGGACAGTAAGGAGGGTGAGAGAGATTTGTACAGGATTGCAAGGCAGAGAGATAGAGATGGGAAGGACGTGCAGCAGGTTAGGGTGATCAAGGATAGAGAGGGAAATGTTTTGACTGATAACAGAAGTGTGTTACTGAGATGGAAAGAGTACTTTGAAGAGCTGATGAATGAGGAAAATGAGAGATAAAGAGTAGAAGGAGTGACAATCGTAGATCAGGACATGGCAAAGATGAGTAAGGCTGAAGTGAGAGGGCATTGAAGAGGATGAAGAGTGGAAAGACAGTGGGCCCTGATGATATACCTGTGGAGGTGTGGAAGTGTTTAGGAGTGGTGGCTGTAGACATTTTGACCAGAACATTCAACAAGGTCTTTGAGAGTGAAGTGTGCTGGTGCCCATCTACAAGAACAAGGGAGATGTCCAGTGCTATTGTGGGACAAAGTTGATGAGCCATACAATGAAGTTGTGGGAAAGAGTAGTGGTAAGTAGACTAAGGGCAGAAGTTAACATATGTGAGCAACAGTTTGGCTTCATGCCAAAAAAGAGCACCACAGATGCAGTGTTTGCTTTGAGGATGTTCATGGAGAAGCACAGAGAAGGCCAGAAGGAGCTCCATTGTGTCTTTGTGGATCAGGAGAAATTGTGGTGTTGTATGAGGAAGTCTGGAGTGGCAGAGAAGTATGTTCAAGTGGTGCAGGACATGTATGCCAGATGTAAGATGGTGATGAGGTGTGCTGCAGGTGTCACAGAGGAGTTCAAGGTGGAGGTGGGACTGCACCAAGGCTCAGCTCTGAGCCCCTTCTTGTTTGCCCTGGTGATGGACAGGTTGACAGATGAGGTTAGAGAAGAAGCCCCTTGGACGGTGATGTTTGCATATGACATTGTGATCTGTGGTGATAGCACGGAGCAAGTGGAAGATAAGCTAGAGAGGTGGAGGTTTGCCTTAGAAAGGAGAGGAATGAAGGTTAGCCGCAGTAAGACAGAATACATGTGTGTGAATGAGAGGGACCCAAGTGGACAGGTGAAGTTACAGGATGTAGAGATAAAAAAGGTAGAGGATTTTAAGTACTTAGGCTCAACTGTCCAGGGCGATGGAGAGTGTGAGAAAGAGGTGAAGAAGCGGGTGCAGGCAGGATGGAATAATTGGAGAAAAGAGTCAGGTGTGATGTGTGACAAAAGGGTGTCGGCAAGGATGAAAGGGAGGGTCAAAAGGGTGGTCAGGCCAGCAATGTTGTATGGTTTGGAAACAGTGGCACTGAGGAAGAGACAGGAGGCAGAGCTGGAGGTAGCAGAGATGAAGATGCTGAGGTTCTCTCTTGGATTGAGCAGGATGGATAGGATCAGGAACCAGTGTATCAGAGGGAGAGCACATGTCAGGTGTTCAGGAGACAAAGTCAGAGAGGCTAGATTGAGATGGTTTGGACATGTACAGAGGAGAGATAGCCAGTACATTAGTAGGAAGACGTTGAGGTTGGAACTGCCAGGCAAAAGGTCGAGAGGAAGGCCAAAGAAGAGATTTATGGATGTGTTGAAGGAGGACATGAGGTTTGTAGGTTTGAGAGAAGGAAAGGAAAAGTAACATACATAGTTTGACACTCAAAATGTGACCCTGCCACCCCAAACGGGTTGTATGCCATGTTTCCATGTTGTAGCGTGATAGTTCGTGGTACGTAACAGATAAATCACTCACATTCCGTACCTTGAGGTGGCACGTGACTGACAGACATTTGAATCGATTACAAATAATGCTACAGTCTCACATGCTCATGACTAGCTGCTAAAATAAATAAATACTGTTACTGACTATTTGTACTGCAAATGGTGTGTTTATAAACTGGGGAAAAGCATTCCATTCACACATATGCACGAAATTATTTTGACTCATAATAGAAGGAGGCTCATTATAGTTTTTGATTCCAAGATGAAAGAGAAATGTTTGAAGTGTTGAAAGACAAAGTTGTCAAAAGCTACCACACCAGCACAACAGATTACCAAAAAGCGCAAAGAAAACATGTTCCAAATCATAAGACATTCTCCTCTCAGCATGCAATATGTCACATTCTTTAATACATTCCCTGGCTGCGTGACAGGGAACGCATGCTGCTCCCTGCTAGAGTGCATTACCAAAGGTTGCAAATGGGCTAATTTGCAGCATTGACAGCCGCAGCCACCGTAAAGTCTGGCTGTAATAGGTTTTGAGGTGCCGCTTCAGCGACTGCTGCTATAGGGAAGCTGTGGCTGAAAGTAGGCATAGGTCAGGCTTCTCCGGAAACTCTGACAAATTAAAAACAGAAAACCTTTGACATTTATCTTGCTTGGAGTCTGCAAAGGTCATTGCCTGTACTCGCTGCTTTCATCTCCTTCCTCATGCCCGCTGGACATGTTTGCTGTGATAGCTTATAGGCCGGTGGGGCTGCTTTTGGCAAAGGGAGGGGCTCGAAAACTGCCCCAATGAGTTAGGAAAAAATAACCTGATGACAACATTCATCACAGGAGTACAGAGAAACCCATGAATTCTGAGTGGCTGTCGGCATGCACCATGCTATTCATGCTCCACTCTTCTGCCATTAATATTGTGCAGACATGTCGCACTCCAGCACTCACAAGTTAATCACTCAAGTTAATGAGTCACTTTGAGTCTGAATCACTTCTTGATAGTTGGAGGATTTGCTTCTCTTTTTATCATTTATTATTACTAAAAAAATAATAGATCATATAAAAAACTCAGTAGCTCCTCAGGTCGAGCATTAATAGCACTTTCACAAGAGGCCAGTTCTCCTGATTCAAGAAGTGGCTCCCAGGAACTATACTGGGAAGGAAGAGATGCATTTCCATGTGGATGTAGCCTGAATGACAAGGTGCTAACATGTAGCATAAGACAGGGCACCAAAATGTTTGACAGAAGGGGACAGATGCCATTAATTTAACAGGCAGCTCATGGATTACTAGAGTCTAATAGCTCATGTAAAAACACAACTATACGATAAAAAGAAAATGCATTTAAAAATGACAGTCATATAGGCTACACCGCCTCCAGTAGAAGAAGCCACGAAGATGAGTGAGCTTTGTTTGTATAAATATCAAATCCATTTTGAAGCCTTTGGGCAACAGCAGATCAAAAACCATGGAGCGTGTACGCATCAAGCTGTTAATGGGTTCGTTGTTAAGACCAGTTATCACACCGGTTTCATCAGGAATCCATTTAAGAGTCAACTGCTGATGTGAAAATAACAATGGAGGGCATGTAATAACACGCCAAAATTCATCTTTGATTTCCTCATGATTCATCATTCCGCACCATAAACAATGAAAAATTGTAATCCCAGTGGACCATGAACCCCTCATTTAAATGTTAATATAATTCCCATCATTCATAATTTAATGTGCTCCCTGGCATTTCACGTTCATCTCGGTAATGCTATCTTATGTGACAAGCCAATTTATTGCTGGAGTTGACCAAATTGCTTCAGCATTGTAATGCTCGGACTATAATAAATCCCAGGCGCTCAGTTCTCCTCTTCAGGTAATAAAAAAATAATAGAAGTTATACATGATCTCCCTGAAATCCATTATCATTGATTTCCCGGCAGGACACACACAGCTGGGCTGCTCCTCTGAGTGGGATTTGAGGTGGCTAAAGAAACACCAGATCTGAGGAATGTGACACAAATTGCCCTTTCGGCCCTCTTGTTGTCAGCCATGGTGTTAGTGGGACTGAAAGCTGTGTGAGAGATGCTGCTTAGAAGACGAATCAGACAAAGAGAGGGATAGGGAGAGAGTGGTGTAAGGTGTGACCTTTGTGAGGATTACCACTGTGCTCTAACCTGCAGCACATCAGCCAGTGACTGATACTACATCTGAATGAAGACTGATTCTCGCCTTTTTCTACATCAGTCTGCTGTTTACCATCATCTTTAAGAGGAGAGCCGGGGACAGAACTGTCATTCAAAATGAGATTGTACAGACTCTCTGGATAGTGTGTGTTTACCCTGCACCATCACATATTTAGCCATCAACATGTGGCTCTCCAGCAACTCATAAATAACTTGACACATTGTATAGTTGTCTAGTGAAAAGCCATGGTGTAAGACTAGAGCCTTGTGTCTCATCCTTAATGGCATTTTTGAAAACAATATAGTACACATGCCAGCCTTGATTTGGTGAATGCACACACTTTCAAGCCTCTGTTAAGTCCTTTATTTTAGGAATTAATTAGCATTTTTTTCCCTTCTTTTATTTCCTCTATTATTTGTCCCAAAATTAAATCAAAAGCAAATTAAAACACTTGTTTACAGATCCTCTTTGATTTATATCAACGGCCTTTCAATAGAATGCATCTGGAATTAAAGAAGACATTCAAATACAACATTTGGTATAATTAATAGGGATAAATGTATATAATTGATTGGATATTTTATAAACAAGTGCATCACATTTTAATATGTGACTGTGACAAAGTGGCTGAGAGTCACCCATTTGTCTCATTTAAAGTTATTGTTGTATGCTTGTTTGGTTGATTTAATTCCATCTTTAACTTGAATCATGCGTTCAAACGATCCCGGGCCATGTTTGAGTTGCATCTTCTGGTGTATCAAAAATCAACACAAAGGAGTGGTTATGTTGAAGCACATTTATTGGTTCAATTAAATGTCAGTTATTTAGGCATTATTTCATATTTGTTAAGCATGTTGGTTGTGTTACTCACCACGAGGCCTTCAGGTAAAAAGGAGGACGTGGCGGCTCACTTCCTGGTTTTATCACCTTGGTGATGTCATTAGTGACATCGTGGAAAGTTTCAACTGTGGGGGAGGCCAAGGTAGGGAAGTGTTTTGTTTTGTTTTATTAAATATGATGGAGTGATGGAGCGAGGTTGAGCGTTAGGCGGCAGATTGTGTTCAGTAAGTATGGTGAGCAGAGGACTTTGTTTCTTATTGTAGAAATGAGTTATGGTTGTTGGTGGTATTTGGGATTTACCTGTTGAGAGGTACAGTCCATATTCAAATGCTTAAAGAGAGAAGCGGGCAGGCCGGAGAGAAGGGAGGCTGCAGTGTGCAGAGGTGTGCACAAGTGCGTAAGAGTAATTTCTGTTGAAATTATTTCAGTCTTTTCAGTTACGCTGAGTTAACTGTTGAGTGTCTTTGCAGTCCATGGTTTTCTTTCATTTTTTTCCTGGCTTTTTTTTGCGTCCTGGAGCAGCTTGTTAATAAATTTCTTTGGTGAGCAAGAAAAGTGTCTCCAGCGTCTGCCTCCTACACCTACTCTGGCCTGGATTTCCACAGTGACACTTGAATGATCAAATTAAAGCTTAACCATCATGGTGGAAGTCCTTGTTTGTGCCTCTGTCCTGGCGTCTAATTTAAATTGCCCATTCATCCAACCATTTTCCTTTATCAGGTGTGTTTTGGTTATGACACCACATTGTATAATGAGGGACACCTGGAATTGGTGAAATGGAAACTGTTCCCTGTGAAACAAACTCCACAATTAGGTTTTTTTCTTCCTGTAACTGTTTAAGTGAAATTAATCTCTTTAAGTCCCAGTACTAATAATTACACTTCCTTTCCCCATGTATTAAGAATCTTGTGTTTTAGCGTTTCTGTTCAATTTATTTTTGGCTTGAGCTCCTCACAACAGTGTGTAACGTTGCTCAGCCTTGTTCCCCCCTGTTGATCCACTGCAGTGTAATAATTTCCTGCTCACGTCGCATGTCCGAAATCCAAAGTGACGTGCTCAGAATTGACAGTAAAATAAACACCTCCTAATTCCTCCTCCTCCTCCTCCTCATCATCCTCACCCTGGCTGCCTAACTGACACTTCCCTGCCTTGAAATTGACCAAGTCATGGCCAATAACTCGGATAATCCCCTTGAATCACATTAACTCCCTCACACATCTTCAACTGAAATGTATAATTCCATGCACTCCCCCATGCCCGTCCTTTGTGTCTGTCAGGTAGCTTAACCTGTGATAATAGTCGGAGGAAAAAGCAGGATTAGTCGACTTGCGTACAGTGTTGTGGGAGAGGAGCGGCATCAGAAGTTGATGGTCGTTTATGTGAGTGAATGTGAAGCCGAATGAGCTGGGATGTTGAAAAGCATGAAATCCAGCGGTTAAGACGTGTAATCCTATGTTAATTGAGGGATTGCAGAATTGGTGATCCCTCGTGAGGATATACCTGCCATCCATGACGCTGAAATTGTCGTGGTTTAATCAGATTATTTCCGCAGAGTGATTGAATAAAGTGCTCTTCTGTGAAATACAAATACTGAATGATTGATTTGTGGAGGAAACTTGTGGTTGGCTCATAGACGAATCTTGTTAATCAGGAGACTGCATACGTGGACCTCTTGATATGTTCATTTGGTGGTGAATCACAATGTTAACAGGTGGAATTAAAAGTCAGATGAGTAAATCCTTCATTCCACCAATGGTGACGTTCCTTCTTATGATTTGTGTTAATCATTACAGATCTGTTGAACATGCTCCATGCCTGTGGAGTCTCACACAATGTGCCATTCTACTTCTAAGATCTTTTTTTTTTAATAATAATACATAAGAAAAGCCCATCGCAGATACAGAAATACTCACCAACATTTTACAAGGACTGAGGCTCTCTGGTAACATGAACAGTCAGAAAATAGAAGCACTTCTTTAAGTCTTGTTAGCCAACAGTCAAAGTAGCTAGAATGGAAGAAGGCCGGTAAGAAGAAAAGTAAACGCTGGAGCTCCCATTTGTCTTTTAAGATTGAATGAGTGACTTTGCTGATGTGTGAATTGGGTCGGTGACAAATTTAGGGGCCTTGCCCTTATGAGCTTCGAAACAAGTTGTGACTATTGGCACATTTATGCTTCCTTTATGTAGGAAATTGCACCTGCCCGTTTCAAACATTGCTACTCTCTGCTACGCTCTATGCATTGCTTTTACTGATTATCTGCATTTCCACCAGGGGGAGCTGCCCAGAGTCAATAGCTTATGACAACAAGAAACTCCATAACAAGGATGGCCACTGTAGAAGAAATTTTGATAGTGTGTGATGAGTGAAGCCGTTAAATTTATTGTGACTGAAGGAAGGACAATTTAGACCATTGTTATGCCCCCATGGGGCAGTGTTTCCAGGGGCACCGCTCCATTTGGTCTGTAACTGTAAGCTTTGTACGAACAAAATTTAACATAGAGCATGGACAGAAGGCTCTGTGTGTATCCAGATCGGTATGTAACGTTGTGCATAAATGGATAAATGGGCCTGTAGACTTTGGGCTTGTATTTTCAGTTTGTAAGTGAGTTTCTGTCGAGTGATTTCTCCTAGGCGAGGTCCAACACTTGAAGACCTCACCATGGTTTCCTTCTGTATGCCCCTCTCAGCCACGTCTGGAGGGATGATCTCCACCAACCAGGTGTGCTGGTGGAGCACCTGAGAGGAAATGATTCATTTACCATGATGTAGGGCAGAATTCCCAGCTGACCTGCTGATCAGATGTATGATATTGTAGATCTATCGCTTGGTTGCTGTGGGTGTTGCTTCTTCTGTGGCAGACGGTGAAGAAGCCATCTTCTGTGTAACACGCTGGCCTCACCCGAGGAATCAACGGACCAGGTTATGCAGCAGATAAGGACAACAGAGTGGATATGAAGGTGAAACATGTCAGTCACCCACGGTAATTATTTCCCACTGAGAGGAAATAGCTTCAGGAGTGTGTCTCTGGGTGTGAGTGTCTCACATTACATCTCGGCAGAGGCAGATATATAAACTCATCAAGCGTTTGAGATTGCTTTGCTCTGAAGGAGGGGGAGAGAAAGATGTGAATGTGCTGAAGGACTGGTGGGGAAACCATTGTGCAGCCAGTGTGGTCAGAACATGGGGAAATAAAGATCTGATAAAACAGCAATGATCGATCTGGGTACATATTTTAGCATCTCAGTCAACTGACACATGTACTGCTCAGGTGGAATGCATTTAGCTACATACCATTGTCCTAGCACACAATATAGGAGTAGCATATAGCTAACAACACACTGATCTTGTTACCAATAGAAACCTGATGATGAGGCTTCATAAAACAGTCTCAGTAGGAGGCAGTTTAATTGAAATTGTTAAGATACAAAGGTTTTAGAGCAGAGAAAATGAGGAGTTTATTCTTCTTCCCCACACAGCCTCTAAATATCCCCTCGGTCAGGTCCCTACCCATCATACCTCTGGGTGAGAGGCCACCCCCCCCACACAGCTCCCCCCTGAACCGAGGGAAACAAGTGCCTCAAGGCAATTAACATTTTTTTAATAATTTTATTTCTGTATTTTTTAACAAGCACAAACAGCAAAAGACCAAACTTCACTTAAAGTCGGCTTAACGACTGTTAGTTTTTAGCAACCGGCCAAAAATACTCAGTTTCTCCTGAAGCGCAATTGCCGGAGAAACGTCTGTCCTTGAGGTCTCAGCCAGGGGACGCCCATGACGCGGAACCTGGGCCGGCACCACATCTTCCGTCACAAAATGAGCAGGCTTGAGTCTGTCCAGTGACATTTGCTCACGGTGGCCTCCCATATCTAGCACAAAACATTTGCCACCCCTGTCTAGTACTCGAAAAGGACCATCATACGGGGCTTTAAGAGGAGACCTATGAGTGTCATGAAGGACAAAAACAAAACGAGCCGCTGCGGAAAACAATGGTGCACCGGCACGGGGGCTGCAAAACACTTATTTAGCATGGGGCAATGAAACCCCACCCGCCCCTCTAGCAAAAACTCCCATGGCAGACAAAGCGGTTGACCGAACACCAACTCCGCAGGAGAGGCATCTAGAACCTCCTTAGGAGCCGAACACAAACCCAGCAAACGATCAACCCAATTTGTGTCACAGAGAGCAGCACGCAACGAGGCCTTCAGAGACCAGTGAAAACGCTTGCACATGCCGTTCGCTTGCGGGTGATAGGCAGTTGTGCGATGAAGCTGCGTTCCCAGGGACTTCACTAGTTCCAACCAGAACTCAGAAATGAACTGGGAACCTCTATCTGAAGTAATGTCAGATGGAGTTCCAAAACGTGCGACCCAAGTGAAAAGGAACGCACGCGCCACCTCTGCGGTAGAAGTAGAAGAAAGAGGAACAGCCTCAGGCCACCGAGTGGTACGATCCACCACCGTGAGCAAATGGGTGAAACCTTGAGAAGGTGGTAGTGGCCCCACCAAGTGAACGTGGAGAAATCGCTTAGTTGGAATCGCAAACGGCTCCTACAGGGGCCTATGTGTGCTGCTGTACTTTCGCACGTTGACACGCTACACACGCTACACACATGGCCCTCCAGCAGGAAGTGGAAATGACGCGTAGCCAGGTAAAGTGCTAAAAGCTCCTTGTCAAACATACGGTATTTACGCTCATTGTCCTGTAACCTGCGACTGAAAAATGCCAGCGGCTGCCACACACCAGCCACACGCTTTTCCACCACAGCTCCCACAGCAATGTTGGAAGCATCAGTTCTGAGAGCAATGGGTATTCGCCAGAGCAGCTTTCGCACAGTTGAAAGCCTGCTGCCTCTCGGAGGTCCATTGGACCTGATCGTTGGCCTTTTTCAGCCTCAAAGCCTCATACAACGGCTGCAAGAGGTGAGCTGCACAGGGCAGGAAACAGTTATAAAAATTAACCATGGCCAAAAACTCCTGCAGGGACTTGACAGAGACCGGCCGAGGGAAAGCTGACATGGCTTGCACTTTAGCTGGTAGAGGCACAGCACCTTGAGACGAGATGCGATGGCCTAAGAAGTCGATACCCAGCAGACCAAATTGACACTTAGCTGTCTTAATGATCAGACCGTGATGATGGAGACGCTGAAAAACCTGCCTAAGGTGCAGCAGGTGCTCCTCAACTGAAGGACTGGCCACCAAAATGTTGTACAAGTACACAAACACAAATTCCAGGTCGTGCAACACAGAGTCCATCAACCTCTGAAAGGTTTGTGCTATCCTCTTGAGGCCACAGGAAATCAAAACAACCCAAATGGCATTATGACTGCGGTTTTAGGGACGTCCTCTGTACGTACTGGAACCTGATGATAACCCCGCACCAGATCCACAATCGAGAACACCTTCATGCCAACTAAACACAATGAGAAATCTTGGATGTGTGGGACGGGATAACGGTCATGTGCAGTCACATTATTTAGCCAATGGAAGTCTCCACACGGTCTCAAAGACCTGTCTGCTTTCGGCACCATGTGTAAGGGCGAGACCCAGGGACTGTTCGAGCGCCGCGCTATTCCCAAGCGTTCCATCGTAGCTAACTCCTCCTTAGCTATGGCTAACTTAGCTGAGTCTAGGCGCCGAGCGGGCACGAAAACCGGAAGGCCAACCGTGGGAATGAAGTGCTCCACCCCATGTTTGGCAATGGAGGATGAAAAAGCAGGCGTTGGTAGAGATGGATAATCAATTAACAACTTCTGATACCCGTCTCCCACTGCCACACAGCTACCATGAGTCAACGAGCCGGGTCCTCCAGTTTGACAAGGAAATGAGGCAAATGACACAGCGTCAATCAAATGACGGTTAGTCACGTCCACCAACAAACTATTGGCACAAAGAAAGTTGATGGGATGATGATGGGAACAGCGAACAGAAACAAAACTGTGACCATTGAAATTAACTGTCACCGACCTACTTCCAAAAGTCTCAATGGAGGATCCGTTTGCCGCACTCAAGGACAACCCGCGTCCTCGTGCCGACAAGTCTGTGTCAGCCTGAGGTAGGAGGCTTCTCTGCGAACCCGAGTCCACCAGGAATCTTCTTCCCAAGAGCGAGTCCTTAACCAACAGCAGCTCCTCTTGCACGCCAGCGCCCTGTTGTTTCCTGGAGCCTTGAATGAGCAGGGAGGGATGCAGCAGCGATCCTTGACGCCAAACCGCCGATGGAAAAGTGCCTCGACGTGCTGAAACCACGGACCCGGATCGTTCTGCCAAAACTCCGGGAGTTTAACCAATCCCTCCAAGCAGGTCGGCTGCGGGAACTGGAGCGCGAGGGGCGAACGCCTCTATCGGCTGATGATGAGGGAACATAATCCTCGTCCAACTCGAGTATGTTCAAAAACAGGGTCACCAATGAGGCAAGACAAAAAGGTCAGGAGTCTCAGGTTAGGTACTTGTTGTTTATTCTTCTTCTTGGCACAATCTTCTAACACGTTTCCCCACAAAGCCTCTATATATACCCTCGGTCAGGTCCCTACCCATCATACCTTTGGGTGACAGGCGACACCTCCCGAGTGCCCCCCCACAGGACATTGTTTCATGAAGCCTCATCAGCCACCAACTGATGAGCAGACTGACCACTCCCACTTGTGGTGGTTGCACTGACACGTCTTACCCTGTAGAACTGGTCTCTTACCAACATCCCATGGCACTGTTTTGTGTCTATGGGGGGTCTTTAAAGAGCAGTTAAACCATGGCTCTCCTAATAAACCGAGAACTCGGTTTTTGGTTTTGACACATGGTGTGCACTGGAAAACGTTGTCTGGCAAGGTGCATGCTGATTTAGTGACTAGTGGAATGATGACCTCCAGACTGTTTTGCAACTAACGTAAGCATTTCACAAATGTCCTAGATAAATCCTGAAATGTCCGACACTCATTCGGATCAATGCCGTAGCCATTAAAGCCCATTGTCTATTTGTCGTCTGAAATGAAACGACAACCTCCCCATTGTCCTCAGCCTCTACCCTTGGGAAAGATCAGTAAACTCTGGATTATGGTGACTGAGCGGCTCTATCATATATATATTTTTAAAAATTAAATTGCCTCTTTAAGCCTCCTAAATGAGACGCAGCAGCAACGGCTCGGAGATGAATGATACTGATTTGCAGGACAAATTTAACTTGCATGTATAATCCAAGATGATAGAGGCGCAATCTGACTTCAACCAGACGCTCGCAGAAGAGCCTTTTATTCTCACCACGTTGAGTGTATGAATTTTTCATTAGAGCTGATTGCATCTCAACTTTTAAGTGGAAATTGCTTTTCAATGAACTCTGATTGTGTTTAAATGAAATGGGGGAGACAATTAAGGCTGTCCCTTCTGTGACAGTAGTTACAGCATTTAAGAGATTCATTATGTGGTAGGTGCTGAAACTCTAATGGTGGTGAGGGTTATCATGCTTCTTTGCTGAGTTCTATTTACTACAGTAAAGGCCTCATATTGACGTGCTCATTTATAAACAGCTCTATAAAGATGAATTATTCATTCTTAACATGGGCAGAAACTTCAAAAAAGGAGGAACACGTGAGTTTTTCAGATGCTAGTTGAAACACCATTGAGGATTTTCAGAGCTTCTATGGATTTAGAGCTAGATTCATGAATCCAGCGCGCTCTTCCTTCCCGAATTACAGCCGACTCATCCAGTTCTCTCTTCCAGCTGTTTCATCTATCTGCCCATCCATCCACCAACCCAGCAACCCATCCATCCATTCATCTATCCAACCAATAGTCTTCTGTTCTTTGATGATGAGTACAAGACTCTTTTTACCTATGGATTTTATCCCGATCCTTTCTTTCTCCATTATTGGGTCGATATTCAAGATACATGAACGGATAAGAGGCCTTTATGATTTTCTCAATAAAGAAGATCTTCTGCTCTCCTGGTGACTGACAAGAAATGTGACGGTATGGTTCCACAAGAAAATGTATCTTTAAAGTACATTTTTCTGTTCCCAAGGTACTTTGGCGGAAACTCATGCCAAACAGACACAAGTACCACCTACAGATGATCACAGACTTGTGAATTAATGTTGAGTTTTTAAAATGATAAATGGAATGAAAGACACAATTCAGGCAAATAGAGCCAGCTACAAATTAGGGGGGAAAGTGAGGACAATGAGGGGATTTGACTGTCTTAAAAATAAATCGATAAATGACGCAAAGCTGTTGACGGAGCAATTTGTGAATGCAAGATTATGGCTGTCAGGAGCGTCTTAATCCTGTACCCTTACACATCAGGCTTCATCCCCTCAAAACCTGCCAGCCACCTCCCTAGTTTCAGGCGTTTTATATATTCCTTGTCAGTCTGTGATCTTGTGCTCCGCCACCTGGATCATGAGCTTCCTCTCTCCCCTTTAAACTTTGCTATCTCCCTTGGATGGATCCGAATGAACCACTGATTAAAGAAGGTCACAGCTTCCCATCCGGCCTGGTCCAGTCGGACCTCTCTTTTTAGTAGTTTGTCCGGTGGCTTGAAAACAGCTTGAATGCTATGGAAGCACAGCAAAAGTTAACGTCAATACGGTCAAGATTATGCCTCCGGTTTCCTTAATTTGCCAGTCTAGGACGCGGGTCGTCCTTGAGGGCATCTGGTGACCTGTCCTGAGTGTTCCACAAAAGAGAATAAATGAATGAATAAATTTTTCAGATTTTCAGAAACTGAATGCTCTATTACACATGTCAGATACGTGGAAGAGCTGAAAAACATGGGGCTTGGGGTCAATACCAGCTTGACTATAAAGACGCCACTGATCGCTTTGTAAAGTCAACAAAACGTTTTATCATTTATTTGATTTGAGACACTTTGCCCTCAGTACTCTAGCTGTTCGCTGTGGCTCCAACTTGATATTTGTTGCATCCACATGCAACAAAACCTGCAGCATGGGGGCTGAATGCATTTAAAGTGTCCCAATGTGGTGTTCCTGCTTCATCAGAATCAGAATCAGCTTTATTGCCATGGTCAGTGAGGATCCCACCAGCTAGGAAAGTGCTTTGAAATAATGTGCAAAAATAAAATAAAATAAAATAAAATATTAGAAGCAACTAATAAATAAATAAGCCACAAACAACAAGGGCTGGTCACAATTACATCTATCTGACAGCCGAGGGGGAGGTTCTGCTCTGGATTGACCGTTGCCTCCTGCCAATCATCATTTCATGTGTCCAACAATATCAAAAATATTAAAAAATATTAAAAGTATGACATGACATTTAAGTACAGGACATATTTTGTGCCTTTGAGAGAAAATAATGCAAATAGTGGTTGGTATTTTTTTTCACCAAACTGACGAAAATATTTTAATTTCAGCCTCCAATACAAACAGCTTGCTGAAGTACTCTGAGGCAGATTGATCACATCTGTACAGTGTGGAGTTTTCTTTCCAACATAACATTCAATTTTACTCATTTAATTTCATTGTTATTCTTTTTTTTTAATGCTTTGCTCCTGGTGTGCCCCAGTTGTGTTGTCTGTTCTCAGGAAATAAAAAAACAAAGACAAAAAACACAAGACACAATAGACCTTCTTGAAATTCCTGTCCAAGGGAGCGAGACCGGAGACTTGCTCTCCCCCTCATTCATTTCCCATCTATTGTTTGCTCTACTACGTGGCAGAAAAAAAGCAGTACACATCATGAAACTCCGTGCTCGGGTGTCCATCCCCTGCATTAGAAAAGAATCCAGTAATGAGAGGTAAGGTGAGTGAATCAGCTCATCACAGCAGTGCAGCCGGGGTCCAACAGTGACCATTGCAGCAGCTTATAACCACACTGGCTCGGCACATTAAACCATGTCTTTGACATTTGTGCTGAGGTTTTCAATGGCAGATGCCTAGAACATCTGCAGAAAGGCACTTCTGAATTTTGCTGAACTGGCCAGTTGATGGCAGCGATCGACATTTTTCCTACACTTTTGTATTTTCTCTCTTTCAACTCTGGCGCCGTTCTGACCACACCGGTCGCTTCGCAGTTAAAGGAACCAATTTCCCATTTCTCTCCATTCATATGCAGCGACGGGGGGAAGCTTTTCTGTCTGCTCCTGATGAATATTTACACTTGCCCTATCTACTTCTGACAAGAAAATGCCAATTTATGTGCCACACTAAATTGCTTTCATCCAATAAGCCGAATGCAAATGAATTCCAGGAAAGAAGGTCAAATGCATTCAAGATTTCCACAACGCTATTTAATAACAAAATTGGATGTTGGCCCAAATTTAGAAGAGCAGGCAGGCTGGAGTGCATCAACTTGTCTGGTTGATAACAAAATACGAGCATTAAAAGGTCAATTCAAATAAGAAAAACAAGAAGTTGGCTGGAAATCCAGGAGAGCTGATGCTCAGCTGAAATACTGTGCACCGGGCAAGGTCCCAATTTGGCTGGGAAGGTGCGCTCGACTCTCACAGGAAATTTGGGAAAAACGCTGATTGTAGCAGATTGATTTTTGTGCACCTGTTCACACAGGGGCTGACCCCCAGGAGCAGGTACACTTCTGAGCAGGAGGGCTCGACAACTGCTGCCAAACACACAAGGACTCAAGTCGATGAGCGATAAATCTGAAAATGTGAATTCAGATTGAAGCATGAAATTAGCGGCACAACTGATCGCCAAAGGATCTTGGACTGTTGTGTTATTTAGTTCTTGTGAGTCTTAATTACAGCCAAGACTCTACCATGAATCATTGCATGTTTACTGGTATTTATATAACCAGGCACATGCACAGGCCTAATGGTGCGTCAATTCTTAGGATAAAAGGTTTCTCGTCGTCCAACGTATACATGAATAAATACATGAATAAATGAGGAAATGCTTATCATTTTAATTGACGCTTCTAGAAATCAAAATATACCCAAATCCAGTCGGAACTGCCCTCAAAAAGATCAGAGTGAAATTATGAAATTTCCCTTTTTTTTGTTACTGTGATTTCTGTTTCTGTTTGTTGTTGATTGCGTTGCTGCTTTGTTTATGTCTTTCATGTTTAATGCTTGTCTTTAGTGTCTTTAATGTTTGTATGATGCTGTAACAACCACAATTTCCCCATTGTGAGAATAAAATGTTTTATAGTTCCCACATTCCTGTCGCAGCTAAATATGAGTATTTTTGTTTTTGTAGCTTCAATCGATGGAAGCCATATTTTGCATTGCCCAACATTACATTTTGGCAAGCTTAGTGCTGCTTTATAAAGGTTTTGGATATATGAGTATCTTTCAGAAACTAGGTGCTGTGATCAGAGTTGAAAATCAAGGTCTGTCTCTACTGATGGCCAGTGGGAGCCACACTGGCATTTGCTTGAAAACGAGGTTCAAAATAAAAGGCAAATATGTTTAATGAATGAGTATTGTCCACATTTTATGAAATTCAATGACCATTATGACAAAAGAGTTTTTTCGCCGCCTCCCCGGCCATTCCATTATATTGTATTGATTTGCAGTGGTGGAATAAATTGGAAGACACAAAATGTCAGTAAATGTCAAGTAATGAAAATGCATGACTGATGCCAGAACCGCTTGTTTTCATATGACAAACACTTCCTCGGCACACTGTCTCAGACACCTCATCTCCCCGGAGTGAATCGCAGTAATAGAGCGAGGAAAAACACGCGGGCGGCGCACAACTTCACTTACACACCGTTAGAACTGTGGAAAGAGTCAATTTATTTTCAATTTAATTCAGTGAAGGAGTCAGATAGTGTATAAAATCCAGAACATTGGAAATATCCAATTTCTTGTTTGGCAGGAAATTATTAATTAGATCTCCATCAATCGTTTAAGTTGCGATGAAGCTGAGTAGAGCGCATGTTTGGATGAAGCTGAGAGAAAAGCGAGGAAAAGCTAGTGTTTGAATGACAGATTCAAAATAAAGTGTAAAATGGTTTCCGTCATTCACGCTCTGGCTCAGAGAGAATCTAGTTATCATGCGCTATCATTGAGAATTATCATTGACAGTGAGAAGATGGAAATACAAATGGTAATAACAATTTGGTTTCAAACCAGTTTTGAAAGTAAAAAAATCCTACAGTCCAATTGAATACATCCCGAAGCCTTATTCTCTACAACACACACCTCTTAGTAGGAACCAAAATCACTATCCACATGCTTCTTTGTAACAAACCAGGTTTGCTTCTAATCCTGGTCCTTGAGAGTGAGACAATGGTTGCCTTGTTTTAACCTTTTGAATATTGAGGACACATTCATAACACCACAGTCATGGGACTCTTCCTCACATTTCACAACAACTGAGCGCCACAGCGGGCTCCTATGTGTGAAATCTTCTTCAAAGTCGTCTAAGCCACCATGTGACACCAAAGCAGTAAGAGGTTTTGGTACCTTGTCCTAGAAAGAACTCACTCTACTTGTTAAACCGTTCAGGAAAAAGAGGCATTGAGAGACTTGATGTGATGAACAACAGTATTAGTCAATTATTTAAACAACTATAAACCAATAAGGCTCCCTCACTAATCTCTATTGAGTCTGTTGACACACCCCTCTAGGAGCCAAACCCCGCCCATCTGTCCAGGCATGTTACACCTTTGATCAAACAAACAAGCTGCGCCTCTTATGGAATTACTTCTGGGACGAATCACCAGCAGGCGGTTACCATATATATCAGTTTCACTCCCCGAGGACCTTGATGCTCTGGGATTGAGACGTGTTAAATGAATACATCTTGTTCAGGAGCGGTGGCTAACACTGGATATCGTGAGTCAAGTTTGAGGTGTGGCATTGGCAAATATAAATTTACCACTAGTTCAATAAAGGGTGCAGCAGTTGAAAGTGGCACTGTATGATCAAATCCAGAAGGAGAGCTAATGTGATCTAATCTAGTCTCAGACATCACGATTTGTCAGGAGGACTTTACGTCCAATGTTGACACAGACGTCAGCCATCCGCTGGAGTCAGGTGGTGACACGTTTCTTTGAAATCAAGGGAACTGCTGAGGGAACACATATTAGCATATATCACTCAGTCTTGCTGTATGAATATTAGCAGCATATTATCTGGTAATTAATCATTCTAAAGTGCTGATTAGCATCTTGTTAAGCCTCACTATATTTTACTCGGGTTATTGTGGTTATTAATAGCACAATAATAATGGTGGTAATAAAAACAAGCTCGTAAATATTTTATTCATGTTTTTTTTGTGTTCCCCAGTCTAGTGTGTCCCTAGCAGGATGTGCAGGTGTGACGACTGTCATTGCTTGCTTACTTGTGATGCTACCTGGTATTTATTGTACCGTGTGTGACTGTGGAACCATGAGTCTTGCTCATGAGCCCCTGAGTGACCGTATGTACCAACTGACCAAATGTCAGCTTGGAACTAGATGACTTCCCTATCTCTTGGCCCTTCCGTACTTTAGTGCGTGGGACAGGCCAGTCAACCCGTGTGACACAGAATACGGTGTCAACGCTGGACCAAAAAAATTCTGCTTGACAAGTGTTGATACGTGATGTGTTGGTCTGGTGTCTGCCGTTGAAGTGAATGACTGGTACCTGGAAAGATGAATGTCTGTGGTGTTGGATTGAAGATTGTAACATAGGTCTTCTGCAAAAAAAAGACTGGGGCAATTTTGGGTTGAAAGTTGAAGTGGCAAGTAAGAACAGGGCTGAGCATGAAAGAACCAAAGGCAGATTGGCTGACCACGGAGGTAGACGGAGGACTAAAGTGAAGGGCAGTGGAGGCAGCACAGTTGTAAACGTTGGTGTTGCATGGCAGGATGCTCACTGGACTATTCCATTTTTCTTCCCAGTGTAACCAGCTGGTGGCAGAATGTGCATAACTCTTGTTTGTGACTTTATTCCATGGTACAACAAAGTAGATGTCGTCTTCAGCAGCCTCTGGAAGTGAAAAACACCAATTTATGCTCCAGAGAGCTAATGGCCGTCGGCTTCTAGAAGAGATAGAATGTGGACATGAATGTTTGATGCGACTGAAATCTCAGTGTTATGGCATGTTCTGTTGAAGTTGGTGGCTAAGAATGGGAGAGTGCTACAGGCGGTGGTGGCACGAGGATAATCATGTTCAAGTTTCATAAAGCTGACCTAACTAGTGAGTGAGGAGAACTCTGTGGCACGTATTTTAATGAGGTATTGCGAGTAATTGATGATAAGTGTGTCTAAATGCTTGATGTGGATCAGTCATTTTGGAGCAATGATTTAGCATCAGTGGATTGAAACACTGTAGCTCGCTCTAGTTAGTGCGCATTAAAGAAGCGAGAGCATCACTTTATATAAAAACAACGTGCTGAAAGAGATTCATGCAAGCAGGAGCAGACACCTGGAGAATTTGTAGATAATTGTTTTTCACCGCACGCCGTCTTTTCCATGAACATCTTATTAAGTCTGCGGATGATGGATGTGATTGGGTGAAGCGCCGTGTGAATCGACGACTATTTATCGCAAATGAGGTTCTAGAGAGTTCTTTTTTTCTGCGGGCCTGGCCGCGCGGATGTTTGCCGCGAAAGGTTCTTATGCCTCTGTGGTTATTATTCTCCATGTTATGACAGTTTGATTGGGCTTTTCTTTCATAGCTCTTGCCATTTACATCTCAGTTTTTCCCGCAGCTTTGTGCTGAAATGCTAATTTCCATGGAGAAGATTGCATCTAGCTGGCTGGCAAGTGGGTATGAGAAGCCCACGAGCAAGAGTACAATAATCATAATGAGCACATCAGCACAATGCAGAGAAACACAACACACACACACCGGAGCTGGTTAAAATGACCGCAGCGGTTACCTAAGTAACTGAATAAAGACAGTGACAAAGTTGCAGCAGAGGGGAGATTTACCCTGAGGGGCGTCTTTGAATCATTACCTCTACGTACGCTTTCATCGTCCAGCCTGTCCATTCACTGCTCCATACCAACGTATTGTTCTGATACCTCATAAAGAACTTACACCAACGGATGTGTAGCACATTGCCGGCCATTCACAATGAGGTCGAACGCAGGGGTCTCAATCTGATCCACAAAAGGACCACAGCAGGTGCGGGGTTTTGTTCCAACCAAACAAGCAGCGCCTTATGTCTGATTGGTGAGATGGTGTACTACTGAGTGGTCGGAATAAAAACCTGCTCCCATTGCGGCTCTTTTATAGATCAGATTCCGACCCCTGGTCCAACATATGCATAGCGCAAGGCAGCATATCACGACAATGGCATGATATAACATATAATAGAAGCCTACTACTACTGCTCCAGGATTCCATTAGTTAAATTTCCATCCTTGTGTCCCAACCTCCCCAGACATCACAGCATCAACATCACCACTGTATCAACATGCAGAAGAAAAGCTCAACCTCCCGGCTGTGGATGTGAACCAGGATACAAGCGTGGAATGCTGATTCCAACGACTCTGGGGCATCAACTGGGGCATCAGTAGCTTTGTCCGTGACACCCACCTCCTATCGGCCAACCCTGGCAAGACTGTGCCTAAGCAAGTGAGAACGTGTGTCAATAATCGCACAACTTACCGACTACTTACGCAAGACATATGAGATATAGGTTAGCAATACTGTTTATAATATTGTGTATACATAAAATTCTCAACAAGCTCAACCTGCTGTGCCATGCTTGTATACCAGTGTGCCTCAGCGTGCTCTGAGCTTACCAATCCACGTCAACATAGGGCAATCTTGATATGTTGACATATACTGGGCAAAACCTCATGGTGTGACAGGGTATTAAATGCCAGTTAGGTACAGATGTTTTAAGCTGCTAAATAAAGTAGTGGTTACAATTTAAAGAAAATGCATGAACAGGTATTTGAATGGAATGAAGTAGTAATCATGCAAAGCAGCACATATGGCCACAAGCAGCAAATATGGCCTGCACACCATTAGCTTCATATGTGGCGCAGAGGCTGTCTCACTCTACAAGACCCAAAATGCACTGCAAAAGCCCATAGAGTATACTTGTGAGCAAAGTGGAACAGCCAAGACATCTGACAGGAGTATGTTCCTTCCCCAAGGCAGCCAAACAATTAAACATGAACAGAAAAAAATGGTCATTGAATATATGATTCCCTTTTTTCATCTACAGTAAACAAGCAAGCAAAAGCGAACGGTGATACATTTCTTGGAACGTCTATGACTGATGCTCCTGCTTTAGATTGAGTTTGAGCAGGTAAACTTCCAACTGCTTGGTCTTCTGAGACCAAAATCGTTAACTTCGGCTTCATGTTGGTCTCTGTTTATTCAAGCAGCAGTTAAAATGCTCTATGATGCTGTGGTGATAATGTGTCTTTGAAAACTGCAGCAAACTGCTGTTAAATCAAACTACTCCACATTTTTCTGAGTAAACATGCCTGACTCTGAAAAACGGAAATGTTTTCAACTTTTTTTCAACTCTGTCTCACACACTATCCTGACAATGTGCATAAAACCGCCTCATAAATCAAACCACACAGTCAGTTTGACAAATGCTCGAACTTTTGTTCCTCCAACAGTGAGAACACGGAAAAATTGCAGAAAACGATTTCCACGATTTCAAGTACAAATTACAATATTTGCCAATGAACTGCAGAGGAGGAAGAGCGCAGAGCAAAGACATGACTCTCAAAGTGATTTTGGATTTGAGTGATATAAACGTCTCTTCATCTTTGGCATTTCTCCTGAGAGATTGCGATGCAAGTCTTCCTCATGCACCTGAAGCTCACTCAACCGCCCTCTCTTGTCAAATCTATTCTCTTCATGTCCTCATTTACACTTAGAACCTTTATTTATGACCTTCAAGACCTCCCTTTTACCAACATTCAACTCTGGTTTTGCTTTCAGGCACGTATATCAGTAGATTGTAGCTGATAAATTTGATGCTATTTCTTTAAGAGTACATCGGTAAGGATGTTTTTTTGTCATTATCATTATATAGCAATGTTACTTTACTTCGATGAGCAAATTACTTTAATTTGCACCCATCATTTCAACCATTTTGTGATGCTAACCATTAGCAACCATCTCTACACTTCAATCAATAACTCCTGATGCTGAATCATATTCACACGTGGCCAGTGATACTTGTCATACTTACATGTTCAGCTGTCATGTGAGATCTATTGTGGTTCATGAACAAAACAGAGCGCAGGTCTGGTTGTTAACAATAACTGCTTTGCTAACAAACACTCAGAGGAGTGAAGGTATTAGCCGCGCTGACATTCTCACATCCTTCCTCCTAAAGGGCACCCTGCTTCCTGCGCAGCCACTGGACATAAATCTCCACTTCCTGTGTCGAATGGTGTAAAATTAATTTCACTGCTGCTCTGCTGTGGCTTATCACTTTTTATTCCCGGCTATAAAAGGTCCCAGGCTACATGTGTCACCATAATTCTTACCAAAAAGCGCTTTGAAAAACAATTTTAGAGATTTTATTTGACATGCATGGACTTTTTGGTAATTACATTTTTAGTTATTATTTGATCTAAAAAAAATACAATTCAAAATATATCTTTAAAGAAGAAGAGAAAATAGGAATAGGATATTTTATTTATGGACAGCCTATAATAAGCAAACATTTGCATTATTTGACAATTTTGAATTTGTTCAACGAAAAATATCTAGGTCTGACATTTACTATCAAGAACTTTTTATATGCTAAACCTTATATATATATATATATATATATATATATATCACACAGAGATGATATTTATTAGACAGACAAATTCAGATTATGTTTCAGCATTTCATGTCCAAGGTGTTGCTCAGAGAATTATGTTCCTCATAGAGTATCGGTTTAATATACTCCTAAAAGCAAATGTTTTTACTAGTGCTGTCAGTCCATTAAAAAAATAATAATCGAATTAATTACAGAATTTTGTAATTAATCGAATTAATTGCATTTTTATGTCATATCTGCTAGAGGTCTCCTGATAAAGAATTTGAGTTCTACGATATTAAAAAATTGTAGTGCATGACTAATCAATTGAATACAGTAAGAAGAGAAGATTTGAAATCCAATTTTTTATTGGTGAACTGTGCTTCATCAATGAAATCCAAACGTAAAGGTCAAGCACATCCGCAAACCTGTTAGGCCAGGTGCATTGTTCAAAAATGTAAAACAAACAGCAATACAGTTAAATAAATAAAATAAAGCTGTTTTCAAAAATGTAATACAAATACGATTCAGTTAACTAAATAAAATTCTGAAATAAAATAAGGCTGTCTCAAATAGGCACTTAAGCTCAATATAGCGATTAAAAAAATGAATAATAAAAGTATCACACACCTCTAAATGAGGCAAAATGAAGAAACGTTGATACTCATAATTATTGCGTTATATTTTTTTACGCGTTAAATTACAGCACTAGTTTTGACATAATAAAGATCTGAACATATAAAACCTTTTTTTAAAAATAATAGTAAATATGAAGTGATACATTTTATATCACATCAAAGCCCGAACACATGTCAATATTGAATGAAATAAAACACATTTTCTGCAGCACAGTGTTTTAACACCATCCAGAGCTGCTGGTGAAACAATCATACATGAGTCACAGCAGCAGCTCATCAAATTCACAACTGCCCCAGACACTGGCGAGTAATTCAGCGGGCGAGCGGCGTATATACTAATCTACGACTCTGTTACTCAGCTCACCCTGCCAGCACCAGTGGTGAAAGATAGCACAATTACCCAACATCATTCACTCAAGCACAAATCATCTTTCTTACCTTGTGCTGCATATTCAATAACTCAAGCCGCAGATAGGGCGAATTAAAGAGAATTGGGTGTGTTCATTCACACAAAGAGATAATGAAGGATGATGTCACAGTCACTCATACACCTTTATAATTAAAAAAAAAGAGTAGCAAGATTGCTGAAAAAGTTTCTTCAATGCAGGAGTTTATTAATTGTTTATTTTGATTCTATATTATCCCCATGTATGTTTTTTCACAATTGGAAATAATTTTTGAGAAACATTTTTTAATAGTTTTTATTTCAAATTTGATCACGAAAATTGGATCAAATTGGTACCATATAT
The DNA here is from genome assembly GCF_027744825.2 of Synchiropus splendidus. Classification (NCBI taxonomy): domain Eukaryota; kingdom Metazoa; phylum Chordata; class Actinopteri; order Syngnathiformes; family Callionymidae; genus Synchiropus; species Synchiropus splendidus. The sequence goes on along the minus strand of NC_071339.1, from coordinate 23,194,884 downwards.
ATATAATAAATAAATGTTTTATAATAATAATAATTTTATAATAATTTTCTTTTTAACGTGATTGCTATCATTGGAATACAATATTAACCATTTCGTTTTAATAATGATAATAATAGTAATTATTTTATATTCATTCAATAATAGGTCAATGTAAAAACACATGTCAAAAGAAAAAGTGGGTTTTATTTAGTGTTTTTTTTTTTAAATTTACTATTCCTTAAATTTTATTTTCTGTCTCTTTCACCTCTGACAACTTATTCATTCATTTTTTCACATTTTGTCTTACTTTTTATTTTTATTTATTTTCCCTCATTCACTGTCACTCTACACACCTGTTTGTTGAGTGACAGTGACTAGCACTTTTTTTCATGTTCTCACCTGCAGCTATAGCAATTGCTGCGTGTGTCTGTGTGTGGGCTACAGGCTCGTGTGTTCCCTAACCGTGTGTGATGACGGCTGCTGACATGAAGTAGAGGGGCCATCTGGACGGGGCCTATGGGACTCTCTCGGCCACACTGAGCAGCCGGGGACATCGACAGGTAGTCTGTCTCACATCTCCAGCTCATCTTAGATGCAACAAAGGCAGATAATGAGCTGAAGACAGCTGGATGCTTTGGAAGGATGCTGCCACTGGAGCAAACCTCTGGCTCTGACTTTGGTAGCAAACACACACAATGCTTTTTTAAAAGCTGATCTTTGAAGCAGTGGTGCTGCAGCAAAAGTGTTCAAACATTCACCCTCCTCTGTCTCCACCATGCTTTTCCACTCTCCGCCTATAGATGGCAGTGGTTAAGTACAGACTCGCGAAGCAGATTCAGCAATGCGCTGGTGGATTTTAAAGTATTTCACTAGTTTTCCAGCGTGGAAAGATCATTGATGAAGGTTCCATCTAAAAATTACAATACCAACCGTACTGTCAGAGCTTCAGCACATTTGGGTCTCAAAAAAATCTGTTTTAATTAATGATAGTCACCATAGTTAATTGTTTGTTAAAGAAAATTCATTAAATCTGATTATCGAATGCTTCATTTCTGTTGTCTCTCTTTTTCAACACTTATTTTCACTTAGAACTTATATTATATAGCATGCCACCTTTCCTTTTTTGTCTGTGAAATATTTTTCCCCCGATAACAGATTTTATCTAGCTTGAGCAATAACTCATTCTTCTTCCTCTTCTTCTTCTTCTTCTTATTAGCAGTAGTAGTACAAACTTACTTTTTCCCCTTCCATTAACTGGGTGGTTTGGATCCTAGCCCCAATGTTTGGGGCTGAGGGCTTGGAACACTCTGGAAAGGACGACAATCCATCACCTCCAATATATACACAATATACACAGACAGTGTTTTCTGTTTTTCAACTTTTCCATACAGCAACAAAAACATGTAAATCCTCCAAATCGTTCAAATTCAAATCACATATGAGAATAGAAACGTGTGCAATGACAGCACTAGATGTTTCACGTATTTCACACACTGTACCTTTAAGAGCGTAAATGAACATTATTTTTCCTCAGTAATTTACCGATATGTACAACAAGTGAAAGACCAGAGCACACATGTGGCACTACGAGCCAATCTCTGACTCACAATTTCATCGATTCATTCACAAAACTCTGGATTTTAATGCGTGATTCCACCGACGGCAGAATATCTGACAATGTTCTGTACAAGTGCCAAACAATGACGCGCCGGGGGTTTGTGTCTGCAAGCGCGCACTGTACGTGATGTGCACATGAACTGATGTGACTTCACACACACACAGAGGGAGAGAGAGGGAGGGGGAGAGAGAGAGAGAGAGACGGGAGGGTCTCCATCCGAGCGGCTGACAGAGTCGCACACTGCTGCCCGGATGACTCTACAAGCTGAATCAATTGAGCGGCAGTTTGCCTGACTAACGTCCACGCTGACCGACGAGGACACTCGGAGACCGGCTCGGGAACTAAACTGCTGAACCGGATCCACTCATGAATGAGACTCCGCTTCTTTCAAGGTGAGCGGTCTCTCCATCCTCCGGCAGCAGGGAGGGAAAGTTGGGGAGGCAGAGGCGCGCGGTCAGCTGTGGGTCCAACGGAACCGGAGGAGGGAAACTGGTTCGGAAGGGTGACGATAGTTGGACAGGACGGGTCTGCTCAGAGCCTTTGAGATCATATCCGTGCAGTAAAAAGCGGATGTTTCTGGATCAACAACTGGCAAAAGATGATCGAGAAAAAGAATTCGAGAACAAATAGCGATGTTCTGCAGGATTGCGTGTTTTAGATAAAAGAAGCGGAGATGATTAAAGATTCAGTTCACAGCATTGCATTTAGTTTTGGACGTTCAATTATGATCGGGTCAGTGAACGCACCACAGATGCATGCCCACTGCTTTCCTTGAACCTAACATGCCCAAGACGGTGAACAGGACAGGGCTAATATTGAATTTAAGATTAATCATTCATGGATGATTAAAATTATTCATGAACGAAATACACACTTGTACACATGTATCCGCTTTAGGAAGAATCAGTTACAGGCTAATATGAGAAATGTACAAACTTGTTTTTTTTCATTTGGCAATGTAAGGCGCTTCAGTTAAGGCAAGGTTGCTGAACTCAAACTTAATAGGCTCAACAAAATGCATATGGTTTGTTGATCCTCAAACAGGAAATAAAAGCGGAAACAGGATGTGATATCTGTCAGATGGGGGCTAAGCTGAGGATTTTTGTGCCAAAATAGCCTCCATTTTTCCATGAATTCCTTCCAGTTGCATCAATTGTTCATTCGTAGAAAGTTTTCAGACCAATTCAAGGACCCCAAATACCAGTCTTTTGAGTGGCAAAGATTGAACTCTAATCAAATTCATTTTGAGGCAACTATATGTATATAAAGCTCTTGTGCATAAAATGACAAGGTGGGCCAGATTTGGCCCCTGTACCTTGAGTTTAACTCATGTGAGTTAAGGGTATGATAAACCTGAAATATGTGTATCAATTAAAGACGCTTTCTTGAATATTTAATAAATTAACATTTATATATATATATAAATCTATACATATCAATAAAAGCATGGATATTGACAAAGTTTTTATGCTGACCAAAGCTGAGTTAATTATCCAGCAGCTAGTTGAAGCAGCTCTGAAAAACGGATTAAGATATGGACGTACTTGCGAATGATGACTCTCTGGTGCTCACGTTGCACGTTCCTGCTGGTTCCCCTTTTCTACTCACTGAACAAGTTACTCAGCCTCCATGAGCCCATAACATTTGGTAAAGACTAGACAGTCACTTAATGTCCTGAACATCAAGCTCTGAGGCACCTCCTGAAAGTCACGTGAATTGTGACTCCTCTCTGACTCTGGAACATCCTGGCTCCAGTCAGTAGTGGCAGAGGGACTATGATGATGTGATTCCCCCGAGTTACAAATGAGATGATCAGTTTCGTCATCGGAAGAAAGTGGAAACTGAGTGAATGATTTTCAATTCTTTAAACACAGAAGAAGGTCCACGCCACAGTAGGTTTTCTGGCAGCGAGACAGAGAGGTGAATTTGGGCGGCAGCGACCGTCTCCCTGGACGCTCCAGCAAAAACTCCGTCCAGCAACAAAAGGGCTCAGATTGATTGACAACAGCAGTTTGAGAAGATTCTGGATTATTCCCAGATCCGGGGTCACCGGGAGAATACCAGAGTGAAGTATTTAGCCCGGAGATAGTCAGACTTTGTGGTGCAGCCTTGGCAGCGGAGCAGAGTAGCCGCTGGGATGTTGATAAAGCCGAGAACCGAGGCTGAGAGTGAGACAGCACACACAGCTGTCGCCGTGCCAACCTAAACAATGCTGCTGACCATCTTTGTTCGGCTCCGTCTGCGAGAGCAGCGGGTGCAGCTGCTGGTGGAAGGAGGGTGAGGACTGGTTTGGAGTCTTTGACTTTCACCTCTTATGATAACCAGCTGAACCCTCCTTCTCTCTCCGGCCTGGCTTATCTGGACGGCCAGTTGGACCGGCTTTTATTCTGCTGGCCCCTCCAGAGTGTGTAAAGCCTTTCACACAGACGAGAGAGGGAGTGAGGGAAATTGGCTCCTCTCTTGGCACGTTCACGCCGGTCATCTCCTTGTTATCAGTTCTCTGCTAATTTTAGTTCTGAAATGAGACTTCAACTGCAGTTTTTCTTCGGGTAGTCACAGGATTCATGTCTGTTATGTAACCACACAGTGGGGGTGAACACTGTAGATGATTTTTCAGGCTTTGCTGAAAAGTAACTTCATGTCATCAAACTGGTGTCCTAGAAATGACAAGACAGTTTACCTCACCATACCCTAAAAAAATGACCAAAATTTGAAATCTCAATTCATCGCACTAAAGCCGCGTTAACTTGCGATTAATTAATCACACATTCTCTATCTCTAATCGCGAGTTAACTCAGCTTTAGTGAGATTAATTGACATTAGAAATTTCAATCTACAGACATCCATACATCCTTCATAACATTATTACACTGGCGATTCAACCCTTAATTCACTACCTAGTCATTCCCAAACATATGTTGGAAGCCTGCCCCCAGAGTTTATACATATAATACCCTGCATATAATATTGATGATCACAATGAGATCACATGGAGAGGTGCTAATTTTACATAGTAATCACTTCCGAGTATTTATATATTGGAGTTTGTCATCATAAATACAAGCTCAACCATGAAAAAACAACTATAATCCAATCTTTTGTAAGCAAACAGCTATACCAAATGTGGGATGCTTCAATTATGCGCAAAATATTACTTGACGATTCTGTGTTTCAACAGATGGTGGTGAGCCCAAACTTTTTTTTTTCCATGTTCTGCTTCATTTGTTTTCATTGTCCCCCTCAAACTTGTTTACTGCCCCTTTCAAAACACTTTGTGAGCAGTGTGAATTGAAGCATAGGTAACTCCAAGAATGAGTCGGCGTCGGCACAAATGTGGAAAATGCGGAAAGATGGAATGTGGCACTTCCAGGTATTGACTGACTGATCTGATGGTCTACTGTACGGCGGGCCAAATCGGCTTCTGGATTATGTTTCAGCAGAACACGAGACTTGACTTCGGCTGTTGGACGGCTGCTATGATACTGTATCTTGTTCGGTGTTTAGGCTGATAAAGGAATTGGTTGTCGACAGGAATCTATTCAATGAAATGTTTATCTTGAACATAGCAGATGAGCAGTCTCGGTCGGCACAACCACCTTCTTCCTCTACACACCTTAACGTTTGGGCTAAGCTGACCGTAGTGAAAACATTAGTAGAAAACCTCCCAAAACCTGCCCTAAAATCTGTCGTCACTGCTTAACTACAGCAGTAAGATGCTGAAATATTCACTCAGTGTTCTTAATCTTGGCACATGTGGTTAAGCTGCAGTTGCTTCTGTAAAAATAAAGTGGCTGATAAACTCAAAATGCCGGGATCCTCTTTAGTAAAATAAGATGACGAGCATGCTTTGTCTCATGCTGCAGACTCCAAAATTGGGGCACACTTGTGTCATCACTACACAAAGCATCTTGTAGTGTCTGGGCATTATAGACACTCTAACAACAGAAGATTTCCGCTTGAAAGATCTTGAGAAATTTCTTTTGTCTGGACGGAACGGCAGAGTGATGTAATGAACAACTGAAAAAAAAGCATGTCGTTGCGGATACTTCTGATGGGCCCTATGAATGAAGAGGACATCATTTGTGTGACATAATCCCAAAGTTCTGTTGGTGGTCTCAACTTTGAGCTGAGTCGTTACTAATTTACATTTGGGTCAAACTGAAGGAGATAAGGAGAACAATCATTCTCTATGTAGAGTAATAGTGGGGCTACTACAGAGTATATGGCAGGGATTGATTCTAATCATCACAAAATACTTTGTACGTTTGAATACCTTACATCATATCATGATTAATTAAATAAAAAACGAATTAAATTACTATTATGATTGTTGTTGTTACAATTGATTTTCTGAAGCTACGTGTTCACTTCTTGACAAAGCTAGTGGTATAGAAAGTTATTCAGTTGGTGAGGAAAAAAATATACATAATAAGGGCTGTCAATGAAAAATGATGCGTGTTGGATTTAACAGTGAAAAATTGTTCAACGTCAGCAGTCTCAGATCATAAACTTTTTGAACACTGAACTGCGTTGATACAGTTTGCATTGAATGTAATTTATTTTTCAAAAGACAAAAATAAAACAAAATTTTTTTACAGTGTAGTCAGAAAATAAAATATAAATCGAAAACCAAAATGTGTCTTAAAATAAAGGAATATTAATAAATATGTTACATAGATCATGAGGTCGTGGTAAAAAAAAAAAAAAAAAAAAAAAAATATATATATATATATATATAAACAAGAATATATATAATATATATATATATATATAAAATATATAAGTATATATTTAATTCTCATTTTTCATCATGAAAATCAAGTATATATTTGGACATGAGATGCTGCTAAAGTTGCCACTGCTAAGCACATTCCTCTAGTCAAGTTCATCCACCTTTCCTGTATTTTCGTATAGAAGCTTCGACAGTGCCATGGAAACTGCATCACTTTGCGCTCCTCTGACCTGCAGGTGATGCGGGATCAGTGTAGGTGAGGTAATTGAGAACATCTGTCTCTGTCATTTCCCACCAGGAGTTGTGAGTTAAGAGTAATTCTAGACCGTTTCAGTGATTAATGAAGGCGACTGCATGACTCAGAAATATATAAAAGAAGTTGTGATGAGAGGAGCAAAAAAAGCGAGAATGGGATTTCCAGCGGTTCAATGTGCGACATTGATTTAAGACTAATGTGAATATCAGGGATGTGGGTCAGGGCCAACGACGCACATTCACTGCATTAGCAGGCCCACATCAGGAGAATTAGTGTGTGTAACACAATTACACGGTGTGTGAGTGCACAGTAGCGACTACCCATAGATGGAGAAGCCCCCCACCCTTTTCCACCTCTGCCCTTCCCCCAACAACCACCCCACTGCCCACAGAGACGCTGATTAAATACGACTGCTCAGATGCTACAGCCCGAGGAGGAAGAAGAAGGAGTACCTCCAGTCTGCTTGTGTGCGCGCCGAAACACTCCTGCATGTGTGTGTGTGTGTCGTCATACACATCTCATAATATATTGGCGTGTCTCTGCATAGCGCCGTGCACTCGGAAGAGCGCAGGGATCAATCTTCCAGCAGCCTGCTGCTGGATATACAGATAAAGGTGGTTAAAACGGGAGCCAGGGGTGGAAACAGATAAGTAGCTGGGGAGAGAAAGGCTAATAAAGAACAGAGAAGACAGACAGAGACACAGAGAGGTGGCTGGAAAATGGAAAAAAAGTGGAAAGCTCACCTGCCAGATGGAAGCCAGGCTGCTCAGTATGCAGAGACGACAGCTAGACAATATGGTGCATTGCTGCCAGATTGTCACACGTTGTTACCAACACTGTAATAACTTTGTTTTTCCCTCTGGTGCCGGTGTGCAAGGTGCGCACTCGGAGTAGATAGTGAGGAAGGCTTGAGGTGAGGCTGGTGACTGGAGTTGAATAAAGGTCAGGTCCTTCGGAGTTAAAGCAACATTTGAAGGTCTGGGTACGTTCGCACATTGCAGGGTTGATGATTTCATGCTTTTATTGTTGCCCCAGTTGCGAACTTACCTAGCATTGCTATTGGAACTTAGGTGACCTGAGCTCAAGATGGCAGACTTCTGGATCAAAGTGGGACTCAAAAGTCCACTTGACAACTGTCGATATGAGTGAGAGCAATGCAATGCCACACATATTGGTCAATGAGTTGCTGCTTTCATTCGTTTCTAGCAACACGCTTTAGAAGACAATTGCTGTAGTTAAGACTTAAGAGACATGGACGGGAATCTCAGAATCGCAGTTGCTAGCATTGACAACTCACAGAGTCGCCTTTGAAGGACCTGATGAACCCGGAGACAACATACTACCACAGCAGATCAGTTCTGATTGTACTTCTACCACGACTTCTCCTTGGATGATGGGGAAGTCGTTTTGTGCGTTTGGTGTGTAGGTAGCTTTTTGCACGCTCCCCTCAAAACTAGGTTGTTATCACTTCACCAGATGGCTTTAATTAAACCCAGTCAACGGTCAGAGCGACTCTACACCATACTGCACGATGGCTCACTGTAAACCCGAGTAACAGCAGTCAGTAAGGTGTAGACCATTTCCGTCCTTTGGAGTTTATCGTTCCCTGATCACCATGAGTCAGCGCTTCCTGAAGTTTGACGTTCATCTGCGGATCATTGCTTAGCTGCCCTGCTGCAGGCTGCTGAAATGTTTCTTTTTCAGTCAGTATACTTGGTAGCACTCATCAATCCACGTCAGGATCGGAGCAGAGCTGCTGCTTTTGAGGGTAACGTGCTAGTTCAGACACCTTCCGAGGTTTTTCTGGGCTTTTCGGAGCAGATAGCCAGACAACCTAATCATGCTGAATGACTTCCATGAAACAGCTGTTCATTCACAGAAAGAAAACAAGGTGTTTATGTTTCATGTTTACATCAAAGGAGAAGAAACTGTGCTGCTTCTTACAATGCGGTGTCTCAGGTCTGTGACCCCTTCAAGTCAGCAAGCAGGGCAACTACTTTTTAGCCACGATCAAAAGAGACAATCAAGTTTCCTTTTATAACAAACTTAATTCTCTGATGGACTGAAAACTAAACACTGTGTGAGCCTGAAGCTCTGGATCAGCTCCAAAACAGAACGGGTCCCTTTTGTGTTGAAATAAGACTGAAAAAAAAAAAAAAATCACATCTGAGGGAGTGTGATGAGTCGAGATTTGAAACAAATGTGTGTACATGTGTGTGTGTGTTTTACTTCTTGCTAAAGATATGAGGAAGAAATGTGCTTATGGCGAAGTTGAAACTTGTGCTTTTGATATTCCTGGATTGGATCGTTGTTATTGTGTGCACACTGAGAAAAGCAACAGACATTTTTTTGACTTCACAATAACATAAAATGATCTGCAAATAGATGTACCTAATTCCTTCTAACTTTTTTATTATTTTATTTTTTGAGAGATTTTAGCCATGATTTCTTTAAAATATTATTCACATCAATATACTATCAATTTTTGTTTTTCACATGTTTTACCCACTTATGGCTGTCATTTTTAAATACAACGTTCTTATAAATACTTAACCTAATGCTACATTTTAAATAAAAATATTGCTACTACCACTGTAAAACCACAGACCGGTGCTATATTTTTAATGTCAACCAGATACTATGAATAATGAAAATAATAATAATTAAAATATCTGTGCTGTTACTCGTTGCATACATGATAGATTGAAGGCCAGTGAGAGCTGTTGCAAATTTTTAATTTCTCCCCCGAGTTCCACAAAAACACAAGGATTTATACATCAGCTGAGGAGTATTGAGTTTCTGACAACAGAAGCTGCATATTTGATAGCAGGAAAACAAAGTACGGATGAGGAAACATCATTAAATTGTTCTGAATTCAAATGAGTTGTTCAAACAGCCAGCTCCAAAACAAACAGCTGCGACGCTCGAGCCGACAAAGAAATAAGGAAATCGTTTTACGGTGCAGCGATGTGTGTGGAGGATTAGCAGCAACATCTGCAGGAACGTTTTCCTCAGGTGACCGCCCGCCCCAAAGGCGTCACCATCCGCTTGTGCACCAGACAAACTTGAAAAGGGGGGGACCTTATTCAGTAGGCTGCAGGATTAAATGTTTATTTGAGACTTATCAGGGACACAGTGAGGGGAAAAAGATGATGTGTGGTGAGTATTTATATGGGCTGAGAAACTAGTGTCCACCAGAGGGCCCTTTGCTGCAGAATATGGCAAAGCAATGGCTATAGACCCAAGCAATAATTGAGTTATGTGACTGTGCATCAAGGAATGCAGAGGATGGGAAGAGGCTAGCAAAAGTCAACAAGTTGTTCAGCGAGGTCAGATAACCAGTGTTTCCTTAAATGCCAATCCATTTTACATCTCAAAGGGTTTTCACCGCTAATCTATCTTTTACTGTAAGTGGACTTTATTTGCTCACTTGGTTAACTATTTTGAACTGTTACTCGTTGTGAAGACAAAATATGTGTTTATAATATATGTTAGTATGTTGACATGGAAATTGCCTTTTGTATCCCATACAGATGACAAAGACAGCCTTCAGCGCTGCATGTTAATGCATTGGCAGCAAGACATGCAAAAAAAAAACGGGGTTGGGGTTCGGTAAACCGTGAGATGGCGCTCCATTCACCCCATGTGTAATGTCCGTCAAACTACCGTGTGTTTCAGTCACGGTGACTTTTGGGACCGTCACTAAGGAGGACTGCCACTGGGGGTACTGAATAGCAGCTCCCCGCACTCCACAATGCGTGATCTTCACCCCCACCTGGAATGCTATGTGGAAGTAAAACATGTTTTCTTTCTCTCTCCGCACCTCACGTTCCCCCTGCACGTGATGCTCCATGCCCCCCCATGCAACCTGAGTACAACAATCCCCTCCCCAACCTGGAACTCTACATGGGAAGGAAAACGTTCTTTTAGTCTATTGAAACGCCAATGCGTATGCTTCAACACGCAACACTAGGTTGCCTATGTCGTCAATATATTACACCATGGGAGTGAGGATGAGTTGTACGCACAGTTGGGCTGCAACAAATGGTCAACCAAAGTCAGTTGTGTAGACCAGTCATGACGTCATTGCACCCTTTCCCGCACTTGCTCACGTTAGCAGAATGCGCAGTAGGAGGAGAAATGATTGTGGTTCCGGGACCACCGTCACCAAAAATGTCAAATGTATGGGAACATTTCATAAAGGACAGATGAAAGAGTAGAGTGTGATGCAACATTTGTCGAATGTATTTCAGCAATTGAAATGTATAGTTTCAAAACAACATTTATTGCAATTTCCATACATTTCCATTACTTTTTCTAATTACTATTCACAGTACTATAGTGTGTTCATCAACCTGCCAACAAGTCGACTAATTGTTCAGATAGTCGTGACTCCCTTAAACGTGCTAAAGGCTGCTACACACAGGGACGATGCTTAATGTCAGTGGTGGATGGATGAAAGCAATTGAAACCAACAGCAAAACCTTACCTTTAACCATTACCTTTCAGTGGTGTCTGGGTGTTTGGTGTTATCTTGTCGCGCTAAGCAGCAGTTGTTCTTATTTATATAAGCTTTTCACTCTGGCTGCTTCTTTGTGAGATGACTATCAGAAGATCTTTAAGAAAACATAATTAGAAGGCAGAGATAGCCTCACCAAGACCATCTGAAACTTTGTCCTCACAGAGTTGAATAGCAACTTCTCTAGGGGCGGGGATTTTCAGAATAAAGCCCAAATAGTAAGAAGAGCTTTTCTGCCGACTTTAAGAGTCTGAATACTTCAGAAGTTTGAATATGTAGAGATTAGCGCTCTCAGAGGGACGTCTTTATTATTTCCAGCGTTTTATCTGCAATCCCTCCGAGCTGGAGTCCGACGGAAATGTTTTTACCGCCTTTATCTGTTTTCAGCACCTGATTACTCTTCCATTTAGACTTGTTGTTTTGCCACATTTAGAAACAATTGGGATTTTAGTTTGGAAGATCCAGAGACTGGGGATAAAGTTTGGGAGTCAATTTGGGAAAAGTTTGGCTGACCATCCAGACCGGCGGAGATAATCTGGCCAGATGCTCTTATTTGTTCAGCTCCTCTGTGAGTCGTTTTATTTGCAGAACAGATTAAATGTTAAATGGGGTTTTAAACAAAGAGAACTGCAGTCACTTCACAGATTTGTTTAAGCTAATGAAATCCATTTTTGATGCGGAATTTATACATTCGCACTTTTGTGGAAAAAAAAAAATTATAATATTTTTGGTCACACTTTAGAGTGGGGAACATTTATTACCCTAAATAAATGTATTTGTATTTGTATTCGAGACGTAATAGCCTGTAATGAACCTTGATTCGTCTCTTGATTGACTAGATTTTATCCTGGAATAAACACCTTATAGAGGGAAAAAATTGTTCCCTGTAAACAACACCATAATTACCCAAAAAAATAAAGTCAATATTTCCATAACCCCTCCCCCCATAAAAAGAAAAGTGGCAGAGATATGTTGAAGTCATTTCGCATTTCGTATTTACAGAGTTGTCAGAACTGCCTCCTGATCTCAGTTTTCCATCACTGCTGTTTCCCCCGGCTCACAGTTATTTGTCAGCAGAGGAAGTAGCAGCTGCGTCTTTTTTGCATTGTAATTTCTTTGATCATAATTATTCGTGCCAGATATCGCCCAGCTCGGCATCGCCCGTCCTGTGAAACCATATGGGCAGAGAACGTGTCAGAGTTCCCAGAAACATCGTCTGTGGGCCGGTGTGAGATTAAGACATATGTGCTTTACAGCTTCACAAGGATACTCTGTAGCACAGCATTTGATTACTTTTCTCCCATCTGAAAGCAAATGCCGGATAATGTATTCTTTTTCTGAGCCCTTTGTGATTTATGCAAAAGCAATGTAGCCCAGCATCTATAACACAATCAGCCTGGGTGAAATTCAGATTTGTTTCATACAAGTCAGAAAGCAGAGAAACACAGCAGCAAATCTAATTTCAGGCTGGCAAGAGACCTGGAGTCATGGCTGGTGTTTGCGCTGGCTGATAAACGATTTCCAGAATTTTATGAGATGATTTGAGTTTTATTATTTGGTCATTTCTTTTACAACTTTGAGGCAGTTGGCGGGTGAGTGGGTTTGCTTTTCTGCCGTAATGTCTTCGGAACCTTTCAGATGTACATAGATCTGGACATACAATATAACCCCACTTATGTGTGTGGTTATGTGGGAGAGCAATCAGTTTCTGTTGAGTGTGTGACAATTAACACATGCATAGTTTTTGACTCATTTAGCGAACCCTGGTGCAGCCTTGGTTTTGAGTCTCAAAGTCGGAAGGTCAAACTGGCAAAGCGTAGCCCGGGGGCCACATGCATTCTGATGCCTGTATTAATGTGGCCCTCATGAAGAGTGAAGCTATAATGAATGATCATGAAGAAATATTTGTAGATGGCTGGAAGTTCATGCTACAATAATTTATTTACATGTATATGAAATCAGGAAATAATGTTCCCATCTGATAAGGCTTGGTTTTATTCGTTCCTTGTTTGTTTGTTTTTTACTGACCCTCACACCAGTCACAGTACATTCTGTGGTAGCAATGTATCTCCCTTCAGTTATTTAGTTAGTATACGGGTTGACATCGAAGTCCACAAGGGGGCAGACAGTGGCTCTCCACAGGGAACATGTCAGGATACACTCTAGTGGACACCGATGTCAGTGCGCTGATGACATCTATGACAAACTCAACATACGTTTTGCAGGGAGTCTGTGAATGCTGGTGACTTGCCAGCTCGACTGACTTGACTGAGGTTGAGACGGAGTGATTCATGAAATCCCTCATTGAATTCTTTGTGCCTCAGTAAAACTGTTGAAAACTTGGCCAACAAAGGTCTCTGCAATTCAACACCCGGTTATTAGAACAGAATGGGCCGGTAACTGAAAAATGATTAAACAAAACAAAAACAGACCATGTCCAATGTAAGCAACCGTTTCTCACTTTGGCTCTCCCTCCTCTCTGGTCACTGACTGGTTTCATCCCACTAGTTAAGCAAATGTTAAGAAGCAGCTTGCGGAGAATCATTTTAAAGCCACAGTGAAAGATATTGTTTCGTCTGGCAGGCGTGCCAGAGACTCTTTTGAATAAACAACTATTTGAGACTCCTCTGCATTCTTCCCTGACTGTGCTCTTTCATTGGGTCGGGCCGAACAGTCCGAAGATCACTGGGACCGCTCGGAGGGAGTTCTCTGTTCGCCCCTTTGTTTCGTCTTCTTGCACTTAAGCGACATTAGAGATGAGGAGCGGCTGATGCAGAGTCTCACACACTCACGCTGTGTGGCTGCCGAAGAAAAGGCTGCCTGCTCTGTCTTCTTCTGCGGTCACTGAATAATAGAAGACCCTGGATTGCAGTCGGTCTGTATGGGTTTTCATCACAGCGCTGGAGGTCACTTTGACTTTCCTTTCTACGCTCATCATCTATGCAACACAGTGAGAGAAGCTGCTCTGGTCACTGCTAACCAGCGAGGAGCAGCAACAATAATTTTTTTCCATGAGAAGAGACGGTGAGGAGGGAGGGGAAATACAAAGGTGAAGCATGCTAGCTCATGAATAAACCCCTCCCAAAGTCATCAAAGGGAGGCCGTGTTGGTCGGCTACTGTGGCTTAAAAACAGCCAGTAAAAGGGCTATTTTGGAGAAGAACATTGTGTTAAATGAAACACAAAACATTGGACAGAGGCAATGTCCAATAACAGTTGTTCATCTTCTGTCCATTTCAGCTGAGAGCGAGCATGTATCCACTACCTTGACATTAAAATACTCTTCCAACCACTAACCATCCATGTGAGGGACCTATGTGTGACATAGTATATTTTGTTGTGCAATTGTAACACTAATGTAGACGGTAAAGAACGTAGTTGCTGCTGAAAAGTAAAATTGGGAATAAGGTTGCTTTACAATAAATATAGGCTCCTTTAAAGCGACGTCGTTTGCTACAATAAATGGTTGAGATTAAATAGTATGACTATATAAAGTTCACATCATGGCCTAGACAACTGAATTAAGAGCCAACTGGAGCAGGCAAAGCTAAGCTAAATTAAAAATGATAAACAAAGCAAAAGTGAAAGATCAGCAACTTTTTGTTGTTTTGTATTTGAGCTAAACCTGTGCCACCAGTTTCTTGCCACTTAAAAAATGGACACAGTTAATTAAAATGTCGGTGGAGTGACTTTATTTCCAGACCTGATTGCATTTGAACAGAACACTGCAGCCCCCTTCCATGTGCGTTGTTCCGTTTATTCAGCAGCAGAGGTATCTAAGGCTTTCAGGCTCTCCTGCCGGCCACTAATCTTGATGGTGGGGTAGCTCTGGATGTCTGCCGGGAACAGTAAAATACCTCGGTGTCACTGCCACACGCTTTCCTCTTAATAAGAGCAGGATGCTGCGAGGGACCTGGGCACAGGCGAATGTGACGTAGGGGAGCAATTCAAACACATCACCAAAACACAGACGGCAGCGATACACGCCATTATCCCGGCCTCCATGCATTATATATGCAGATACAATGGCGTTTGTGAAATTGCAGTTAAAAGCAGCAGCTAAATGAAGGGCAACGCTGCCACGGGAAGATTTAGCTGTGCACGGCATTTTTGTCACTCCTGTCTGAACTGCCGTAAATCTCACTGTTTGGCTTGCTGGTTGAATTAAGTCAAGCTTTCAGGTTTCTGGCCGGAGGGGGGTTTAAATGCACAACATTTTTATACAACACTTTAACAAAAGGCTGGAAAGGCAATCGGACATTTTAATGATGCTCTACTCTCTAACTAGGAGAAACTAGGTTTACATGAACCAGTCAAATCAATAAATGCCTGATGTGAGTCTTTATTTAGATTGGAATACTGTGAAGGCTTAGTGAACGATGTGCAGACTATATTTTATGAAAATAACTTTCAACATAACCCACAAATCAGATTTTTCAGTGTACTGACCATGTTCTTATGCTGAAAATAGCCGACTCATAGCTCTATGCAGTCGTCAACTGTGTTGAGCAGAGTTGTGTTGCCTCTGTGAGGAGGGGTGGAGCTGTGGAGTCCTTCCAGTTCAACGGTAACTCATTGAACTACCAATAGAATGCTTTCCTAACAGCTAGTTGGCGAAAGTGACACGCAGCAGTCGTACCAATTGTTCAACTAGTACAACTAAAGAGGCACAGAGTCAACGCGTCAGAGCGAGTTCCTAAAATAATGAGAGGCACCGTTGGTTTTCAGCTTTAATATCATTGTAAAATATTCACACAACACCCACTTTAGATTGGTGTATGTGTGTGAGTTGCATATTTATTAGCAAAACAGCTTGCGGCCCTGTAATGCCATTTCTTTAACCCAACAAACCATATCCTCCAATCTTCTTGAGAGAACTGATGCCATAAACCTGACAGAACCTGAGTGAAGACGGTTCAAGACGAATCTACATAGCTGTAGATCAGCATAATTGAGAATCAAAAAATGGCTAATGTCATGTTTCTACAAAGACCCGAAGACCAACACAGCATTTAGTTATACTCACATCCTGCCTTTTTTTATTGTAAATAATGTTATTTGACTGTCTTTGTTTCATGGCTTGTGTTTGTCCGATCTGAACGTTGTCAAGCTTAACTGTCACATGCAGGCTTGACCTGCAATTTATCCACGAAGCGTAGTCTAAGAGAAATTTTAATTTCAAAGGTTCAATCTAAGCCAGACTAAGTCAATAACAATTCAGTTTTCTGGGCTATTCATTCATTATTCAACTCGCAAACTACATCTATAATTTGCAATATGCTCCATGTTAAATCCAAAAATTCAGATTCCGCAACAACAAACAGTTCCTACACATTTCAGTGGTAAAAAGTCAATATCTGCTGCAACACTGCTTCCAAATTCAACAATATACAGACACAACATGAAGAACTATTGATAATAAAAGATCAATAATACCATGCCCTCACTGGACACATGAAGGACATAGTGTTTTTAAGCAATGAACAATGAAGAAACAACCATCATGGTGAATGATTACAACTTGATTTATTTACATTTTGTATTCATGTTGCTAATCAAACATTAAGCGGCTGGTTTACATGGCTCGAAGGTTCCATGTTTCACCATCATATTATGTGTCCTTCCAAACAACTTGTTCACACTTGTTGTCGTCATCTCCTGTTTTTAAATTCTTTCTTTCATGTCTGGGCCGATAAAGGGTTTCTCCTGGATTGCTTGTGGCCCACCGGTTGCCATTTGAAAACACATTGGACCAGGAACATAAAAAGCATACTGTTTCAACTTAATTAAAATACTCTTCTTTGATAGAAAAAAAATGTCTCCAGGAAGTTTAATTTACATTGTTGTAGCGATCAAACGTGACCACAGGCCAGAGAATGTTCCATCAAAGAAAGTCTGTCCAGTGGGGGAATATCAAGTGTGAGCGTTCATGCTGAATATCACGTCTTCTGTGAGGGTCTCCTCTAGCCGTGGGCATCTGTACATAAAACGCACCACACTGATCAGAAAGATCCACCCCCCTGCCCCCCACTCCCCACGTCTGATTCAATATGACATTCATTTAAAAGTCGTGCTTCTTAAAGAGGACATTCCCCTGTCCTAATTCCCCGACTCATCATTGTAGGTACCAGTGACAACCCTGGTTCTGGTCTTCCGACTTCCATGTTTGACCCACTTCTGTCTCTGTAACATTGTAAACAGATCTACTAATTGCCTTCATTTATTCATTTGGAAGTCAAGTTCTGTTGCGGCTGGCGCCTTCCCAGCTCATTCATGTGTAATGTGTACAACGTGCGCCCTCCCCCATGACTTGTCCATGTGGATTTACAACAAAACTACCACATCAGGCCGCGTGGGTTAACAAACTCTATGTGTATACTTTAGGTCCAAGCAACAAGGCTAGCAGCAGTCAAGCCTCATTAGCACAACACCTCCAACCGTCCTTTTTAAACAATCGACCAACACAAAACAAGAGTGCACGTGTCCGCTTGGCGGATCATTAGGACGGTCGGGTCTATTTTACCTCCGACATGCCTCCCAGCCCCCCAGGGCCAAATACGGTTTTGTGCATCCAAACGAATCTAGGGCACAAAAAAAACGAGGTTTAACAACAGCAAATGTTTTTCATCACCTCAGATGTCCGTAGGGACGCCTATTGTTGACTAAGCGTCAGAGCTCACATGAATCCAATGACCTTTAGAAAGATCAGAGTCCAGTCTGAGGTTCTGATCCAACACAAATCTATAATCCCAGCTATCACTGCTGCGCGTTCTCTTCCACTATCACCAGCAGCACAGCATTATAAAGTGCGGGCTTCCACTGAACGTGGAGGCATCCACTGAATTACCACGGCGTACAACTCTGCCACAGAAAAGACCTAATTAAGTAGTTTATCACAACAGCTAATCATTTTATTTTACATTTCCATTAGTACAAGAGCTTCTGTTTTGCACCGCACATGAAAACAGACAGCAATTACAAACAATAAATCTCTCAGTGGGAGTCCACAGAAGCACATTAAGAGGAAGTCATTTGAAGCAAATAATAAATAGGAATGAAAACAATTGAATAAAGGAACAGAAATCATCTATGATCACTTAGAACAGAAGAACATAATGGAAATAGCAATTCATAGACACACAGCAGGATAATGACGAAGATATAAAGGGGTACTTTTAGTGATTCAGTAGCATTCGTACAGTAGTCAATAATGTTCTAGGAAACACCACCACTTTGATTTCCATTCATTTCCAACCCATCTTTTTGGATCTTTCTTGTTGGGTTCAATTCTATGGTCTTTGTTGAGTATTTTGACACCCAGGTTGCTTTCTACTTCCTACTATTCCCTTGTACTTTTATTTTTTGTATCTTGTATCTTACCATCCACTTATGCTACATACAAAAAAAAAACAGATATAAATATTTCACTTTCATGTAAATATTTTATTTACGTCAAATCTGCAGCCAAGCCTGCCAGCTACACCTCAAAGTTTGTTGCTCTTTTATTTATGGTATTTCTAAATGTCAGCATTTGACAGCGGGAACTGTAGGTGGTGTTTTGTGCACTTTATTTAGATGCATTTGGGATAAGTGAAACTGATCATCTCAAATCCAACCAGTATTTTCAGTTAACCTAGATTTTTCTGTGTTTATGCTGATGTTTTGAAAGAGCTTTTGTAAAAACGTCTCTCTTTCACTAATAGATCTAATCTAATGGATCTAAACTGACTTACGGAAAGTGAAGTTGATCATTTTTGGGTTCACACACATTTTTGAATACATCATGCATAATCTAATTTGACTATTTTGCAAGACAAATTAATGTTTGTTAAATTCATGCGGACAATTACGTGAGATGAAATGTAATTGACCCTGGCAAAATAACTTTACATTTAAGGAGCTTTCTCATTGAGACGCAAAACTTCTCATGAGCCTGGGCCCCACACTGACGGAGTGTCCCTTTCTCGGAAGATGAAATCAAATTGTGTTGATTTCCATTGTCCCTGGGCACAGAAAGTATGGTAACCATTAGTCGAAAAGTCACAGTGTAAATGCAACAAAATTCTATGTATTAGGGCTGCAACGATTAGTTGATGTCATACAAGTTAGCGCGAAGCTAACTTGTAAGAGGAGATTGATTCGTTTTGAATGATGTCCCACACGTCACATCTGCGCTATTGGAGAGATTTTTTTTTTTTACAGTGATGTAGTGAAGTGTCCTCGGTCTCTCTCCTCCTGATCAGATATTTTATATGGGATACATATGTGTATAGTGGTGATTTTAAATTCTTCTCAAGGAGCAATAAAGACCTCAGTTTTAAAGAACTGGAGCTCTCTGTCAACTGTTTCATGCTTCACAGGGCTAATACATGTTCTTGGAATGTGTGTCATTATTTTAATATACTTGTTGAATAATGTATGGTGTTGGAGTATCGCAGTGAGATGATTTAAGCAACTTTAGGTTAAACACAAATTCAAAAGAGGTCTAAACGAAGGTAATCGCGATTAGTCGTCTAATAAAAAAAATAATGAATAGATTAGTCGACAACGAAAATAATCATTAGGTGCAGCCCAACTATGTATGTTAGTGGGGTGTCTGCGCCTCGAATTTAAGTGAAGGTAAAACCTTCATGGCATTCACTTATAAGTGATGTCAATGCATCTCACC
Organism: Synchiropus splendidus; assembly: GCF_027744825.2. Classification (NCBI taxonomy): domain Eukaryota; kingdom Metazoa; phylum Chordata; class Actinopteri; order Syngnathiformes; family Callionymidae; genus Synchiropus; species Synchiropus splendidus. The sequence continues at coordinate 23,175,113 of NC_071339.1, read as the reverse complement.
TTGGACAAACAGTGTCCTGTGTAATTCAAAACCATGAGGCAAAATTACTGACTAAATCTTTAATCACTGGGCGACTATCAAAAATAAAATAACGTTTTTGAAAAGAGGCAACATTTTTGTTCATTTTATTTTTGTTCTTTGTCAGCAAGTCTCTGGGGATGAGATCAGTGGAAATAAAAACGAGCATGTGCGCTGAGACAAAGAAGATTTTTGCCCGTGTTGATGACAGATGGGTCATAAAAGTGAAAAAAAAAAAAAAAAAGTCCCATGAAATGTGTGCCCTACGGGGCGCTCCAGCAGCAATGACAGCATTTCACCTCAATAGAAAGTGAAGACCCACGATGGATTTGGTTCCACTGATCTGGATCCAGGTCACGGGGTCATGTTTGTGGAGTGTAAGGGGCTGGCTTTGCCCTCCGCTGCTCTGTGATTGGTGCCTGCTGAGAGCTGCATCCCTAGAGGCCTGAGCGCACCACGTTAGTGCGTGTGTGAGCGTGTGAATGAGTCACGTCTGGGCTGGAGCGTGTCTGAGTGCCGAGGCGGAGTATTCAGCGGGGAGGACGACGCGGGGCGAAGAGCTGTCTCTATAATCCAGGGTAAACACTGAGCAGCATGACTGCATGCTTAAACGTGACCAAAGCCGGCACAGCCCAAATGGATGAAACGATGAGAATGCCGCTCGCTGCTTCCGAATCCCTCGCTCTTCTTCTATTTGTTGATTTCTCTGAGGGTTTGACTCGAAGACTCTCGGTACTGACTTAACCTCTGAGTGTCGCTGCCGGTCTGATGTTTAAGGTCACTCCGCATCCACACCTGTTTCCTCAAACATCATCTGCGCTGCTATTTGCCTTGGCATCTCCAAAGTCATGAATTAATTAAACTTCCGGAATGAAAAGGAATGAGGTCCCAACAGGATTACAATGCAAATTCCAATAAAGGTCTCCATCTGGTCATTGGGGCGTCTTTTGAATGAAATGAACCAAAGCTTCACGGTAATGTGGCATTTCATAAATATCTGTCACAGAGTTATTATTTTTTTCCCAAACGATGGCTTTTCTTGAAATTCACTGCAGGATTAAAGTTCATTTGTCACTTTGGTTTGGAGCTATCAAAATAATGTCTCATAATTTATTCATCAAATTAATGAGTGTGTAAAGGTTAATGGCCCGGGGCCAAATCTGCCGAGTCATTGAAAGTGGCCAGCAAGAGTGTGAAATACTTATGTTGGCTCAAAAGCATACCTGTGGAGTGTGAGACCCAATTTGTGTAGCTTGAAAAGCACTCACTAGTGTCAAGCAAGGGATGCAATGTATTGAGATCAGTGGTCTAAACCAGTGATTCTTAACCATAGGTCTGGGACCCACGGTTGGGCCGTGAGCGCCTCCTATAGGGCCGCTTAAAGTTTTTTTGTTTTACACCTTTGGGCCGTGAGGGCTGTGGGACGCCCAATGTAATACATTAGCCACGTATGGTGGCAGTTGTGTGCCACTGAATTAACTTGACAGCTGCAAATCTCTGATAGTTACCATCTATGGAGAAGTTCTTGAAACGAAAAAATGATAAAGAAAGTGATGCCGCTGCCCCTAACAGTAAACATTGTTCTTTGCATTTGCTGCATTTAAGCACCTTTTGAAACAGTTTTGAAAATAAACAAGACCATATTGTGGCAATACTTTCATTTACTTATATCTTCTTTGGAGTTTAAATCTTCTTTTTCTGAGACATGCTTTTATTATATTTATTTTATTCAGAATTTGACGATTATGACTTGTTGGACTTTTCGATGACAAATAACTATCTTTGGGATGATCACAAGGTTTCAGGTCATTTCACAAGTTTTTGGTTTGTTTACGTGTGAGTAGATTAAATATGGTTAATGATCTCAAATGAAATCAAGAGTAATGAATCAGTTCTATTCCTTGAATGGGCCCCAGCTTAAGAACCCCTGGTCTAAACCAAGCCTAAAACCGTGGTTCTTTGTCTTTGGTTCACTTGACATGTGGACTGCACTATTGCCCGTTTTGTTCATTGTTCTGGACAGTAAGTGATTGTGTTGTGTTTGTGTCCACGCTAGTCAGCCAGACAAACACTTCCACAGCCTTGTGACAGGGCTGCTGACTTTGGTGTGAGACTCAAGAAATTGACGCCTCACACATACTCACGCCACACTTGCCGTGTCTCACGCATTTGTAGCTGAGTGACTACATGTAAAAAATGACTCCACAACGTGACGAGACCGCGGCAGGCATCATATTGCAGCTTCCTTCCATGTATGTTTCCCTCAATGGATCTTAGAGACCAGAGAACGCTCCCACCCGCATAAAACGTCTCACGCATTACAACTGTGATACATCTACAGTACTGAGGCTGAGGTCAGGTGACCTGGAGGACTGGAAATTAGAATATTTGTAAATCCAAATGGACCAGTCCAAGAACAGTCGAGATGGGTGAATGGGGGGATGACTTAGTGTGACACCCCCGATCGTATGTGCTGATATGTCTACAGGTTAAACCAAAACACTTACTCTGTGTATCCCACACTGATAGATAAACTATAACAAACGCCTTTCCCGTGAAAACCACTGAGCATCTCAGCAGTGGATGTAGCCATGTGTTGTCGACAGCTACATGTCTGGAGAGAATACATCCGACTCAGTCCACTATCAAAGACTGCAAGCTATTAAAAACAAACACGGAAACAGCCTTGACCAAGACGCCTTACAAGAATGTTCCCTCTGTGATACATTTGTGATCTTTTTTTTCCTTGCAACCACTGAAGCATTTTCATCAAACTTTCCAAATACACATTCCTCAACTATTTTGCTAAGCTGTGACCGGGACCACATGCCTGATGAACTCCTCACTGCAATTCACTGTCTAATCTGACTTTTATCATCCAACATGAATGACTAGGAAGCATCACAATGAGAAATAAGAACAGAAAAGGTCACCTTAGACATTGTGTCATTTTGAAAAAATGTGTTTCGGACGGAGTACCAAGATGGGCGATATCCAGGGTGCTCCTGGTTGTACAAAAGTGGGGCAAGTCTCAACCCTCAACCCTGGCATCCCAGGAATTAGTGGTAAAGGATGGACCGACCTGGGACTCAGGCAAAACCCATTGCAGATAGGCGTCACTTTTGCTGGATAAAAAAATGAATGCAGGTCAGTCAGAGTAATCACACCAAACGTGGTGGTGCACGGTGCTGCTAACATATTCTTCTCTCTTATTTGCCTCTCAAGAGGATCTTTCAAGCCGGAAATCAGTCGTACTGTAGTAAAGTACATCTGGTAAATTTTCCAAATAAAGCACTATTTGTAGGCTCTGAATCACATTCTACCCTTAAAGATGCAGCATAACATCCGCAGAGCTGGCGACATAGGCTCAAGATCAGATGAGAGATGATCGCCTTACACCGACACCACAGACAACAAGGAAGTGATGATTACAAAGAAATAAAAGCAACAAATCTAAATACAAAACATTAAAAACATTGTAACAAGCCTATACAGATTTACAGACTCAACGGAATCACACACAAAAATGTCATTTTTTTCACAAACCTACTAAAAACAATAATACTGAGCACTGGAGGGACAACATTGCAGCTTTGGAAGCAGATAAATACAACAATACAATAGGCCAAGTGTTTAACATAAAATAAACCACCTTTATTCCCTTTTTAGTGAACAGTGAACAGATCAAACCCACAATGTAAATTTCAAATGTTGCCTTATAACCTGACAGATCACACCTCTTTTTATCGACTACATTCTAGGGAATGAGTATCTGGGTTCCAGGTGCACCATTAGCTGCTGATGGCGCACCTCCGGTCTTCAACAACAGAACTTGGCTGCTCAGCCAAAACAATAAAGTGCATTAGCATTAGTTTCGCCTGGGGTTCACGCCGGCAAGCTTAGCTTTTGTTCATTAGCCCCTTGATCAAGCTCAAATTTGGCGCAGTGATTTGAGACCGAGTGTCTTGTTTTAATGCTGCATCTAAGTCTGTTGGTGCGCGCATTACAAACTGAATTCATTTCCGTTGACCGTGAATTGTTGCAATCGCCATCGCTCATGTCTGCAGCTGCAGGTCTGCAGACGGGGCTGCAGCATCACAGCAGGTTGTGTGATTTTCCTGAGAAATGCCTGCTGTGTTGTAAAATTTTGTAATAACATTTCACATCACGAATACATATACATTGCATCATGATGATGTCATAAATGCACATATCGGCACCGATAAATTGGCTGGCCGTTCGATTGGCGCAGCCCAAGTTTTGACACACGCTACGAGCACACACAAAAAATAAATAAATAAGGAGATGCTGTCAAATAAAAAAACTTGTCACAGACATGTAACCTTTTACCAGAACATCGTAATTGCTGTGTAGCAATTCTCATATGATGTGGTGGGAGTCACTTGGCTTTTTATATAGACTCATCATCAGTGTTACTGTTGAGGCAGTCTGACCTGGTCAGACATCTGAGTAACTCCAATCCATTCTGTTTCGCGGAAACGTTTTGTCTGAGCCAAGTTTCAATATCTGTCCAAGTACCAACCAAATCTGTGCAAAAAGTTGATCGATGAATCCAGGGTTAGTGTCCAGATAACTTAAAGTTGAAGTGAGTTGTTGTTAAATTACCAAGCGCAACTTTACTGCAGCGATAAGCAAACAGCCTTTATGTTAACAGATGGAGTTGCCAGAAGGACTCCATTGAGATTTATTCTGACTCATACAGGCATTATACGTTCTGGCATGCGATATTTATACAAGGATGCGGTTATAAATGAGAGATTGTTATTAATCAAGGCTTCATGTTCATTCCCGCAGCATGCCAATAACTCAGGAGGGAACAGTTTAGACTGCACACCCTGTTCACACAACAGCAGCACACCTTCAATAACATTCAGTAAAGGTTTTCACATGAGACACGTCAGATATCTGCAGCAAATTTGGCTTAATTAAAGCACATGAAGGCTGTAAAAGGTTTATGACCAGAACAGGTTACTCAGAGGCCACTGCTTGCTTGTGTTAAAACAAAAAAAGACCTTCCAGCGATCAAATAAAAAGGCCACAAGCAAAAAGGACTCATCTGCTCACCAAGCAGATTTCAGTGATATTTCAATTTAGTGGACAAAATACTTCTCCAGAACAAAAGCGTCACTTCACAGTGGCAGGAATACAAAGAGGATGTATCTGTCAACTTCATTCAGAGTTTTAAAAATGGTGTATTTGAAAACAAACAGGCGACAAAGACAGGAATCTTATCACTTCCTAATTGCTGGATTTTAAATAAGATGACGACAGAAGAGAGGAACATGAATGTCGGCATGTTGCTACCATAATTATCTCTTAATTAACAGGCACAGAGGAATTCTATTTGATTTGTTCCCTCTTTGTAAATAAGACTCACTCCCTTTCCTTCCTAGATGCAGTCAATGTGGCATTGACGGCATTGTTTTTATGTCAGTATAATTATGACTATACTGAACTGGATGGGCCCACTGGGTGACCATGGACAAAGGTAGGGCACATCCTAGTCTGTGCCTGTGCTGTTGTCAGGATGTGATCATTGCCTTGTGGCTCAGCTTCTTACACTATAAATTTTTAAATGTGGCAGCAACACACAACAAATGAACCCACTTGAGTACATCCCAAATATGTTCTCCCAGAACTACATTTCATTGCTTTTGTTACCAACAGTCAGAGAACTAATGAAACCTTGTTGTTGGAGCCAAAATGACATATGCGGTGCTCAAGGCCGCCATGTGATTTCATGTGGCCCAGTGGAGCTTGAAATGTGTGATTGACTTTGAATACAATTGCAATTCAGATTGCAGAGTTTTGCTCCAGGGTTTAACAGGCTGCCTTGCCAACAAGAGATTATCAATGTCAACAATTAATCCCATAATATTCAAGAAGCGAATGGGTGATGTAGAAGGAAAGCTGCTCAGTGGTTGTTCATATTTTTGCTTCCTGTGGATTATATTGTTTTGTGTCATGAGGAACAGAGAAATAAAATGCAGTTTAGCCCCAGAAAGACAACAAATTGATTCAAAGGATAGACTAATGTGTTCACTTAGTTTCGTAGACTGAAAAAAATCGTAATGTTTGCTCCTTCATTCTTGTCCTGTGATCCCACGAACCACCACACTTGCAACTGACACCATGGCAGACTACGCTGTCTTTGAAGTCAATGATCTGGGTTGTTAGAGGAAAAACAATTTTCCCTTTCAAACAGTCTGCGTTGGATGCCTTGGGATCATCATTCATCGTGTCATCTGCCTCCTGTTTGTTACACCTCACTGGCTGAATGCTTTGGTTCATCTTAAGTCGGCGCCATGATTCTGCGTTTCACTTGAAATGTGAGCTTCAATTATAAATAATGATGACGTTCAAGGCTGCTGCATCTGCTCGCTCTACTACATAAAAGTTTGCGTAATACTGTAACTCTAAACACCTGAGTTACAGGTATTGATTACTATAGCAGAAATAGTCAATGAACAAGAAAAGCCATGACATTGCGTACCTCCACCAAGGAGGGAATTTCCTCACAACTTTGTTGAGCATGGCAAGAAAGCATAAGGCAACTTTCTTGATTCATGAATTGCATTGACTGAAGGCAAAATAATAAGTGCACAAATTGCAATCCAACAATAGACAGCGCCAAAGTCTTGTCACAAGACATTACTGCCAAGTTCTGAAAGGCGCTACCAAGCTTAGCTAGCAGCTCTAAAACAGTGTCGAATTAACATCACAGTGCTGTGTTTTATTACGTTTTCAGTTTGTTTTCTTGCTAGGCAGCGGTTAGAAACCAGATAAGTGAACAGTGATTGCTTCTTAAATCCAGATGGAACTTCAGAACACCACCAAATAATTTCACTAACAGATGGACAAACACTAACCAAAACACGAGTCCTAAAGCAACACATTCCATTGTCAACATGTTGCGCCTTAGGAGTGAGAACGTGTTGCCTAACGTGTCAGAGCGCAGTTTGTGTGAAACCTAACTCCAAGCGCTGTTTGTTTCATGAATGATCACTGCTGTACAAAGCAACAGCACACAAAGGTGATAGAAATCAAGTCTTCAGCAGCCAACTCGACGCTGCCCCTGCCAGACCAAGCCGAGCAGGTTGAGACATTTCAACGACTGCTCCTCTGTGGAGCGAGCGTGGTGGGGACAGATGGAACAGAGACGCTGGAGTGGATCTGGACCGGGCCCAGTCGGCTCAGTGTCAGTCCGTCCGCTCCGTCTCTGGCTCTGGATCAACTCAGCCTGGTGTCCTGCTCGCTGGCCAAGGAAGCGCGTCCACTTTAGGATCTGACACGGCTGTCTTCATTTAACCTTTATTTACAGCAGGAATTCTACGCTCCGTTTACACTTGACGGGGCCAAAAATACTCCTGTGTGCCCTTGAGCTAAAATCGTTTGTATCTTGGCAAGACAGAGTTTAGGAAATGTGGAGCGACTTCACTAAAAGGGGCTTTGATGATTTCTTAACAGAAGTCAGAAGTTTAGAAGCTTGCAGCTGGAGAAATAACAAAAGCAGAAAGTTCTGCTTTTGTTCTTGTTTTAATGTTTGATTCTCCCTTCATCTTTAGTCCTTGTTTCAGCCTCAGACTCTCATGAGTACAAACAATGATCACCATCACATAGGAGAGTGACTAGTAACAGATATCCTTTATCATTGTAGTCAAGACAGAAATGAAGTCCAAGACCAATGAGGCAGGTGAGTCCAAGACCAAACTGAACAGAGAATAGTGGGACATAAGAGATGGTCATGTAGTCGCAGACATTTATTTCAAACTGCAAAAGAAACAGGGATTTCCTGTATTTAGTTTGGTCTCAGTGTCCTTGGGCTGGACTACAGCACTAGCCATTATACAGCATTTATGCTTGAAAAAGAATTTTTGACATAAAAATGCACAGCACAGAACATTCCTTGTTTGTCTGCAAATAAGTGTTCCCAGTTAGCTTCTCTGTTAGCTTCAGCTCATACATAAACACGTATCCTACACCACCTATATTAATAAGAAAGAGAGGCCCGCCGCGAGTCTTTGTCAGGCTTCTGACGAATCCATCTTTCATTTAGGAGACAATGTTTGTCCCGTGGAAATTTCTACATAAAATATGCTAATGAAATTAAAAAGCCAAGTGTGAGGGTAGAAGCCGGCTGCCTCAGAATCTCTAATGACTCCCTGCCATCTCCCAGAGAAAAAAAAAGAAAAAGCCTGATTAATTTAGGAATGTCAGCTGCGGTGGAGAGTGATTAATTCCTCCTGGATTCGAGCGTTTAAACGAACAAGATGGAGGGGACAAGGAAAACAGGGAGTCCAAAATATGGACACATAATTAGTACATTTGGATCACTTAAGTCGCGAGCTGAAGGAAGAAAAGCTACAATAATATGTTGCTGCTTTGTTGACGCCAGCTTTAGCCAGAAGAAGCTAAAGATATGAATGTTTAATTGTCTCATTTTTGTGACGCATCAGAGACGGGGATAAACAGTATTGAACAGTGTCATACTGAGAGAGAAAGAACACATCACTAAGGGTTCAGTTGAGTGAACTGCCGTTGAGGGTGAAGCAGAACCGCAGGGAAGTCGATGAAGAAAATAAAGCTTGGTAAAAGTGTATCAGTGCCTTCTGACTGGATTTTATTTCAAAACAAATCTCTCTTCTCTGTTTCAGACTGATAGGAAGATGACTTAAGACGGACGTGACAACAAGCTTGTTATTTGGCCGCTCCTTGCAGACACACAATCCCTCAGAGAGTATTTCTGCCTGGTGGGGATGGGAATGTGTTCGGATAAAGGATGGACTTACTGCGGCCTCACGAAAGGTCACAGTCCTCCAAAGGTCTCGTCATGGCCTGCGGCTCTTCTGCTATTGACTCTGATCTGGTTCAATCAAAAGAGTGCTGGACAGATTCTCAACAGCTTTCACTCGGAGCGACGCGATTGGTCATTGAACCACCTGACAGTGCACCAGTCCACTGGTGCTCTGTATGTCGGAGCCATCAACCGGATCTACAAGCTCTCTGCGAACCTCACGCTCCTTGTGTCACATGACACGGGGCCAGAGTATGACAATAAAGCCTGCTACCCTCCGCTCATCGTGCAGCCATGCTCCGAACCGCTAGCGTCAACCGACAACGTAAACAAACTTTTGTTGATTGACTACTCTCACAACCGGCTCCTGGCGTGTGGCAGTCTCTACCAGGGCGTCTGCAAGCTGATGAGACTGGACGACTTATTCATTCTGGTGGAGCCCACTCATAAGAAAGAGCACTACCTGTCCAGCGATAACCAGACAGGGACCATGTATGGGGTGGTGGTGCCGTCACAGGGTCAGGACGCTACGCTGTACATCGGAACTGCAGTTGGAGGCAAACAGGACTACTTTCCGACCATATCCAGTCGGAAACTTCCACGTGATCCTGAGTCCTCAGCGATGCTGGACTACGAGCTCCACACCGACTTTGTGTCATCGCTCATCAAAATCCCATCCGACACGCTTGCTCTGGTTCCTCATTTTGACATTTACTACGTTTACGGATTTGCGAGTGGCAGCTTTGTCTACTTCATGACGGTGCAGCCTGAGACACCCGAGAATGGGATGCCAGCCGGGAGCTCACCGGGCGACCTGTTCTACACCTCACGCATCATTCGCCTTTGCAAAGGTGATAAAAAGTTTCACTCCTACGTGTCACTTCCTGTGGGGTGCGTTCACAAAGGCGAGGAGTACCGGCTGCTGCAGACGGCGTACCTGTCGAAGGCCGGGAGGGTTCTGGCCAATGCACTCAACATCAGTGCGCAGGAGGACGTGCTCTTCGGCGTCTTCTCCAAGGGCCAGAAGCAGTACCACGACCCACCGGACCACACCGCCGTGTGCGTCTTCACCATCCACGACATCAACATGCGCATCAAGGAACGACTGCAGTCATGCTACCAGGGTGAAGGAAATCTGGAACTGCACTGGCTGCTGGGCAAGGACGTGCAGTGCACCAAGGCGGTAGGTCGACTGTCACACTTGCATGCGCTGAAATGTGTTCTGCTTGAGCAGGTCCAAATGTTAGGAGGAATAAAATAAAATAAAATAAAAATTGAAATTAACTATTTTATAACGTAGAAAAAGCCCATATAATAATTAAATCATTACTTTAGTGAGTCTGAAAGACATTTTCAAAAGATGAACACAAAACGTACTGTCAAAGTAATAATATGTCCAAAAACAGCATTGAAGTAAGTTACATTTAACACCAAAATGCATTTATTAATTCATATATGTATTAAATAAATAAATATATAAAATAAATAGAAAAAAAGGCGTAAACAGTGCCATGAATTAATCTAAATTTCTATTTAAATCGGATGAAGTGGAGCCTCACCTGCAGCGTCTCAAAGCTTGTTCTTTTTCTTTTTATATTATAATTTTATATCTTTTTTTTTTTTTTTACCAATTACACCTTCCTCGGTTCGCCCCCTCAATAATAAAGACTTTCTCCTCCATGATTTTCATTTTCCTATACTGCTTCCACTCCCACTGCCTTTCACCACTTGTACAGAAAATGTCTGAACACTCGGGTGATGGATTGCGATGACATTTCGTATACACATTTACGGTCGCCCTCAGGAAGAAATGTAATCACTGTGATGATCTACTGACTTTTAGTTTCTTGCCATTAGTGACAGCTGCCTTCAATATAGGGCGAGCTTGAACTCCAGCTATATGTTGAAGAACTTTACTTGTGAATGTGCACGTATATGTGATTTTAAAAAGCAGCATATCTAACAACTAGCAAACACATCAGAGCAACACATCCGGTCAAATGAGTGAGCCACTGAGCTGATCAGACGTCCATTTAAGATATGAAGCTGTTGACAGCAAAATATTAATAATCTTCCCGCTATCTATCAGCATCCGCCCTGTGAGGCTTTTATCACGTTACTCTCATTAGGCCTTGTTTGCTTGATGGCGTTTCGGAGTCAATAGACGGAGCCGTCACGTGTTTGATGAATCCCATTGTTTTCACGATGGGCTCCAGTGAAAGCCGCTGGTTACGAAGAATTACAGCTTTAACGAGACACGGGCTTGGACGTTTACAAGAGAGACCCCTTTCTTCAGATCAAGAACAGGTCTCTGAAGGTTTAAATACTGCTGACAGCGACAAGAGAGAGGGCTGGAGATGAGCAGAGGAGAGAGGATGAGAGGAAGGCGGCGGCAGCCAGTGCCCAAACCCCCTGAATGGAATCAAAGCTTCAGACAAAACTTCTCTGATTAGCATTGTGGAATTAATCCGCGCCAGTCCTCCTGGGTCCAGAAAACCCGAGCGCTGTTTTGGGCACAGCTCTCCTAGCTATTTAGACTGCAATCATGGTGGTGGAGGATGAAAGGGGGGACTTTTTCAGTCCAGGCTGCTTACTATTTTGGTATCAGGGTCAGAAACAAATGAGGCAAAGTTACAACGTGTTACAAGAGAGAGCTAACGGCAACATTTAGATGTGTACAAGAAAATGTGAGTTGCTAGTGTGTGAGCTCGGTAGCTTAGCATAACAGGAGGCAGCGGAGAGTTCAGTATGAAGAGGCTGCGGGTGAAGTCTGCTTGCACTTGGCGTGACAAAGTTGTAGTCACTGGTGATGAGTACACCCTCTGTGATGCCACCGCCAAGTTGAGGAGGCTGTTCTACTACTTTGACAGAGGGGACGATGAAAAATGTGAAATCTGGTCTGAAGCACTCACAAATATGTTGTGCCACAAATTTGGATTCTGCCAGGAACACTCAGGAATTCACCAACAAACCCTTCGGAATCGACAAAGTCTCATGATTGGAGGCAGTTTTTATGGCTTGTCTTGCCAAACTTGAGATTGAATGAGTCATGGATTTGAGTCCCACACATCTAAATGAGTCCTTGAATTGAGTGGAGTACAGCTCTAAGCCTTGCCAGCGGAAGAAAACACACGCTATTAATTGGTGCGACTACATGAAAGGCAACAAAATGACTTTCATAGATTTGATTTGATTTGTTGTTTGGACCCTTATGACAAAGTGAATAGTCAATGTAGATGAAGATTTTTACAATAATATAAATATATAATAGTTGCTATAAAATAAACCTCCAACTGACTTGCTTTTAAAAATGTGGAGAAATGGTTTGATGAATTTACCTTTATTGCGTCTTTAGATGGAAACACACACCAAAAATAAATGAATAAATAAAAATGAATAAAAGCCACCCATAGCACAATGACTTTTATATGCAACTCCCTGGCTGAAAAGCTGAAAAATAATAAATGTACCAATTGAAAAAAAAAACCCAACTAAAGAAGTGAAGAAACACTCACAATTTCAACTCAAAGTACATAATAATGTGTTGTGTTTATCCACACCTCTTGCAGCATCGCTCTCCAAAAGTGTGATAGGACAATGAAGCCAGCTAGCGTGTGACCACTTTTGTATGAAGGTGCCAACCTGAAAAGTGGTCTTTAATTATTTTAGAAACAGGAATATTTTCATAGTCTGCTCATTGTATTCTTGAATGCGCATGTTGTTTATCGAGAGACCGCAAAAGCACAATGTGTGCATAATAAATATTTGGTGGAGGAGAAGAAAAGATGTGCCCTACAAAGAAATAAGGCGGATCTCAAGCGGCACATGATTAGGATGAGCATGTTGGTGGATGTAACATGAGTGTTTAGCACGCTTGCTTTGAACTTAATCACACCATGACATCTGCTGTGATTCGGCTGTCAGATCAGAACAGTACGACGGAAAAGAGATCAAGAACATATCCACAGTGTCTCATCAGAAATGATGTTTTCCTGTTCAATTATTTCACCTGAAGTAACTATTTGCATCCTCCCAACCCCCACAGCGAGTTTGCCTCTTCTCTGGCCAGAAAACTAACACGTTTAATTGCCTCCTCTCGCCCTCTCCACTGAAGCCTGTTCCCATCGACGATCACTTCTGTGGGTTGGACATTAACCAGCCTCTCGGCGGCTCGCAGCTGGTGTCGGGTCACACCGTGTTCACGGAGAGTAGAGAGCGCCTGACCTCCATCACTTCCTACATCTATAACGGACACTGCGTGGTTTTCCTGGGAACTAGGAATGGACGACTCAAAAAGGTACGAAAACAAACACTCTGTGCTCTTAGGTTTATAGATGATGTCACATCATGGTCCTTAGCAATAAAGAGAAAAAAATGTTGTAACATGAAATGCAAAACAAAAAAGCAGCTGTGTGCTACTGTATACATAAATGTCTTGATAAAGACATTGAAATATATATATATATATATATATATATATATATATATATATATATATATGTATATATATATATATATATATATGTTTGAACCATACACTTCTAGAAATACTATATGCGTGATGGTTACACCGATTTGACATCATGTCATTGCTGCCCATCAAAACACTAAAAATCATACTGGGGTTGGGCAAAATAATGGAAACGCCTTAAAGCTAAAAAAGCGTTATGGTGTTTTGTATTACTGGTCTTGGGGGAAAATGTTGTCCCAGCAAACATAAATAAATAAATTGATAAATAAAGCATGGATAAATGTCAATCGATTTTTGTTTTAATCCCCCGGCCCAAATATTGACCCATTGCCACTCACACCTAACAACAATTTAATCATCAATTAACCTTTGCATGTTTTTCAACTGTGAGAGGAAACCAGAGTCCTCAGAGGAAAGCAAAACATGAAAGCACATACATTCTTGTTGAGGCTGCCGCACTAGACTATGAATACAACTATTCAAAATGCATATAGGTTTAATGCACACAACATTGTCCAGATAGATCCAGATAGACAAAAAGGAATAAATCATAATATGCTCTGTGTCTAAAATGTAGCTGTTGGTATTTGTCAATTTAAACAAATGGCAAAACTGCCTCTTCCCTGAGCCCCATTCTTCCACACTCAGTATTGTAAAGGCACAATATTATTCATGCAACTGAAACCTCACGCTGGAATCTGCTCCCGCATCCTGCTCAATCCAGTAACTACAGATAGTGAAGGCTGTAGCCCTGCAGTTGGGCTTTTTTTTTTTTGTTTCATTACATGTCAATGATAAATGAAGAAAAGGAGATTTGACATTCACCACAAATGAATGTTCCATATCATCAGCACAGTACATTTATATAACAATCATCTCTAATCCACTGACACCAATTAAAGCGGTAATCCTCTTTAATTAGCTCGACTTGTGATTTTTAATGTCATCGTTCGGGAGAGACATTATTCCGCTGAATAGGTGAACAGTAATTATGCAGTGCTACGTCTCTCAGCTTTAACCTTGACTGCAGCTCTCAGACGGAGATAAAAAGATGCAAATGTCCGTCCATAAGTACCAAAACTCCAGCGAGCGTCGGTTTCTTCAAAACGGCTGCTGGATGGAAGTAACAGGAAATTATGCAGCTGAAGTACCTCTTATTCTAGAATGTCTTAATGGATTTTTTTGCGTCACAAAGTGCCTGAAAGTCCACTTCAGTGACTTTGAACAGCCTCTCCAAGGACTTGAAAGAGCTGCATTTTTACATGGCAGGGAATGTAACAAGACTTTTAACGGTGGATTATTTTCAATCTTTATCTCATGGGCCTATTCAAGTAACCAAAATGTCTCCAGTAAGGCAGAGTAATGGGCGCTTTGGAAACAACTGTCAGTTACGTTGTGTCTCTGTTGGGCATCACACAGAACTCCTCAGCCATATTTGGGAGAGGTTTAACCTTTACGCCCAAGAACATCCTGAGCCATTCACATTCATTCAGCAGCGACCGACTGCACACATTTGCATTGGCATCTCCCGCAGCAATCACACCAAGCCATTGCTAGCATTGACCAGCTAAAGAGAAATACCAGAGGCTTTTAGGCTTATATATGGGTGGCATGCAGGAAGCCAACACAAAATTAAAACGGTCCGGTTCTTCAAGCAGCAAATCACCATACTCATTTCCTTTTAGCATTAGCCTTTCTCTTTTGGAAGGAAACTATTATTATTATTATCATTATCATTCTTTTTATTTCTATTTAGCAAATTTAGGTTTAGTTACTTTACAATCAAAATGCTAACCAAGTGGAGTGGAGCAGCGAGCCAGCAACACTAGTCGCTATGTATTCAGTTCTAAAAAATGATGTGATAAAAGTCAGTGAAAGTCAGATACTACCCTTCTTGCAATTTGACTTGCAGAATCCCAAATTGCGACACATGGGTCCTGATTTCATTTTGATTGTGTTTCTGGTTGATTGTGATTTTATGATGGTGTAGTGTTGCCGTTGTTATAGGCTGTCCTAGATGTCGCTATGACACCATCAGCAAGATTTTATAATAACAATGCGCGTGTGCAACTCATTTAAGGCCTGGATGTGGAGCGGCACTGTACACATCGCAAAGCAGTCCCTAGATTTCTTGTAAGTCAAAAGAAAAGTCGACAAGTCAAATTTCCTTATTTTCCTTAACTAAAATAAAATCATCCCAACAAACAGCATTGTTTGTTGGGATGATTTTATTATTATTTTATTATTTTTATTATGAGAGCTCCCTGGAGACAGTTGGTTAGTCATGGTGGTGATGGCATGAAGCCTGAATAATGCTTTTTATAAATACACAAAGCACTTTCTTTGATATTAGCAGTGTACTGCTTTGTCATGGTTAGCCGGACGCGCTAACCTTGTAGAATCTAAGTGGATCCTGCAATGGATTAAAATGCATTGATAATGAATTGTTTCACACTGGCGCGGCTCTCCGGTTCCCGCACGCAATGTTTTGGACAGGACGACGTGCTCAAGCAGGGAAAATAACTTGTCTGGAACTGTGACATCTTTGGTGTATATATGTTGTATTGTTTGTTTATAAAATAGGTAGGCAGTCCAGGAAGTACTGGAAATTATGTTAGATTAAACAAATGCTTTGTATGTTCTGGCATGAGACAGACTAAAGCTTCTGAGAATCCAGAAGTGAATCCAGAAGAGAATTCAGTTTGAGATGTGACACGCGATTGTTACATGTTACTTTTTTTTTGCGACCCCATATATAAATATATATAGTCGTAAAATCAAAGAATATTAAAGGTTTAGGGTGGATTCTTATCCTCTGGATCTTCGTACTGCCAATTTGGGTGCACATAGTTGTCGTAAAAACACCATACTGGAGCCAACATTCGCGGAGGCCATGCATGAAACAGTTAGATGTTCATGGCGAGAACAAAAAAAATCATTTTGCACTCTATTAACTCCGCGGCAACAGTAATTGTGTCTAACATCGAGCCCGCAGTCATGAGGCGACCTTCTCAGAGTCGTTCATGAAGCTGATTTGCCTGATTGTCCATCACCTCTCAGATACAGAAAAGATGGATCGTGAGAATATTCATATAGAAGAGTTTTTTCTTTTGATCAAACAGAGCTGACTTGCTCTCACCGCAGGCACTGCTTATACCAAGCAGACATATAGGGGCCAGCTGACTGAGGAAATGTGTGAGAAGACTGTTGTGACATTAGCCTGGGGGCTTCAGTCTTATGAGGAGCAATCTGTCTGACACACAGCGACACCCACAATAACAACAATAACGCACACACGCAGTGACACACTCTGTGCTCAGATAGCATCAGTGCAGCTCTTTCATTTGGCCATCCATCGGGGACAAAGGCTGGGTGACAATATGGGAGAGGAGGGAGAGGTGCAGCAGATATATACTGCTGAACAGCGCTGGCCGCTGCATGACCTCCAACCAGAAAGTTCAATTGGAACGGCTCTGACTTTCTTCCATAGCATTGAAAAGCTTGACTGACTCAAATAAATCAGATTTGTTAGACCAAACCCTAATGTAGTGCCCACAATAGCTCAAAAAAAGAATTGAAACGATGGCTCTTCCGATCTACCCCTGTGTTTCAACAGTGCTTTCCAAGACACAAAACACTTGAGTGAAGTAACAGACAGATGAAGCATGGCGACTCTTCAATACATTCAATTTAACTCAGGTTGGCAAAGTGAATCTGGACGGCGCTGAAGCACGAATTCATTCCTCCTTCTCCCGTCTGATCTTTGGCCTCAACTTAAGCAGCTCAAAACGCAATACAGCATGATTACATTGCCAAGTTAGGGAGAGCGGGAGCACACGCAGAAATGTCAGCGCATCTCTCTACACAATCTTCCCAACAAACACACTGCAGAGATCAAGATAAAGCCACCAATTACCAAACACAAATGCACACCTTCGTTTTATTTCAATCAATTAACCACTGAAAAGCTTTGAACTGATACTAGCTGTTAGTAACTAAAATGGAGACTGTCACTCAGCCTGTGACTTGGACTGATAAAATCTCAGTCCCCCAACATAATTTAGTTGAACATGCTTTGTTTGACACTCTCTGTTTGTAGGGGCATATCACGCTTTTTTTTGCCAAAATGAATGTATTGTACCGAAAGTGTAGTTGCAAACTGAGGTGGTTCAAGCAACATAAAAAATTAAAAGCCAATAACAATTGTGTCCTAATTAACTCCATTACAGTGGATTAATTGTAGAACAAGCAAGAGTCTGGAAGATATCTGTTCAAAATAGGCAGCAAATATATACCATATGTAAGGTCTTTTATCACATCAACAACACCGTAAAGAGTACAGGCAGGCAATAGACTGGAAAGGGAAATGGCACTGTGTGCTGTAATGCAAAATAATGAACACATTACTGAGGAAAGGTAAACAGCTTCAGAAAAACATGAACCAGAATTTCTTTACAGAAGAAAAGGTCATACATTCCTTCATATGAGGAGAAAGCGTGTACTTTCAGGAAGTGACCAGCAAGGCGCAGAAGAGTGAAAATCCATCATTTCTGCTTTAAGTGCTGAATGTCTAGAGGCCAAAGTTTCTCATTACACTGACAAAATGTACCACCACGATTCAGACTCCCAGGAGCCCCCCAAAGAGCACGGGGTCGCCGCTCCAATCCTATTCCATCACCGAGCAAATGGACAGGCCTGCTGGAAATGGTCCATGACAATAAATGCCATCAGCAGATCATCGTGGCAGGAGGGCCATTACAAAGGTCACAGCCGCCACTGAAAGGGTGTCGCCAGGGTTAAAGGTCACACCATCTTAAAGTCCAGGTTACACCCAGCATATGGACGTGTCCGTCACCGTCGTCCCTTGATTAGGTTACTCTTGTTTCAAATAAAACAGGACATTTCCATCTTCGCCTACCTAGGAAGATTTGTGTAATGCGAGCCTGCCGGTGGCTCCCCGGCAAACACAAAAGGGTTTTTTACAGGCTGCACGACGCCCCGCTAATGAGGTGAATCCAGGTAGAAGTCGTTGTCTTTGACGCTGATTGAACACGTTTGAACTTTAAGGTGGAAGGCGATGATGGATGCAGCTTCGTATAGAACTGGGGGAAGTTACAAGAAAAGCAAGCAATGTCAGACCATCATGACCATCGGAGCTCAACCTAGTGGCTAAGCAAAACATGCTGAAGTGAAAGTGCTGTTTTCTGTGTTCCCAACAAAAAGAAAAAGAAACGGAGGAAACAACCGACACAACAAAGCAAAGTGATAGAATTAAATCGAAGCTGTGCGAGAAATGACAACACATTCATTAGCATACACAGAAAACAAAACAGCAAAAGCGCACCTCCAGCCAAAATACAAAACACAAGAATCAACAGTTTTAGCTGGAAACACAAACTTTAAAGACAGCATGTGAATGAAAACCTGCAGCATCCAAAGGTTGAGACATGAATACCAATAAGAAAGGAGGAATATATATATATATATATATATATATATATATATATATATATATATATATATATATATATATATATATATATATATATATATATATATTCCTCCTATATAGAACAGATTCTGAGTTTAACACTGAAGAAACATAAAGCCATCAGCTAATCAGTCAAATCTCTCCTGAAAAACATGCGATACAGAACGAGAAAACGTAAACCTTGAAAATGAATGTCAAGAATATGCACCATGAAGAACAAAACACAACAGCAAAAGTAAGAATGAAAACACTAATTGCTTCAACTACACAGCTCTATCGTTTCAGAAGTGAGGAATTTACAATTACTTTCCTTTATCACAGGCTCAAACCAGATCAGCACCAGATTCGTCAACTTGGTTTTAATGACTGGCTAAATCTCTGCTGAGAACGTTTTTGTTATTCACGGTGGTGGATGGATTAGCTGGCTCCTGCTTCAATGCCAGCGTATGAAAAAAAACAAAGCAAATAGAAGGCAGACTGGAACCATGGTCGCTCATACCCCCTGGCAGCGTCAACACATAGCAGGTGTTGAGTGGAATTGACTTCCAGAGGAAATGTTTCTGTTGAGCCGAGTAACATTCTTCACGGGGTGTGCGACAGTGAACAGCAGGGAAGCCCAGGCTGCTCAGATATACTGCAAGAGAAATTATGAGTCAAGATGTTGTGCCTGTGACACATTGGAGGATGGAGGGTGATGTCATGAGGGCCAGCAGGAGAACTTGTGGTCGAAGAATTTAGGTGCTGAATGTGGCTTTCCTGTCCATTTCTGACTTTTAATTTAGATTCTTCTAAAGCAATAAAGTGCGTCTTGGGCTGCTTAGCGATGATATTGATTCGATGTCCCAAATCCCCAGGTGCCTTTGTGCATGCAGCTCGAAAGTGGTGGCTCTGATCTTTAGTCAACAAAGACAACTAAATGTGATGTCAAATCTCTCTATTTCACTCTCATTTAACGGATTATTTTTTCATTCACTGCTTATTGAAGCACCATTAAGAAATTTCAGTATAATCATGAAAAAACTGACAATTAATGCGAGGAATATTGGGCCAAGTTGGATCAATAAAGGAAAAAAACTGCAACATTTAGGGCTTCAAACCACTGTGAAACTGCTGTGTCAGTTTCTCTGTTATAATTCTATAGTTGCAGCGCAGTCCGCCTTGGTTACATCTCCATAAGGTATCACAGATGAGTTCAAAAACATGCTCAACAGAGTCGCCAATCCAAAACAAGTTTAATATTTGTGGCAAGCTTATCTTCATTCCAGAGCTAGAGGCAAATATAGACCAAAGACCAAGACTTGTTGTTGAATGCATGTAGCTGATGCTAATCTCACTTAGCCACAGCCCCGCTAACAAAGACAGAGCTGCTCTGAGCTGTCAGGTTTGTCCTGGGGTGTAAAACTGCAGTGAAACTAGTTGGATGTTGATTATTTAATCCAGATCCACCTCTATCTGACGCAATCACCGAAACAATTTATCCTCAAAATTATATACCAAATTACTCAACGAAAAAATAGAACCCTTCATAACACTATTTATATTGAGAGAATAAACCATGTTGAGTTTGGGATTATCATGTGGTGAAGTAGGGTAGTGAGAAGAAATGAAGCTGTTAAGACTGTGAAAATGTAATGGCTTTTTAGTCAGAGGAACAAAAAGTAAAAAAGAGTATATGCAGCCAAGAATGACGCAAAGGTGATATAAAGAGGACATTACATGTTAACACGGAAACTAGACTTAAGTCTAAGTCAGCTCATCCAAGCTTCAGTTCCAGTAACTACACTGTAACACAGAGGACACAGTGATAACAGGGCCCAAAGAATTGACTGGTATATTATCTCAGCAGCTGCCAATTCCTGCTTTTCCAGCAATCGGTTGAATTGTTAAGCTCCGGGCAAATAAAGCCAGTCAAATACTCTCATGAGCAAATACAGTATTCATTAGAGCTCAAAGAGAGTCAGCCCAGTGAGGAAATTCTCTGGCGGACGACTTAACGACTCAGACTTTACAAAATGGCAGTTTCGGAGTTTGCCTGCGAAAGGACAGATTGGCCGATTGAAATCATCGCAGGTGTGTTTAAGACTAAATTGAGTGAATTTTCATAAGCGTGTGCAGGGACCTTCGGGGCATGGTGTGAATCTGTGTTTGATCAGGAAGGAAATGGTTTTAAAAGGTCTTTTTCATGACTTCCAGGGCCAAATGTTCAATCTTGTGCTTTATTTATTCTTCCTTCGGCTCTTATTGTTCCGCCTTTGTGTCCTTCTTTCCCCCGGGTCGGTCACACAAATGGAAAAAACGCACACGAGGACGAAGTGACTGCACTGCGGTCAGGAAAATGAAGACCATACGAGTGGCACGAATTGTTCCTCAGTCCACCCCCCCACACTTTCCCAGTGCTTTTTGTTGGTGGGTCATGGGAACCTGACAAACAATGGGGATGATTGGAAGGGACGAAGGGGCAGCACGGAGGAGGACAGGAAATGGAAAGCAGGAAACTGAGTCCTCGAGGAGAGAGAGATGGAGACTGAAAGGAGACTGTGGTCAAGTTGGAGGACTCGTGGTTTGGATGTTTGCCACGGAGCTGAAGGTTAGGGTGAACTGATTTTCTTTTGGTTTAACAATAACACACAAAGGCATGCAAGCACATGATGGATCCATTTGGAGGACCGTGGAACACGGCATCTTAGAGGGTAAAGTCACATGCCGTCTAGGAAACTGATGTCTGCAAGGGTTTCGTTACTGTTGCAGATGACTCAGCCATGCTGGCTTTACTGACCCACGACTTTCATCCATCACTGGATCTTTTGCATCCCAGAGTGAAAAAGCTGGAACGAAATGAAGCACCTCTAATTCAGGGCACTTATCTCAGCTGGAAACAAATGGGTCATGCGTCTCAAGTAGGGAGCCTCAAGTGGAAAAAGTTATCTCTGGAGTTCTTATATCTGGAGTTCTTGAAAGGCAACTGGACATTTCGAAAGTGTTTTACAGATGGTTTCCTATGCTCATTTAAACAATCTGAGTCCTGTCGCCTCATGAAGTGATCTGACGCATAACAACCTGATGAGATTCCACATTCCAATCTGTGTTTGATCGTCAGTAAGGGGACAATAAACCATTGAGGAATTAACTGAGTGAAATCACCATGTTGCGTTAACTGAGCTGGAACGCTAAGCTTACCATTCATTTTACTCAACTCATCAAATGCATTGAAACTTGAATAGGATATAGTGAGTCAACAGGGCTGTGCACAGATCAGTTTGTTGGTTATTTGAACAGAAATTGGAGCAGCGGTACGAATCCGTCAGGAGGCCGATGGGACAAAGCTTCAAGTCACATCAAACAGTTTAACATCCACTGAGTTCTGTGCGCTTCGGGACACTTGATGGAAAGTCCACTGAGTTGGAAGTGCACATGACAGCATGCTCACATGCGTTCTTGTCATAGATCAAACGTTTGCAACGGTATTCCCAGATCAAAGGTCCGATGGAACTTTTAAAATGTATTGCCTCAGAAATAGTGTTGCATAGATAAAAGGGATATGGACTTGCTTTGACAATGTGGTCTTTTTTTGTTTTGTTTTGGACACATGACATTGACGAAGGTGACAGACGTACTGAATCGACATGACTTATTGTGACATTCCATGTCCGACATGGCACAAGAACCTTTATGTTATATGCCAGTGTTGCTCTCAAGTTAGAAACCGCAGCTTGACATCACTCTTGTGAGACTCAACATGTTTGCGTTGAAAGTGAGAACCTCATGGGGCCATAGGGTACTGATGACAAAAGCAAAGTGGGCAGTTTTCCTTGCTAATACACACAGTACTTCTACTGTATTAAAAAAAAAACCCTCAATGTTTCAAATCTCAAATCTTCAAAATGAGTTGGCTTTTTTTTTTGTAAGCGAAACCGGACGCGATAATATGTTGTCACTCAGGTTTCCCCCCACATTTCAAAAATATACACTGGCCTGCGGAGGTTTGGACCAAAATACTGTGTGCTGGTTCATAAGCAATTCCCTAAAAACACATTTATAAACTGAAGTGCAGTATTAGTAAACAAGCAAAAGTAGCTTGAGCAGCTAAAGTCATGAACTCACACAGTGTTGCCACAAATGAATAGTCATGTCCTGTAGAAGACCTCCCCTGCCCTCCGTCCCTCAAAGCTCTTTGTGTTCATTAGCGACTCGGCTCACTTTCTCATTAGCATTCATGGAGCCATGATGGATATGTGGGCTAATCAATGTGCACTCTCTGCGGCTGTCATGCACAATCGGACCATATGCACAGTCGCTCAAGCTTAAAGGTGGACAGTTGTCTGGCCCTTCTGCTGCCGCCTGCCCTGTGTCACTATATTGAGTCAGACCCGGGAGCAGGGGTTGTCAAGTCTGTGCCAAAATCCATTCAGCTCACAGTCTGTTTGCATCTTTAGATCTAGCTGAACATGTTTTGACCTCTGACATGTTTCTTTTCTTTGTTCTGAGATTGGTACGGAACGGTAAAGATAAAAGTTTATCTTGGGTGACACTGACCTCTCACGCTCGGCCAGAACCTCTCGACTCTGAAATGAATTTCTTTGAGAACGAACAGCGCATTAGACACAGACTCACTAATAGTTATCCTTGCAGTCAGGAAACATTGCCCAAATCATACTCAGACCCAAAGAACTGAAAGGAAATAATCCAAACATGTTTTTAATATATTTTTTGAATAAAAGAATAACTGGAAATGCCATTAATGTATTCTATTTTCTAACTTAGGTAGGCCCAGAACTAATAATTCAGAACACGAACATTCAGAATTTGTTGTGAAGATGAGCTGAAGGGATCCTTAATTGTTGATAGAAAATGGTTTTAGATCATGTAAAAACATTTCCAGACACCACAAAGGGCAGACAAGAGAGTGGCTCGACCTCCTTGTGTCTGGTACAAAGCGAGCTGGACAGGCGGGTCCTCGGGGAGGGACAGAAACTTGTTAGGGTGACAGATGCAGGACATGATTGGTTGGACTGAATCTCGCTGCCTCCCGGGTCATTATCCATATGCCTGGGTGTGTTCGATGTGATGCTCACATATGGACGCCGTCTTTCCAGATAGCCATTATCTTTACTGTGGTTTTCAATCAATGGCAAAGAGCGGCGTCTTCCTCCATCTC
Source organism: Synchiropus splendidus (assembly GCF_027744825.2). Taxonomy (NCBI): domain Eukaryota; kingdom Metazoa; phylum Chordata; class Actinopteri; order Syngnathiformes; family Callionymidae; genus Synchiropus; species Synchiropus splendidus. Next base: position 23,151,163 of record NC_071339.1, on the reverse strand, counting down.
ACTGAAGAATCAGTCCTACATGACAACGCCAAGAGGACTGCTACAGTATTCTGGCTCGATTGCAAGTCTGTTCATGCCAAGTGACATCTAAGAAGTCTGGGTTTCTGGGTTTTCCTTGGCTCTCACAGATTTGAGTGAGCAACACAACCATCCTAAATCCAAATCTAGCCGCCAGGAAGAGGGGAAGCTGTTTTGGTTAAGAGTACATGGTCTCAGGTTCCATATTTTGTTAGTGAAAGCCAAACTGAGCCGCTTGTTTACATCCATTGTGGGTTCTCCTGAGGGGGTTGAAGCAGCGGTAAGGATATCAGAGTTATTAGCTTTAACATTATTTACAGATCAAATGTAAATTCCCGTCCTTGCTGAGACGGTGGGAAAAGAGAGAGAACGAGGTCATGTGGAAGTGCAGAGTCGGTGTGGTTTTTCAGTTACAAGAAATGAGCCACACAAAAGGAGCTCTGTGCGAGAGGGTGAGACTGCTTTTATATTTGAGCTGGAGTAGGACAATGAACACACAGCTGAGGAAGACCACTAAAGGGCAAAATGTTTAAGATGTTGAAGAAAGCAAAAAAAAATGTGACTGAAGGCCAAAGCCAAAACATTACAGAACATGAAGCAAAAGAATGTGAAGACACATAGTAAGAAAGAGGCACCGTGACAGTTTAATACATCTGACCATGCGTTTTTACCATATCTGAGCTTTACAATAATTACTGCGCAATTGGTAATATTAATTCTAGCATATTAATTCGGCCCTAGTGGAGTAGAACAAAACAAATATGGCTGTATGATTAATTAATACATGGTAGAGTCTGTATTACATAAATAATACAAAAATAAGTTACTGTGCAATTCACTATTATTAAATTATGTCGGTTGAAAGAATATGCAAATGAGCTCACGTGTATTATTACTATCAGTATTAAATACTACTACTGATAATAATAAATTATAATAATAGTAATGATAATAATAAAGAATTAAACGAAACTACTGAATACAGTGATTCATTATTGATCATTCACTGTAACAGAAATTAAACCAAAAGAAGAAAGTGACAATGCACTTTTGGTTTAATAGATATATCAAAACATAGACACATTCAATTCATCCTCTGAATTTAATTTAAATAACACAGACACAATTATACAGAAGAGATAAGTTAAAAGCACCAAATAAATAAATGCTTAATTCATAAACAGAATTACTGAGAATATCAGCAAAATGATACTTTGATTTCTGGATAGGTCATTGCAATGAAACAATAATGAAATTTGAATAGACAAATTACAATAGTTATTGAAATTTTAAGACACATCATGAAACAAACAATGGCAAAAATAAGGTTTATTATAACAATCTGCATCAAAGGTGCCGACTATAAAATTATAACTATACAGAGATGAACAATGGTAAACAATCCTGGTGTGCGTGTAGGTGTGTCCGTGTTTATGTGTCCCGTCATTATAAAAGCTATTACAGCAGCGTGCTGTTGCTCTGGAGCTGTGGGCTCTGAGCAGAGATTGGGGACCAGCTACGTTCCCCAATGTTTTCTGCCTGGTCAGCATGACCTTCATGATAAAGACTCTTTAACATCAGTCCCATATCAAACACAGCTCCTGATGCTTGAACATTCCCTCCCCAAAAAACCCAACCTGCAGCTCCAGCTTTGTCTGTTCGCTGCCATAATCCTCCTCATCTCCCAGCAGGGCTGGGTTTTCTTAAGTTCATGGTTTCCCCACAGATTAGAAAAACAGATTTTGTGGTTTCTGCCTTATGAAATGCAAAGTGTGGGAAAATATAATGTAAACTGGCATGGGACTGCGGGAGGAGAGAACAAATCGAACACAGAAGCGGAGGAGGCAAAGTGAGGGCACGTGAAAGAAAACAGACAATGAGAGTTCTGCTTGTAACAGATAATTCACATGGTGAAGGATCCATACAACAACACTCTTCAATATGCAGTGTGGGAAACAGGCTATTACAGAAGCTGCCCAAATGTAGGTTGACAGCACAGATGTTTGTTGAGGAACACAAAATGCCTCAGTCACAGATGATCAAAACAAGTATGCAGCATTGATACTTTGTTTGAGCTCCTCCAGCCCTTATTGAACCCCAACACACTGCTCTATGCTGAGCCAGCAAAACCAAATTTTTGTCTTTACATCTGACTCTATTTGTGTGTGAGAATCTACTCATCGGCCTGAATGTAATTAGAAAGGCATTGCTGGATGGGCCCAGATCTGCCAATGGGATGAACACAGACACAAATCATTATGTTTTAGCTTTGTCCCTCCAATGACCAGACAACCACCACCAAAACGCAACATGTATAATCCTTGAACACTAGCTCGGTGCAAGAAACCGAAACAAAGAAGCAAAAAATGGATCTCAAAGTTGAAAAAAAAAGCAAGTTGATATCATAGCAATATGAACTGTGTTAAAAGTATTTCCTGAAAAAACGTTGAACTGTATAAACAAACCGCAACCTGAAAACAAGACAATATTTCAGAGCTGCATATGTCTTTCTGGTCCAGTTCTTCTTCTACCTGACAATTAGCCTGGTAGAGACAGAAATTATGGTTCTTTGCTGCACTGCAATTAATTTACACATAAAATACGGGATGGTTTCAAGGGAACCCTACCTGCCACCTCTGACTTGTACTTGAATTGAATTGACCTGTATATCACTCAGTGAATGCCTGATAATACAGGAAGGAACTGCGACTCCAACTTTCCTAGTAAACTGGGTCAAATAGAGAGAGTGGCTCCGATTGTAGACCAGGTTTAACTCGCACAAGACATGATGATAAAATCTGCTTCCGAAACAACAAAAAGTACAATTTCAAATTCAGTTCTAATTGAATTGGTAGTGAAGCATTAATCATTATGACCGCAGTACTTTTTCTAACTCTCACTGTGGTGCTTTTAAGGTCAGGACATGAATCTGAGGTGAGCGACAGATCAAAGAAACCTGATCAAAAGATGACAACGTCGAGTTACTGCTGCAAACATCATTACATTATAAGCAACTCATTTTTCCATGAACAGTAATGAACTCGATTAATAAAGTGCCTTCATCACATCTAAGTTTGTTTTGGATGTTGACCTCCACCTGTGCAACAAGCATCACCTCACGCCGAGGCAACACAAAACCATCCCCGCACACGTTTACAGCTCGCTGGCTCTGGCCAAGAGACGCCGCTGCCTGGAGGCTGGAGGCGTGATTGATTGATGAAGTTTGGTCGCCCGGGGGAAGCAGTCATGTAATCAGTTTGTATTGATTGACTGTCCCCGTCGAGAGACTGCGGAGCATCCAGCAATGTGTTCAGGAGCCAGACGAGCCAAGTCTGCAGCGCACTCCACATCCTCAACTCTGATTCCAGGGCGGCCAAATCCTGGCGTCGGGTTCCATGCAGAGACCTAATCACATAGCAAATGCGTCGCAACACCACTTTTCCCTTCTCCGGCTCCTCATTACCCTGCTTTTATTGTAATTATTGTATTTGAGAAATTAATTCGGCTTCAATGCAATTGCCTCACATGGCTAATGATCCAATCTCCCCTGAATTTTAATGAAACCCCAACCTGGGCCTGCAAAGATAATGAGCTCTTTTCCTCGCCAGCGATCACGCTGCGGTCCGGCTCTTCCTCTTATTTCACATTTTTGACGATTCAGTTAAAGTGGCAAGATGAAATTTGCCCCATGATGCAACACTCATCACTTTCTCTGCAGCGTTTTTTTTTAGGTGATGATTAAATACTATGAAAGTTGGACGACTCAGAATGATTCCTCCTCAGGGAACCGTATGTTTTATTGAACAAGGTTGTTTCCACTTCTGAATTATTTGTACTATTTTTAATAAAATTTCGGCATGTTTAATTTGATTAAGACTTTCACTATTGCAAAGTTATCTTACTGTCGCTAGTATGTCCAGCAACAGAAGCGAGACTAGTGACAGGGGGTGGCTAAAGAAAGTGCATTTATAGTTGACAATAAGTGATGCTAATCTAAAGCTAAAAAATGTTCTGGAACATTGTTTTATTGTTCCTACACGATGCTTGCGTTTAACAAAAAATAAAAAATAAAAAATCCAACGCGTAGCATCTGCTGTTTTACTTACAACAGATGGTTGAACACATGAAGTTGCAAGGAGCACTGTTATTTTCTGCAGAAGCGTGTCAATCACAGCTCCATCAAATGTTTGCTGTTTGGAAAACGTCTAGCTGCCCCTCAGGCTGAGAGAGAGGCCAAATGGAAGTTTGGAAATTCATCGTGCACATCTGTTAGCTCAGACACTCCAGCGCTTCAGATTAAGGAGGTCATGTGGTTGTAGCTGTCTGTTAGCAAAATAACTCGAACAATTTGAATGATATTTTAAAGACATGGAGTTCTGAATAACCATTTGGATCGATAAGTCATTTGATGAGTTGTCGATCTCTGTAGTGAAGAAGGAGCCGCAGCTCGTGTTGCAGCCGAGACCAGCTAACCTAAGACCAAAGAGGAGGGAGAGATCAAGACCAAGACTGTAACCAAACTGAATACAGAATACAGAAGCGTAAGGCTGTCTCCCATTTCTCATCCCAACACAAATTTTTGACCCTAACTCTGGGTTTTGCGCGTCCCATGTAAGTGTCCCAATACTCCTAAGACCGAGGAAATGATCCCTTTAAACCAAGGGAGCTCCAGAGCTGACTTGAAACCAAATGGAATATGAAGTGTGGATAGATTTCCAGGATTTATTTCAAAACAATGTTGGACAGGGAAACAAGCACATTTTAGTAACGAGCACTCTTCCGTTTGTTGCCTTTCTCTCATATCAAACTTTAGCGACCAAAATGGTCTACCATGTCCGACAACATGAACAATACAGCATGGATGTACAACAGTATGTTTTAATTTCTTCTTAACAAACAACAGTTGGCTAGCATCCAGGCTTACGTTAACATTCTCATACAGATCTATCACCGCAACAAAGCGGTGAAGCCGGCTTCTTCTCCATTAGTTCACGAAACCAAGTGAGATTCATCAGCTCCGATGCAAGAAAAATGTTGGAGCCAACACTGGATATGCAGGAAACCAAACAGCACGGCAGCCAATGACACGTCTTTACGCATAACGTCATGAAGTGTTGTCCCAGTTCTTAGGGACGTCAATCACTTCACTTGGTCGTCGGTGGGCACTTCATGGTGGAGGGCGCTCAGAACCAGGTGCTAGTGGTAAGTGCTAGTGTTAGGGTGAGGAATAGGACACAGCCTAAGTCTGAGAGTCATATTGCCACTCAGGTCCCACACATCCTCACTCCCATTGAGTAATATACAGTATTGATGTCGGAGAAGTGGAGTTCCATGTCGTATTAAGTTTCCGTGATACCCCGATACCCTGCGTGGGGCCTTGCGTAAAAGAGAGGCGGCGGTGGGTGTTGGGGTTTCCATGGAATTGGGGTCCTTTAATTCTATAGTAATACTACAATGGTGTCACCTGGTATATATAGTGGTACATATGGCTATCACTCATATATACTGATATATAACATGCGTTTGAGTATCAAATGACATGGACAAAGTAAATGTGGGGCAATAATATTGGCTACCATATAAATGTGTATGTGATTGAGCGACTTGTTCGTGGTCTGCGCTCTTGCGCGTATATTTTGTCTGACATCCATCTGTGATTGGGTAAAAGCTAAAAGTGCAACCAAGCTAAGACGGAAAGACATGATTTCACCTCCTCTGACCGACTCAAATTACATACTTTAATGCTAACTAAGTATTTATTACGAAATCAGATAGAGCAAACAAAAAATGTTGTAGTCAATTTCCAATACTATAGGCACCAAAGTTGGACTGAGACTCCAACCACTATGAGTCGGGAAGGAAAGCCACATGTCCTATATTGCATTCAAATTGATGTATAATTTAGCAATAAGGAGCTCATTTCCGTTCATGAAAATTAGCTACTCCTGGAAAGCCAAACTGACAGTTGTCCCAAGTGAAATATGTGTCAGCAAGGAAATGGAAATTTCTATGGGAAATATAGATCAATAATTCAGTGAGGTTAAATTATACAACAGAAATATACATCATAATTGTGAAAAATATACATGCTCGTGCTGGCCCTAATGAAGTTGTGTGGTTAAAACAAAATCTCACTTTTAGGTCTCAGTAGCATTTTTCTCATCCCCACCAGCATGCGGTTCTGACAGAGCCGGCATCAGTGAGCCACTTATTACAGAGACAGATCTGCTTATTTGTTTGCCTCACTGCTACAGCATATCTTGTTTGTCGGCAGAGGTGGGAGAAGAGAATCGAAAAACTCTTCACTCATGGGCATCTGTTCTTCGCTCGCATTTAATGAGCCCCAAAAGATTGCTGCCTGAAAGTCCTTCTAAAGTCAAATTAAGGCTGTGCTCGCTGAACACGTCTCAGAACTCGGTTGAGTCATGGCAGTAACCTCAGATGGGCTCACGGAGGAGGGGGGCTGGCCTCAGGTCAGTCTCACTGGCCCTTCGGACTATCAAGCAGAATCGGATTCATCTTTCTTTAATCTGTCCTTTTGTCACTTTGGACCTCCAATTAAAGTCTCGGCGGGTCTGACATGTCGCAGGGTCTAACGTGAGCACAAGTCAGCGAGGAGCTGAATGCTAAAACGTTGGTAAAGGATCGTTCTGAAATGACCGTTCCATCCCTAGGGAGTTACGTCCACACCTTCAAGGCCTGAATGTGTTCCAAAACCGTGAGCTACCCTGCTAATGTAAGCATGAATAATAAGACAGTGGAAAATAAATACAACTTCACTGTCATTACTATTCCCGAACCATTTTTGTCCAGTGGTTTTCAGTGTGCTGTTGCTGGTCAAGGACAGCGTTCCTCAGAGGTGGACGACCAGAGTGAGCTATTATTAATAGGAAACAAAAACTTTCTGTTGGAACCACATGAGAAGTAACAACTGTGGTGAGGAGGCTGTGCAAAAGAAATGTGATCGGAATTTTAAATGGTACAGAAAAAAGGGAGAAAAGAATATGATTACATGATTTGAAAAAAAATAAGAAATTACCTAACCTAAAGTAAGGCTGGCAACTGAATCACTGGGTCTCCTGAAAATGTTGCTGTTGAATGTCAATTTTGGTCACTTAGTTGTATATAACACCTCATATCACCATGAGCTTCACTCACGGTGCACATATGTAGGCACTGTGAGCAAAACACAACAGCCAAAGATGGTGCTAAATACAGTGTTCCGCATGAGATTATAAAGGAAGTAACAGTAGACAGTGAACTCCAACCACCGTTTCCCAATGTACAGAAATGCAGTGGAAGTCAACAAATTTAATTCCATTAAAAACACTTGTGCGTCCTCATTGAGGGCTGAAATATACAGACGACGTCTTAAGAGTGTCAAAGTGTAGCAAAATACATTGTGTTTTTCTGTTACACCGAAATGAATGCAAAAATTGTAAAATTATAAACACAATTTGTTTTTGCAACAACATTAATTGGGGCAATAAACACTTGCATTGATATTTTTTGGAGAATTATTTTTTAGGTAAAAAGTGGAATAATCATCCAGAAACCACACAAGAAAAGAAAAGTAATCAAAATGCATTATTTGGTTTCATAGTAACATATAAGAGAATAAATGTCACTCAATCAGGTCTCATTATTTGTAATGAGATATATTTCAACACAGAGGATGAGAAAAGAAAAGAAGATGTTTCACATCTGCAAAGTGCAGTTCATTTTAAAGCCAGTGAATGAATTGGCTATTCATCATCTCCACATTTCGAAATAAACTGGAGAATACACTCAATTTCAAACTCCTGCACCACAATTCAAGCAAAAAAACAAAAACAAAACAATACGAACAGTACTGAAGATCTGGGCTGTTTTATGACTGGCAAACTGAGAGAGTCATCTTTGACAACAAAAGGTCACTTTTCTTGGAACAGAAGGTTTCACCTAACTGGGTCACACTGTTATGGTGGGTGGATCACTTTTATTTTAACATGTAATTGTAGCTAATGCTGCTTATTTGACATCCCTCTTAGCCAAAGAACAACTAGAGAAGAGAGTTCATTATGCGCACTGTTAACTTCCCTCTCAGCTCAGGCACTCACTGTGTTATCGTCTCCATGTCTCTGTAGCTGCGGGTGGACGGTCCTGCTGAGGCTGGCGTGCTGTACGAGACGTTGACTGTGATGAAGGATAGCAGACCCATCCTCCGGGACATGGCTTTCTCTCTGGACAAGAACTCTCTTTATGTCATGTCTGACAATCAGGTGAGGAAATGCCTTCATTTTGCTGCTGCTGTCAGAAGAAACGCAAAGCAGCAGGATGATGTAGTGACTTGCAAGAGGCATCGCTCATTTGGAAATCTAGAGTCTCTATGACAGGCTGTGTTTGCAATCTGGTCCCGTCCTTGTGCCACACGCTAGGAGAATGAATGAGGACAGACCATCCAGGTTCATGACTGGGCTGTAAACTAGCAAGTGCTAATGGACCAAATACAGATAAATATACCAAATTATGAACATAACAAATGAGCAAAAACAGGAAGGAAAGAAGGAAGTTAATTACTTGACACAACTCTTGGTATGTGTCGAGAGCGAGCACCTCCCCTTTGACACTCTACCATGGTCCAGTGCGGAGACAGGAAAGGTTTTACACCTCAATATGAAGAAAAAACAGTCAGTAAATGTAGCTAACGGGACACGTCTTGCATACAGAGGCTGCGTTATACACAATAACAAAGCGGGTCTTGGGTCAGCTGATCGGTCACACACGTTATGTTTTTTTTGGGGGCCTTCGAGTTCTGGATTTTCGTTCGAACTCCGAAGCAAAAAAATCTCAAAATTTTTGTTCGAACTCCGATTTGTTTGAATTTCGGGACGTTCGAAAACCGAGGTACCACTGTAGTTCCCTAATACAACAGCTTCGGACTCACCATATAACAAGTCATGAACGCAAAATGATCAGTCTGGAAAGCAAATGGCTAAAGACGAGGTCAAGTCATCTTATTAAACATAATACAACTCTGTTTACACAAATTGAAGCGACAAATTTGAAACACAGTGACAAAATAATCATGTATAGAATCTAAATATTTAAAAAATACATCACTCTGGACAACAAATTACAAAGCACAAAACACAACAAATAATGACACCTGAGAAATAGATGACTGGTCAAAACACAACTTCAAATGATTTATCAGGACAACAAATCAACGACTGAACCATTTAATATCCAAACACAACAACCAGCAGCTCAACAGGCATGAAGGCATCAAACAACTAAATAGCATTTTACTTAACACAGCAACAAAGTAGTGGAGACAACAACAACATAGTAGCAAAACACTAAAATAATGTGGACTGCACAGCACATACACAGAGTTTAAGCATAAAATATCAAAGGACATTTGTCACTCAGTGAGTGGTGCCTTGTAAATCGTGTGTAGAATTGGTTTACTCTTTTCGACAACCACACAAATTTGATGGAAGAAAAGGTACAATGTGTTAATTACTTGTCAATTTAAGGGCTTACACTTGAACGCTGCGTCTCTTTAAGAGCAAAGATTAACCATTAACATCTAATTTACACAATCAAATGCTGTTTTCTCTGTTAAAGCTGCTTTCGATGGAATCATTGCCAGCATCCAATTAAATATTTTCAGTCATTATAATGCCTTCAATGTTGCCGTTCTGAAGCGAAAGACTGCAGTAGGTGAGCTCTACTGACGGTGGAGCGCCATTAGAATGGCCTCTCAGTTGGAATCGACTCGGTGCGCTCGCATCCATCACGCACACACGCATATCAAACCCGTGTTTGTGTGTCTGCATCCCCACATGACTGGCCCTGGCTTGGCCTGCCATCACACACAGGCGAGCAGTTGTTGTCGTAGCTGTTGGACGATATTCTCTGTGCTCATTGGAGATAAGAGCGAACAGTGATAATCACTTTCAACTCTCATCAAGTGATTATTCTGGCGCGGCTGAATGGAGCTGTGAAATGGGATTAGGCTTCATTGCAGTCAGGAAAAAAAAAGCAAAAAAAAACAAAAAAACACTGTTCTCACTTGTTTCCTGAACGTCGGAATTTGACGGTGAGAGTCACAGGACCGAAAAGGAGTCATAGGCGGAATGGGTTTCATCAACCTTGCCTTTTAAAGCTTTTGGAAAATGATCCCAAGCAGCAGAGCAACATCTCTAAAAGCACTGTTTTGTTGGTCCTCCTTCCTTTTTCTACAATTCAAGGCGGCTGGTTGTCAGACTGATAGACTGGAAGAGACAAGACATCACTAATTGATGAGCTGTGGACGTTCAAGGGGAGTCACATGCTTCCTTCAAGGAGACAGCAGGATTTTCTTTCAGTATCTTTTAGCATCTCAAAACAACCTTTCCTCTTGATTTTAGTCTTCTAGCAGAGTAGTCCTTAAAAAGCGGTGTAAAGCCTTTCGACTTGTGTCTCCTGATAGTGGAGCTTCTCCCAAATCAGTCACTTCACAAGCTGGAGTGAAGAATTCCCATGGAGAGAGACTTCACTCTAAGGTTTCCCACATTTACAGCAGATCCAGTAGATGAGGTATATTTGGATTCCTGTGAGCCAAACAATACAGGAATGATGTGGAATGAGGAGTGAAAGCGGAGACAGATTTGGCTGAGCTTAGCCGACCCTCGTGGAATAACAATGAGCCGCTCCGTCTCCTGCCGAGGGAAACACACAGGGTTAGCATGATGATGAAGAGCGAGCCGAGAGAAGAGAGTGTGAACAAAAGTCAGAATGTTTGTACGTGCTCACCACAGAACATTGCTAATATTGATGCGATGAAACCGTGTCAAGCATTGCTGCACCAAAACACTCAGTAACCTCGGAGAACGTCGCCTGCTTCCTGAACTGATGGCCATGCGGCTTAGAGAGACCGCTGCAGGCGTGTGTTAGAGGGCAATCCCTCAAAGTGCCACTCAGTAAAATATAAAAACAAGTGCTTGAAATCCCATCTGTCTCTTTGTCTGTCCGACCCTCTGTCCTACAGAGCAGCGCCCCTCTGCTACTGCCCCGCAGATTGAATCCAAAAAAATCATCCATCAAAGCATTCGGTTTGTCTCAACTCCCGGGTCATATCAGGTGACGTTTGAGTGACAGCGTGTCTTTCAAATGCACAAACGTTTGAGTGAGAGATGCTATAAAAGAGGAAAAACATGAAGAATTACCAAATAACCTTCCTCTGGTAATTTCTGCCAGATGGCACTCAAATATAACCTCATCTAGCGGAGTGTTCCCATGCCTCATACTGGTCAAGGTGGGAGTGGTGGGGGCGGCGATGTGTCTGAAGATGTGTCTGAAGACAAGGTAGACCTAAGCAAGGCATATTGTACGTCCTTTATGGTCCTCCTTAAGGCAGAGTCCTGCTCAATGGATATCGAGGGAGCGCTGACATTGTGAGTTATTTTAAATTTCATTTTGACAAAAAAAGCAGAAAATTCGCAGCAAAACATCGTCAGTAAAGCACTCAGTGTGTTGAGAATGAGAAAATAAAGTTGTTTTGTTGAAACAAACTAACACAATTTGGAAAAAAAAGTTGCCATTGTTGCACATGGAAGAGTTTCCATCATGTAACTGTGATTGGCTGAGCTGCTGTGCTGGCATGTTGTATTATTATTTTACATAGGTGACATGTTTGATGTGCACTTTGAACACTTTCTTACTCAACACAGCCATGAATAATGCTGAATGAACAAAAATGATAAATAAGTATCGTAAAATAAAGGTTGAGGGGCAATATCCCATTGTCATCCACCAGAGGGCTCTCTGCAGCAGCGAGGCGAATTTCCGATAATGACTTGCCAACTAGTGCCATGCTGAATTGTTGAGTCAGCACTTCATCGCTTTGTGTTTAGCATTTAAATGCAAAACTCAATCACACAAGGGGCCAAACTGTTTAACACAAAGTGGACGGCCAAACAAACTTCATGTTAATTGAACAGTCTATAATTGGCTCACATTAAACTCAGTCTAAATGTATCTGCCGTCCTTTTAATTATTGGAGGTTAAGTGTGGAATAAAGTGCCACCACTGATTCAGCCTCACAACATGGGAAATTTCTCGTTCAAGCCCATATGTTACTGAACTCCCTTATGTTGGCGTAATTTTGTTTGTTGTGTACTGTTTCATACGTATTTTTCCTTAATTCCCGCTAGGTCCGACAGCTGACCAGGGTTAACTGTCACAGCAGCGTGACGTGACAACAAATTTTATGTAATTCATTTATTCTGATTTATTCTGAAATATCTGGTGAGGCACATTCCCTTCAAATGCTAAACTATTTACATTAGCAAGATACCTTCCCAAGATGGACCTTATTCAGTGGTCGGTTTTGGTACCACACTTACTTGGGTGATTGTATATTAAAAATTGTCAAAACTGGTCCAAATAAGCTACATATTTTGCTTCCTGACTACTAAATGAAAGGTTGGTCTTCACTCTAAACACAACCATTATTCATTTTGTAAACACCTTCATACCCAATGAGTTGAATGATCTCTGCAGCCATTAGTGAACAAATGAAAAAACATAAAAAAGATGACTCAAAGACCTTTTAAGGGAAGTGCAGACCCATCACTGACGCAGCAACAGATGGTTGCCATGGCAACCTTAGATTTCAGGTGGTATTAAATGGACCCTAGCCTATTAGCCTGGACTGTCTATCTTCTGTTGCGTAAACGTTTAAATAGTAAAATCACTGGAAGAAATTCAAACTACAGAATTAAACTGGATCCCTTCAACAAAAAGCCCGATTATGAAAACGAGGAAGCATTTTGAATAATGCAAACTGGCTCTTTCTCTGCTCAGTAATTCATAAAGTCAAATGAGAGGATTTATAATATTAACAAACCCATTCCTATAATTCTAAGTTTGAATTATTCAAGAAACTTCACAGAACTGGGAGACAAGAAAACTGATGCAGTGGAACGCCGGATGTTTCCACTTGTAACTAAAACCAGTCTTTATAAACTCAAGTGGGATGCATGCGGTGAAATGGTCAATGCTGCGAATGATTAAAAATGATTTTCGAAATGTCACAACGCAGCGGATTGGAATGTCAAGTAAACAATGCAGCTTTATTTTGACATGAGAAAGATGATGTTGAAATCAGTGAGTCGATATTTAATCTTTTTAGGGTTATTGTTTGTGCTGATAGCGTGAATATAAGATTCAAATACAGGTCGTTTTGTTGATAGCAAGCGGCAGACTTTGTTTTTGTGGTTCATATGCTTGGAATATACATACATACATTGTCATGTACAGGGAGTTGCTGGAGCCTATCCCATCAGTCATTGGGCGGGAATACACCATGGACAGGTAAAAAAAAACTGTAAAATATAATCCTAAAAGTGTATATATATATATCTATATCTATATCTATATATCTATATCTATATCTATATCTATATCTATATATAGCACTAGCGCTTTGGTGACCACAAACATACCAAAAGTCTTGGTCATTATAAGCTTGTTTTGATCTTGACTTCAATCAATCCTTCAGTCCTTCGTATTGGTCCTTCCATCCGTTCATCGTTCGTCCTTATCTGCCCTCGAGTATGAAGGAATATTGAGAATGGAATTATTAGTCTCAACATCGGGTTTTGGTCTTGACTGCTAATTACACTACTGAAAAAGTCTTGACCATGACTGCTAAAGAAGTTGTGACCTACCGTCTTTTTAAGTCCTCGTAAGTCTTAAAACTCTTCATCCGGACCTTCAAAAATTGTGGTGAAGTCTTCAATTTGACAGACCCAATCTTGACTTCAATGACTTAGTGTTCAATGCATAAAAAAAGGTCCTGACTCTTGGTCTCATTGACTCTGGATCTTCATCAATTCAAATACCTCTTTCCCCACCCAATTTATTATTTTTCTTTTCTTTTCTTTTTTTTTGACTGATTTAGACTCCGAAAGAGGCTGGGATGGAAAAGGGAACTGATGGAAACTTGATCGACAGACTCATTGAGCCTCCCCTTTGAATGTGTCACACACTTGCAGAGATTTATTTATTTATTTTTTAATCACATGTTGCTGATGGATATACCAGAGGTTCAGCGCTGACCGTTAAGTTGTGGTTTTAAAAGGCTGCACAGTCATCTGACAGCCTTCGTGGAGTTGCACTAAATCCGGATGAAAGTGTTAAAGTGATCGTAAATCTGGTGGTGCATTAGTGGGCGCTCATCCCAGATGTGATGGTCAGATAAGGATTTTGTAATGCCCAAAAGCTGGAGAAGGTCACTGTAACATGTTGTCATATAACAACATTCAGTGGACATTCTGTGAGTTCATTTAGAAAAAAAGAAAAAAAAATTCAAGAGTGAAACACAATTCTGCAGCATGAATCAGTAAGTGAATATGGAAATGCGGAGAAGCACAAACGGAGAGATAACAACAGCAATTTTCTGTGTCCTCAGTGTGGAAACCACCAAATTGTTTCACTCAGCTATTTTTTTTTTACGTCCAGTTCATTCCACAAATGTTTATTCAGTAGTGTTGTGTTTGGAGCTGGATGATCTTGTGTGGTTTCAAGAGCTTTAAGTCCTCCCTTTTTTGACAAGACAAAAGCTTACGCCTCCTAATCAGACAATTTGACCTGACTTCAGACAGTACAAGTCTTGGTCTGTTCTTCTGAAAGCCTCAGGACATTTAGGCGTGAAAGGGAGATTGCAGTTGACCTTTCTGACCCAGGATATCATTTGAATGACCCGCTACCTCCAGGCAGAAGGCGGCGATCAATCAGGACAAATCACCCTCCATCCCAGCCCCCATCCCATGATCGCACAAAGTCTTGGTCTTGATGTGGTCCGGCAGCTGTACTTGTAGCAATTATGTTTCTTTTTCAGGAGAGAGTGTGTCATTTTGCCTCTGAATCCTTCATTCCTGTTCAACTAGGCCAAGAACCAGCAGTTGAACTTGTTTCATTGCAAGTGCCTTACAGTTGGGCTACTAGGAGAGGCACTTTTTTTAGGAGGAAATTCTTTAACTCTGTAACTGCTAGATACCAATGCATGGTGAAGAAGATTTATCTTTCCAGCAAACATTCATTCAGCTCCCCAAGCACAGAGAGACACGTACAGGTCCAAGCTGTAGCAAACTTGATTTGGCTCAGTCCTCCGGTCAACAGCTTGCTCTCCACTTGGATTGGCTAAGATAGCAGGTGCATTTTGGGTTATAAAGGGCATCTCTGCAATGCTGGAGGAGGCACTGGATTTTCACTTGCTTCAGAATTGCGTGGGCCAACCACTGCCTGTGATGATATTCATATATCCATCTTCGTTTTTAAGGTCTTTTCAAAACTTAACACGAGAGTGAAAGTTTTTTTCAGGATCACTGCACTGCAAACTGAAATCTGAGTCTGCATGTACAGCCGACCAATGAGAATCACGGCATACACAAATATTTGTGTGTAACGCAATGTAATTACTAATGTTGTACCGTAGTCAAGGCCACACCAACGGAGACCAAGACATTATTGAGTCTGTAGAGCATTGAGACCAAGACAAGACCATGACAGTATAGATAGGAGTCTCAAACTATTCCACTAATGAGCCACAGTGGTTGCAGGCACACATTGGTCAGTCAATCAGGTGTCAGCTGAAACAAGCTGCACCAGTCTGAGACAGTCTTCGGACACCTTACTGGTGTTTGGGTCGCCACCTGAGTAGTTCAATAAATATCAAAGAAATAAAACCCAACAAAACTGATCAGAAAGCTAGAATCCTAATTTAAGAAATAGAGAATAGAAATAGAAATCCTGAGATTTACGACCGAGTAAAATACATTTGAGACCAAGACGAAAACAAACCAAAAAAAATGGTCTTGCGACTGGCCTTCAGACCATGACCAATATCGAATATTTAAACAATAATGGCATGATTTAATGAAGACTGAAGAACCACTCCCAACACCTGCTGGTGAAATGAATGGCCTTCCCATGTTTCCCTCAAACTTTGTTAAACATTCATGCTGTGGTCCCGTCGCACTGAAAAAGGACTCTGCAACCCACAACCCCTCCTGTGCCGCCAAATCATTTTGCTAATGGCATGCACTAAATGGGTTGTGAGAGGGGAAAAAAATAGGAGAAAGTTATTTGGAGGGGGTGCAGCAGATAATCCATTTTGCCAACACAGTCCTGAGAGAGCACCCACTTATGCTATCAAGAGCACAGGAGACTCTCTAATCCATAATCCACTCTTCATTTGTGATTGCTTACATCAGGAAATTGCTTGCATCATACGTCCAGAGCTGGAATAATAAAATAAGCAGCATGGGGCTTTTAAACCTGGTTTTGTATGCAGGGGAGGTTCTGGTCCAACGGCAGCAGCTACTCTCACAGCGACTAATGGAGAGCTGATGGTTTGTCAGACGTTCATTCACCAAAGCAGAAGAGGAGTCTGGCGAGTTTGATAAATAAATAGATTTGTCTGCTTCGAAGGGCAGTTCAGCCCTGAATCTGAAGGCAGGAGTTGTAATGCTGCATTTCATCAGGAAACATGTTGCTGGCGGCGGCGTTGTTCATTTGAGATGGAAATTTTGCGATGCATCTCAGAGCTCTCCAACTCAATTATTATCCATGTTGGTCGACGCAACACCTACATTTAGTTTAGAGCTCAAAGGATTCTTTTAAAAACAAGATCTTCTGACACATTGCTACAGCAATAATTCGTCATCAAAACATAGTTACAACCGCCAACTAATGAGAGGGTTATTCCTGAAATATCTATCTGTGATGTCCAACTTGAGTCATCACAGTGTCAATAATGTAAGTAAATCAGACCGGTGTGTAGTCCATGGTCCACACTATCACTGTTTATCACTCACCCCGTGATGTAAATGTGATTAGATACGACAGGATTCATATTGAAGCTCCATTGTTTTCACTTTCAGGTTTTCCTTTTTTTAATTAAATTATTATTATTTTTTTTATCCTGTATAGATTATTGAGTTTGGTCATCTTTAAATGTACTTCTTATATTTCAAGTTACCTGTTTTCACATTTGTTTTCATTTTAAAGCAACTCTTGAAACTATTTAATTCACATTTATAGTTTTCCATAGTTATATTACAAAAGTAATGATATTCTAACTTGTATATGAATTTTTTATTGTCTGTCATATTTATTGAATTCAGACTACTTTCATGTAGTCAACTTGACACCAGGCACGTAGAGTTACCATGTAAAAAGGAGAATTTAATGAGACATTAATGAACCCTGAAAATGCTCATGGCACCATCCAGTCAGGCAACTGGAACCAAGATGTGGATTAACATATGCAACCAGATAAAATTCAAATCCTGCTCCTGTTGCCTGCGATTTCATTTCTTCACCTCCAAATCTGAAACCACGGTCTTTGTAGGGAGCCGCGACTGTAATTAAAGATATTTTGTCAAAAATATTTTCAACTTTTCAGCGACGGCAAGTCACGCAAATTTCATATGAATATTTTATTAAAAACTAATTCACGATGTGTCATGGGGCTGTGCTGTGATTCTTTGGGAAAGATTGCATGCCAATAATTCCTTGGGAGGGATCAGAGCTGCAGAGTTACTCAGCAGCACAGTCAAACGCTACACTTTCCCCTGGGATGTTGTTGTGCTGCGATGAAGCCTCTGTTTATTACGAAGCAGTGCTGATATGGTCTTTGGTCTCTGCCTCATCAGAAGTGTTTATTATTTCATCAGCGTTCTTTTGGATCAACATATTCGTTGACCTTATTTCCACTCTGTTTTGTGTTGCTGTGACAATGAACGAGTGATTAGGAATGTTTACTTGACACTGTGACGGAAGATTTGGACGTTTCAGGAAAATGTGAAGACAAAGAGAATCTCTGGAAGGAAAAACTTTGCAGCCAGCCTGGGACCTTGCCTGCCAGTTTACAGTCCAACATGCATTGTGTTCTTGTTCGGGACCCTTTGCGTAGCTTGGATAACAATGGGCCATCTGACATCAAAATTGTGCTTCAATTACCTTGTCTTTTCGTCAGCAGAAAATTGGGAAATTAATAATAATATATAGTAATAAAAATGAAATGTCTGTGATGAAACATTAGCCCTTTAATGCGGGAAGGGGGCAGTAACAATCACTGTAGCCCACGCATTCTAATTTCCCAAGGGAACCTTCCCAAAGGATTAATACAGTTTTATCTCTCTATCTGAATGAGACCTAGGAACTTGAGATCCAGACATAGATGTCCTATAATTCATGGCGTTCCGACATATTCAAATGAGCTTGTGCAACTGAAATACAGAGCCCATTTTCGTTGGAACAGACAGGACGAAGGTTCCACAGTCTGTTGAACAAGTTTCACACCAATATTACCATATGCTCTTATAAGACCTGACACTAACAACTCACACGAAGGTGAATAAAATCCAGCAAACAAGCAGGGTCTTCAAGGATTTAAAGTTGTCATTGTTATTGTAATTGAGATTCAGAATACAATCCACTAAAATATTG
This sequence comes from Synchiropus splendidus, assembly GCF_027744825.2. Classification (NCBI taxonomy): domain Eukaryota; kingdom Metazoa; phylum Chordata; class Actinopteri; order Syngnathiformes; family Callionymidae; genus Synchiropus; species Synchiropus splendidus. The sequence continues at coordinate 23,132,659 of NC_071339.1, read as the reverse complement.
TGATAGTTCACTCTGCGACATTGTATCAATATTTTGCCTAAAATATCGCAATACTTGATTGTATGAGGTGTCTATATCATTTAATACGTATCCGCTTGATTTTCCTTTGTTTCCATGCACAGGATATTGTACCGCACTACCGGATTGTCCCCTTAAAATGATGGTTCTTATTACAATATATTGTTGAGTTTATAATATCGCTATATATCGCAATATGCCACTTCACGCCTTAATACTTTACTTATTTATTTTTTTATTGAAAAAAGCATATTCTTTTCTGTGATTTTTCAAGGCATCCACTTACTACATAAGCATTTCATCAACGATATCTTTGCCAAGACAGTGCAATAGGATGCAGTCTTGGCATGAATTTCTTAAGTTCTGTATTGACATTGTACTTTGGTTTTCTTTCACACCAGGTGGCCCAGGTTCCCGTGGAGTCCTGTGATCAGTACAGCACATGTGCTGAGTGTCTGAGCTCCAGTGACCCCCACTGCGGCTGGTGTGTCCTGTACAACATGTGAGTCTGTGTTTTTTTCTCAGCTGCTCTGATGCTAGAAACAGAAATCCACAAGGTTAAGGCCAAAGAGTCAGTGTTTAGCCAACAACAAGAAGTGCACTGTAAATACTGATAACGTTTTGGACTTGATCTGCACCCTGGAGCTTGCCATCAACAGCTGGCGGACAAACAGAGAAGATGGAAGTCGGACAATGTGATCCCTATTAAACAGCGCTATTTAGGCAGAAGCTGTGGGCAGAGCAGGTTTAGAGGATATGAGAACTGTTGTTAATGGAGAAGGATTAGCCATGCCAGTCACAGCAGGTCTAAAAACTGTACCTCTTCATAGCCCACAGAACATTCTGGACCTGACAGAGCAAGCTTATCTCCTCCATCTTAATTATGTGACCCCCAGGTTAGCTTGCATAATACCTCGATACGCACCAAAGGGGATTCGGCAGATTAAATCCCCGTGTTTGTGAAGCTGCCTGCTGTGTTTGGAGCTGACCTCAACAGGGGATTTACCCGGACTCATCATATGACGTCTGCGATTTCATTGCTATCGGGATGGTGATCAGCAGTATTTAAATTGTTGTCAAATCACAGCGGAGCTGAGCACTAGTAGTTTTTCATTCCAAATTGTCCCTTTTGATGTGGTGTTCTGTGACCAGAGGCAGCTCATCTACATGACTGCCTTAAACTTAACAGGTAGAAGAGCGCAGTCTGCCCAATTCTTGATCTGCTCAAGCTCCATGGAGTCTGAATTCAAGACCTTATAAAACTGCGACGAGCAACTGCGTGATGAGCCGACTAGGATTCTCTGCTGCAAGAACTGGAAGACAATCAGACCCCAGTGTCTCCTACCACCTACTGCTCCCCATGCATTGGAAGAGATGAGAACCTGAAAATAAGATATACTGCAACTGACACAAGATGCAACTTTTATTTTTACGAATTAAGCAAACCGGTCTGAAGCCGAGATCATATGTCAAAATCTCAATGGGAGAAAGACAGTTCAATTCACTGTTCATTTACTCCTTCTGATTAAAAAATGTCCAAAATCTCTTATTATATTATTATTAATGTTTGGATTTCCTTCGATCTGACATGGGACCATAGTGCTGGAATAATAATAATAATAATAATAATAATAATAATAATAATAATAATACTGAATATTATATTATTGTTATTATTATTATTATTATTATTATTATTATTATTATTATTATTATTATTATTATTATTATCATGGTACTATGACAGTTCGGATGAAATCCTAACACTCTACAGAATCCCAGTGGAATAACTGACTATTCACAGCAAGATTGTGGAAACCCTACAATAATCCATCATGTATTGTATTTTGTAAGACTCCACACATAGATAAAAAAATGTCTGCTGTCCTCAATCCACAATTACGCGTGATGAAATGTAACTGTAAAGGTAAATGTAAATGTAAAAATAACATCAAAACAAATGAACGAAAAGAAAAGTTGCGCATGCCACCGAGGCACGTGAAAGAATAGACCAGGTGAAGGAACAGATCAGGTGAGGGCAGCGGCAAACTTTATTTACTCAGCATTAAATGGTTGCGTTTCTATTGTCAGTATATCAATAATTATCAAAAGCTCTCCCTTTCCGTCTTTGTTTTTCATTTGGCTCGCTTTTGGATCGGTAACACTGTAATCCACATCACTATTGATGCTGCAAATACTGAGGATTTCTAATGTGGGATTGTTAGTTCAGTCTGTTTTTGGAGCCGATTATGGAGTGAAATTCATGCTTTCCAAACCTCAGACCACAGGATTATCTTATAGGATAGTTGTAAAATTATTGTGTGCGTTCCCGACTCCCACAACACCCTTTAATTTCCCATGTCAATCTTGTCCGACCAAGATAAAAGGCGTTCGCTTGAAAGCCCCATCGATGAAGCTCTATTTCTTTCATATGATTTTGCAATTACCTCAGCACCACTGAAGACTTCTCTGGAGGTTCCATCCCATCAGCACTTTGCATAAAAACAGTCCACTCAAAACAAGATGAGCACGCTCGAGTTTCAAAACCAGAATGTTTGCCAGAAGTTTACTTTCTCGTGGCAAGTGGACTTTTTCATCCCTTCCTTTCTCTTCTTACAAGATTATTCAAAGGGCAAACTATCATGTCAAGCCTTTCACATTCTTCCTCTAATTGCCTGTTGGGATCTGGGCGATGGAGCTTGTTCGGCTGTGCAATTAATTGTCTCTGCAGAAATGTATTGTTCAGATGTGGAGGTTTTAAACAGCCATGGGCAACATCTTAAACTGCATCTTTTGTCCACATTCAACAGTGTGTCTGACTAGGAATATTGCAGTGTTATTCTCATGTGCATCTGCCTTGCTGACTTACAAGCGCAGTATTTTCAGGCGGCCACTGATGGAAAACTACTAATGGTCCGACTTCTCGGAAATGAGCCACCAGTGCATTTTCTTCAGAATTACAGTACCGACAGAAAGGAGTGAATTCTTCTGAAGTCTATCTAGATGAAGGACCCCTGAAGAGACATCCATCATTCAACAGCATGTTCAATTAATTTACCCATGATGCCAAATGAAAACCTGGGGTTCTTGTTAGCGCCAGGCAATACCAAGCATATTGACTGACAATGACACTAAGATACGATAAGATTACCAGTATCACAAAAGAGACTGCACGTCTCATAGCAAAATGAATGATGGGAATTTCGATTTCAATGACGATGGGAAACCACTTACAGAGAGAGTTAGACAGAAGGTGGCAACAGTGTTCTGGAAGTCGCAGCAACACACAGTTGACGGCAATGACAATTATAGCTTCTGCTAGTCTCAACTGTGCCGAACGAACCCTTCAAAAGATTTGTAGATCCAGATGGTAATTCAAACATCACCAAAACAGTATTTGGAATTAATAAGGAATAATTAAGTAAAGGAAGTGGGGGAGCGAGAAATCAAAAAAGGGTTTTCTCCAAGGAAAATAATGTGAAAAAGCGAACCAAAAAAGTTTGAAATGAGAAAATACTGATGTTTGAATTCTTGTATCTGACAGTTTGTCTGAAATGGCTCACATATGATCTAAGACGTCGACAAAGGTGCATAAACATTTCACATTTATCAATGGCTGGCTAGCTAGCATGGGTCGGTTCACCAGCATAGACTGCAACTTTAAACCTGCTCCACCTTCAGCACTTGGCTCTTGTCCCACACACCGTTATGCTTTCTCTGGGATACCTAGTCAGCAGTGTTGTGCCAGAGAGATTAATGTGTGTGCGGTGGTTGGGGAAGCAGCTCGGATACCCGGTGGGTGACTCCATGCCAGGCAGAGCCCCTGCACTCTGAGGGACTGGTGACAGAAGGTGGACACAGCAAGCGTTCTCATGGTGCTTAGTCCCAAACCTCCCTCTACCTGACCTGTTATGATTCTGATTTTTTTCACAAACCTCAGCCTACATTCATTATACTGACTATGATTGAGTTTAACTAGGATGAGCCCGTGCTTGGAGCGAGAACTCTGGTGGGGAAGTTTGACGGCAGACCGGAGTCTATAATGTAGCTTTAATGGCTTCAGCACAAGACATGGAGGTCACTTTCTCCCATCTACATACTGTGTAAGGAAAAGAAGGTCAGAAATATAAATTCAGCCACCTGACAACACACAAGCTGTTCAAGATGAGTGACATGAGCAACCTCGCTCCCGTGAAAATGCGGCGCACTGTACCTACTTGACAACGATACCAAGGTAGCCGGTAACAACTCTCAAAGCTAGCAGACATGTGGAGAGCCAGTCACTCCCCTGAACAGCTTCACTGGTGAAATTGTAGAGGAGCCAGACGCCTGCTTTACCCTGAAGTGGGCCTGCTTTTGAAGAAGGCCAGATGCCGATGTACTTTAGGAGGCTTGTGAGGCACCGTCCCCCTGGGCGAGTTGGTGCAACCGGCATTCAAGGGTACACCGTACCTCCACTGTAATAAAAGTGATTCTGCAGATAAGGGAATTGGCTGCGATTTTGTTCCTTCCTGACCCATCTGCAGGACATTAAGGTGCAGAGACCGGGTTGCAGACAGGCCTTCTCACCCTGGACATCAGATGTTCAAACTGCTCTGAACAGGCAGGGGGCTGAGATCACTCCAAATCCAAAGCTCCCTGATCAAGAGCCGCTTTCCCCCTTCTGCTGTCAGCCTCGTAAACACTCCCCGACAGTGTTTTAACCCCCCACTGATACACACTCTTGTGCAATTGAACACTAACTTGTTTCTTTCACTTGAAGGTTTTCCTTTGTTTGCTTTAATTGGACCTAACAAATTCTTTGATTTGAACTCATTTTCATCCTGCCTGTTGTCTTCTCTCCAAATCCCGCTCATTTTTCCCAAGCAAGATTTAGATTTAGAACAACTGAGCTGAAAGAAAACAACACTGGACAGAGATCATGTATTGGGTTTCTGACTGCTGTGGATGTGCTACAATGAAAATGTGACACAGATTTGGTTCTCTCTGCTCAGGTGCTCGAGGAAGGATCGGTGTCAGAGGGCAGACGAGGCGTACCGCTTCGCGACCACCATTGACCGCTGTGTGAAGGTCATTGCTCACCCTGACAGCATTGCCGTGTCAGCACACAGCGTCCCTGTGAGTCTACTAATCATCCCAGCAATTACACCCACTTACAATAGCAGCGTTTATGAGTCAATCGCCATGAGTAGCTTTTTACAACCACGTGTACAATCGCAGTGCAGGGTAGATTTGTGGCACTATTGTTTCCGCTGGGCGGCATTTACTTCGCTTCTAACACATGTTGTGTAGGATGTGTAAAAAATCTGTTTTTGGCATTCAGCACTCCCATCTGTGCCTCCCGATGCATGTTTGCAAAATGTTTATTCCGTTTTCACCAAACTCCAACAGCTCTTCCTGTCGGACGGCCAAGAGCAAAAAGGCAAGCAGACAGAGCTGAGGATCATTCTGTTAAAAGAATATTTTGATATTTTGGGAAAGGCTGAAATTAGTGTCTTGCAGGGAGTTTGATGAAAAGATCATTATCACTTATATGAAACCCAATTAAATGTGAAGCACAGCCAGAAAGATGCTTTGTGGGTTTCATGAAAGAAGGCTTTCGCAGTCGGCAGATAGAAATGATGTGTATTGCACTGTAGTTCGGTACTTGATATCGTGCCATTTCTCTTTTTCATCAAGTGTTTCTTTAGGGATAAATGGCTACATTCAGTCGCAGTTTGGCAAATATTTGTATTTTTTATGAGAAAGATTAGTGGCGCAGGTAAGCTAGTTGGACTCTCTCGACATACCGCTGTAAAGCTGGTGGCTGTCGAGGGTGCTAGCCTCAGTTTATCAGCATTTGAAGATGGCTGCTCGTAATGATAATTTCATTAGCACGTGTCTACTTCGTCAATGTACGCACATTCGAGGCCAGACGAGTGCAAAAGAGGTTGTTTGTTTATACTGCAATATAGGTCCAACCGCGTACTAGCAAGTACTAGCAGTGACCACAGCCAACTGAAGCAACTGTCATGTTCCACTCTGAAGGACAAAAGCAAATTTAAAATATGAGCTATACAAAATATGTTTGAATATTTGGTGTAATGGTTTGTAGTGTAGATATATATTTTCCCGGAATTATTGGAATAGTACACATACAGTGTTTTCTCCATTACAGTTGATGTTTTTGTTTATTTGTCAGTCCACTGGCAAAGGGAACGGATCTCAGGATTTTCTTTCAAAATATATATAAATCTAATGGATTCAGTGTTTGATATAGAACTTTAGCCAAGACAAAGCTTTTATTTTCTACAGCCGTGCAAGGCGAAAAATACTGGAGGCAATAACAGTAATCATTGAAATAGAAATAGTGTTTGAACACGTTGTAATGTGGGAGTTTTTCTTTTTAACCGTGCTAGCGGAAGAATTGTTGGCGTAAGACGCTGCTGCTAACCTTGGCTGACAAAACCCCAGTGAAAAAAATAATATGAATAAATATATGACTGAATTTCTCCTTCTTATAACTTCACAGCTCTTGTTGGAGGTGAACAATGTTCCAGACCTTTCCGCTGGTATCAGCTGTTCATTCGGGAGTCACGCTCAAGTTGATGGTCACGTCAACGGAAACAGGGTCATGTGCTTGTCACCTGCTGGGAAGGAAGTTCCTCAGATTCCCGTGGGTCAAGGTGAGAGCAGTTTAGTTTGTCTGGCCAAATTACATCAGCAGAAAAAAAAGCCTGAAAATGAAATGTGTACAAGACTCAACCTCAATAATTCCTACAGTATATGTTCCACTGGGGTAGTTATGGTGGTAGCTAAAGTAGTGTTTCGTTGATGTCTGCCCTGTTGCAAAACTAGTACCTTTGCTTGTGTCATTATTTCACCACGTACTATATGTATCTTGAATATATTCTCAGTGTTAGCATGTTAATATCGTATAATGAGCAACATCAGAAAAAAAAAACTCGAGTAAATCCAAAGAACCAGCCGAACTGACTTCATTTTATTCAGTCATCCTCCAATTAAATGTTTTAGACTGCTGTGTTTCATGCAGCAACAGCAATACGTCCTCACACACACACACACACACACACACCAGGTGGCTCTTTATGTTGCAGAGATAAAAGTGTTTGAAGCATATTCTTCATTTTGACCTCCTGCTCTTTGCTCATTGTTTTCAGGCTTGGTTCCTTTTTTTAAAAGACAGTCCCCCATAATTCATGATTACTCCTCCCCTTCCTCCTTTTCTCCCTCTGTCTGTCAGACTGGGCTGGCGTGGAGCTTCGACTAAACTCAAAGGAGACGGGTCAAATGGTCGCCAGCACGGAAGTGAAGTTCTACAACTGCAGCACGCATCAAATGTGAGTGTGGCTGACAGCCCCCACCCCTCCTTCGCCTCTGATTTGTTCACTGGATAGTGCAGCACAATTTAATTTAACAATGATGTACTGGTGCTCAGAAGCCCACTTAAGATGGCACTGTTAGATAACCTCTGTTAAATTTATCTGTCAGCTCTGGTTTGAATCAACACGACTTGTTAGCCTTGGCCAGTATTGTTCGACTGAGGGTTGATTGAAATCTGAGCTGGACCACATTAGAGACACTTGGTATTGATGCACACATGCACTTCCTCAACAATCACCAGATAAATGGAATAATGAATAGAATCCATTCCTTATTGGTGAGCCACTGTGCAGACCCGGACGGTGTGGTGCCCCCTCTCCCGTACAAAAATCTCTAGCACAAAATTATGTTTGCAGCACGTCTATTGTCTGCTTACAACAATATTCTATTGGATATGACCTGCAAATACTGGGCATGACCTTTTTTTTATAGTCAATGTACACTTTTTTTTTGGTAATATCCCTGGTTATTCTTTATCTTTGTTAACATATTGCACGTGCCCCTCCTCCCTAGCACCTGAAGGGTGAGCTCCACACCTCTATTCGACCCACTGGTCTCCCACAGTCATAAAGTCAGAACATTTAACTCTCAACTTGCTTTATAAATCATGGTGCAGAAGCATTTAATGAGGAATCACAGCCTTGTCCGGTGAATTACTTAGACGTTAAGTCGAATGCTATGAGTAGGATGGTGAACGCCATAGTGAGTGATGCTAAGCCACAGAGTTGCTATTGCTATTCGCTGGTTGGTTCTTTGAAATCGTCTATTATATCAAAGAGGGTGACTCAGCCCTGTATGGCTCAAGACATAGGAGCTAGTTGTGCCCCAAAAGTTGAATCTTTGACTTGGGAAATAATAAAATAAAAATTCAAGAATGGTCCTATCCGGACCACCAGAGGTTGAGAGGTCTTGGCGGCAGATACATATACATATACCTATACATAAGTATGTAGGTGTCATACATGTATTGTTCATTTTGGGGTTGCAATTGTGTTGGGAAGAAAGATTCAAGAATGTTAGGCCACTATCAATAAGAAAAAGCCCTCTTAAGTTGTGTGTTTAAAAATAACTAGACAATCCCGTATTTTCAGTCAAAAAAAGAGTTGTTTATTTTCTGTTGTTTGTTGTATATTGAGGCGATTTGCTGCTGTGCATCTGGACAAAATCCACCGTGGAAAAATTGGCTTTGGTACGGGATGGAGTCCTAGTGTAAATGGTCAAGAAAAAGTACATTAAATAGCCTCGGTGAACCAGCTGTTTTTGTCAGTCAAGTCAGCTCTGACTTTCTGAGGACGTGACACCTCAGGACAGTTGACAGTCTGAAAATCATTATAACTGGTACAAGATGCAACTTTTATTTTTACGAATTACGGAAACTGGTGAGATGCCGAGATCACATGTCAAAATCTCAATGGGAGAAAGACAGTTCATTTCACTGTTCATTCACTGCAACAACCTCTGTATTTATTAAAGAGTTTGAAGTATATTACTCAAAACATGTTTGCCCTTGTATGGTCCCTTTGTCATTATACGGCAACAAAATATGATGATGTTTCTTCTACCACTTCAGTCTTTGGGGTGGAAATTTGGAACATATGCTGTTTTCTCTTCTCTCCTCTCCGTGTGCCGTGTGTCTACAGACTGTAGCTGAAGGCCTGCAGTCACCTTAAATAGATAATCATTAGGCTACGATGCCACTGTCTTACTTTCATCAGTCCTGCGGGACAGTCGGAAGATAATTATGTTTGTTTTAAGATATTTCAGCAGCTCTTTGTTGCCTCAGGCGAGATGAGACGTTGTAAATTAAAGAGGACATTTTCTTCGAATGCTCATCTGTTTTAATTTCCTGGCTGAGCAGCGGAGGAAATGACTTGACTTCACTTTGAGCTATTATCCCTCTGCCAAATGTGTTTACCACAATAGGGAAGTGTCAGGAGCGTTTCTGTCTGAATTACAATTCAAGTCTTTTGGGCAAAGGTGCAGCCTTTCGGGATAAATTAGCTTGAAGTAGTTTGGAACGTGGCTGTTAGAGTTTTTCGTGTTGTTAAAGTTGGTAGGGAGTGACACCATTCTATTTTTTATTTATATATACAACCCCAATGATTCAATTGACTTGATGACATTACTGCCGAGTCATCATATTGCTGCTGGGACTATAGCAATATATCCAGATTTATTTTCAGACAAACGCTTCTGAATGTTGCATCGTTGTTATGGAGGTTGTAGAGAGTTTTGAGACACTTAAAAAGTTGGTATGAGGGTTGTTCCGCCACATGAATGTGGCAGCCTGTTTCTGTACGATCAAAATATCTCAACAGAATTGCTGTGGAAGCCAGAAAAGTACCAATTGGTGCATTTCTCCAAATAAATAAATCACATGATCATCACGATTTAAATAATTTAACAGTTAATCTTCAAGATTTGGTGAGGAGCTCAGTCATCAATCTGTCTTGGAGGTGAGCAATCATGTCAGCGAGACAATAAGGTTGCTTTTAAAATCAGAGAATGGTGAGCCTAACTGCTTTTAAATATTAAAGAATCTTCTTTTAATAAATGATTTGTCAAGACAAAACTCCATTTGATAGCTTCATCCTTTTATGAATAAATAAACCCTGAACTAGCTCTGGTGCGTCCATGTAGAAAACAGGCAGCCAGCTGAGACTTCCACACTGACCCGACGAAGCACCAGCACTGGCGTGTGAAGGGCTGCTTCATACAGGTTCAAATAGGAAGCTGGAATATGGGAATTCTATCTGTATCTGTAAGAATGCAAATATACGACCACTATTAGCTCTAAGATGGGCGCATGCGCAATTGTGTACTGCTGATACGTCCATCCTAAATTGAAAATAAAATACCGTAATAACTGACTGTAAGCCACTGCCTTTTCCTCTCGTACCCTTCACCCTGTTGCTTAAACAATGGTGTGACAGATATATGGATTATTACAAGGCTTCTTGCTTTCAAGATATTAATCATCGCCACATCTGACCAATGATGTTAAGTGCTCATTGTGCTGTTCGACTGTGTGTATTCTCGGCCAGCATTTTACACAATTTGGTGCAGTGATTGTGTAACGCGCACACACAATACGGAAATTCCAGTGCTTAAGATCACTGTCCGCCGAGTGACACAATGGAACAAACATCCAGTAGAAGAGCTGGCTATATGAACTATTGGAGCTGATTTCTTTTAAAGTCGGTCGTGGTAAAATATGTGTATGCACTGAGCCAGTCGAGGAGGGATTATACATACGGCAGAGTTCCGCATAGAAGAAAGAGAGGATCGTTGCTGTGCAGGTTTCAGAGACTACACGCAAGTCAGGTGAAGAAATAAAGTGGTCAGTGAATGAAACCTATTCCTCGTTCATCTTAGCCGGATTTTCACAGGCTCACTGTTTCATGAGCAGTGGTCACAGAATACGAAATGGACATAATTAAGTCAGTCTGTTTGGGAAAGATAAATATTTGTAAAAGTTGCTTTGATATTCAGCGCCTTCAAAGCAATGTGACTAGAGTTACTCATTTTCTACTCCTCAATGTGAATTACACAAACTGTCAAATTCCCATCACTGTTTGAAAAGCTACGCAGTATACATACTGTAGTACCTCAAACATTTGACTCCCCTTACACACCTATGCGCCAAGACAGCACACAGACAGCTGCCTCCTACATCAACATTGGGCGTAAAAGTACACTTAAAAATACTTGTCTTGACAACCATAGAGTCAACGCTGTATGTGCTATAAAAAGTCACAGTATCCTGATGTTTAAACCCTACATACGCAGTGAGGTCGTGAAGATGACGCACACAGCATACAGCCTCCTTATAACAAGAGTTGAAAGCCAAAGAAGCAATTAGTCAAACATCATGAACGCCCTTGTAGTGATTTATCGACAGGACTTTCTTTTTGAAGTGCGGCTGAAAAGTGAAGTCCGCTGTAATTACAGAGAGCAGCGTGAATGCTGCGTGCAGACATTAATATTGGTCCAGGTGGGCGTGTTAGATGGATGGCAGTGTTGGAGGACAGACCTGGGAGATTAGCCGACAGTGGATACACATGCCATCTATTTAAAACGCACTTGGACTGCCACGCAAGTATAACCACATTAAGCCATTAGCGCGAGCGGTCAGAAGCTCATCAAATCCGTCCCTCACCGTTTCGGCCTTCATTAGTTCCTCTGTGACCCTTTGAACCACCGTGATTAATATTTCAGGCCAACACACTCCTCACAGCCACTGAAAATTAATTATACAACACGCAGAGCTCACCGCCAGTTCGGCCCTGTAAATGGCGCCCCTCAAAATTCGCTCTCTGAGTTTAACCGTACACAGCGGCCTGCCTTTTTAATATCCACGGCTAATTAATATCCAAATGTAACAGCACTGCTCTACAGTTATTGGCATTTGTGGACTGTAATGAGCAGAGGTGCTGGTCGAGTTTCCTCTCATTCCATCTCTGTATTCATGAATCTGTCCTCAGCACAGCGGTGAACTGGAGTTACACTCAGTCGGGCGCATGTTTCCTCAGCAGGAACAAAGACAAGCTTCTGTTTTTATCCCGTTATCAACATCATCTCTCGCTTCTCGCTATCTTCATCTCTCAGTTGCACGTCTCAACACTTCATGACTCAGATGCGGTGAAGCCCCCTACAGATTTACCTTTCAGAATGCTGGAGTACACAGAAATTTCCTATGCTCCATGTTGTTAAGTTAAGTTAACATTGTCTGGAGTCCTTTCAATTCGAATTCGAATTTCTGAGGCAGCCAACTCAAACTCAAACTTCATTAAGTGACCTCTGCCCTGAGTCTGGTTCACCCAAGGTTTCTACCTCAGCCTTCTCTTTCCAAAAGAAAAAGCCCAGTACATCTTCCAGCTCTCAAATGCCATTTAAACGAATTATCTTATGAAAGTATCTCCATCTTCTTCACGCCTGTTATTTCATGAATATTTCTGTTAACAATGTTCATTCTCCCCGCGCCTGATCTGATTTCTAACCAGATATACTGAGCTGCGATCCTCTTCAGTATGGTATGTTTCTCTCAGAATCAGATCACGTGTGCTAACATTGAAATTCCATCCTGCAGGTGTCTCTCCTGTGTCAACAGCTCTTTCCGCTGCCACTGGTGTAAATATCGCAATCTGTGCACCCACGACCCAAGCAGCTGCTCATTCCAGGAGGGCCGAGTCAACGCTTCTGAGGTACAGTCACAATAGAGAACTACAGGAATGATGATGAGTCACAGCTAAATTAATTCGAGTACAAACCTTATTAGTAGTCATGGTTGGAAAGACTGGAATGATTTCCCTCATATTTTGAGCTCTGAGGGGCAAATGTCATCATCATGAAAAATCTAGATTATGTTTATTGGCATTTCAATGGCTTTTTTTTTTTATGAAATCAGAAACCATGTTCCCGTTCACCCAAGACAATAGCCAACGACAAAAACAGCATGTAACAATCATCGAATCTTAATATATGGCACCAACTGGAAATAACGTCTTCTGCGCTCAGAGCGGAAGAAACAAGTTTCCAGATTCAGCCAGATTGCTGTGCATGGGAAGTGAGTGGTTGCATAAAAACAACTGCATCTTTTTAAATTGAGGAATGCACAATTTATTTATATATGTGGATTAGCATGTGCCCCTTTAATCCCTGCCCTCCATTTGTCCAGCTAGAATAAGTGCGTGTGTGCACAGATCACACACGGCTACACAGAGATGATCCACACTTATTTGCATAGATAACGTCATTAATCTCCCCGGGGGAAAAATATTTATGTAAATACTCAAATATAAATGATGCATGAGGAACAGCTGGGTAATGTATGTCAGTCCCTGAAGAAAGTCTGTGGGAATTATTATGGCTGTTGCAGAAGAACCTCGGAATTCTTGAAGTCAAATGGTCTAACAAGCCAACTTTGGGGCTTGAATGGCAGTGAAATGATCTATAGTAATTGTGTTTATGCTGTTCTCTCAGCAGAGAATGAAGTGTGTCACAACAATGTATTCATTTCTACTATTGCAATTGAAGTCTTGCAGGACAGAAAAAACGTTTCAAAATGCAATCTGGTTTTCTATGGCCGATATTGCAGTAGTTGTAGCATTTGTATAATTTGTTTCAGTACATTATTTTACATTACTTGTATTACTTCGAAAAGAAAAAACAAACATTAACAGTACTAATGTAGTACTTGTCAGGGGCTTTTGCAGTAACTGTAGTGGTAACAAGCAATACAGTTGTTTGAGTAGTTTCAGTACTCTTGGTGTCACAAGTCACATTTTTGCTGTAACCTGTCAGAAAAAATCATGATAACAACCAGTAATAGCTGGCCCAGTCATACTAACAGCAGTTATTGTTTCAGTAACAGTCGATATCACAGTAAATGTTGCAGGATTGATAACTGTTGATGTTGTTTTTCCGCAGAACTGCCCGCAGCTTCTGCACTCTGGTGAAATCCTCATCCCAGCTGGCGAAGTGCGCCCCATCACCCTGAAGGCTCGCAACCTTCCTCAGCCGCAGTCGGGTCAGCGAGGCTACGAGTGTGTGGTGCATGTGCAGGGAGTCAGCCACCGAGTGACGGCACTGCGCTTCAACAGCACCAGCGTGCAGTGTCAGAACAGCTCGGTATGACCCGAAACATTCCCACTGGGAAACTCACAGCTGTCAGAGGAGGCGACAGCACGGATGCTGTGTCGGCATCAGACACAGGGAATATCAGCTCAAACCGCCTTAAGGTGCAGAGCAGAGTGAGGAGTATGAGAGCCAGGCAGGGATGAAGGGTAGAAGTTAAATTGCAGTTTGGGTAAAACTCAAATTCATTCTGACCTTGACTACTGGAGACTAAGTGCTTGTGTGCTCAAGTGGGTGGTCCGCCCCAAAAAGATTATATCGCAGCGCTTTTCTAATTTGCACAAGTTACCACTGTATGTGGAGGGATTTTTCAGCCATCGGCCTTTAGATGGATGTCAACCACTTTTTATTGCCAGTCCTTCAATTTGCGTTAAAACGAAGACCACCACACCAGCTGGCAAGAACCTCAGGAAAAAAAAAACCCCAACAACTTTGAGGAGGGAAGTCGGAGCCAAAGCAAAGACTTGAAGATCTAGCATTAGTCTAGATCAGGGGTGGGCAATTACATTGCCTTACTGGCCATATTGTACCACCGTGATTGTAGTGAGGGGCAGTTAAGCCAAAAAACAGTTGGGAAGAAAAAAGAGTTAGTTCGATTTTGTGGCTATATATTATGAAAAAAGGAGTAAGTAGGGAAAAAGTGAAATTACGGCCTGACATTATTGCGTCAAATATGTTATATGCATATGTATCGTTTCATCTCAGGGACAAGAAATACATGAAATAAACAATCTGTTTTCTTTTTAATAGTAAGATCAGAGAGAGACATTGGAGAGATTTAAAGTGAGACAAAGTTGACACAATTTTCTTTACGCAATCAAGCAGATTAATGATGGCAGAGCGGAGGTATCTGGACCGGATCGAGCCTCTAGGGTTTGGCCAGGAGGAGGCCTTACTCTCTGGGGTCAGGACAAAGCAGCGAATGAAGATGTTATCGCTACGTGAGATTCGGAACGCTAAGCTAATTGCCCAAGAAATAAACATTAGTTTTACCGAGCTCGATGACCAGCCTTTCTGTGGTGTCGTTTACACAGAGACGGGAACGACCGAGTCCGTCGCCGTATTGGTGACATGGGCAACGTTCGTTAGCCACCTGAATCTGACACTTTTGAAAACATCCGGAGTGGAAACTGTCATAAATGCAGTGCTCTCTGTCTCGGAGTCCCGCTACAAGCGGCCAGTATGTAAATATTTCACGGACATCGCAAAGTCTCAAGAGATTCGCCAAAATACGACATCTCACTTCAAATGAAATGCTTTTCACTTGTCAGTGTTTTGACAGAATAGTTGCTGCATTCTGCAATATCTTTTTTTTCTTCTATTTTTGCCTTCTTGAAGAGGTATATTAAAACATGTCTGAATTCAAATGATTTAATGGTTGACGTTTTCACATCATGTACTCAGGAAGTCTCATCATTTTGATTACAAATTCATCGTCAATCCATGTGATCGGTATCAGTGATCGGTGTTGATCAACAGCAAAAACCCTGATCGGAGCATCCCTTCTTATAAGAACTGACAGAGATTCATGGTTACCCAAAACCTTTCAATATATCTCGGCTTTCTAAAATCTTTATGGACTGAATCCAAATCTTTAGCAATATAGACGGTGCATTTCATCAATCAGGACATGTACAAAACATCTAGGGACCAAAACCTCAAGAGCTGTGAGAACAAAACCAGATGAAACATTTGGGGAGCCTACCAACAGTATTTATGAGACTCAGACTTGTGGATAAAAGCTGATGGTCCAACACAACACGCAAAAGTAGGACTAGGGGGTCCAAACTGAAAATCAATTTTTCTAGAATGATCGGTTCTTGATGTGAGGCCTCACAAATAGTACATTTGAATAATTATTCTTAGAGACAACAGTGAACTTTCTTTTCTATTTGTGGTCAGCATCCGATAAATGCACAGCAGTGTGTTCCCTTCCACCCAATGTTGCCATTTAATCACGTAATGAGTGAAGATGAAATAAACCAAGTCACACAAACATATGAAACCTGCGGTGAAATACAGTCAATCTATTACCACGTATATTGACAGAATTCTTTGTTAGAGCTGACAGAAGTGCTTTCATGTTGAGCCAGATAAATTCAATCTGCTCTCGACAGCCAGAGACCACAATAATGTTGTTCCCTGTCTGAATGGAAATTCTCTCTTTGTGATGAAACCTGTGATTCCCAGACACTTTGTGAGGAAATGCAAATGACGCGCTGCATTTCTATGCCGAGCACACCTTGCTCATCTGCGACAACGAACGAAAAGGCCATTTTCTTCAGATGTGGATGATCGGCCACACTATCAAGGGTTTTCTCCGTCCCCAAATGTCTGCGAGGAGCAGGGCAGACAAGCATAGCTGAGATGACAGATGGTTAAAAGCCTTGTCTCTTGGCTGCCCTTTCATCCTCTCATTTTCCCTCACTCTGTCTTTCATTGTGTCTTTTTGTATGCCTCTCTCCACATATCCACTTTCTTTCTCTCCCTTCTTTTCAGTACCTGTACGAGGGTGTGAAGATCAGTGACCTGGCAGTGGACCTCTCCATCGTATGGAACGGCAATTTCATCATTGACAATCCAGAGAAGATTAAAGGTGCGTCTGCCATCCATCAATGCCTTGCCCAAGTGCTGTAAAGCACTCAATTTATGTGGGACAGATGGCTGGTAGGATTGCTCTTCAAGGCTCCCATTGAGCCTTGAGAAAAAGTTCACAATAGCGGAGAGTGTCTTTAAAAAGCATCCAATCATCCGTGCGTCAGGAGGTTGAAGGGTGAATCCTCATATTTGCTCAGCCTGCTTTTCACGTCCATCACTGGCGTCCGCTGCTCCTTGTCAGTTATTAGAGCCCATGAAACATGCTGGAAGTCAGGATATGGTTGGTGAGTGCAGCGACTGTGATCATTATTATTTTGAATACGGCAGGAAGTTTCCCAGGCAGAGTCCGTCGGACTTCTAGTGGATACACGTCATACCAAAAGCAAAACGTGACTCAAACCTTAATCGTAATTCACAAGCTATGAGGCAGAGGGCCACTCTAATGATCCAATGAATTTTGAAGGCCCATTAAATCATCAAGATTCAAAACAGCCTTAAATTATCCACACTCTTTCTGGAGTGTTGGTGTCTCCAAACGTGGTACAGAAAATCACAGATTTTCTGGACAAAACAGAGGTGCATGCTCTTGACTTTAACAGGAAAGTCCACGAGTCCTCCGCAAACAGACACAAGCATTCATGCCCACGAATGATTCCTAACAAGGGTGTCTCCACTTTTCAGAACTAGTTAATATGAGTAGGAATCGTTTTGCAAATTATTTTTTTTCTCAAGATTAAAAAAAAGTCAAATTTAATTACTAGGTTTGGATGGTTTGATATTTTTGAAGGGCAAGCATTTTTTTCTTTTTCCTAAATTCAAGAGTCTGATCTGTTTTTTTCATTGAACATTTCTGCTGTCAATGTTGTGAGGTGGACTCTTTCGTCCAATGTTGACGCAGAAGTATCCCATGTACCTAGCGGGATCATTAGCTTGACTCACACTCCCAAATTTGTGCCACTGTCAGTCACGCTCATTGGCACTTAATCTACTTATCTGTATACCAAGTAACATCATAGGTTGCATAGTTGTAAGAGCTTAAGAATGTCTGCCCCAATCGTCATCCTCTCCCCAACCACCTTTTTTTAACATGAAGAAAGGCCATAGATAAGAGAAACACATAGAGAAACACTTGATTCAATTGAAGCCAAATACAAAGCTGAAAATTGTGTCACAGTGGACGAAGAAATCAACTTGTAATGCCTTAGGAATAGGGCTATAAGAACATATGGATTCGCTCAAATATTTGATTCGCAATATTGTATTGATATTTTGGTGAAATATCACAATATTTGACTCTGTGACATTGTCTTGATATTTTAAGCCAGCTAGATCAATATTTACCACATTCATGGATATGCTGCTGCCCTTTTGACGTGTTCAACACTAATGTTTTACTTTTTGTACACTGGAGTTATTTCGTTGATTAAGGATTCATTCTTCATAATTTAACTGAAAATCTAACTGGACTGATGTCATAAGAATAAGCTCTTTTCATGCACATAATATTGTACTGGTCTTTATTAGCGTGAATGCACCTGAGTGAGCCGAGGAGAAAAAAAAAGTGTTTTTGCGTTTCTGAACTGCGATTGTGGCCAAACGGTGTGGCCTCTCGTAAAATGTGGTCAAAATTACTGTAGCACTTTCTGAATTTCCATGAGACTCGCCAATGCGCCGAAAGCACGGATTCGGCTCCATTGAAAATGTATTGGTGATCAATGGCTGCTGCTCGAAAATTGCAACAAAGTTACTCGTTTTCAACTCGCCATCCTGACCAAAGTGTAGACTGTAGACGCATGACATTCGCAGTGACGCAGCATTTTTGACATTCACTGTGTGTGAGAGGGAGAGGCAGGTGGAGCGTTGCCGTGGCGACTGAGCTGCAGAGTAGGGTAGGGGTCACAGCCTGCTCAGACTGCAACTGCAGACACCGGGTTGCAGCTTAAACGATAGCTGCAGACCTCCACTGACAGCATGTGCGGTCGTGCACGGTACGTTCACAAGCTGTATATTCATAAACAGCAGTGTCTAGTTACAATATTTTCCTGAGCTTACACAGTATAGCAATATGTTGCAGTGGTATCACCACTCCTGTATCGCGGTTTGTAATTGTTTTGCAAGATACTTGCAAATGCACAGCCCTATTTAGGAACATGTTGATTTGGTAGTTTATATGGGTGTCATTTCCTGAGCAATAATACACAAGACTGATTCAAAAATCCTAGAAGTATTAATAATAATCATTGAATCCACTCTTTTCTGATCTTTTTTATTCACAACAGGAAGAACATGAAGGCAAACAGAGGAAAGTGCTAACCCTATTACCTGAATGTGGTTGAAAATGGCTTACATGTTTAAACTGTTCATACATTAGGCAATGTACCTCCAGAGTGCTGGAACATATAGCGAATCTTCACATTAACAGCATGAACAACATGTCGTACAATGCTTATGGCGTCTCCAAAGAACATAATGTGTGCTTGTGCGTGACCCTACAGTGCACCTCTACAAATGCAGTGCTCAGCGCGACAGCTGCGGCATGTGTCTCCGAGCCGAGAGAAAGTTCCAGTGCGGCTGGTGCAGCAGCGAAGGCAGGTGCACCATGAAACAGCACTGCTCCCCCATCTCCCCCTACGCCAGCCGGTGGTTGGACCTCTCGGCCAGGAATGTCAAGTGCACCAACCCTCGCATCACCGAGGTCAGTTCAAATTGTCTCTATCATGGTTTATGACTGCTTAATGGCTGGGAATGAAACGTCTTGTGGGGCGAGTGCTTCGTTTTAAAACCATTAATGAGGTCTAATTACGTGTGGAATAAACCTCCAGTTTCATCCCATTTACAATAGAATCTTAGCTCTGCATTTGTGGAATGATAATTAATATGGCAATTCAGACAGAGGGCATTCGTGATCTCTCTGGGCCAGACATTCACTTAACAATATTTGTCCCCTATTACTGTTATGAAATGGATTTTGGATCAGGATGAAAATAAACGTAATCTGGTTACGCAGTGGACAGGTCTTCTCAGAGGTCATGAACTGCTCTGTCATTCGGGTGGAGACATATATTTCATGATATGACACACCCTTAGGTGACATGAAGTAATTGAAGTTATAGCAGAGCTTTTCCTACTGCCTTAGGTGAGAGGCAGATCTCCAGCCTATCACGGGGCTTGCAGAGATTCTAACAACCATTCACACTATCACAACAATGACGTACCAACTCCAACCAGACAGGACTGAGGTTGCTCTAAGCTCAAAACCAGGTTTTGTAAACAGGTTTTGTAAAAGTTTTTCAATGAGTTGAATTGCTTTTTCAGAGAGCTATCGACACTGGTGGCGTATGAATGGGTGCACGCATTTTGCCAATGGCAGTCTGGCGGAGTGCAGTTGTTGGCCAACGTACACAACTGGAGAGGGCTATTTACCAAAGATTGCAAATGTTGTGGTGACATCCACTGAAAATGGTTGTATAGAATGAAACGCATTTCACACTTTCACTCTTGGCTGTAGATTTTATCCAGCTCAAATTCACCATGGAAAACCTTGTAAACAGAATGGAGCTCTCTCAGGCAGCTTTGTGAAAGCTTTGACAAAATATTAATTTACGCTGAGAGACATGGGAGATTAAGGAAGAGTGCCTTTGTGACTTCCCTGAGCCAGACATTGACTTAGCAATATTTGGAAAACAATCTGCAACAAACTTTTGGAGCAGGACGAGGTTAAGTCCTGTTGATCTTTTCACACAGTTCACAGGAGCAGAGAGAGGACATGAAGCTCTCTTGACTGTTAGTCATATGACAGATGACACAACGTAGTCAAAATGTCAGCAGACGTCATCTGACTTTTATTTCTCCTATCCAACATAAGGAATAATTGTGATATGAATGAATAACTTTACTGTCATGTAAAACACATGACAAAATCAAAACAGTTGCTATTGAAACAGTATCACGCAACAACAAGCAACACAGAAGCTCTCACCCTAGATGTAAAAGCTACATGGCTAAATTTCACTTAAATACTACTACATAAAGTTATAAGTAAAAGTTAGAACAGTAATATGTTGACAATGCAATAAGCATACAATTCTTGACCTGTAACTCAGTAAAATGACTTATAAAATATCAATGCAGCAACTGGAATGTGGAGTTGTTAGCTGTTGTTAAATGGATAGACCACCCAAGCTACATGGGCTTTATACGGACAGCAGGGACAATTGCATTTATTCACTCTATATTACATGTTTGATCATGTTAATGATATAACGTGAGGAGACACGCGAGCGTTCAACTAATGAGTAGTTGCTAAAATGGTGCAGTAAATCTGTGGCGCTTGAATGTGATTTTGGGGCCTGATCTGATCTCTATATGAAGATAAATCGTATATTCAGTCCTTTGACTTTTTAGATCACAAAAATATTCTAGAAACCATCTGGGTCCGTCTCACTCCATAAACACAGACAGTGTCTGCACCCTACAATTCCAAAAAGAGAGAATGGTACCCTTCTTTCTTGAAAGATTTCACAGATTTCACTTTTGAGTGTTCAGTAAATGTCTCAACAACTTTTGGATTCAGCAGTGGAACGCTAGATAAAGAGTGGGCCTTAAAATTCCAGTTGCAAAAGGAATTACTGATGCACCCCAGCACTACGCTCCAACAGAATCAATGATACTAGCAGATCCAACAATATCTTGCTCTTACATAAGCAGACCCTGGTTCTGGTCTTGCAACCTCCTGAAAGCAGATGAAGTCTATTTCCATTTGGTGAGAGGAAAGAGCAGAACGATATGACGAGGCAGCACAGGGAAACACGTTTTACACTCGCCACCACAAGATCACGAAACAGCTTGTTTATCAGAGTCCATCTAACAATGTATTCCACTCTCGCTGAATAGCCTAAGTGCTTGACGGCTCAACTAATTTAGCCTGTTTAGAGATGTGATGGGTCTTTTATGTCGCAATCTCCCGTTCATTTCCCTGAATGAAACACAGTGGGTCAGGCGCAGAAATGCCAGATGCTTCCACTTCAGACAGACCCAAGTGTCTGATGTCCTTGTAGTATTATTCGAGTTTCTGCTGAAGCTGCAGCACAATGGATCAGCTTGCCACAAGTTTTTCTAAAGCGTAGCTCCTGTTCTGCTCCGCGGGTCCAGGTTCTCCTGCTGGGAGCCTTATTTTACACTCGAAAGGACTGAGAACAGGATATCTGCAGCTTTGTCTTTTGAAGCTCTTTTGTTGAATGATTATAACACTAGCAATTAATTATATTCAAAAGCATTCAGATATGAATAACGAGTGATTTCTTTGGTCCCTTTCTTTGGTGATAACATTCATCCCATTTTTATTAAAAAAAAAAAGAAATAATTTATTTGTTTGCCTCGTTGTATTATTCATGTCATCATATTCATTCATTTATGTCTGTTTTTCATGATTATTATTTAGCACAACCTATGTGACCTTGTGGCGTACATCCCAAATGTAGGGCCCCTGTTGTTTGTTGGGCTGTGCTTGTTGAGGGATGTTAAAGTGGTCCAGTGGGCAGAAAAAGGTAATGAATAAATATCCTAAAATATGTTTGTAATAGCTAATACAAATAAAGCAAGGATAATTAATTAATTAACTTACAATGAAACAGTGAACTAGCAAATGGCTCTTCTTCAGGTGCTTAGGTTCGTCTTCTCACTATGTGACTTTTGATCTATTTTATTTTTATTCACATTCACTTTCTCAAGGGTATTTTGCAAACAATAATTTCAACACATAACATATTTTAACTCTTATTAAACATACAAGCCAGTCACAGTGTGAACACTGTTAAATGGCTGAAAAGGATGAGAAGGAAATTCATGTAAAACAACGGTGAATTAAAAAACAAAAAACAAAAAAAAAGCTCAAATTACATTACCATAACAAGAGCATCAACTGTTGCACTACCATATGGGACTTGTAGGGAGAGCTATTAACTAGCAGGTTATTATTTATAAACAACATGAAATGTCTGCAGCTGTGCGGCGCATTGTCCAGTTCGACACAGATATACACAAAAGTGCTGGTGAGAAATTCAGTCACCTATCCATATCCTTCAATCATAGGTGACTCCAGTTGCTGGACCATTAGAGGGGGGTACGTTGGTGACCATCCAGGGCCTCAACCTGGGTCTGTCCTTCTCTGAGCTGGAAGGAAACGTGAAGGTGGCAGGAGTTGACTGTGTCGCTCAGGAGGAAGGATACATCACTGCTGAACAGTAAGAAACACACTCTTCAGCTGTTCGACACAATCCTGAAAAAAAATAATGGAATCAGCACATACACAGTCTCTTTCTGTCTGACAAAATATATGAGTGGGAACAAGAAGAGCCTGTTGACGCCTCATCAGATTGTGGGAGCGCGGGAGCTTTTCATAGCTGTGCTGCAGCCAAAAAAGAAGACAAGTCTTTGTGTCACTGTCGTCATGAGGCTGTCGGCCCAGCTGTAATTGAAATGCGGCGTGTGTCGCTGACTGCAGGGACAATCTTTTAGCCATGTGTTCCTCTCACAAGCATGTAATGCGATTGGACCCAAGCTTTATTTATATCCTCGTAAAAAATAGTGAGAAAACAGGAGGCAAACGCAAAATTGGACAAGATTGTGTTGTGTATACAAGGTAGGGAGGAAGGGCAAGGACGAGTTGTAGTGTGACCTTACTGCATCAATGAAGCCCGCGGCCGATCCTCAACATAGTACGAGAATTTCTCCGTCTGAATTTAGTCACACATCTGTGCCGTGCTGTCATCACCTAGTCAAGCTTCTGCTATTTTAATCTGATAATGCAAGACTTCTTATTAATCAATGAAGTCTCTGACAAGGAGAGCATTTTGGGTTTTTATGAACACAACTATTGTTCAACTATCATGCATTGCATAGGTGATCCAATGGATGGAAATGCTGTCCCCAACGTGTGGTGTACAAATTTAGGATGTGGTTGGGTGCGACGATTGGGAGCGCTCAACAATGTTTCAACTGAGGTGTCACTTGGTATATACAGCGCATTACGTAGAATCCTATCATAAAGCAATGACCTGTGAATTTAGCACCACTATAGTTCTAATAAGGCCAGAATCAAGAATGTAATCTCTCCTTCCTCTGACAGGGCAGGTGGTTATTTTAAGAACTGAGCCTCGGCAGATCAGGCGGATGAAATTTTAGCGACAATAAAGTGCTAAAATGCACTGTTTTTGTCCACATATATTCCAACTTCTTCCCACTCCTCATCTGTTCGCGGAGCTCAGGTGATCAGCTGTGGAGGCGTGGCAATATTGTAGCAATAAACAATAGTAATTGGTAGTGCTGTGTTTAAAAAATCGATTTTCCGATTCTGAATCGATTCGTACATCAATTCCATAAAATCGATTCGTAGGTCCAAAGATCGGATTAATTAATTTACGTTTTAACACATATTCTCTGGGTGAAGTGCGCATGCGCGCACCTGGGACACCAAAGTCAAAACAACAAGCCTCCTCACAGTGGCAACACTAGCAACGTTCAGACGCGACCAAACCAAAAACGCGCTCGACAAAAGCATAGCAATTAGCACGTATGCCTAATCGAGGTACTGGAAGTGTTGCAGTATTGCGGAAATATGACCCACCTCACGAGTCACGTGACGCGACATCACCCAGAGCTCCTGTCCAAGCCATCCACCGGGCCACAACAAATGAAACTCGAGCGAACTTTACCACTACCGGGTAATTCTGCAGGCTCTGTCAAAATAACTGAAGCGATTGCGGGCTTCATTTGCAAAGATATGCGCCCGTCTTCCGTCGTTGGAAACGAGGGCTTCAGGCGGCTAATGAAAGTAACAGAGCCTCACTATGCTACGGTGTCTCGCAAACGTCTGTTATCCCAAACATGCACCAGTCAGTCAAAGAAAACGTGAAAAGTAAGCTTCACTCAGCAGTCAGGGTGGGCATTACAAGTGATGCGTGGACATCTTCGCAATCTTACACGAATCTGACAACTCACTATATTGATGAGGAGTGGGACCTCTTGTCGTACGTACTACAGACCACATAGAACTGTTTACATCGTGACCAATGACCGTCAGGTTGCTGTGAAGTCAGTCACCAGCACTCTGTTTACATTTTCAATGGCTGAGAATATCTTTTTTTCATTTTGGTAATGAAATAAAAACGCACTAGTATTAAACAGCAGCATCTTTTGGGTGAATTTTTAATGTCATATTTCTAATAATGCACCAGTCCCATGAGCAGTCACATCACTTCTGTGTCTGGATCTTTATTATCATTTACTATGAATGCTTCATTAATTTCCTGTGGAATGTCAATATGATACTAGTATTAATATGTTGTGTAACTTGTCATGTGATTATGGCAACAGCTCAGAAAATGGTTTAAATACTAACCTGAATCGAGATTGGATCGGATCGGATCAAATTGAATCGTGATAATCAATTCTAAGTCATGAGAATCGGAATCGAATCGATTCTTGAAATTAGAATCGATACCCAGCCCTAGTAATTGGTTGGTTGCACTGCAAAGCAGCAAACTGAGTTTATTGTTGAAAGAGATGGGATTGATGCTACTTTGTCTCATACAAAACCACGCGACAGTGCTGTCGCCAAATAAGTTGAAAACTGCTTGATGTGACTATTTCTCGCATTCATTCAGTAATGGTGGAACGGAGGAGCGGTTCAAGAGCGCTTTAAAATATAAAGTTAATTGTAATCATTAGATGCCGCTATAAACCTGGGACATGGTGAATGTGTTCCACCCCAGTAGAATCTTCCACTAACGCTCTAACTATAGCTAGTTTTATTCAGTATGTAACAAATACCTGTATATGTCTGTCATGGAATTACATTTTAAAATATGTGGGGTTTTTGGCTCTCTAAGTCGAAGGTTCCCGACCCTGGCATTAAAGGAATAAGCAAAAGAAAATGAATATTTTTTTAATTTTAGAGTATATATATCATATTACCAACCCCTGTTTCCATACTGGATTTATTTACATATTTATTTTGTGCTGCTAACTGCTTCCTGTATGAGTGAAGATGGGGAATTTCAACGCTGCGTTCCTATGGGAAGGGGCGGATAAATCATGCACCCCTGGCAAAAACATAAATGGAGGCTATTCATTTGGCAGGCACAGTCCTTTAAAATCTGCTATTACAGCTGTTACTATCATTAATTTCACCAGGGTCAGTTACGATAATGACTTATTCATGGGACACTTTATCTTATTGACCTGACAAGCAATACTGATTTATTAAAGAAGACCAGATGTTGTCATGACAACTGCAGGTAATGGTGGGTGGCAGTCGCACTGGGGACGGAGAGGAGTAGTCGTTTATCATTTGAGTTATATTGCTGTTATAGGTTTCCCATTACGTTGAGAGATGGCCTCTGAAATTGACCCAAAACTTCCATGAGAGCATGGATCAATCACTGCGCACGGCAGAGACGGCACTGCACAAAAGAGTGACAGGAGTTGTCGGACGTGCTTTCCGTGTTCTAATCCCACGTTCAGCCCTGTGTTTTGTTCTGGCAGGATCGTGTGTGAGATGGTTGCTGCACCCAAAGGAAGCTCACCAGGTCCGGTCAAGCTTTGCGTCGGCGAGTGCAGGCCAGAACTGCGAGCCCAGTCCACACAACTCTACTCATTTGTGGTAAACACTAATTCTTTCAATAACAGTGTGAGGGGGGAAATCTGCTCGTAAATCATCATTAAGTGGGTGGGACATCATGAGAAGACTTGAATCTCAGTCTATCTGCGCAATATTAACCATTTTAATTGTTTCCTTCTTGTCTGGATACGATGACGGGACATCAAAGATGTGCTGAAGTGGCTTGAAATCCAACTCAAATGATGAATGAGATCAATGTCAAGAGGCCGTTTACAAGACTGACTAAAACAATACATGTTCGTGTGAATTACTTTTTTAAACAATTACAACTCTGGCTGTCATGAAGACACAATAAAACAGTGATTTTAGAGCACAAACTGTGATTCCTAATGCAGCTTTCCTGCGAGGAACGGTCGCTGATGTTCAGGTTTTGAGGTGTAGTGGACGATCATTTGGTGGAAATGCCAGTGCAGGCTCCTCTGGAGATACACAGGTGGTGACAGAACACACAAGAATTCCATGAAATTCCCAGGTGCTACTACTCCTCAGCAAGATCTGACACTGTAATAGGAAATGCAACCCGTCTGGTAAATGTCGGGAGTAGCGTGCCACAGGAGACAATCCGTGGACGATTAGATTTTCTTAAACCACAAGTGACATGACGCTAATAGGTCATTTAGAATAAAATTTTGGGGGGTGAAATTCCATTATAGAGGAATCATTTTTCTCATTTGAATCACACTGTGGGTATAAATGCAGGAATGGCGAGTCACATCATCTTTGCCCTTGGGGATGAGACAGCCACAACATTAGGCGTAATTAATTAACAAATTTAGACTATAGAAGAGTGAGTCAGATTTTTTCCATCATCGGCTAAGCAATTTTAATTTTAATAAGATTTATAATAACAGATATCCTCCATTTCTCTGACATACTTCAAGTCAAATCAGTTTAGTGTCTATTCAGATATGGATCAGTGCTAACAAGGTTAAAGGCATATATGGTTTATGGTGTATGGTAACTAGTGTGAATATTAAGAGCATAATATTCGAAAATGTATTTCAATTAAAGCTTTTCCTCTGAGCAAATACGTTTCACAACCTTGTTTTGACGTCATCACAAAAGTGTGGCGAACTAGCTGTTGGCTAACTATGGTTTTCATTCATGACAGACGCCCTCTATGCTGGCCCTGACTCCCGGGAGAGGACCCGAGTCCGGTGGCACCAAAGTGACCATAGTTGGAGAGAACCTCAGTGCCGGCAGCACCATCACCGTTTACTTTGGCAATCAAACCTGTGAGCTTTACAGGTGAGTTATACATCAACGGGTGTTGAATTGGGTCATTTTCCAAATGTTCTGATCTTATCTCAGTACATAAACCGTTTGCCTTGTACCAAATTGACCATACAGGGAAATTCCACTACAAACAAGTGTGTAAATTGCTCTGTGACATGGGCTTCACGAGTGATGGGTAAAATGGCTGTGTTAATGAGTGTGAGCAGAACTGTGAAAATCAAAGGAGGCTGTTTTTGACGTAAATATGACGCAAATCTTTCACAGGAAACAAGAAGTGCTTATAAATTATTACTGTGAGCGCAATGGGTCCCACAGATCATACATTGTGTTTGTTACAAGGCTGGAATTATCGAGCGTAGCACAGAGCAAACCTGAACTAAAATATATTTGGCTTGCTGAATATTAGAAATAAAATGTCGTCACTGCAGGGACAAGAAGTACTGCATCCTTTAATGTAATTAAATGCTGACCTATGAAGGTCTGAGATGGTTGAATACATGACGTGTATTAAACTCATCATTCAGCTGTAAAATGTGGAGTGCGGTTGGAGAAAAAAATAATGTGAGTACAAGTTCTGTCTTTACTTTGATCTCAAGCTAGCAGTGAGAGTGAAAGGGAAGCTTTATAGCAGTCAATCTTAACCACTGGGCTGGGCCCATAGTTGGGCCGCGAGCACCTCCTAGAGGGCCGCTAAAAGTTTTTTTTCTTTTACATCTTTGGGCCATGAGGGCCGCGAGACACTCGGTTTTGATACATCAGCCACATATGGTGGCAGTAGCGAGTCACTGAATTGACTTGACAGCTCCAAATCTGTGATAGTTAGCAACTATGGAGAAGAAAAAACGATAAAGAAAGTGATTTTCGCCCCTCCCACAAATGGTAAAAACTTTTCATAAAAGCACCTGTTGAAGCAGTTTGGAAAATAAATTAGAACATTCTATGGAGATGCTTTCATTTGCACTTATATCTTCTTTGAACTTTAAATAAAATATATTTTTATTTTATGATATTTAGACATGTTTTTTGAATAAAATTCTTTTATTCTGAATTGTATTCAGTTTTTCCAATTTTCTCAAAAAACAGTTTGCACCAAGTGAATTTTTTCTGTAGTAAATTTGATAAATATCACTTTTACCTGGTTCTGCTGCTGGTTGGACTTTTTGATGATAAATAAATATCTTCATGGTTTCATGTCATTTCACAAGGTTTTGGTTTGTTTGTTTTTGTTTATATATTAAATATGGTTGTTGATCACAAATGGAATCATGAGTAATGGATCATTTCTATTGAATGGGCTCCAGGCCCATGTATTCTGGGAAAGGTGGGCCCTGAGATCAAAAAGGTTAAAAAGCCCTGCTTTGTGGGACAGCAAGCCATGGGGAATGGTTTGGAGGGAGAGTGGACATTTCCTAGGATTAAGTCATATAGAGACAAAATTAAGGATCACATGTTTGGAGGCGTGTATAGGAAGTAGACAGTGGACATGTTGGACGAAGAATGTTAAAGATGGAATCACCAGAAAAGGGAGGAGGAAGACTATCAAGGCGGTTCACGACTGCCATAAATGATGGAGACAGGCATGACTTGTGAGGTTGACCGAGATGGATTCAGTTGGAGGATTTGCTGCGGCCTCCTGTCTTCGACCGGCCCTCATTTTTTTGTGCTGTATTTTTGGCCTTGATGCATTTACTCTCAATATGATTTCCTCTCAATATTTACTCTCAATAGATGTCATTCCACAAACAAAGATTTTGATTTACTATATCGTAGAAAGGCAATCACCGGGCTCCAAATTTCAACCCTCTTTCATTCGCCCCCCAGGAGGACCATGTCAGAGATTGTGTGCTTCTCTGCTCCATCTGTAACCGGAGCGGGACCGGTGCAGGTCAGCCTGAGCGTGGATCGCGCCAAAGTTCCTGGCAGTCTGTCTTTTGAGTACATAGAAGACCCCACGGTCCAGCGCATCGAGCCCCTGTGGAGTATTACCAGGTGAGCTAAAACAAAGCTAAACACACATGCTGGCAGGTTCTCAGCAGCATTCTGTGTGAATTTTAATGTGGCTTCCAGAGAGATCAAGCACCTCATGATGTTTTTTTTATGTCTATCAGTGAACAGATCACACCGTCAGATGCAAATGATTGAAAGACTCTGACCCACAGACCCTAGTATATACACTGAAAATAACAAAATATCCAGCAGTTGGGAAGGTTCAGATACAGCAAGGGTGTGCGAATGCTGTGGTGTATTTTTGTTATCTTTGACAGCACTCTCTTAAGAATGAGCCGCAATCAACAGGAGAAGTATTTCAGGCACCAAATTTACTTCTGGAGCACCTTCTCCTCATTACTTCTGCACTTGACTGGTGGGGAGTTGCTTATATAACCGTGCGAGATAATTTGCTGCATAAATATTGAAAGGTGTGTTACCTGGAATTCACTAAATAAAAGATGACACTTAATTTGGGTTAGGGTGGGATTACGGTGTCCCTGCAGATTAGACTTCAGAGAGAGAGACGCTCCGGCCCTCAGCCTCGTGACAGGGGGAGCTTTCCGAGGCGCTGCAATCAGGAGTCCTCATCATGAATGTGCAGTCGCTCGATGTGGCTCCACCGGCTTACGTGGCCTTTGAAGTGGGAGAAGAGAAGGATTGGCAGGCTGACTAGACTGGCCACTTTTTTTTCTTTTCCTCTCACTACTTTTCATTAGTTCTCTCATGTATGCTGGCTCCTCTTCCCACTGTTTCAAGCTCACACTGAGGCGCAGGTTTCGCAAAGATTAGAGAGCGTTGTATATTCTAATCTCATCTAGCAGGGAGATGTAAACAAGCTGCACCTGTATTCAAGCTTCTCCAGCTTCGCAGTGGTGGATGAATATAAAATAGCAGCCAGCTGGTCCGTCGTTTGATCTGGCTCTCCTGCCCAATAACAAAAAGCAGGACGGTTCGCCAGCTTTACCTGCCCAAGCCCGCATTAATGCAGCTGCTCTGGAAAACGTTGGGATTGTTTGCGAGTTATAAAGATTGATCTCTTGAGCTGCCAGTCTTACAACGGCACAGTCATTTATGTTTATATTTTGCATGTTTTTCACCGGCATGGAAAATAAATTATTGTTTGTATTTGTCAAACAGCGGCCACACCACGCTGACAGTGACCGGCACCAACCTGGACGTTGTTCAGGAGCCGCGGGTCAGAGTCAAATATGCTGGACACGAATCTGTCAATGTGAGTATGAAAAGGAATAAATAACATGCCGCACAGATTCTACATGCAGAGTCCTTGATGAATAATCTTTTTATATTGTCTGATATAATTGGAGAAATACTCATCTCTTAGAATGATTAACATGGCCCAGCACAACTGATATACAAAAACTGGAGAAGCACTAAGAGCGTAGACCAATATTATCGCAATACATTTATATATTAACATACTTGAATGCATTTTTTTTTAGCAAAAAGTCATTTATGTAGTTATGTTTTTGTAATGTTTTGGAAATGTACATTGCATGGAGATATAAAGTGATGAGTCCTTGGTGTGAGTCAGATGAAGAGTACTTTTGAAAGCTTGAACGTGATCCTCAAGAGTCTTCGGAGGCTTAGCTTAGCTTGTAGCTACATAAATCTGTCCAGGAGAAACACCCAGGTCAGGCTTTCTAAGGCCTGGAGAATAAATCCATAACCTGTGTGATATCATAAACCACTGTGCCATCCAGTTGATTTGTGCAACACGTGTCACTTTAACTCACTCAAAACTCACTTCCCTCATGGCAGATTTAAGGATGATTCACCGTTAAAAGTTGCCTCAAGCATATCATCCAAAATATATTTATTTATAGATATATAAGCTTCTGATGCGAGTGGCAGCAGTGCTGCAAATTAATCGTTCTTAAATCAATTTGCCAAAGCTTCACTGAAAAAGTAAACAGCCTGAAGGAGTGAGAGAAAGAAAGGGAGAGAGGGTGAAAGTTGTTTGACGCATGATACTGTAAGATTATTTTTCTTATTTATTAAGGCATGAAGCACTTTGCTGCAGAGATTTAATGAGGCTTAACCTTTAAATGAAATGATTTGGCTCATATCGCATCCTAACCACTATGGTTTATGATCAGAGCATACGATTTAGAATTTAACAAATGGCAATGGAGATGTAAGATATGGCTCACAGGGACAATAAATATGAATTGATGTTGAAGAAGAATGATATAGTCTAGATTTTAGGGGACCATTGTGTTCTCCCACTGAAGTCTGTGAATGCTTCAAGGTGCTTTGGAACAGCCTATTTATTAAGGTTAAGAGCACATAGAGTCAAATGCAGCAGAGGATCAAGTATTGAAGTACTTTGCTAAGCTATTTTTTGTCATTACTGAGAGAACCTTAAATTAAATGATGGGGTCTTTGCTTTTACTGGATCACAACCGCTGTTTTTTCCCCTGCATTTTCAAGTTTCTGATATTCCGACGACTGTTAATGATTTACAGTTAATGATTTATCCCTTTATATTTTTTTGAAGAGGCAGTGATTTTTTTTTCAAGATGCCTTTTTAATGATAGAATTTTTCTGAATATATTTTGTCTGCAGCTTGCATTGATATGTATTTAAAGAGTAGGTAGTCACATATGTGATAATACAATACTGAATTGGGCCATTAATATTCCAAGGTTAATATTATGAGAATACTACTGTGCCTTACAATTACAGCTCTTGTTCCATTATGTTGTGCCAATTATATAATGTTATATTATATATTATGCTGTATTTTTTTTTTGTTTTTTATAATTTTGCAATATTGTGCACTTTGAATATGGAAAGGAATGAATATGGAAAGTGTTTTTTGGAAATATTAATTGGTCCCTACGATAACACTCGAGGCTACGACACTCGAGACAATATGGGCAGAGGATACTCAAAATCTAAAACAACAAAAGGACTCCCATACTTTTGCCAAAAAGTGCCAACAGTGTTTACTCGTAATAAGTGCTCATGATTTCCTCAGTTTGGGACCAAGTGTTAAAATTACTTGAGTAACTTTCAGACTCAGATCGCCTAGAGTTTGTCGAGTGTTTGACTAAAACACACTGTAAATGAACTATTTCACAAGTTTAACCAAAACCATGTATTCACAATCATAGGTACCTCAGCTTTCTGGAGTAAAGAGTACCTAAAAAGAATTGACTTCATATGACATCAAGGACTTTGGAGATGTTCATCTTAATACTCTGAAGGCATCAACGTGGTTATTTCACCAAGTGTGACGCTGTGTTAATGAAGCCTGCCTAATATGAGTAATTAAAACTGTCCCGTGGAACCGCAGTCACCCGGATCTGAAGGATTTGAGCTGACATCAGCAGACCGCTGAAAGAGGGTCGCTGCAACATTTAATGAGGGCAGCCGCTTTATCTCTTGAAACCCAATTTACTGGAAAATATTTTTGGATTACAAAACAAGTTAATTATGTTGTACTGGAGGATAAGTGGAATTAGTCAACATTGGTTGGTGTTTAGGAAACTCAGGAAACTGTTGGGTGAGACTGTTTTTTTTAGACAAATAATGTGGAGCATCTTGCCACCAACTCACTCAATCAAGCAGGTGGCGCTGGACAAACAAATGGTATATGAATGGAAGAGTCTGTGTCATGTCTCATGACATTTCTGACCTTCCCTCCTTTTCATAGCGTCTCCTCAGACTCCTCTTCACTCTTACTACGAATCACTATATCATCAGCAACCATCATGGTCCATTTTGAGCCAACTATACGTATTTAATGCTCTAATGGCTAGATAAAATGACCCATGCTAACCATGCTATGATCCTGTAGGTGTGCAAAGTTCTCAACACGACCACTATCAGCTGCTTCGCTCCGTCACTGAAGGCCGAGTACAACTCTGACCATGAGACGGTCAAACACGTGGATGAGTTTGGATTTGTCTTCAACAACGTCCAAGCTCTGCTGACATACAACAACACAGGTTTTGTCTACTATCCCAACCCTTACCTGGAGCCCCTGAGCCTGACCGGCATCCTGGAGCAGAAACCAGGTGCACCAATCATACTCAAAGTAAGTAACTCGAAGACTGGCTAACTAGCTTGCGCATTGGTTCCAAAACTATACAGGGGATAATGATCTTGTTTAGTAAAATATGTTGGAAACATCGGTATCACTAGACTGGAATCATTAATGCTTTGAATTCTTGTTAATTTCATGAACACAATACAGCAGGAAGATGGCTATTTCAATGGGTTCTTTCCATGATATTAAATTTATTAACACTTACATGGACTGTGGTGCAGCATCAGAGCTAAGATCTCTGCGGACTGACACACCAAAGCAGCTGTACGTCTAACAATGATACCACAGCGAAAGATAATCCCAAATCAGTTATGTTCTACTGGCTGAGATTATTTTACAGCAGCATTAACACTGTTATCTGCTGCTAGAAAGGGCACATCTTCCACTGTACAGTTAGTTCTAGTCGGTTATCTCTTCCGCAGACCCATTTTCCACATGAGGTACCCTGTGATGGCTTGTGCCCGCTGTCACACAGACGAGGGTAATTCCTGCGCCTGCGTGTAATCACGATTTCTCGTGGATACACAACAGCCAGACGTGGTTCTGCTTTGAAGTGGATCTTATCAGACCATCTCTGAAGCCCTTTTCTTCATAAACCTGCAATAATGGGGTGATTAGACTGTGCATGTGTGATTCTTAACAAACACATCAGGACATGGGATAAATGTTCTGATCAAACAAGGTGACAGTAGAGTGTTGTTCCAAAAACAGCATTGATATGCTAATGCCTCTGATCAGTAATCTAATTAGCTTGTTGTTGTGTAACCGCCGCACACTGACTGACACTGTTTCTATGCTCCCGCTGCTGTTGCAGGGTCGTAACCTGGTGCCATCTGCGTCTGGGGGAGCGAGGCTGAATTACACGGTGCTCATCGGCGACACTCCCTGTTCTCTGACGGTGTCGGACACGCAGCTTCTCTGCGAGCCGCCCAACCTCACTGGGCAACACAAAGTCCTCGTGAGTCCACTTCTCCCTCTACGGCTGTTTTTGCGAATGTGGGTCAGTGCGGGTCAATGCTGGGACGTACGTCACGGCGTTTGTGGGTCATCGACAGCTTTTCAGTTTGGCTTCCTGATCTGACGGGCGCATTACACTTATGTTATTGTTGTCACCTTGATGATGATGATAATGATGGACAAAACTGCCTTCTTCTAGTACAGGCCTGGCCAACCCGTTGCTCCCGAGCCACATGTGGCTCTTTTCCCAGTTTCATGCGGCTCTTCACCAAACTTTGTCATTCCCTAAACTAAATGGCATGTGTTTCACCTGTTATTCATTGTCCTTACATATTTGTAGGATGTGGCTCTTTTCAGCAACAAAGTAAAACAATGTGGCTCTTAGCCTCTGACTGGTTGGCCACCAGTAGATTGTTGTTGAAACAACCTGATATTTGCAGAGAATTTAGATCATTAACATCATTCTTCTTCTCCTGCGACAGAAACCCACAGAGGTTCAGTGGCTAATTTAAAGCTTTACAGCATTCTAGCTGCTCAGTTCTGACTGGTCCTCGGTTGTAAAGCTAACAGGTTATTCATGGGAAGCAGACTGTCATCTCTTTGATTATGATACAGGCAATCTTCCTCTTTTCACACGTTTAGCTTGCTATCTAATAAATAGAGACAAACTATCAGGGACAAATCCATTCATACTATTGAGCCCTCACAGATGGTTGTTCCAACAGGCCAACTACCTGATTTAGCTTCATCATTTTAATCTTTATGAATGCCCTCCCCTCCTTCTCTCCTGCTCACTTTCTTTGTCTTTGCTATGTTCAGGTACAAGTTGGAGGACTCCACATTTCTCCTGGAGAAGTCCACATTCGATCCGACAGCCTCCTCACTCTTCCTGCTATATTCAGTATTGCTGCTGGCGGAGGGCTGCTCCTTATCGTTGTCATCATCGTGCTACTCGCGTACAGACGGAAGTCGCACGAGAACGACCTCACTCTGAAGCGCCTGCAGATGCAGATGGACAATCTCGAGTCCAGAGTGGCTCTGGAGTGCAAGGAAGGTAAAAAAAGCCTGGAATGATGGACCTGTGACATACATTGTTTTTTGTTTTTTGCTTGTTTGTTTATTTTTATGATTTTGTTTTCACATAAATTCTTTGACATAAACCATATATACATTTTTTATCATACTGAAATTTTTTGCCACAGCACGTTTTAACAGCAATAGTGGCCATACTGGACCTAGGGGATGGAGTGAATGTTGACAGAGACTAAAACTAATGTCGTCAGTGGAAAGAAGATCTGTTTATCCAAAGTCAAAGCATTTCATTAAGTGGGAAACCTACTAGGGGGTGAAAGAATACTCAAGAAGTACAAAAGAAATTGATATTTCACCTTCAGACTTCTTGCCTACCATGTCATCAAACTCACTCGCCAACAAACCAACTTTCTCAGTGACAAACTGGCAACAGACTCACCAATGACATTACTCACAGATGAGCTAATTCTCTAACATCTCTGGTCACCATCCAACTTGCTGGTCATCTGACTTGTTTGCTGAAGAACTCACTCACTGATCATGACTTGGAAAATAGTTATTTTAACGTCTTTACACCAAAAACTCTGCGGACAGTGGAGGAGCAAGGTGTGAATTAAACTGCAGAGATGATGAAATTATCACTTTCAACCAGTGAGAATGATGTGAAGACTCACTCAGAGTGTTAAATTCACATGATGTGAGCTTCACGGGCGACTTTGTTGTATGCTGTAAGTAAACGCTCCTCTGTTTTCTAAAGCCTTTGCAGAGCTCCAGACTGACATCAACGAGCTGACCAGCGACTTGGATCGAGCTGGCATCCCCTACTTGGACTATCGCACTTACGCCATGAGAGTTCTATTCCCTGGCATCGATGATCATCCAGTGCTCCGAGAGCTGGAGGTGAGAGATATCTGACTCACCGTACTCAAAACCCTGACTCTACCACTTTTTCTTGTATTTCCAACCTCGAGGCTTGACTCTCCTCCCAAAGTAAATTGATTTGGGATTCTTGGCTGTCAGGGTGCTGTCGAGCATTGCATTGAGAGCAAACGCCAGGCTGCTCTCTGCAGTCTGGGGGGTGTGTTTGTTCAACACAAACCTGCAGGAGATCATGTGCTTAACCAGTTTTGAATGAAGCAAACTAGACTGCAGCAGCCACTAAAGACATGCATTTGATGGAAGAAATGCTATAAAGCAGAAACTTTGAAGATGGCAATGCCTTTCATACCTTTTTAGATTCAAAGCATAACTCTTGGAAAAAGAACACATTTAAGTGTAAACTTCACCTTGTTTCTTAGTGTATTTTACTAGCTCTCACCATGGTAGCTAAGCTGGGCTTTTAACAATAGTCACACCACCACCATAAGCAGTAGATAATGAAATTACACATACTACACGAGAAGAATGCATAAATGGCTGGAGAAACAGACAAAATAAATAGTGCATGCAATGAGTAACCAGAAAACTTGCTTGAAGAAGTTACAAATGACCCCAAAATCCTTCCTGCAAACAAACAAATCAAAAGACTAATTAGCCTACATACATATGAGCGAAACAAACTCATGCATAAACAAGCTTTTGAATGTGTGGACACATAATTGTACACAAATGAAACAAACAAACAAAATAGTTTATTGTGATTTTTCAAGGACACACAACCCACTAGCTTTCCCAGATATGGATTAAGTTCAAACCGCTTAATATATGAAACAGGAAACTTAGTGACTAACTTGTTCTCTCACCAGCTCACTCATTTTTTCCAAGTATTCAAGTTTTATTTTCCTCCTAACTCAACAGCAAACAATTTACTTCACTAAAATCCTGCTCACTATCAAGCGTGGTGAGTTTACGGTATTACCAAGCAAGATATAAAATAAAGTTTTCCTAAACTCGAGATCCCACAAACGAAGAGTTAAGCAAAGAACACAGTAGGCCGAAATGAAATGTTTACGAACCCACCGGGTCCCACTCCCACTAGATTTTTATTCACACCATTAGCGACAATAACAAAAAACACAGAACCCTTTTACATTAAAGAAAACTGATGAAACTACTTTCAGGGTAGAACTTTTAATGTGTCTGCATATTATCTAATAATTGGTGTGTGGGAGGTTTTTATTCCACTCAGGGAAAAGGCCTGACCCAGAACCGACACAACCGCTCCATCACCATAGTTACCTTTAACTTTAATCGACACCACGTTTGCAAATGAGACTGCTCTTTAACGGGGATAAATGGCCTTTTTGCAACTTGCAACTCTTGGGCATTTTTCGCCATCAAATTGGAATTGTCATTATGGTCAGCCACGGTCTTAGTAATGAAGAGATAGCTGAATTTTTCTATTTGCCTTCTAATTAAAATCACACTTGGAAAAACTACTGTAAGTCCTCATGTTTTAGACATGATGGCACATTCATGCAGACGGTATTCTGAATTTTGTAGACAGAAATCTTGAAATAAATCCCCATAAGACCTCAGAGGAGCTTTTCCAACTGACTTATGGAGCCCTGAATAATTTAGAGCATTGAATTTGGGCTGCCTTGGAGAAGGTTATTGAGCTCTGGCTGCTGTTTTCTTCTCGTAAATGGAAAAGACAACGATACGCCGCTGCAGAACAACAACGACATACAGCAGCTAAATTGTGCTACTGGGAAAAGCGAGTCAACTTGTCACAAGTTAAAGTCGGCAAAGAAAGGTCACGAAAAGAAGACACGACTGGGTCAACTAGGTGCACATCAGAACTGGACAATATAAGGGATGGAGAAACAAAGACTGTTTCTTTATGTAAGATTGAGTACGGCAGTAGTTA
Source organism: Synchiropus splendidus (assembly GCF_027744825.2). Lineage (NCBI taxonomy): Eukaryota > Metazoa > Chordata > Actinopteri > Syngnathiformes > Callionymidae > Synchiropus > Synchiropus splendidus. The sequence continues at coordinate 23,094,247 of NC_071339.1, read as the reverse complement.
GATTAAGCCGCAGAGTGTCATGTTCTCCCGGTTTGCCTGCAGTGGAGATATAGTCTGATGACTAAGTAACCTCCATGACAAGAGGTGGTGCCAGGAGCTCTTCATTCCTTCCGTTCCGTTTTCAGTATTAGAAGAATGGGCAAAACTGACATGTAGCGAGGAGCCATCACAGACTGTTTTATTGTCCTCTGTGTTGTACACAGCGATTGTGCTGACCTATCAGCCAGTTTAACTTAACAGACAGAATCAGCGCTTCTGAACGACAGTTGACCGCCGTCCCTGTCATAGAGCTGTCGTTATTGTCTGCACGCTTTTTTTGGCAGATGTCTGACTTAAACTAGTGCGTTTCTGAATAACATTAATATTCAGGAGACTCTGTTGTGTTTGCAATGCAATAATGATAGATGTCAATATCGAGCATAGTTAGCAACTATGCTTACGGTTTCTAGCATGGCGGTTATGTCGTTTCCTAAGACCAACAAATCACGTCTTTAATATTCTTGTGGGAAGTAGTGATATAACCTGAGTGTAGGAAGTTGAAGACAAATCTGCCGATCATCGTCGTTGTGAGTTTCAGGTTTGTTATGTGTTCACTGCAGACACGTGCTGTATCAGGGTACACACACAACTTCTCCAATGTATAGTAGGTTATTAGACAGCATTAGACCGTGACTAGTCTTGGAGTTTGCTTACTTCCGCTGCGTAGCTGAAGCTCATGCATCATCCATGAGAGCCCTGGAGTAGTAGAAAAGATGCAGGCGTCTCTTAATGTGAAGTCATTCTCTGACAAAATTTTCAACCATGTGACCAACAAGTAGAAGCGGTTTCAAAGAGCAAAGATGTCTTCGCTTGCAAGCATATATACCACAGTCTTTTTGTATTATGTGTCACATCTTGAGGTCCAAACGACCCAACAATAGAGATAATAGCTGACGTCTCTGAGAGCCATGTGTACTCGGAAATAATTGGGCTGTTCAGAGCTGTGTGTCGGAAAAAGATCCTTATCTGATTCGTCAACAGAACGGGGGGAAACATCTGATCCTCCGCCTCAGCATGAGGTGCTCTGCGGGGAGGGATTGTTGGGGAAGGGGGTCCCCAAAACAGACAGGAGCTGTCTCATTTAAGGATCAGACTGTTTATAATCTCTGCCCGGGAAACTCTTAGTACCTGTTTTGATCAATATTTTGACTTGGGTGAGTTTGTAAAAATTGTAGAATGAGGAAGAATGTTGTTTTGGGGAAATGCTTCATAGGATGCAAAGATACCACACTGTAAAGCAAGGAAAATCTATATATATAGATATATCATGAACAAAGGCAGCTTTAAATCCCCTTAAAAAAAAGATATACACAATGTGTTTTGCTTTTAACGAGGAGAAAACTGAAAAAACAACAACCAGAAGACCTGAGGGCACATGGAGCCCAGAAGGTAAGGGCAGCTTTGATTGATGGCTTGGTCCAATTAAGAGCCCTAGAACTCGCCAAAGAAACTCAAAATATGATACTAAATTAGACGAGGAGTCAGTCTTCCCTATTTTTTTTAAGGAATATCAGCGAGGTTGATGTCACGTCCAGATTTTATTATTCGGTTTAAACCTGGTGTTCCTGAATAAGAAAGGTCTGTAGTAGTTATTACCCATACGAGAGGATGCCTTTCACTAATACTAACTCCACCAATGTGGTGGTAACTTTGTAATACAGTTCTTTCAAAATACAATGAAAAGTTAAGATCAGATTTCAATGAAATTATGAGGAAAAGTTGACGATGGAACAGGTATTTTCTGTTTGGAATTCCCATCTGGACCTTCCGCACAGCCGTTGCCATCATGCCTATTCATGCCTATAACTTAACTTTCCTCCTCAGTTTTTAACTGGTTGTGAACGTTACTGCCACCTGCTAACCTATTGAGCGCAAATGAAGTCGACCATTAAGGATGTCAGTGATGTTCAAAATGCTAAAAACAAATGTAATCATATTGATAAATAAATTTCCAAGACGACCATAGGGTGAAAATCATCACATGGATGTAAACACACTGATTGCCATCCGCCTGAGCTCTCTCACTGATTTTCTAGTTTCACATGCAAAGAACGAAGAAACTTTCCAACAGACAGAAAAGGAAGACAACATGCCTGCAAATGGAATACACAAGCAATGCAAACAAATGACCCTCTAAGTTAGCTTATACGTTTCCTGTGTCTCTGGCGCATTCATTAAGAAACTATCAATCTAGAGTGTCACGACAGAAGATGAGTCAACAACAGAAGGCAGGAGCCTGAGAGCTTTTCCTGGTAGCTTTTGAGCTTATTGCCTATGAGGACACTGTGGCTATTAACTTTCCTGTAGTATCATATCAAGAGTGTACCAGCGTAAAGTACTTGTGTGTGTTTGTGTGTGATGTGTGCAGGTTCCAGGGAGCGGACAGGCCGGCGTGGAGAAAGCCTTGAAGCAGTTTGCTCAGCTGGTGAACAACAAGGTTTTTCTGCTCACATTCATCCGCACGCTGGAGCTTCAGCGCTCCTTCTCCATGCGCGACCGCGGCTACGTGGCCTCGCTCATCATGACGGCCCTACAGGGACGGCTAGAGTATGCCACCGACATCCTCAAACACCTGCTCTCTGACCTGATAGAACGCAACCTGGAGAGCAAGAACCATCCCAAACTGCTCCTGCGCAGGTAGAGAACCAATTCCTAAATATATTATTTGCACAGAGAGATTAAAGGTTATGATCCCTGTTTATGGCCGTATCTGAACCGTTTGTCAGTTATTAGTTGTGCAAAAATATTGTCCATTACTAGTTAAACAATGCTATTCAAATACTACATGATCTGTGGACAGGCTTTACCTAAATCATTTGTAGATTATAAAGAGTGATGGACAGGAATTAAATGCGGCGAAAAGGAGAGTGCCGGCAGGGAGAAAGGGGAAGTTCTATAGGACAGTAGTAAGTCCTGCCATGGTGTTTGGTTTCGAAACAGTAGCTCTCACACGAACAAGAACGAGAGTTGCAAGTGTCAAGAGTTGAAGGGGCTCAAGTTTCAGTTGGAAGTGAAAAAATTACAAACGAGTAGAACAAGGGAACAGCTCATGCACAATGATTTAGAGACAAAGAGAAAGAGAATACTGGGCAAAACAAGACGAGAAAGAGAATCATTTTTGTTTACGGATGTGATAAAGGAGGGCATGAAGAGGACAGGAATGACTACAGAGGATGTAAGATAAGTTTCAGTGGAGGAGACAGACTCGTCTGGCACACCTGATGAGAAAGGCCAAAAGACAAATAGTACAATAGTCCTGGACATAATGTTAGCTATTCAATAGTCCATGGGGCCTGTGTTTAAGAGTTTTGGACCTCAATTGTGCTCCTTGGTTGTGAAACCAGGATGGAAAGTCTCTCACCGTATACAATGCCAGACAGTCCTTGGTGGCAAGGATAACATACGACGACAAGAGTGCCTTGGTTGAGTTGAGTCAGGGAATGAAGTGCTGGTTTTGGTTGTGACCAGTGGGGACTATGATGTCATGTGGACCTCCACAAGCTGGAATGCAGGTCATCACTTGGGGAGGCCATGTGGAATCGTATGGTCTCTGGGTCTATTAGCACCAGTGTATTCCCCTTCTGATCCCTAGCCTCGACCTCCACCATGTTAATGTGCCAAACACTCTTCCTTGACCACCCCTTACCCTTTCTTTAGCCCCCAACCACTCTCAGTTGATGTATATCAGATCATTTGCCGCGCAAGGTCTGCATTTTAGGAGTTTCCTGCCCGATACGGCTTAATAGTCCTCGGTTTAAACACGGAAAATAAGCGAGCTTGTGAGCCTCGTGCAGACTTTCAGTTCTTTTCACTTTATGCACTGCAACACTCAAATCTGAGCAAGTTTAAAAAAATATATATATAATGGCGACTATGATGAAGTACTTAAATGAATCCGAGGAGGCTTCTGATGGACAAAAGATGTAATTCAGAAGACTATATTAAACCACAATTTTACACCTTACCAGGATATTGAACATGTTCTTTGTTGGAAGAATGAAACAGCAGCCTGGGGCACAAATTATTCTCCTTAGATGTCGATATGCGAAAATATAAATGCCATGAATCAAAGCGAAATGGCAAGAAAATGGAGGATGATTAGTGCATTTTTATATTCAAGAGCATAGTTTTGACAAAAATTGAGGAGCAATCAATTCCTCTTGAACTGCCGGGACAAAGCTCCAGTACCTCATTGTGACATATAAGACACCTTTTCTGTCACGTCCACTCATAATCAGTGTTGCTTATCTCGGAGCGAAGATAATTCCTGTGTGCTTTGTTCTTTCCAGCCCAGTTGCTGCTCTCCTGATGGATGAGTAAGTAGGCCAGCGGAGCGCCGGCGCCTCTGCTTGCCGGTGTTTTGTGTTGCAGCGTGAAAGTGTAGTTGTGAGCCGTAGCAGCAGGCAGGTGAAAGACAGGAGTGATAGAGACGAGGAGTGACTGGCAGAGGAAGACAACCTAATGGGGAAGAGTGAGTGCAGCGGCGGCAGAGTCCTTGTCAGACTGACTTATCTTCTGCGTGCCACTCATGAAACATTCAGTTGTTTCTCCCCCGTCACCTCTTCTCTCCTCCTCCTCTCACCTCGCCTGCTCTTCCTCCACCTTCAGTTATCTGACTATTGTTTCCTCAACGCTGAGACCGGCCTGCTGAATCTTTCATGAGGGTTTTTTTCCCCTCGGTTTTTTAGCGAAACAGGCAGCACTCATTAAATGTAGGGATGACTTCACTAGTATAACAAGAACTTGTTAGTGGAAAGTGTTAGCGTTGCAGAAAGGATGGTGAAACTTAATGGAGTGCCATCTGTCGACCATTGCAGGTGAGAAAGGGGGACAAAAACTCCCCGACATATGTCGACCCACAATTTCATGAACAGCTGTTTTTCAGTCCAAGTGTTTTGAAAATAAAAGATATTAATATAAGTATGTGAGTGGTTGTCTACCTATAGATGGTATGCCTCACCTTCCACCCCAAGTAGTCGGGATAAATGCCAGCTTCATGCAAACCTATGGCAAGAACAAAAGTTGGATTCTCCTCTGTTTTTTATGGGCAAAACAGTCACGATTTTAAAGGCAACATTGCCCTGTTGTGTCCTTGATGCCTCTTGGTGCGGTTGTTCATGGAAGGAGGCCACCAGGGAAACCCATGACGAGGAATGTAGCTCTGTATCTCCTGAAAACACCTCGGTGGCTTCCCAGGAGAGCTGGGAAGACGTGCCTCTTGACAGCAGACCACACGAGTGGATTTAAAGGCTTCCCACTATAATAGCGCAAACCTTTTAAGAAAGTCGCACATGATAGCCACGATACTCCATTTTCCATATGTTCAAAGTGCAGATCCTGAGATGAGGATATCAACATTTCATGGACATAAAGGTTTCTCCTCTTACATTATATCATGACCCAAATATGCTCCGGCACCAGAAGCACTTAACAGCAGTGTATGGGAGAAACGTCTGTACAGTGGCTGCGTAAAAAGGCTATTCCGTCCGGTAATCTCTCCATGTCATGTGCTTTTTTTCCCCACTTTCCAGCAACGGCACTCTTCTGAAGTTATAAAACAATAAACACAGCACCCAGGCACTATGTGAGGGACACCCTTTGCTAACAAATGACTGTCTTCTTCTTGTTCTACAGAACCGAGTCGGTGGCTGAAAAGATGTTGACAAATTGGTTTGCTTTCTTGCTCCACAAATTTCTCAAGGTAAACTGCAACACGAGTTGTTGCCAGATTCATGCTCATTGTTAATATGAAGCCACTTTGTTGATACCTTTGACACAGAATAACCAGTACAGCGCGTGCTTCATTTGATACCAAGCTGTCATGAGTAAAGAACAGTTCTGCTAAGGTTACATGATGATTGTTCATCACTCAGTTATGTGTCACCAGAATAGTTCCTTTGAGCAAGTTTAAATAAGTACCAGAAGGATGAGTTACATCAGGGTACTTCACTCATGTGTTGTGTTCGCTAAGCTCAGCAACAGTACCAGGCTACAGCAGTAAATGGCTTTGGTATCCGTTTTTTTAATCTGAATCTTCACATTCAAGAGGTTTTTGAAGATGTCAAAACTAAAAATACTGAAAATAAGTAGGATCATCCATAAATAGACTGCACACTTATCATCGTCGCCTATTAAGCCACCATTCTTACATATATACCAGGAGGACAGCAGAATGTGCATTAAGGGGAAAAATGGCTTGAATAGCATATTGAATTACTTTGTGAGTACGTAGTGAACATTGCTGACGATGAAATATATACTCTTGAATCAAAATAGGTCTTCATTGTTCAAGCAGTGACAACAGGGATTTACAAACACTGAAAAATATTGAATTAGGTCAAGTCTGTAACTCGACCTATTCACAGGATTGTGTGGTCTAAAATATACAATAAACACATTTATTGTGACATAAGTTGTAACGTTTGCAAGATATGGCAAAAAAGTCCAACTCTTGGGACAAATTAAATAATAATAGTAGTATTGTGGTAGCCAAAGGCCGTTTCCCCACTGATGAAACACACATTTTTAGTTGTGCCAACTAAAAACTTTGATGTTCGCTGTCCAAACATCAGATCGGTCTGTGGCGCGGCACAGTTAAAGCCTACAAACCTGAGTCTCCTGACTTGCGATACGTCATGCTCTAATTCCAAATTTTTCTCACCCTGTTTTATTCCCCTTCTACCACCTTCCCCGCTAATCACTTGGTTCTCTTCCAAACAAAGGAGTGTGCTGGCGAGCCGCTCTTCATGCTGTTCTGTGCCATCAAACAGCAAATGGAGAAGGGACCCATCGACTCCATCACCGGAGAAGCCCGTTACTCCCTCAGTGAGGACAAACTCATCCGTCAACAGATAGAATACAAGACACTGGTGAGTCACAAAGGCTTCAGCCAAAACTCGAGGCATTCATTTATCTTGTCTGGCCTTGGAGATCCACCCAAAAAAGAGGTTGTATGTGGAAAAAGATTGTGTCGGTTTGGATGTCATTTAAATCTTAGGTGGTCTTAAAATTCATATCTCCTCTCAGTGAAGGCTAAAGTGAATTTGATAAAATTCACATTATTGCAGTACTATTTAAAACTACTGCAATAAAAAGTGTTTTTATTAAAAAGGTGTTTTTGCTACTTGCCTTTTAAAGAGGAAGCTCATTAGAAACTAAAACACTTGTAACAATGGAGCCTACCATGTGGGGATGTTTGAGGTCAGATATGTGCTTGACTCCAAAGGTTCTTCAAATGAATTGTAAAAGGCAGTAAGAGGCAGTGAAGTGAACATAAGCAGCGGCATGTTAGGCTAATAGCCGTTAATAGTGTGTTGTCAAATGCATTGCAGCATCTATTTGGAGAAGACAGCCACCTCATTACATTAAACATCTTTTACGACAAAGGTTACATGTCTCATTTATGCATCAATTTTCATGGCAGGTTTAAATGGTAAAAAATAAGTTGGCCCAACTTTAGATATGAGCCGACAAGGACTGGAAACAGGTTTTGATACACCAGTGACTTTTATAAATATATACCTTCACATAGGCTTGTGTTTCGATTCTCAATTCATCCTCAGTTGACTGACTCCTTGCTTGTGTGAGGGTGACGGTCTGAAGAACACACTATTGAACCCAGGAAATGACATTTAAAATTCAGGGTGTGGAGCATCAACCACTCAAGAGAAGACCCAGACCTAGAATATAATGAGCCAAAATGATCGGCAACTTGACTCAAGGGGCAACTTGAAGGGGAATTTGGAACTGAGAAAATATGAGTCTCAAAAAGGGAGCCTGACAAATGACAATTCAATCTTCTCTTTATTTCAAAGCACCATAGTAGAAGTCTACTGTCTGCAAAAACCAAACCTGCTTCTTTTTGCTTTTAAATAAATCTGGCTGGCTTCCTGCACCAGCCTGTCAGAATACCCTCCCAACCCCCCCCACCTCCCAAAAGGATTCGAGTTCTAAAGCAGAGCCAGCCAACGACAGGACGACACCTGTCTGATGGCGGTGTCAGAGCGTCTCTGCGGTGGCTCCGTTTCATTACTTCTTTTAATGCTCCTGCTGGAACTGCACCGTCACATCCTGGAGGTGTGAAATTACATTTCTGGCCACGATCCTCTCCACCTGGGGACTTTGCTGAGGCTCAGCTAATGAAAGGGGCTTTGAACGCCAGCAACGCCTTCTTCCTCTCAGAATCTCGCTTGCTCTTCCTCCATCTCCCTAGACGCTGAGCTGTGTGAACCCGGACAATGAGAACAGCCCCGAAATCCCTGTCAAGGTGCTCAACTGTGACACAATTACCCAGGTGAAAGAGAAGATCCTGGATGCAGTGTACAAGAATATGCCGTACTCTCAGAGGCCACGAGCTGCAGACATGGACCTCGGTGAGCAAAACATTTATTTATAAGATAAACTATATTGCTGGTAAAAATCCTGACGTTCTCTGCCTCACAAGTCTGCTGAGTTAGAGTCTCCAATCTGAGTTCTGAGGTTGGAGTTTTAGCTGTGATGACCTTGGTGCCTACCTGAGGTACACTTCATGACACAAGTGTAAAGACTCCTAAACTAAGAGGTCAACCAGATACGAAAATACACAAACTTACACGAGGGGCTCAATAAAAGTCATATTTTCTAGTTGAAATTGGTTTAGTAAAATTATTGTTAATATTGTTGTTTGTATCATTGTCTTTGTTGGTGTTATTATTATTAGTTGTAGTAGATATAGTTGTTTTAGTCATAGTAACATTTGTATTAGTGACAGTAAGAAAGGTAAGAGAAGCAGTTGTAGTGTAATAGTAATAACAGTAATAACACCGTAATAACAGTAGTATGTAATGAGTCAGTTTAGCAAAGTGGTTAAACTCACTATGATAATTCAAGAAGTAGAACATATATTAGATTCAGATTTTGCCTGTTTCCTACATGATCAAAACAGTTCAAAGAAATCCATTGCAGAAACGGTCACTTCCATTAAAATTGTTAAACTGTGCAAGTGAAGACAGTGATGGATTTAAGGGGGAAAAACAGGGACATAAAGTAGATCTGTAAAAACCAAGCAGTCTCTTTGGAGGGAAAAGTATTTGTCCACAGAAAAGTCAAACATTGAAAGGAAAGACAGTTTTGACTTGGACTGGCTGATGATGGAACAGACGTGACAGGCTGACTAAGATCAATTTGAAAAGGATTCTGGCAGACTGCAGACTTTTCTGGTAAACAAGTGAAACATTTTAAGACACAAATGACAAATGCTTTGCCATCATAACTGCAGAGGAAAGCTCCGAAATGTGACATTGATATAAGATGACGGATGAAAAAACTAAAAATATACATTTGTTATGAAAGTATGTTGATATAAATTATAATTATCTTTGTTGCAAATTTATATTTATATGTGTTTTGTGATAAAAATGACACATTTGAGCATTATATTCACAAATAACAAAACAAGTCAAATATTTGTATATAACAATTACAAATAAATCGAGGGAATTGATTCATAACAGTAATCAATTTATGGTAACAAAAAAGCTGTCTGTATCTTTGAATCAATGAATCATAAATGAATTAATAGGTAACTTGTCTCATGACAAAATCACTTCACTTTAGATTGGAAATTACGCTGTTGTTTCGAGTGAACATTGGTTGACCATTCCTGAGTAAACAACAAGATGCTTGTTGGACCATAGTCTTGTCTAGCTTAGTGGTTAATACAGTACGTTGATAATATAACATTAGAATTACAAAATAAATTCTCATATTAATTAAGATTTTATTTAAATTATTTTAGTTTGTTTCTCGCAAAATAAAAATAAATTGCCATAAATGTGATTCTGCTGGATGTGAGGCTCACGTTGTGTTCACAGGCGGATTGTAAGTTGAGTCCGTTGAAAAAGAAAGAAGTAGCATTTGATTTCATTTTTTATATTCAGAGAGCCGGATCAGCTTGATGACATTAGGGGCCCCAACATCAGTTTTTTTTTTCGGGGCGGGGGGAGGTGCCTTCATCATAAAAACCCATTGTACCTATCTTCCGTGTGTTATTTTGGCACTAACTGCTTATCAAGTCTGACGTTAACCCTCTGTGACAGCGCTGCGTCTCTGCAGCTTACGCCCACAACACGTCTCTGCCTGGCAATGAATCGGCACAAATCCAGCAGAGAAAAGAAGCCTTGTGTGTGAAGTCAGATTGTGCTTCAGGTGGAAAGGTGTATACCTTCAGGGGCTTTTTAAGGTGGGGGGGGATTTGCAGCAGATCAGTCTCTGCTCGTTAGTTTGGGCAGCTTAAGTACCCGTGAAGACACCAGTGTCGTCTGAGTCTTGTCCTCAGAGCAGCGATGGCTTTAATTGCCTTGTAGAAATGGAGAAAGCGAGTGGCGGCAGCTCTCCGACTCGTGACAAGGATCTTGTTTTGTGGAAAACAGGAGGCAGTTGAAGGTTATTAGACTGTCACTGATGTTTTTTTGTTTTTTTTTTTGTCAGAGTGGCGTCAGGGTCGAACAGCTCGTGTGGTCCTGCAGGATGAGGACATCACCACCAAGATTGAGAGCGACTGGAAGAGACTCAACACTCTGATGCACTACCAGGTCTGTCCACTAAAGGTTCCTGTGGCTCAGATCAGTGAATGCTGAGTGGTGCTTTTAGTCCAGAGTGAGCGAACAAGTGATCATATTCCCATCACTCGTCTTGTCTACCTTCCAGTCACCAACCTGGTCTGTGTCAAGGTCTTTTCCTTGGGCTCATGAACACCTACATCCATGCTCAAGTGCTTATCTGTGATGTTAGTTTCCCTCATCGCGCCTGAGCTAATTATATCGCTCACTTCTTTAAACCAAAATAAAACGGCAGTAAAAAACAATGAAAGTAAGCTTCGAGCGCCATTTTGACAACAATCTGTCGTGGCGTGTTTGATGCTTGTTTTTAAGCCCTCCCATGTGTGGGGATGTTTTGTGGTGAAAAACAGGATTTGTATTAGTGTCAGAACTGTAATGTGAATTTGTTTACACCGCAAATCAGGTGATGCCATCTATACAGCACTTCTCATCACTTATTCACCACTAAGAAAATACAATGCTGCTGTTTATGCATATCGATTTGAGCTCATATGTCAATACGTGTCACGTTCTACGCCACTGTGAGGTGCTTGCTATCACTCTGGCCAAAATTTCAAGCGCTGCTTTGTGGAATGAATATTAATGAATAGTGGTTTGCATTCATCAACAGGAAGTACAATATCAGTTTCCTTTTTCGTTCTTGAAAGACTCATTTTAGCATAAAGCATCTCCTGTTGTATCCTGTCAATGTTCACTGTCTACCGGAAAACATCAGGTCAAACCACCAACATGATAATGAATCTGACTTGGCCTGAGTCGGCTCCTGGGCCCTCCGTTTGACACATGCCATGTACAGGAAACTGAATATACAAGCAGAAGAAATCAAGTAATGATTAAATAGAACATCATCTTTTTTTTAATAGAGGTTTCAAATGAACTGTACTTAAGAAAGCTTTACCTGAGTAATTACAATTTTGAAGAAATACTGACAACCTCACGTCCAAAGACTCCGTGCTTTGGAACAAGAACTCATTCCACCCACGAACACCGTGAACAGACCGGCAAGAAAGGGCAGCCCTGGTTGAGTTCCATTTACACTGGAGACAGAGTTCCGTTTATTCTTTACCCAGAGAATCTTTACAAGGACAGGATTGCACAATACTCAAAATCCTGTCTATCTACCTCCAGGGGAGTCATAATTTAAAGGTAATGAAAAGCATAAATCGATTCTGTCTGTTAAGGGTGGGGTCGCAGGTTAGTTGTTGTAGTCCAGAGAGCCAAGAAACATCTATCTCTCGTGGTGGAATAGAGCGGCACAGTGAAGCCAACTGAGAGACATAATATCGTCAGTCAGTCCTGACTCTAACCTGTGCCTCTTCTTGCTTACATACATGTAACTAGGGAGGAGTCCAGGAGCCATCCTAAGGCAGAGGATTATAAAGGCTCACCATGCTGGCTGACATCCTCACCCTGTCTCTAAGAGAGGGTTAGAATAAATTGTGATATTTGCATTAATACTATACCAATAGGAGACTATAGATAAGCAGATGTGATGAATGGGGAAATAATAAACACATTTATTTGATAATAATTGCCACGCATAACACTGTGGCAAGTTTCAATTCAGACATATCAAATGATCCATCACAGCTACTTCATTGAAAAGCAATTCAGTTCGACAGCATTTTTATTCAATTGGGATCCCACACAGCCTTGAATTGACGTTCTTACTGCAGTGGTTTTTGTCAATACATTAAAATTCACTGACACAATACATAAAGAGGCTTCATTTTCTGAGTCCTTGAAACCAGTCCAGAAACAGTCTGACTCATTTGTCGAGCAAAACGCGTCCTTAATGACCGCTCATGTCTCAAATCGCTTCTCAAGCAAAAAAGAAAAAAGGCACTGACCCTACCTTTCTCTTCCAGGTGACGGATCGCTGCGTGGTGGCCTTGGTGCCCAAACAAATGTCGTCTTTCAACATTCCTACCTCAGCCAGCTTCCCCAGGAGTATCAGCCGATACGGTAAGCGCTGCGGAAGAAAGTGAAAAATGGGCTTTAATTTATGAAACGTCTGTTGTTGTTGGCACAGATACCGAGGTGGCTTAATCATAATAATGGTGTTATTGTGCTCTTAAATAATTCCCCGATGGAAAAACGGCGGTCAAGGTGGATAAATGATGTTTGCTTCGCTTGTTGCGTTCAAGGACAGTTCAGCAGTAAACGCTTGTCAATCATGTTACCGCTAGCGCTGCTCTAACATCAGATGCATTTGGGTGAATGTAACATTTTAAGTGGAAATATAATTCTTTTGAGGTTAATGAGCAGTCTAATGCTAGCTTAAAAAATTCTTAAACATCAGAGAAAAGTGATTCATGTTGAACTAACGCACTTGCTAGGTGTGGAGGTGCCGTTCCGCTCAACCCCGACCAGCCCTGATAGCCCCCACTCCCGCGTGCCCATGCTGACCCCAGACCTGGAGAGCGGCGTGAAAGTTTGGCACTTGGTGAAAAACCACGACCACGGCGACCAGAAAGAAGGAGAGAGAGGGAGCAAGATGGTGTCAGAGATTTACCTGACCAGGCTGCTGGCCACAAAGGTAGCATGACAGCAGTGGGAAGACGGCAAAAACAAATCTTTGAGACCCAAAACAGAATGTTTATAAATGTCCATCTTTCAGGGTACACTCCAGAAATTCGTGGACGACCTGTTTGAGACTCTTTTCAGCACTGTCTGTCGGGGAACTGCGCTGCCTCTCGCCATTAAGTACATGTTCGACTTTCTGGATGAGCAGGCGGACAGACATGGTATCCACGACATGGACGTCCGCCATACCTGGAAGAGCAACTGGTGAGATATGTCAACTTCCTGGCTGTGTTCCAAATGAACTGTGCCTTATTCACTGCATTTTCCTCCACAGTTTGCCTTTGCGGTTCTGGGTGAATGTCATCAAGAATCCACAATTTGTTTTCGACATCCATAAAAGCAGCATCACGGACGCATGTCTGTCTGTCGTGGCCCAGACTTTTATGGACTCTTGTTCCACTTCAGAACATCGTCTGGGCAAAGACTCGCCATCCACCAAACTTCTCTACGCTAAGGATATACCACACTACAAAAGCTGGGTGGAAAGGTATGGCAATTATTATTTAAACCTCCGCTACAGGTCCCATATAGACCAACAACACACACAAGATTTAGAGGCAAAAGCCAAATTAATATAAAAAAAACAAAAACAAAATACAAACCAAAGATTGGAGACCAAACAAAGCCAGTTTGCCTCTGCACAGCTGTCAGTAGCATGATAGCATGTGACCGGCCACTGAATCCATGGCGGACATATCTTGAAATTTTCCAGCTGACATCTCTGATCTGCGACGTCTCACACTCGTGGGTTGACCCGCGTTGAAGCGCAAAGGTCAGACATGCTTGACTGTGTCCGAGACACTGACCGTGTGCGTCCTCTCAGGTACTACGCCGACATCAACCGCCTGCCTGCCATCAGCGATCAGGACATGAATGCCTATCTGGCTGAGCAGGCTCGCCTCCACTCCAGTGAGTTTAATGTGCTCAGTGCCCTCCATGAGGTCTTCAGCTACGTCAGCAAGTACAGCCAAGAGGTGAGGAGGTGGATTTTATTTCCAAATATGTCGTCACCTTTCTTCTTTTTTGTCTTTGTAATATGATGTTAATAATTTCCTTAATCAGTCATCTATTTTATTTTAGTAAGTTCTCAATTTTTTTCTCTGTTTTTGGCAGCATTTTATTTCTTCATTATTATTATTATTATTATTATTATTGGGATAGCGTTTTTTTTTTTTTTTTTTGTTGGTATTTTGTTTGTCCAGTTATATTGTTGTCTTATTTTAAAGGATTTTGTACATTAATTTAATTTGTTTTGTTTTTTTCCACAAAATAGTATATTTAATGTAACGGCAAGGATTTAATCATTTTCAGATCATTTTTTCATCAAACGTTTCCTCTTACTCTCATTCTTCCCCCTTTAAAGAAAGAAAACATCCCCCCTTGTTCTGTTGAGTGGTTGGTAGCTGAAGATTTAAGCCTCATGAAGTTACACAATTGGTACATTCAACTATTGCAATTTACTGTCGGTAAGAAGATTCTGTGTGAAGTATTACAATTGGTACATGGCAAAAAAAAAAAAGATATCAAGGAACAATCTCCGCTTGACACTGTACATTAGGTGGCTTTTCGGCGTGAAAATTGCACGCTGAATCACTTCCTGTCTCCAAGCCTCCCCACCCTAATTTGACTTCGCCGCTCTGCGTAAATGGTCTTAATCTCTTTACTCGTACATGTAGCAAGCAGATGTTTACACCAGAACCTAAAGATGCCCACCGAAAAGACTGATTCGAAGATAAAACTTGAAATCTCCATTTCATAAAACGGCTCCCACAGAAGTCTCAGTTGTGAGCGCGGTGAGGAGTTTATCTGCTAAAGAGGGAAAAATCTCCCTCAAGGCCTGCTGGACATCAAAGCGGCGCTAAAAGGATAGAATCGAGGACTCACTGCTTGTTGCCATGAATCTGCATGATGTGTAGAGATATGCAATTCTTTAGCAAAACGTTGCTCAATCACTTTAATGAGGAGACGGTGAATCAGGTTGGCAGCAGGTCGATACTGCTGCTCCCAGCCACTGATGTGGGCCAGTCCTACACCTGGTGTTTGAAGTTGTAGATATTGCAGCATTTATTATAGAGGTAGGTATATAAAACATAGTAGGTTCTATATAAGAGTACAAAAGTGTACACACTGGAACACAGGGCGGTGGTTCCTGGTGGTTGCAGGGTTTATGATAGTTCTAGGAGTAGATGTAGCTGCACCATTTCCCTTTTGTTTGTGTTTTGTGAACAGAATAACTGAAAAGGAAATGTTTTGTAGATTTTATCATTCATCGAATCCATGGCTCTCCTTTGTGAGTTAGAAGCTCTGTAACGCTGCTAGCACCTGCTGTCCGATTGAGCTAATTGCAGTCAGTAACATTTCAAACTTGTGTTATTGAAGTACCATAAATGTAGAGCAATCATTTGGGCAGCTTGGCACAGTTCTGCACCTATCTGGTTGAAGTTGCAGCAACTGCAGTTGTTGTAGTAGACGACACTGAATACAGAACACATTAGTCTATTTGCCAGCCCAAGTCCAAATGAACCTGCAGGACGCCACCCAAATCGAATCCTTCCTAAGTTAGCTAATGTCCAACTACTCCTGACATTGCTATTGAAACACGTCTTGTTTTGTAATTATTCTTTCTACCAATGAACAAACGGAAAACCTAATACATAACCACCGCAACTGCTGAGCATTGTTGATTAGTGATCTCGCACGCAGAGCTCTGCATCCCCTCTCATCTCTGACATTGAACAAGGTTCATTCATGGGCTCGAAGTAGCATTCAACATTCAGGGATTTTTCAAATACAAAAGACTTAATTGGTTTGGACTTCAACACATCACATTTCAAAACGCCTTTGCCAAAAATACTGTGTCCAACATGGGCGGAACTGAAAGGAGACCCAGTGCCAAAACAATGCCAAGACCAAGACTGAGAGTCTTGAGTATTACAACACTCTTGGTTGTGTTGGAAGTATTAGAATAGGCACATTATAATATGTTGTTTTTTTGTAGTTAGTTCCAGTTTTTTGGTAGGTTCTGCAGCAGTCACCGTTTTGCTATAGAAGTCGCTACGGTGGCGGATTAGTTTTATGTGTTACACTTGTAGACTTATTGTGTTAGCAGTAGTGAGTGAGTGAATTACAGTTCAAAATCCTGTGCTTGTACTGCTTGTAAAACTATACTGTATATTTGAAATTGTAACTGTAGTTTGCCTCATGGAGCTTCTGTATAGTTGTTTTTGCAGTACTTTTACAGTACTGGGTAACATTTGCTGGAGTGCATAAAATAGTGAGATTTG
Source organism: Synchiropus splendidus (assembly GCF_027744825.2). Lineage (NCBI taxonomy): Eukaryota > Metazoa > Chordata > Actinopteri > Syngnathiformes > Callionymidae > Synchiropus > Synchiropus splendidus. The sequence goes on along the minus strand of NC_071339.1, from coordinate 23,077,740 downwards.
TGTATTTGTAGCGGCGTTGACAATCACTTTTCACTAAGAAAATGACTTGTTGATCTGCAATAGCAACTGGACGGTTTAAACGAGTGTGTCTCTCTGTGTCCCCACGACAGATTATTGAGGCGCTGGAACTGGATGAACAGGCCCAGAAGCAGAAGTTGGCGTATAAAGTGGAGCAGATCCTCTCAGCCATGTCCTTAGAGAGCTGAGACACGGCGTTGCATGCAAACATCCACATGTGAACACTGTACAAGCTCTTGTACGTGAGTGCACAAACACACACAAGTTCTGAGCCCACAGACTGTCACAAGAAGAAGCCAATGCAGAATCCCTGCAGACTTTATGGACCTACTGTACACACATGCATACAAATGTACATATACCAACACCACAACAAAGACCAAACAGCAGATCATCCCAAAGCTCCACTTTTGAATCCAGTGTCATCGTTCTCCCTGAAGACTTTCCAATCGGCAGACGTCCAAGTCTTCAAACGCTCCAGCGGCAGTCGAGAAAGAAAGAGGATTTTCGGCCCATCACGCTCTCTGGGTTTGCCACCAAATCTTTTCTGCTGGGTAATAGTTTGCCTTTGGAGTTGGTACTTAGACTCAAATGTGTGCACAGCGTGGCTGGAACTCAAAAGAGAGCTGCTCTTAAGGAATGACAAGACTTCAAAAGTCACTGGAGGAGCTCAGTAAAAACACAGGAGCCAATTTATTTAGTTGGCACATAAGTAAGAAAAGTACCCTTTTGTTTTTGTTTTTTTTCCAACGTGAAAGATGAAGGACCCTCATTTCACACTACATATCACAGCTTGACGTGATGTCGCCATTTGGAGTGGAGATGTGTCGCTCAGTGTTGTTAAGCCTTTTTGCTTGTGCAGGCTGATGAAAACAGAGGCACTTTCAATAATCTGGCAGTGTTGCGGACATTTCTGTCCCTTGAAGCTTCTTGTTACAGGATGGTTATGTGATCTGATGAAGTTGTCATGAATGAAACATTTAAAACAGAATATTGTCTCTGAAGGAGCTAGCGTCCAGCTTTCAAATTCCCGAATGACATCACTGGGAAATAAGAGTAGCTCCAAGAGTTGACATGTAGTTGTGAAGTCCCTCTGAACACGACCTTGGTTGAGAGTTGCAGTTGTCGTGGCTGACAAACTCATCATCCTTTGCACTGTGAATCCAGAATTACAAAGACACTATATTCCTCGTCCAAGTGCTAAGACTGGCCACCAACACTGGGCGACCAACAGATGTAACCTATCCCTTTCCTGGTTTGGAAGTCCAACACCTTTCTGGCATTGTAGCCAAATTAGATGCCAATCCAACCCAAGCTCCTCCTGCATGAGCCCAGGTGGCAGTGTCTGTATCTTGCTTTGCAGGAACTCTAAAGCTAACTGCAACTTCTTTCCATATATCTCTTTGTATTAAAAATGGCTATACATAACAAATGCAAATGCACTGAAACTGAACTGGTGACTGACCACATGGTTTTTCACTGCTTATTTTTATTAGTCCACATTACACAATTCAGAAACACATGCAGCAGTTGTAGGTCTGCATTTAGAACACAGATTCTCCCCCCACCTTGGACTCAGAGGTGAACTGTCCCCTGAAGCCCCGCAGCACTCTGGGCGCCCCCTCCCCTTTCTCCAGTTCTACTGTCACAAGTTAAAATGACAGTTGTGTGTTTCACTTGCACCTGAGTGATGCGCCTGTCCAGCTGATGCGTGTGGCAGTTGCGATGGCGCAGAGCGACAAAAAATATGTGCTTTTTACGTGGCAGTTCGCCCATGCCTAAAACCGCCACTGCCCATGACTACAACAGCGGTGACAACAGCACCCCTTGTTCTCTTACTCATCAATATCGACCTCCCCATTTTCAACACAGGTCATACTTGATGCAAACAGTGCCCAGATCCACAAACCGCCAAAACCATGACCAACACATTCTCACTCTCAAGGCATCACATGGTGATGATCGTCAAATGTCTTTACCACCCATTGTTTACTCGAGCCATCCACATGTTTCCTGGTGTTCAAAAAGAATGTTTGTGGTACAGATGGGGATGTGCAAGGGTGATGATCACAGGCTCCCACTGTTACCTCATGTGACTATGAGCATGAACCTCAGTTGACAGTTGGCGCAGAGTCAAGCCGGTATTCCAATGATGATGGTACTATATATATAATGTCACATGAAATTGTATTTCAATACTGGAACCTTAAGGTGTCCCACTTCATGGCTTCGCCCCTACACGAACATTTTTTTTACTGTAAGATGCAAAGTAACCACCGTCTTTAGCCAGGCATATTGGACAATCAGCCAAAACAGTTGCTGTCAAACAAAATGTAGATTTATTGAAGTGTCTGTAGCATTCCGTAACTGGAGAAAGGGTCTAAACAGAATGGAATTTCAGAATTTTAAGAGACACTTCAGCTTTCTCACTTTCCACTGAATTTTCCTGATGTTGGAGAGTCTTGAAATTCTCCACTCATTAGAAGAGGCGACAAAGCCTGATCACAACAATCGTCGTGGGGCACGATAACAGCATTGAATATAATTCAAAGCCATTGTGGGCCGCATGAAATGACTTGGCACTGGACACGGGACAAGCAATGGAGACGTCTGTGAGAGATCAAATTAATGTTGTTCAGTTCTACCTGGCAACCCACCTGCTGTCAAAACATGGAGGTGGGTCTTTCTTTGTGGTCTATCTTTGACCGAAAACTGTCCTGACAGATTTTATTTTGCATTTATGTTTGACGGCTGAATATATAACCCATTCCAAAAGTTTGCGTTGTCCCATAGCCTCTAGTCAACACAGACACTTGTGTCCACACTCAAGAGTTGCCTGCCAGCTTTTTAAAGACTTGGAAACCCAGACAAACAAAATCCTGGAGGTGACTCATATATGAAGAGATGCTTTTGCCTGCTCTGTGCCAAATATAATGACTCATGCTTCATCTGAGTTTTAGAATCCTATTAAAAACGCAGGGAAAGATCCCATTTGAGATGGGAGGTTCTGTAACGTAATGATCGATAGGCTACTAATTCAGCCCGTCGAAGATAAGTGGAGGCCAAATTGAAGTGTAGCAGAAGGCGTAATTAATGACGCTCTCAGCCTGATGGCGGAGGAGATTAGCCTGACCCTGCCGGCGCTGCCGCTCCTTCTCCCCTTCCAGCCTCATCAGTCATTGTTTACATCGAGCACCATACTTGAAATGCACAAGATATTAGAAACGACTGCGCATAATCCAGCCAGATGAAGACTGAAATTGAAGAACAGGTTTTACTCAGCGTATGACAGTTGTTTCTAACATCGTGCGCTGTGAACATGTGCTGAATGGTCTATTTGTGTCAATCTGTCGACTCGTGTAAATTTCATGAAGTCAAGCTTTTGCTTCCAATCCAACCCTTATTTATTGAATTCTAAAGGTTCCACAGAATGTTGCCGTGCGATCTCACAAATGTTCAATGCGTAGCCTTCAAACTCGAGATCGTCTCTGAGGCTAGAAAGGGACCGGGGCACGGTTGTGTGCTTGTTGGTGTGTGTAATCGTTGAGCGTGATGTGTATGAAAGTGTGCTAGAATTAATTTATGTGTGAATGTTGGTGTGTGTGTGTTTGTCATAGTCAGTGTGAGGTGTGCGTTAATAGATGTGACTGTCTTTGTTGGCATGAATGAATATGTGAGTGAGGATTATGCGTCCAAATACCTGTGTGTGACCGGTTGAGTGTGTGTGACCGGTTGAGTGCATATGTGTGTGTGTGTGTGTGTGTGTGTGTGTGTGCGCACGTGCATCCGTACAAGTCCTTGTTGTGCGTCTGTGTCGTGCCAAGAAATTAGCAGGAAGCAATTCAACCAAACATCTGTGGTCCCTTTAAACCTTCCAAAACACATGTGACCTGAACGCTTGTTGTCTATTTGCTGCTGTATTTAGAGTGCCATATCTACGCCATAGCTAATTTGGAAGTATGTAAACCACTTCAGGGTCTCGCCTTGGAAAGATTTATGAATCTCTAAAATTGCTTCTTTTTGTGTTTGAAGCCATCATTCATTTCAACTGTCCAGTATCTGAAGCTCCTCACGTAGGACATTAAGCAGTATTTATCTTCATAATAATAACTACATGTCCTGTTAAGTGTTATAATATGAATGAAATCATCAGTTTCATGTGTGGTTTTGACGCGTTATTATAAATGTGTTGTGCAATAAAAATGTTGGGCGTTCAAATTGTTGTTTTTTTAAACTAAATATTATTGTATAAACTGTACATAAAGACTCTCCTATTTTGCAAGCAAAGATTCACTTTGTACTGTTGTTATACATTAAAAAGCTCAGCTGATGAAGTTGTCATCTCATGCTTTATTGATGTTGTCTTTAAGGTGCAGCATTGGGCTTTTTGAAAATTGTTCTGATTCCCTCACGTTTGTTTGAGTCGATGTATGATTCATTTGTTAATTTCACACTGGCATACTAATTTATCTGTTCGCCATAATTGATTTTTTGCCAGCAGGCTTGTCATATCGCAGCTATCCCAGAGGTTTCATCCATCAGTTAGTCCTTCACAGTCTACTTTAAAAATCTATTCACAAATGGAGAAACATAAACTATGATGAATGATGTTCCAACACCTCATGGAATATCCTCGATTATCGAACGCAGTCTCATCAGAGACAGCTTCCAACTGTACCTTCAGCCACTTACAAATGCACGGCAGGAGAAAAACAATATGTAACACTGGTCCTAAAATGGTAAGCAGCATAGACATTCTTCTTTCATCACTTCCTGTTAGGGTTTGCCAGAGGGAGTCTGCCTCATCCATCTTATCTGATCATGGTCACACTCCCTAGTCGCTCCTAACCTCTACAGGTAATGTCCTTATGAACCACATCCATGAACCTCACTGGTTGACTTCATTTTGGTTCCTTCACCTTCCACGTGCCTCGTCCATCGCTTCCTCTCAATGATTATTCACCAATAACAGTTTCCACCGAACAGATATATCGATGTTTTTGGGGAGCTTGTCATCCTCTTGATAATAGATTTGCTGATCCTCATTTGAGTCACTACGTGGTTTGTTTCTGGGATTTCATTTCAGAATGAAAACACATTTAAGTTAAGTTAATAAAAGTTTCCAGGGTCATTGAAATTTTGTTCTTATTTCACTCCACAATTGAAACTCGGATGCGAACACAGAAACAAAAACACTAATGAGTGAGATTGGTAAATGAGGGTGACACACTAGTTCCCGCCATATTTTTGCTAGGTTGCAATGTTAGCCAACGCTTCTCACTCGGACCTAATATATATTGACGGATGGGAAAGTTGACTTTTGTGTCCTATACTGACCAGGAAGGCAGCCTTCAGCATTGCATGACACATTTGGTTTTCAATGGAAGCACATGCTTTGCCCTCCGCAGCAGCGCGTCACGTAAAGAAAAGATGGACTTTTGGGTTAGGTGAGTCATAGGATTCATTAATTCTACAACAATGTTGTTGTAATGTGCAATTTACACATGTAACAATGTGTAAATTACTATTTAATGCCCATCACAAAGGAGGAGAGCCACATAAGGCGTTCTAAATAGCAACTGACATCCAACACGATTCAGTGAAGAGATGTTCCATATGTCTCCCATCCCTCGTGCGCCCCAACTACCAGCATTGGAAGCAGTGCCCATATTTAGTCACCAAAACAAAAAAAGTGAGTCTAAAAAAGATTAACCATCCATTGGATTTATTTGTTTAATCAGGACGGCAAAAACTTAGATAACAGTGAACTCATCAAAGCATTATAGCTGTTGCAGTGCGTTATGGGATTTCTAGCATGGGAGGTGTGTTGACTGTGGACCTTAGAGTGATCCGTATCAGTAATAATAATGAATTTTTGTCACCAAACTTGGCATCTAAGATCAATGATCATTTCAAAAGCAACCATTTTAAAATGTGCACTTCATAGGCTTCACACATCCATTTCCTCCATCTGTCCCTCGAGTAATTGATATCGATGATAAATATGTACAGTGTGATGATTTAATCTAAAAAGTTGAAAATCTCATTCAGCTAATTCTGCATTGATAAGTGATAAGATAAATGATATTTATTCATTTATAACTATTGCAGATGAAGGCAGAGTGGACTGGAATTCCTCTCCTCTTCGCTAAAACCCTTGTGCCGCTTTCCGCCTCCTGTCCTCGGGTAGATTTCAGAATTCCGCTGCTGTGACAGAATAAAACTCAAGTTTGACGGCGACAACTGTTTTCCTAATGACAAGGAACAGAAACAGCTGCGAATGAGTCATTTGCTCACTCCGAGCTTTACTGCTTTATTGAAATCGCATTCAGCAGTTCAGATGTTTACCATGAGCGCAGCACATCTGACACAACAGAGACGCCAAGCTTGTAAAAGACAACAAAGAAATGTCCTGGAGAAAATTTCTAAATCCTTTGAATTGGATGAAGACACAAGCGAGTGTGATGAACAGCCTGTGGGAAGGAAAGAAAGAGTTACACTGCCGACACACTGTGACAGTATTTGGTCTGGCATGTGAGCAGCATATAGGCCGGCTCTACGGTCGGAGCCAGAATTCAGCATTTATGTTCCCTCCTCGGGGCTGAGGGCAAGCGGAGGGAGGAGGCGGAAGGTGCCACATGAATGCAGGCAAAACGTGGCGGTATCATTAAAGTATCGGAAGGTGCTTCAGCACACCTGCCAGTATAGAACCCCCGTCTGCTCTCCTGCTTGTCAAGGATCTGACAATCGGCAGGCAGCAATTCCCCTCACTTGCATCTCCTTCTGAGGCAGACAGTGATCATTAGGACTCATTCCTCCAAAACTGACAGCTAAGATAGCGGCAGGATGTCTTGTTGGTAGAGCGTGAGGCAGGCAGGATCCTGAAGACACCACAGCTATTAGACAAGCCCTACTCTTCCATCAATCAATGCCACATTCACTCTGGGCATTTTACATCCCGGTCCCCATGAGACCCCGCGAGATTTTAACATTGATATCAAGTTATCACAAGTCAGATGTGCTCATGGTTAAGCATCAACAACAATCAGTCAAGTCGTTCTGACATGATCGTCTGCAGCAATTCGTGAAAGGTTCGGAAAACATTTCAAGACTTTTGCTCGTTCAATATTTCTCGAAGTTCCATACCGAAAACTTCAGGTGAATGTGAAGACTGTTGGGGGGTGAGGATGAACGGCTGTTAGTGAAGCTACATCTTCTTCAGTCCTTCAAAAATCTTCTGTGAGAAAGACGCCTTTGGGGAAAAGAAAATCTTAAATCACTTCAGTATGTGTATGAGTTCCACCATCCGTGTTGACCACTAGATGGCAGTCACCTGTTGTTGGGTGGCAAGTTAAGGCAGCACTTCTCAATTATTCTCTGTTGCGCCCCCCTCAGGAAGAAGTAAACGTTTCCCCAACTCTCCGCCACCTCTGTAAATCGTATCATTTGTCTATAACATAATTATAAGTACACTTCTGTACCTTGTATCCGTGTTAAACATTAAAGAAAAGACAAAAGAAAGTAAGTAGTATAGTAGTAAGTAATATAGGTCAAGTTACAATAAAGAATAATTTTATTAACGTTGTTTTTGTCTGGAACAGAAAAGACTTAAAGTACATCAAATTGCCTGAAATTGAACATGACTGGATGTGCAATCACACTTCTGGGGGGGCGTCCCACTAGGTGAGAAGGACTGCGTTATGGAAAGCTGAATTTGAATTATTTGCTCTCGTGACAATCCAATGAACACAGTTTAATGGGACAAATCTTTAATCAAAACACTTTCAATGATCCAGTTCTGATGCCATGGTACAGACCAGTAAGGATTTTGGGTCATAGTTTCAAATGGAAGTGAACATCCTCTGGTTCATTCTTTCAACACTGACGTGTTCAACACACTCCTGCAGCTGCCAAAAAAATACAGGATTCAAAGGGAAGCTAACCTTAGACACAGCCTGCAGATCTGGAGGAATAATTCAAAAACTGGGGCAGTAACAGGGATGAATGTTGAATGGCCGAAACCTTGGAACGTCGCTAAACATTCATGCACAAACCACAGAGCGAGTGGAGACGGTAAATTCACATCATTCAGCTGCCCAAGTTGTTGTGATAATCATATAAATGGACATTTCGCAGAACACCTGATGAAATCAAGGTTAATGGAAATGGCATGCTGCACAGTTTCAGTACAGGACTGAGAGTATCAACCAACCTTTTCTTCGGCACCGTGGGACGTCTGTTTGCTGGCCATCATCCAAACATCCCTAATAGTAAGACATTACCCCAAGAGATTTTTCTATAGATTTCTAGAATTAAATCTCACTGTACTCTACCTTACAGTGGTCAGTGTTGCAGTTGTATAGCAGAAAGGTCATCAGCTTGAGGAATATTTTCTCTGTGCCCTCGTGGGTTTCTTCCCGCAGTCTGAAAAAGCATTGAGAGGTAAATTGATTGCTCCAAAAAGCCCGTACGCGCGAGTGTGTGTGAGTCCTTATTTGTCAACAAGCTGACCTGCTGGCAAACTGTTCAGGTTGACCCAGCCTCTCAATCCCAGCCTGGTCCAAATTTAAAACCTTTTTTCAAGTGACGACATGCCACAGTATTCATGGGGGAATATTTTAAATTACTTAGCATCGAAAGAGTTTTTGATCATGAAAAAAAATAAAGAAGCCATTGAATTTTGAAGAAACTTGGCCCTCATCTGTTTCACATCATGGGGGCCGTATCAGCATAGACCAAGGGCTGCACATGGTCCCCGGACCACACCCTGACCTGTACCTGTCTCCTTTCATTTCAAAAGTAAATGCAAACGTCATGAGTCTGAGCTACCATTTCCCAATGATTGAAGCAAACTAATGAATGTTGGGAACAACGGGAAACGTTGCGTCCAGTACTGACGACAAAGATCAGTGTTACATGATGACGCGTTGGCAGCGCAACACGTGGTTTAGTCACAGTGACCTGGACGGCAATACGGGACGTGAAGCTTTGTTTCCCTCTTCCCGTGCCTCACGTATTTTTTGTTTTTTTTTTCCAATCCATTGCGACAACAGGCAACACAGAAGGCTGCCTTTATCATCAGTATAGGACACAAATGTCCACTTTCCCAACATCTATATATTACGTCATGGGACATATTAGGATGGATTGTTCTTATCATAGTGTTGCAGAAAAGCTGCTGTCATGGACCAAAAATGATAAAACAATATGTAGTTTTCACATCAGAAAGCAAAATGTAATGCATTCATGAAAAGTGCAGATGTTTGGCTGAATTCTTATTTTGACACAAAGATTTGTCATCATTAACAAAAACAAAAAACAATAGTTTCACTGTTGTTTATTCGAATTGGCACATCCAAGTTGGCAAGTCTTACATCTGACAACCGTCACCACTGAGATTATCCACCTCCAGAAAATGACATATTTGATGTCGTCTTCAGATTCAGTTCATCGGTCCATCACGACCGCTCACGGGTCAGATCATCTCCACACACCTGCTCATTCCCACAACAACGCCGCTCTCCCCCTTCTGTCTTTCTCTCCTACTGTACCACCAAATTCCCTCAAGCGCCTCCGACCACATCACGATGCGGCGGAGGTCTGCATTCATCCGTCTCCTGCTGCTTTAATTAAATGCATCCTGCATTATCAGAGAGCGAACAATCAAACAGACACTGAGATGTTTGTTCTTGCCAAGGACATGAGACAGCTGTCTAAACCACAAACTCAGTCCTGAAAGATGGGATTTATTTTAATGAGGTGGAGGATTCATCTCTGAAGTTAGGAGTAATAATGTGCCAATATTACACCCAATCAAAAATATATTCTCACACTCGAACTGAATACTATTTAAATGTATGAATAACTCAACAATCAGTTGAGTTTCACAACTATTCAACTATTCAGCATCTTTGAACTGGTACTGTGTGTCAGCAAATGAATGTGGTGTGAGTCTAACTATTTGAATGATTAATTTTCATTCTGGTTATTCTCCTCATTCAGAAACTGTAAAACCACTCACATTGATAGTATCTTTTCGTATATTATTTCAATGCCGCTTTTGTATTTCCAACTCAATGTTGTTTTTTAATTAAGGCAATATTGTATATTTGGCTCTTGAATTCTATTTCAGCAAGGTAATTTAGGATTAAACAGAGTCACGATCACCAGTATTGTTTGGGTTCATTTGTTGCATATGACGTCTCTTCCCTTCTCATGGACCACATATAGTATTTCTACAAAATTAGATTTTTATTTTATTCATCCATAATAATTCACACAAATAAATGACACCACATAATCTTTTACAAATATTGCCCCATAATTATCACTCAATTGTTTGCATAAAAATCCCAAAAGAAATTAAACATTTCTGTATATAACTTAATAAAATTTGATGTCTACATCACACATTTTTCGGTGTAACTGCAAATTTTAGTCATCTTATTTGACTCTGCTTCGGTGCCGTTTCTGAACCCTAAGGTCGTTATTGTGATTCAGTGCAAGTCACGTCAATGAACGGCACACTGGTGCCATCTGCTGGCTGGCGCTGTAATCATAAGCGTAACCTGAGCCAACAAAAGTGTCTTTATCCCTGTTTTAGGGTAAAAAAAAGAAGATGTGGAACAGGACACGGTCAAATGGGGGTCGCATGTTCCTCTGCCATGTTGAATGTGTCTATAATTGCAGTTGCCTGAGGGTGTGTGTCAGCGTGTGTGAGCTAAACATCTGCGTGGCACCAGAGGTCATGACCGAAACAATCAAGACTCCAGGACCATAAATAAGGACGCATCATCTTTAGCAAGGAACGACCTCATCAATCGCCTTTTTTCTTTCCTGCTTGGTCACTGAGACACAGTCTTGTTTCCTAAACAGTCATCACACGCTCAAGTTTGAAATCATATCCCCTCCCACTCCTCCTCCCACCCATTCTCCTGCACTCATGAAATTGCTCCAACACTGACTCCTTTCTGCTCAGCCAATCAGTGAGCTTTGTGGGATTTATGGCTCCCATTTCGAAGCGCCATAAAATGTCTATTACTATGTGTTTTCAGCGAGTGTGTGTGTGTCGTCTGTTTGGACACAGTTCATATGAGAGCACCAGGCGAAGGAGAACAGGGAGTGTTATCACATCTTTTGTTTTTCCCATTCACATTTGACTTTTAAGCTAAAACTCGACCCTTGTAAACCTTGCCTTTGGGGAAAATTGTGTCGATGGAGCAAACACAATAAATATATCAATAAAAATCAGTCATACAACACTTGTCTTACATGCAAAACAATTCAAGCTACATTAAAATGTCATTGTATAGGAATTTTATTTTGATATGATGATGCCTCATGCTGCGACAATGCAATCATGCGGTTTAAACCTGGACGGCATGAGATGAATCAGTTCACTTTACTGGACTTTACTTACTCTGGAGGAGGCAGACGTTCTCGTCCAAGCTCATGTCACCACATCTAACAACCTGAAGAAGGCGAAAAAGCAGAATTAAAGTGTATATACAGCCTATATGTAGAAATGGAAGAAGACAGAAGGCTGGCATTGTTGGATTGATGATTGTCGTGGTTGTTGGGACCAAGATTAGCATGCCTCTCAGAGTTCTGTGTCAAAGCTTGGGCCATTCTCTTTTACTGCCAATATTTCGTCATGTGACAAAACACGAGCATTCCCTGAACACACAAGGTACATTTGCTTTTCCATTTTTCATCAAGTTGCCTCCATTTGCCCATTTGATAAAAAATTTCAGAGTCAGCCATTTGTCAGAAGAGACGTTCTGAGTCTACATTTTTTTTGTTGCCTTCGCAATATAGCAAACTCTTCTTTTCCTTTCAGCTTCTCCCTTCAGGGGTGGCCACAGCGGGCCATCCTCCTCCATCTCACCCTGTCCTCTGCTTCCTCTTCTCTCAAACCTACAAACCTCATGTCCTCCTTCACCACCTCCATAAATCTCCTCTTTGGCCTTCCTCTCGACCTTCTGCCTGGCACTTCCAACCTCAACATCTTCCTACCAATGTACTGGCTATCTCTCCTCTGTACATGTCCAAACCATCTCCATCTAGCCTCTCTGACTTTGTCTCCTGAACACCTGACATGTGCTGTCCCTCCGATATACTGCTTCCTGATCCTATCCATCCTGCTCACTCCCAGAGAGAAGCTCAGCATCTTCATCTCTGCTACCTCCAGCTCTGCCTCCTGTCTTTTCCTCAGTGCTACTGTTTCCAAACCATACAACATTGCTGGCCTGACCACCCTTTTGGACACTTTCCCTTTCATCCTTGTTGATCGCTATATAGCAAAAACCACTAACCACATATTTGGATGTTTAAAACAAGTATTGTGAGTCATTTCAGACAAAATCATCACTGAGACTCAATAGCATTTTCTGTGTTGTGAGGACAAACTTCACATATTTATTTAAAAAATCAAGCCAATATAGGATCCAAGCTGTTTAAACCAGTTCAGAAAACTAATGAAAACATCATGCTATGAAGCTAATGAAGTTATTGTCTTCCTTCAAGGCAGAGTTCTGATCTCAACTACTTCCTGAGGAAACCTGTTTCAGTTTGAGCCCATTAAAATTGATTCTGGCTTTGTGAAAACAGGTTGTAAAGCGAGCACTGAAAGCTGGATGTCTCCAAAACTCAAGTCAAGATAATGAGCTGTCCCGTGTATATGCATGGTCTTTAAATCATGCCGCACGTTGAAACAGACATTTTGTGTATGAAAGTCACAAAAAAGGAAGTACAGCTGCATTCTGAGAAAAGCCGCTCTGGATTCTTGTGGTCTTTAAGTACAGGGTGAATCTAAAGGGTACTCGTCGTGAGAAAAAGCACGTTGTGTTTGATATTGAGCCCAGTGGTTGTCTAAATTCTCCAGAGACATGCCATCATACGTTTCCGAGAGCACGCTCAGGGATGTATGCACACTACGCACAGGAACGCAAAAGTACAACCATCAAATCTGGTTAACGTGCATTTAGGAGCTAAACCAAAACACACACGGCTGTCTGAAGTAATTTATAGCGACAGCAGACGCACATGATGATCGCAGTGCAGCATTACTGTAGAAACAGCACAGCAGCTAAAAGGAGTTTTTTTAAGTGCATAAGCTACAACAAATGTGCCGAACACCATAAACATATAGACCCCTGAGAAGCCAGGACAATTGGCTCTAAATGACAGGATGTTCAAAAAAAATATTCAAGGCTGTTTGTGCTCGCCGTCTGTCTGGCTTCATTGTGACACTACATCTTAAATATTGTCTTTGGGGGAAAGAAGCATGAGCTCAGTACAACCCTCGCAACAGCTAGCATCACATCCACATCACTCTCTTTCCAGGTTCAGACACATTTCCAAGGGATTATAAATACATTTGTTTGTTTGTCCCAGCTGTTGCTGTTCTTGCATATGTTGCCAGTACGGCTATAGTATAATGTTTGAGGATTTAAATAAGCATTCATAGTGCTGTTGTCACAAGTAACTATAGCAGTCTTACTTGAATTAATAGTGTTGTTGTCACAACTGAAACATTAAAGCCTTATTCTTTATGAATAACCTAGCTGTTGTGTATGCTAACAGAGCAATGGCTAATGTTATCGTTGCAGTTGTTGTAGCTGTGGTACTTACACCTGTGCTGTTGCTATTTTTGTTGCCAAAGTTTTTGATGTTGCAAACAATGGCACAGGTGTTAATAACATCGACACAGCTGTATTAGACCACGTCATGTTGCAGCAGTATTTGTTGGTTCTAGAAATACTGTTGTTTATGCAAACAGTTGTGAACACTAATTGTTGTCCCTAATAAACGCTGCTATGTCAAATATGGGCTGCAGTTATGAGTGATGTTCTTCTAGCAATACTAGCAATTACATTGATTGTGGTAGTTAGGGATGCACTGACACCGATACCGGTATTTGACTGACACCGGGCTTGAGTATTTGTACTCATACTCATAAAATGGCCAAGGATATCACACAACCGACACCACCTTACAGTCCCGCCCAGTTTTTAAAGGACAGTTGATGGCAATTTTGTGAAATCTCTGTACTGCAGTGAAATGTGTGACCGTCACTCATGTACCAGAAAAATATACTGTGGAATATTGTTCAAATGATATATAAGGGGGAAAAAATCTCAAAGTAACTATGTGTAATGGCGTAAATACTCAGTATCGGTAAGTACTCAGATGCAAGTACTCGTACACTACTCATTTTGGAAACAACTGGTATCGGTGCATCTTAAGTGTTAGTAGTACCATACTGATGTGTCTATAAGGCCATGAGTGACCATGGTTGCATGACGGCCAGGAAAACCCAATTAAATTGGACTTTTAAAACACTTGTAAACAGCTTAGTCCACATATGGGGAGGGAAATTCTCTTCGTTGGATTCTGTGACCTGGGCAGTGCTGTTTTAGCGCCTGCATTAAGCCTGCATGGAACTGTTTGGCTAAACTAAGCTCACAGATAGCACAAACGTCTGCTGTGCCACAGAAGTGAGAGCTCCCCAGGAAGAAGTCCAGACGACCAACTAACATTACATACAACAGAGAAGTCACATGTAGGTAACTAGATGCTGCCTCTGGGCTTTCGGGTCTTTGTTGATGTCATTGGTGAATACACAAATCCGTGATCGCGATGAGGCAGATCTGCAGTTGTATACATTAGGGCTTCAAGTCTTCAAGTACCATCACTTTGAGTTTTAGAAAATGGCACCAACATCACAGATGAGCAACTGCATATTGAGCTACTCAATTTGGGGCTTGCGCACAGCAGTCTATAGCACAGCTCTGTTGGGGGAATTTTTGAAGTTAAAACTTAAAACCATATCCAACTGGACTTCAGCATTTTTTTCAGAACTCCAGCTTGACTGTCTCTCACTCATTCCATTCAAGACATTTTGACATTGAAACACTGCACAGCATCGAGCGCAATTGCAACGAGAAACTGTCTATGATGTACAGCACGTGTAGATTTTGCTTCTGTCAAAACTGCCAAGTCAACCACTGTAGATGACACCGTAACGCAATGCTTGCACGTCCATCTTCCTGCCGCGGGATGAGATTTCATGAGTGACAAGACTCCTGTCCAGAACGTAAACAGATTTGAAGCTGGGAAATTATGTAGCAAAAAAAAAAAAAAACTGTGATAGTATTCCATTTAGACAGATGTTACCAATCTGTTGGCGCTTAATGCCTCGTGTTTGAGGAAGAAAGCTTTATCAGAAGACTGTTCTCATAGTATTCTGAAAATAAAGAGTCGAAAAGGAATTCTATTTGAGCAATGGGTTTGTCAAGCGCTGTAATAGAGCCATCTGACAGGAAGCTGTGATGCATGAGGACTCAAGTAGCAGGACTACTTAACTAGCTAACAGGCTAATGAATGTTTTACTGGGGTGAGATGACTGCTGCTGTCCAGCTGCGACTGCTGCTGTAACTGGCACCACCACTGCTTTTTTCTCATGGGGGTTTGCAGCCCAGCTCATCTCAAGTCACAGTCGGGGGCCAATTGCCCACCTCGACGCCCCCGCTGCTGGAGCTGAATGTTTGATAGAGGTCTGGTGAGGAGGAGGAGGGGCGGGGGAGGAAATGGGGTGAAGGATGGGGGCCAAAGCAGGGACAGGGGCCATTGGGCAACGAGGGCCGTATCAGATTACAAGACTGCTTCCTTAAACATGCATCACTGTAACCTCAGGTTTGCTGTTGTCTCAAAGTTTTTACAAGTCATTAGAATACCTGCAGCAGTGCTTCCAGATGTGGACGAGCATGAGCACTGCTCTCCACAGGGCTAGCTAGTGAAAAGGTAAGCAATAGTGAAGGGACAAATGGAGGCTCTGCTGAAGTGTGAAGAGTTTAAATGGGATCCTGTGGCGTCTTCACTAGTGCTGTTGATTGATGGTCTTGTTGGACCGTGGAGGCTTCAGGTCACCGGGACAGATTCAGATAATTAGCATAACACTGATTCGCACCTTTGTCTCCAGCCTGATGTTCTGCTCAGCAGTCTATCTCCATAAGCCTATTAAGCAGCACAGTGACACAGCCTTTTGTTAGCCATCACCTTTCATTGTGGGCTGGATTAATGCTGCACACCAGACGGGGTCCACATTTGGCCCGGAGCTGAGGACGAAGTGAGGAGCAGTGATCACTAGGTCAAGGCTTCATGACGGTCGAACAGAAGTGGCTAAAGATGCTTTTGAAATGAGGACAAAAGTCGTCACAAACTAATTTAATTGTCAGTATTGTTAGTGGTTTAATCAATCAGCCTACCAGAAACTTAGAGGAGGAGGAGGCAACACTGCCGCAGTATTAAAAAGTATTAGTATGAGATTTGTTTATAAAAGTATTATGAAATGTGGGTGTAGAAAAGGAGTTAATAAACGCCTGACCAATGCACAAATTCACATGACACTGACACACTGACATACATATTTTATTATAGTTATAGTATTTTAGTATAGTAATAATATTATTTTATCCTCATAGTTGCAAATTGCATAGGCTGTTGTGGTTAGGTTGTTGGCAATATAGTTTTATACACTAAATTAACTATTTGTACAGTATAGTTCGATATGAAACACACAAACACACACAGTCATGCGCTTGTGAGGCAAACAAACATTTAAAGTGATGTGAAATGTAACATTTAACATACTATTTGAACTATAATCACTGACCAAACCAGAGAGAAGCAAAAATAATTCAACGTTAAACAAAGAGAGGACAATATTCCTCGTCTTCCTGTGCTTGCGTGACACCCCAGTTTCCTCTCACTGTCAAAAAGGATGTTTGCTGGTTCTTCAATCAGGCGCTGTTGATCAAAAGTGTGCTTCCCACCCACCCAATGATAACACGTGGCTTTTAAATTGTGTTGTTTGTTTGAGCTAAAATGATGAGGTGGACTTAAAAAAAAAGATCTATTGCTTGAAGATCTAGAATCACCGCGCCTGCCGACTGAGATTCCTTCAGGGTCTGCAAATAATTAGAGATGAGGCTGCTTCCAACAATCAGTATTTAGAGTGTTACAGACTTTTTTTTAAACTCAGCATCTCCTCCTCCAGTGCTTCTAGAGGGGAGGGGGCACAGAGCAAGGGTTAAAGTAACCAGTAGAAGACTGGGTTTAGGGCTGGGCTTGACTGAGAAAAGGGGGGAGGCGTATAAAAACTGACAGCACACAAGTGGCGCTTTATCCACCCTGTCCCGCTCTGGGCAAGAGGAAACCCGAAACTGCTCTGCTCAACCAGCTTCACCTTCTCTCCCTTTTCTTTCCCTCCATTTTCTCACACACCCATTGGACGTGTGCGTGCTCAAGATAAAGAATGGCAGCAGCATCCACGAAGCTCAGACTCTGCGAAACGCTTCTTCTTGGCTTCCTCCTCATTGGCTCCTGCTTGAATGGTGAGTGAGAGAAGTGGAACAAAAGATGGAACTTTGAATGGATTGTGTGATGGGAGCTAGAGGGATGTGAGGGGTGGGGTCGGGTGGAGAAGTAGGACCCTTGTTTTAATCCTACAACCTTTTTGTGCACTTTCATCTTCAATGCTAAGAACAATCATTGAAAGTTGTGTTTCACCCTAAAAAGCTTTGTTTGAAATATCAGCATCACTCACAAAGTTGCGCAGAGGTTCTCCCCGGCAAACAAAGGGCTCACTTGAGCGAGGTGTGTCCCAACTATGACGAGAGTGATTCTTTCAGGGTGGGATCAGCTTTTGGACAGAGAGAAAAAGCTAATAAAAAAAAACAGCAAGTGTGATTTATATGAGCCTGCATTAATTCAACTCACACTGTGCTAAATGAAATCTCAATGAAGTGAGTGAAATTGCAATAGAAACTTGGTTCACTGATAGAGATTCAGACCACCAATTATCTGTGGGAAATGATCAATGCTCCTGACAATACAATTTAGAACGTAATGAAGTTTAATATTTGCGGTTCTCACCATACACTTTAGCCAAGAGTAAAGCTCTTTGTGTAATGTTCACAATTCACCCCACTTTTCTGAGAATGTCTGGAGAATGATTGCTATTTCACTGACCTGTTCCATGCTCATCTTTAGGACTTTAAGGAATGTGTGTATTTATATTTAGCAGGGTGT
The DNA here is from genome assembly GCF_027744825.2 of Synchiropus splendidus. Lineage (NCBI taxonomy): Eukaryota > Metazoa > Chordata > Actinopteri > Syngnathiformes > Callionymidae > Synchiropus > Synchiropus splendidus. Next base: position 23,059,629 of record NC_071339.1, on the reverse strand, counting down.
AACGCGAAGCCAGCAGAATGTGTGTGTGTGTATATATATGAAGGGTGTGTGAGGTAAGCAGCAGTATGGGGCTTCAGCATGGCATTTGGGATGGCTGAGGCAGTTCAACGATGCATGGCTCACATGGCTGAGGTCGAATAGCTGAACTTTATATATCTTGTGAATGTTGTGAAGTTCGTTTAAACTTGAGGTTGGCTTTAACATCGCCGAATGGCTTGTTTGATAAACAAGAGGTTGAAGTACAGTTTAACTTTTTTTTGTTTTAGATTTGAACAAATGTAAAACATTTGAACTAATTTGTTTACTTATTTATTTATTTATTTTGGGTTCATCAGTGCATTATATAACACAAAAGTTATGTTTTTAGGAATATAACGCAGCAATATTTATTCAAGCCATAAAGAAAGCGCATAAGTCCTATTTAAAGTAACATTTAATTGAAAAAAAGTTTTTTTTTTCTCATTGGCGCCATTTATATCAATCAGCTGACTTGAGATGATGGACTGGGCTCAGCATGTCCGATACAATACTGTTGCTGACTCAGCACCACTTTGGATGACTTTTGATGGACTACAGAAACCACCTATTTCAGTGGCTAAACAGAGAATCATGTACATATGTGTTTCCCTTTTTGGTCCATTCTCAGTCTCATGCCTTTAAATGTACTTAAATGTATTAAAACTTCAGCCATTTTTCGTCATCACATAGTCAAGAAGTTAACATGCTTGCGTAAAATGGTGAATACATCAAGGGGTTGAAGATAAATGTCAATCTGCTGTAATATTTCTGAATGATTCTGAGTCTTTTCAGGACCCTAAAATCAGAACTTTGGGAACCCTGTTGCCTCAAAAGCTGTTGGAGTGAATGCGCAGCAGCTGGTTTTCACAGCAGACAGCTGGAAACAACTGTTTCTGACAAGCACCATTATGAGTTAAACATTTGATTTAGGGCAGAAAACTCCCGCAGCCTTCGTCAATGATGACTCATGCAGGACTGTTTTAATGTTGTGTATCTCTAGTCCAACATAATTAATATCACATGTGTTCTAAGGGTTCATTTTGAACCTGTGATTTACGTAAAAATATGATTGAACAACAGCACAAAGGTTATTGAAACACAGGTATTATAAACAGACAAAAGTTCAAGGTGCTTTCCGGAGTTAGCTGGTGTTGAGTGCGAGAAACACTCCATTACTCGACCGACATAGTACAACAGAAAAGCCCAATTTAAAGAAAGACCAAATCAAGTTTGTGTGAGTCTCATGCATATGGGTGGTCTTAGTATGCATGTGGTCCTTTGTCTGAGTTGGGAATGGAGCATTGTAAAGTTCTCTTTCGGAATGTTGATATTTGTTTCTGTATCTGAGTGATTGTTTATGAGGTCTAAATTTATCATGCAGTTTCAAGAAAAGTAAAAACGTGCGCACCAGCAGAATAAGCTCCTTGTTTATGCTGAAGCAATCTCATGGCCAGTAATCACTCTGAGCCTTCATTCCGAGCTCGTAAACCCAAAACAAAAACCTACCTGCCGGATAAGCCAAGTTCAAAACAAAATAAGCCTTGAATCGGGTCCGAAATGTCAAACAGCCGAGCCGGGACGCAGCCAAAGCTTTGCAATATACATCACTCTGTGTTGTGGCTTGGAAATTAATCGCTCACAGGATTACCTAATTCAAACCTCCTGTCTTTATTACCGGGACGCAGTTCACGGGAATGAGATCAGCAGCAGCGAGCAGCAAGGCTCTGCTTTGAAACTTAACTCAGGGAAACACATTGCTTCATTTGGGAAACAAACATATTCTAGTGTTGGTCTTTATCCGATGATCATAAGCTACTAACACGGAGCATGGCTGCCTGCAGCTGTGAGCCAAATGTACGGGTCAGAGATGAATGACTCAGTCATGAATCATAATCATGCACATGTGGAATATCATACAGATGGGAAGCGATGCAGACGAGCCCAGTCAGTATTGGTTGTAAATTTTCAGCAGGGATTTAAAAAAAGAAAAGTCTCCAGAGGAAGACGAAAGTATATTTCATTGACTTGGGAGGGAAAAGCAGGATGGTGTTACGTAATGAGCTTTTCTGTGGATCTTTAAGGCGATGAGGTCGGAAAAGGTCGCCAAAAGAACGATTTAGTTTAGCTTGCACATTTCATAGTTTCAAAGCATGGTGATGAGAGATTATGTTGCAAGATACAAGCACCACATTGTAAGTGCCATATAAAGTAGAGGGACAACTGTAAAATAAGCTCTTAAGGCTTTCTGTGTCTCCCTCTATGAGAACCTAGCGCATCAACTGATGATTATAAAAAGAAAAACCCATGTGCTCCGGTTATGTCTTATTCAGAAGAAAACTGGTGTCACTGTTTAGTTCATTTTTTTGCTTTTCAAAAGTCCCTTTAATATTTAGCTGGCATTGCATTAATGTCCCAATTAAACGTTGTTAGATATTGGCAAAAATCACAGTGTTAAAGGCATACATTTAAAAATGTATCATCGCCATCATCATCAAGTGATAGGTAGGTGCAGTTTCCAGCAGGACATTCTGCATAAGAAGACTGTTTACATGAATATATGAATATCAAGCATCTTCTTCATCACTTGGACAACTGATGTAAATCAGCAGCCTTAAAAGGCAAGACAAGGTGAAGATCAAATAACAAACGATGATACTTAATATACTTTCTTTGTTTTATGACTAGTGAATAGTCGAGTACTGTGCAGCACCTCATGAGGTATTTTTGTTTGACATTTTGTGTGATTTTTATTCTCCCAACTATTAGCATTTTGATTTAATACTGAAAATATGCACTGTCCGCAGGTCATGCATTTTTACCCAATAAAAATTTAGTATTTCTTGTCAGTCAAAATAATATTACACTGTAGCTCTTATTATTATTACACATATATTGTATAATGAATTTGGAGGGAAAAAAACACTTCCCAATTCCCCATCTCTGGTATGGCGGTTTCCAAGACGATCCTTGAGGGCCAAAGCTAAAGACGAAAAGCAAATGTTCTGGGTGGGAAACACAGTGAATCCAGAGAAGATCTAAAAAAAGACAGCTGACTTACATGGACTCACTTCAAAGATACTCAACTTCTAAACAATCTTGCAGTTTAAGGCGAGCGCACTCCCTGCACTGGATTTAGGAGGTTCTTTAATGAAAAGACAGTGAACCTCGATGCCAGACCATGTAATTATGTCACTGTTTGTGTTGTGCACTAAGTGATTTACTGCAGAGTCAGTAACACAAACTCAACAACAGCGTGAGGGTTTCACTCATAAATATCACAGTCAAAACAAAATCTGCGTCGCAGGGAGCAGACTGTATTCTCTCTTTACTGTGACGGTTCTCAATTTCAGAAAACCCAGCCCCCTCGACAAACAAGTAAACCAGCCACTTAAAAGAGCAAGTCCTCAACTTAGAGACCATTGACTTAGTGGGGGTTATGTTGTAAGAGGTGCTTTGTGATGTTTCGTGTTCGTGAGAAATGATGCCTCGGTTGCTACAGTGACGGACCTGACTCACAGATGAGTTGCAGGTAGTGTCTTCCCGGGACAATGATGTTTGCTGATGATGTGGTGATGGGCTGGTGAGGGATCAGTGGGACAGTTCGCACAGAAGTTTGAAGATAGCGTTTGGAAGACAAGATGGTTTGAACACATGGAGAGGAGAGAGGAAGACTGTTGAAGATGGAGATACCAGGTAAAAGGAGAAGAGGATGCCCATCAATGAGATTATGGTTCAGAGACATCCACTCCAAGAGACTGCTGCCACATTGCAGGGCATGGAAATGAATCGCTTGCATGTATTCTTCTTCTAAATTCCAAGTGTAGAAAGAATAAAAGTGAAAGGGTCCAGAGCAGATCTACCAAGAACATCTTTATAGGCCATTATTTCTGTTTTTCAATACCACCCAGAGTAAGCCTGCTTTTTGAGCCATATAGAATGTCTTGGATTGTTTCTGGACATGTTCAATGATAAGCCTGTGAGTACACAACACCCAGATCTAGCACGCTCTGCACCAGGGTCTCCTAAACGTCTACCTGTGTTCACAGGGGAGCAGTGCAGGGGGAGCAATATAATTCCCTCAATTGAAAGCAGATGCCATGTTTCCTGATTGTGGTCATCAGAAACAGGTTTGATAAGAACCTGGGGTGGCCTCAGGGCTGGGCCGGGCTTTACGCTGCTGCAGCTGAGCTCAGGTCTGTCTTCTTTCACTTGATGATTGAAACCATGAGCTCCAGTCGCTGCCAAGGGAGAAGAACAAACCCATATCTGCAATTAATAGCGGTGACAAGAACGATGGAGTTGAGGGCGCGGTGAGGAGGGTGGGGTCAGGATGGTGGGGTCTGTTGTTTCAGTGAGGGTAGAGTTGCAGAGCATGTCGAACACTGAGGGACAAGGCTCTGGTATCACATTCCTGCAGCAGCTCTTAATGCTCATATTCAGACTTATAAAAAGCAATGGCTATGATGTTGTTTGTGATTCACCACATCACAAACAACTGTGACAATGACGTTCAGGAAGTGCACTGTGAGACATGGCATTTTTCAGAGAATCATGGTTGGTATGTCACCTAGAGACAGAAGCCGAGGTAAACAATGGCTGTGGCTGACAGACACAATGCCTTTCGCTCATTTCCAATAGGAAGAGAAAATCGTTGCAACAATTTGTTGTCACAACATTTCCTGCCATCCACTACGCTGTTAAAGAGACAAAGCCTAAACAAAATTGTACCTCAGTAAATTCAGTCATGTATTTGGAAACACACCCATCTGTCGTAATTGAGATGAAAAAATGAATATTTCCTTTTAAGGAAAATATTTGCACTGAAAAAGCATTATTTATCTTGAAGGAAGCATCTCTCAGCGTCTGATTTGACAAGCATTTCAAGGACTCCCAGAATGGCAGAACATTTCACACTCCACAGTTGTTGTCTGGAGTGTTAATTAGTACACACATCTGTTCGGCCATTCTGGTTGTTTTTCCCCACACAGATGTCAGGTCTGTGGCGCTCCAACCCAGACGTAGGTGGATTTTTTTTTTCCTTTTTGGGGGGCGAAATAACAACAATAGCAGGTGGAACAGAAGTTACCGTCCAGTGAAGCTGATCATGGCCTTAACTTGCCTAGTTACATGGCTGCTTTCTGCATTTCAGGACAGAAATTGAAGATTGTTGGAGGAACACAAAGCAGTTAGCTGATCAAACATCCATGGCCTGCCTTGAGACAACTGCATTGTAATGCATCTGTTGTAGTTCCGCAGAAATACATTTATTTTATTTGATGAAAGTCAGTAGATAATTCCACTCAGGTTAACAGAACATCAAAAACAATCACGAACATAGACAGGGAGGAAGAAATACAGTTCTGAAAAACAAAGAACGTAAGAGCATGTTATGTCATGATGTCTAACTATAATTATGAGGGCTGTGTCGAAATGTTGATTAATAGGGTAATCACAATTAAAACAGGAACAGAATGAAAGTAGAAGCTACGCATGCCGCTATGACAGGAGCAGAGTGCAACATTCACTCATCAGTATTAAAAGCTAGCCTTTGGGAGTGGTTCGGTTCCGAACATGAAAATGGAGTCAAAACCGACGGCATACATAAGGTGTATAAAACTAGAATAATTAAGTCATGGATGTTGATAAAGATATATGAAAATATGAGGTAAAAAAAAGAAGTACTGGATGGGAAAAAAGACGCCCCAAAAATGTAATAACAATAACAGCTGAATCGCAGCACCCTTGTAACCCAACAATATACAACTAAGAGCCAGATGTGGGCATGCAAACCCTTTCACTGTGAGGTTAAAATGGAACAAGGGAAACAATGGAGTAATGCTGTCAAATAAATACCAGACAACATTTCTCATTGTTGGTCAGGAAAGTCTTTATAATAGAGGTACAGTACGGTACCTGTGTTGCCCTTCCTTGGTGTAAAAGCCAAAGGAAGCATGTAGTTGCTGACTAAACTGATCCAAATATTCGTGAAGTGTTTGAACGTCTCACCTCTGGAGATGCCTGGGATTAGTCGTGCGTGACTGGTTGAGTAGACCGGGAGTTTTTGGAAAGGGTGGAGGCTCTTCTTCTCCCGAAGCCTGCCACATTCCTCCATCCGGAGTCTCCGGAGACCGGAGGGGGGTGGGGGGATATCCAGACTGCGGCCGTCACTCACTTCAATCTGGTGGGAAAATCTGGAACATTGCAATGAAGTCAGTGTCGGTGCTGAACAACATATGGACTCAGGCTGATTAAGAACATCAGGTTTAGGCTGTAAATGTTTGTGTAATGATAGCATGACATACGGCTGATATCTGGGCAGCCTTGTGAGAACATGCAATGTTGTGTTTGATTGTTTAAAGAAAGCGGGAAGGATTTTTCTTTTTTTTTTTTTAAACGTACGGTGGAAATTAGGAAGAGATGTGGATAAGTTATTTCACCATGTCTTGTTATCGTGTGTCCAATCATAGAAAGCCTGACACTGGAACTACAGTCAGGTATAAAAGATGGCAAAGAAGGCGCAATCTGGGCTGAGTTCCCGTCGTGCTGTTGACAAAATCCTCTGCCCATTATTGTGTTTAAAATTTGAAAAACATGTTTTGCAAGATGGTTTACAAGAGTTCTTGTGGTGTAGTGACATCATTAGCGTGAGGACAGAAAAACGCAGAAAAAATGTTTTCTCTCACAAATGCATGACTCCGAGCATAAAGTATACTTAGAGCATACCACCTACTTCACTATGGAGCATTGAGTTTTGCAATCCATTCTTCGGCTCTCAGTCACGTGCCTCCATGTAACTTTATGTATGAATAAATCAATCACAACTATCCACAACACAAACGTCTGCAGAGCAGAGGAGTGAAGTTGTGCCACACTTGGACTTCTATGATGGTGACGTGAGGATCACAGCTCTACTTAATTAAATGATGTAACTGTTCGGCTCAAATTATCAGTTGACATTTGATCCTCAATTACGATACAAGTGGAACTCCCTGTCAAGGTTCAACATTGAATCATTTCCCCAGAGTTGCGGTATCTTGGAGTCTTGTTTATGAGTCAGAGAACGATGAATATGAGATCAAATACATACATAAATAAAGAATCAAATTGAAGATAAAGATGTCTTAAATAAGTTTTCCCAGGTCCCAGAATGTGGCCATAGAGAGATGAGGTGAATACAACTGCCTCTATGTTGATGAAAGCCAGTCGAGAGGCTTGGGAATCTGAGACGTGTGGGTTGCTTTGTCGAAACAGTCACCCGGTAGCAAAATGTCTCTTGGCAAGTGTGGCATCTTCGACGAGAATCACCAAGCCTTGGGTTTGGAACCAGCCAAGATCAACAATGTTTCCTAACCTGTAACATGTTTCCTCTGCACCAATCGACTATGAAAGCTGTCTAGAGACTAAAGAGACATTGTTATAAATCTCTACAACTCTTGTTCCACCCAGAGCACCCGAGACTTTGCGTCCATCTGTCAGGATCAATGAATTAACCGTTGACAGAGGTTTGCCTTCCAGTTAGCCACAACTTACCCTGTGACAGAAACGCTGAAACAACACACCTCCATCTTTGCACTCAAATACTCTGGTGCGTCACATTTGTATGAGAAACCCTGATTTACTCCCAGTTAGAGACTCATCCCTTTTCCGGTTAAATAAACAAGCGGACCACCCAATGGTGGTGGAGGGATGGCAGCTGTAGCGGGGTGTAAAAGACAAACTCACAAATCCAGGGACTCCTTGACCTGACAGGCAATTAATTGTACAACACTATTCATTTGCACACATCTATGAAACATTTAAAAATAAACCACTGACAAAAGACATCAGGCAAATCCCTTCTCCACTATTAAAAGAGGACCAGGAAACAATTCCCAGTGTATTAAAGCGGCATAACAGACAGCTGTAGTGGACAGTTGTTCACACTAAACATGCCACAAGACCTCCTCAGAGATTACTGCTGTCCCCATTTGCACGCAAGCGTCAGTGTACGCTCAACTGGTGACACCTGTCCGTTACATTGATCTACCAACAGGAAGTGAGCGGACGGTGCCACCTCTGTGTGACTGAACTGTGTTTGTTCCTTGTGAAAATCACAAGTAGTGACCATTGAGTGACATGAGGATGGTACAAAACGTGACACAGTTTTAGAGCAAGTCAGAAGTGACGGCCAGTCAAACCAATCCAACATGTTGTCAGAGATAAATGTTGGGCAGTCTAACTGGTTTAGAAATGAACAGTATTACCTAAAATTACGTAATTTATAAATAAGTACATCATAGAATTCAGAATGTGTATGATCAAATGGAACAACAATTCAAGAATTCAACTTATATAAAAAAATTAATACAATTTAATATTCATAAATAAAAAATATTAATAAAAGGAACAGGAAAGCATATGACTGAATAAAAAGAAATATAGCTAATAGTAGAAAGGCTAAAAAAATGTAAAACTTGTGGATCCAAAGATCCACATGAATAATAAAAATCATCAAAGCAACCGTCACCATATTGTGCTGCAACAGTCGAGACAAGAGTCAAAGGTTTGAATTTAATCTGACTCCTTGGTTAAACATGGTGGATGTCAGATAATTCAACAAATATTAATCTTGTTAGAAAACTGGCTCTGTGTTTCCTTTTGAAATCATCTCAGTTTAAACATAAGCTGCTTGTGATTAATCAAAGAAAGCTTTTTCGGCTTGGTAGCAGAGTAGCACTGGATATGAAGAGATCCAGCTACTGAGCCTGAAGTCAATCACTGAAGTTAATCTGGCAACCGATGAGGAAAGTTGGTGTTGCCAAAGAGCCGAGTGTAATGAGATCTGCAGAGTTGAGGCATTATGGGAATGTTTTCGACGTGAGGTCATGCTGGTGTTGTTGTGGCAGAGCGAGGGGGATCTGGGAAGCACGATGAACATTTTGGCTCAGGGACCCACACGGGTAATGTGACCTCAGTCTTGGTGAGCAGACTGTCTGCAGAGTTTAGTTAACACATTAGCTGAGAGTATAAAAACCTGTGAGTCAATGTGATTGTTCCTTTCTTATCTGACATTTATGGGTGGTGTGGTTTTGGCTCCACAAACCGCTTCAGTAAAAAGAAAACAAAGATAACGGAAGAAAGAAAGAAAGAAAGAAAGAAAAAAGTCTTTCAACAACAAGAAAATGTGGCAAATAATATCAACGCTCGGACATTGAAGAACAAAGGGAGACATTGCTACAGATAATAAGATGCTTGAGTTTAGTCAGTTCAACCATCACTATGGATTTAAATGGGTCTGGTCCAATTTCGTCATCTCAAATGTTTTGGGGAAAACCTGATATTTAAGCAAACTGCAGAATGTTGATCCAAGAATTGACGGTAATCCTGAGCAATAAGATCTGTTACCTGATCGTCCATCATGAGAGGCCATTAGGGACTAAAAGGAATTCAGAGATCTCTCACAAATACTTGCCATGCATTAGAGGCTTAGCTCGCTGGAAAGAAAATAAAGCACTGTAATGTCAACCATCTCGCCTTTCAGCTTCAATCCTGATTACAACCAAATGAAATAAAACCAAAGGAAATGCAAAGGCGGCTTGGAGAAATAGAAGAAAGTGAAGACTTATGTGACAAAAGAATCTAACTATCATGTGTTTTTCAACAGGAGTCAAAGCAAAAGAGGAGGACGTGGTTACCGCCACACCCACACCGATGTTAGAAACTAATCCAGACACAATTCCAACTCCTGGTATGTACCAGTCACAATTGATGCATGCTCGCTGCACTCAATGTGACATATTCTCTGCAGGTGTTGCTTGTCAATTTACATCGACGGACAGTAAAATAACTTCACACATTGAGTGATCTTTTTGACTTCTAGTTAACTAGGATAAACCAGAGTAGACATTGACCTTGACTGAATTCATAAGAAGGTTCTCGTCCCTGTTTTGGCTAACTGTTCAAAGATATTATCACACAGTCCAACCCTGACACAGTGTTGTTTTCTGCAGCGCTGCACCAGCCCCACAATAAATCACTGCCACGCATGTCTGACATCTTCATGCACAATTTCACACAGTTACCTCTTAAGTGCCAACTCTGATGTGGTCTTGTGCTGAAGTATATTCCACAAGTGGCCGAACAATTTAGGACAGGTAAACAATCACCCATGTGGCACCTTCAAGGACACAATGTCCCATTTCAAATTGAATGATTGAAAAATACATAACACAACTTTTGAAGAAATAAATTAGTAGTACTGCATCATACAAGATAAATGATGATTATGGCACATATGGAACTATTAAATATGTTCAAGTTTGGCAAGTAATGATGTATCATCAGGAATTTTGAGGTTGAGTCTATAAAATACAGAACCCTTACATGAAAAGCCACTGGACAAGCAATATCTATACATATTAGATTTCCACACATAATTTTTTATTTTCATTTTTTTCCAAAAATGGTGGGGTGGGGTTGGGGTGGGGTGGGTGTGGTTGTTAGGTTTAGGCTTGGGGGGGTCCTACATTGGCCTTTTTTTGCATGGATTTGTGGATAATGTAAAATATGATGGTTGGGAACACTAGTCAACTTCATTTACAACTACTGTTATTTGAACTACCTTCTTTAGAGTCTGAAGAGGCACAAGACCAAATCTTGGTTTTCCCTGCAGTAAATTCCACCGAGCTGACAGGGCTGCCAGACGCAACAACAGTAGCTGTCGTCGAGATTGCGGATGGGAACGGAGAACAAGCTCTAGAGGACACCCCAGACCAGTTTGTGGTTGAGGTGCAAACTGTCGGGCCAGAGTCATTGAAGCCAGAAACACCTGCACCTGAACCGGCCCGTGGAGACGGACCCAACAACAAACCAAGGGTATGTTTTTGACCCCATTAGTCCTGTGAGAGAACATTACCACAAAAAATGACCTGTTGTTTAAAGGAAACATGACTGCAAATAAGCATTTAAATTTTTTTGCTGCAGCCGGAGCCCAAAGTTCATGTGGTCTGTGTCAGCAAAGAAGCAGTGGAGAATAAAAATGCTGTCAATCTGAAACTCAAGGCCCCATCCAACTGCGTAAGTTCAGAGTGCTCAGAGTGCTGTCTTCTGCTGATGACACGGAATACTATTCCGTTGGTGTGAGACCATCATGATTAAATAAAACTGTGTGACAGTTGGTGACATCTTTATTGAAAATGTGAGAGAGCAGTGTGTTTTCTATGTGGAATTATAGTGGAACTTTCACAAACCAGGAGTAAAGCCACATAAATCCTAATAAACCAGTTTTAAGTATGGATAAATTATTATTATTGCTGTGAGAAGGCCACTGGTGTACGAACCCAGCTTGCAGCAGCTTTGGTTGTCATATGAACTTTGATTCTACTGGTGCAGAGCTTGTATCTTGTCCCCACACAAGTACTCCATGTTCAATCTCTTTAGTTAGCTGCAGGATAAGCGCCAAATGACCAAACGAATAGTACAATTATGTTATAGTACAATGGTCACGATGCTGTTTCTGCTAGATGTAAGTAAGGTGAGTCTTACATGGAATAAAATTACACATTATTGGCTTGATTTGAACAAGATCTTTTGTCCCGCATTATGACTGTAGAAATGTTTCATGATTCTTAAATCATGAAAATTTAAATGAAAGAATCATGTATTGAAATTACACTGTAAAAAGTTTCCACATTCGGTGAAGCATTGTGTGATAAACCATAAGGACAATTCTGATGACAGCATTTACATTAACAAGTGAGAATGTTGAGAAAGTTGAATTATAGGCATCAAGAACCTATTTACTCCCAGAAAATAGAGGATGAGTGTTATAAAAGTAAGACTTTCATATGTAAATAATATATAATTGCAGGTTAGTGGTTAGGTTAATAACATTTCATTGTAATGAAGACACTTCTAAAGTACTATTTTCTTCCTGCAGGAAGACACAAAGATGAAGCTCGAGAGTGTTCTACCTAAGCTGTGTGGTGAAGACTGCAAACTGGACATCTACCAGGACGACAACTCAGACCAAATCCTGGTTGCTGGTCAGTACGTTGAAGGTGAGCCAGAACAATGCAGTGATGTTGTTGTTGTGTAACAAGTCAGTGTAACAATGCTACCTACACTTGTTATTACAGAAGACGTTGCTGGCATGGCCGACAAGTTCAACGACGTCAACATTAAAGATGAGGTAAAGCATTTTGTCTCCGTGTTCGGGTGGCAGTAGCAGGACAAAAGAGATCATTGAATTACACTGACATAATTTGTCACTTTTTCAATGTAAAATCACCAGCCAGGAAGGTGAACCTTGATGTAAGCGCTGTGAAATAGTGGTTTTAGTCCGAATCAAATGAGGAGTAAAAGTTCTGCACGGTGGTCGATGAAAATAAAAGCACTTCCTCGAGTTCCCAGCAGCTCCTATCTGCCCAGATGACAACAAATAGACCACAAACACTGAACTTGTCAGCTTCTGCATTTTTCCTGTATCAAGGGAACAATCTGGGTTTATGGGCGTATTAGCGCTTCACATGCGATTCATTTCCCTCCCGACTCCACTCTGTGGAAGAGTAATTAAGCAGTGCCTCAGTCGGCTCACAACATAAACAAACCAACATTCTGCTCAAGGACAGACACTCAACTTTAACACTCTTTTCTATCATCTCCAGACTAACGTGGAGGAGGCTTCTCCTCGGTGGGGGAAGAACTCAAAGTTGGTCCTGGTGTCACTGCTGTTGGCTGGTTTACTGCTGGCAGCTCTGCTGGTGGCTGGCTATTATCTCAAGACCCACCGCAAAAACTCTAAAGGGGTCAGACTGGTAAGTTGCTTGGTAAAAATACTGGAAAAATTATGTACCCATTTGCACACATACCAACACACTAAAGCTGATTATTGTGATTTGTGATACAATCTTAAGTTTTACTTCATCATTAAAATAATGTGAGAACCACAGACACCAACTTGGAGTTGCTGATCCCAATCCCGGCTGATATTCAGCCGTAGATGAAGGTAATGGAGCGAGGAACCCAATAGTCCAGTCTATTTTGGATTACTCTAGAAGCAAGGCAAATGAAGCAGACTCACTGGAGCTTCAAAACATCCATCCCCTACCCAAGTAACTCACACATTCCTTGGTCAAAAATTGATGCAACTCTGGCTCGTGCGGAGACCAGTGGCATATGGTTTTAGTTTCTGTCCCTCAACAGAAAGTGACGTCATTTTCTAAGAGTTAACACATGAGGACGCACCCATGACAGAAGTCAGAGGTAACTGCTTGTAGAAACGGTGCCTTGACGATTAATTATGATGAATGTTACCCTCAAATGACTTTCCGACCAGGGAACACACCCAGACATTCCGCGGGATCACAGTTGAGTTGAAAACTGCTCACAGGATTGTATTCACACAGCTGCAAGCCATAAAGCTCATTAAGAAAGAGTGTTTGGAAGACAAACACACATTTTTCAGAACACCCTTTTACAGTCTGTGTGCCACATTTGAGCCGCCAAGTGAGACTTGTTTGTGTGGGACCAAAGCTGATCAAATATATGACTAACGGCTGGCCCCGCGCTTTTCCTCAGGCTGAATCCTTCCAGGTGGATGAGGAGAACCAGGCCAACACCCTCGTCTCGGTGGCCCCTCTGCCTCAGGAGCCCGTCGACAAGCCCACTGTCAACGGAGAGTCTCCGCCAGAGAACGGAAGCAGCCCCGCCCCCACCACCAACGGACACTCTGCCGCGGCCACCCCAGTGGCTGACACCGAGATGTGAATACCGACACCCACCGCCTGTCCCACATATCACCCCAACAAGCCCCTCAATCGACAAAAAAACCTCTTTCACCTCCTGTCTTCCTCACCTCCAGAACAAAAAGAGTGACGCTGACAGTACTGCCTTTAATGTGAAATTTGGGGGATGCCAGGCTAGTTCCAAGACCAGCTGTGTTTCGCCTTTGGCTTATGTTTGGGCCAAGTCTTTACTTTGAGGATTTAAGATTTTCTTTCCGACCTTGCGTTTTTCATGAATCTATCACATGACTTCTCTTTGGGCACAGCAACAACTCCATGCGCTAGTTGCCCCGGGCCACGGACGCCAAACTAACTACTTGTATTTGCACAATTAGCAGCAGCAATTCAAAATCTGTTACATGGTGATTGTGTCATTTACATTGGTTTGTCGCAGGAATGTGGTCTTGAATATGGTTGACATTTAACTTTTTTTTCAATGAGATGCTCTGTGTGGGGCATTTTTTCTTCATTGGAACAGAAGATAAAAATACTGTCCTGATTGACGACAATAAAACCTCAATAGTAAACATGATTTCTTGCTCACTCAAGGCAGTGTTTAAAGACATCACCACTTTTATCACCACTTTGACAATTAAAAAAAATGTGTTTAACTGAATCAATTTGTTACCAACTATAAACAGACCTGGTTTATTCTTCCATTGTAGCCATTAGCAGGGAATCGTGGGCAACTTAAAGCAACACCTTCACTGGTCAAAAAACTATTTTGCACCATCAACCACAAACTGCCCTGTTTCACTTTTAAATGAAAGGGACGTCACCAAAGCTAGCCTGTCTTCATTTCAGCTGGAAATTGCCAAAATGACGACTGATTCCTGTTGACTTCAAGGAAAAATGCTTAATTTGACTTTTGGTTTTTTGAAAAAAAAAAAAAAAACAGGATTTGTTTTGTAGCATTTGCCTTAAGCCAAATCACTGTCTCACAAAAAACAACTATTTTGACATGAATCCTGTTTTTACACAGAAAATCCTCTTCTCGTGGCTGTTCAAACCAAAGAAGCTGTTGAGCCCTAAGAACCTTTAATAATTGGATGCCAACCTCGTGCTTTGCTTTTGTTGGTAAATACTAAACATTGCTCCAATTGTAAATGCAGACAGAACAGTGTTACCCCCTTGAACACTAGGATTTGAAACTAGCTCATTTTTTAGGCGATTTACTGTACAGTTGTTTGATTAATACGCTTTCTTATTGCTAGAAATGTTTTCAAAATGATGGGCTGTGAGTGCAACAAGTCTTTGTGAGAGTAGTTTAGAAATAGAAAACGAAAATCACTGCTGTGACAATTTTCACCTTTATTTTTGTATTTCTGCATCAGTGGTACGTTTTTGTAGCTTTTTTCTTTGAATGACAGCTTTCATAATGTACGAATTGTGTAAATAACTCTCTCCGTAGACCTTGTGCCTGACTGATAAACTGTGACGTTTGACAATATTTGTGTGAGTTCGTCTTCTTTCATCCATAAGCAGAGGCAGATGCATTTCTTGACAAAACCAAATTACTTCAGCTTTGGTGTTTTCTGTGGTCTTGCAAACTATAAGAGTCAAGGTAAGAGAACGCAGGACCCAAACAGGGATCAAGATCACAAGTAGATGGTGACAAAACAAACTTAATGTTCAATAAATAACTATAATCTTTGCCCGTGGCCGTGGCTAGTTTCAAGTTCGGAACAAAAAACGTACTTTTTATGCACAAAATATTGTAATGTGATTATTTCATTTCACTGAAATGATGGTTCTCTCAACAAATATTACTTATTTACAATCTATTATTGTCCGTCCACTATTGCAGTATAATCATGCTATACATCGCACTATCCCTCCGATATCATGATATGAATCTCATGCGAATACAGAAGCCGAGTGAGAACGTGGATAGATCAGTTGCTCTCAAGGAGCACATGTTGCTTTTCTAGAAAGAGCGGAACTCATACAATCAAACACTCACCCACATTTTACAGTGAACGTGTTTCGTGCATAAATCAGTTACAGTAATATTGGATATCAAATGTCACACCAAAAGACTGCACACCTTTGAATACTTCAGATTAGAGGCTTATGGAAGGGAATGGAGTGAGAATACACAGATGTCTTTGGCAATTCACTCCTTAAATTAATTAAACATGACTGAAGAGAAGTAATGAATACACAGCAGAGAAATGGACGTGTCTTGTGTCATGAAACTTTTAGAACTTCTTGGGACATTTCCCAAGGGGCCATGCTCTGTCCTCTTGTCAGAGTAC
The DNA here is from genome assembly GCF_027744825.2 of Synchiropus splendidus. Lineage (NCBI taxonomy): Eukaryota > Metazoa > Chordata > Actinopteri > Syngnathiformes > Callionymidae > Synchiropus > Synchiropus splendidus. The sequence continues at coordinate 23,043,590 of NC_071339.1, read as the reverse complement.
ATGTCATGTCCCCCATAAGATAAGACAGGATGAAGAAAATAATAATAAAAATGATGAGACCTTCTGTGTCCATAATGTGAAAAAATTAACCATAAAATCATTTTAATTCACGCACGCTTTTATATATCCCTTTAAGAAGGGAGAAAATAGAAAAATCTTGCACAATGCAGCAACTATTCTGTCAAAAGGACAACTGAAAAACATTTCATTCGATGTGAAACAGTGCAGTTTGGTGAATCTCTTGAGACTTTGCTATGTCCGTGAAATAATCATATATCGGCTTCTTGTCCCGAGACTCGAAGGGAGAGAGCACTGCCTTTATGAAAGTTAAGACTCTTGACATTTTCAAAGGTTTCAGATTCAGGTGGGTAAAGTCTAAACACAGTGTAAACAACACCTGAGAAAGGCTGGTCAAATAGCTTGGTGATAGGCAATTTGCTTAGCATTCCAAATGTCACAATGGGAGCGCCGGGTGTTGCTAAGCGGTAGCCGGCCTTACAGCCTGCTGCCAGGGAACCAGCAGTCCCCGAAAACTCTAAAGTGCTGGTGCTTTAAATGCTGTATTTAATTTCAACGTTCAAGCATTTTGCAAACTTTAAATGACAGATTAAAAGAACCTCCACAGAAGACATGTTGCTGCCAAGTGAGCAGCAGGAAGGAAGGGAGGAGCAGGCACATCACAACCAGCAGGTCTTCATCAGAGTGCCTGTCACTGTCAGCCGTTGTGATCGGCAATGACAGGTAGTGATCGGCCTTGGCAGATATAAGGACAATAATGAGTGTTCTCATTGAACTTGTAACGTTTAAAAAATGTACGGTAGTTGTCAGAAACATTTCTACATAATCAATTGTATTTGTTTTACTCTGAGGGAAGGGGAGTAAAAGTGACCACGCTCCATCAAGCTATGCTCAACTTTCATGGTGTCATACAGTAGAAGGGAGGATGAAGAGTAGCGCAACAAAGTGGCATCTCACAAAGAGCTATTGTTAATATTCATGAATTATTAAATGCAGTCACATGATAGTAAATAGTGACAGAAATGAATTAACTCTGACTTTATCATATAATTACTGATGATTCCCGCTGACTCAAAGACTGCGATTCCTCTGAAATTGTTGTCTTAATTGTAGTTCTGTATTTCCTAAAGATGTGATTTTAGGCTATCAGATGAAGAGTACCAGCCCCACGGTTAAGATCAATGAGCCTCCTGATGTTTCTGTGGTGTGTCAATCATTCAACACATGGTCACAAGGTCACCTGCCATTCTTGACCCCACTGCACTTGAGCATGAAGATTCACAAGGGCGTGTTTGTGAGAGACTGCAGCCGCTCCCTGGGCCATTGGCGCTGCAAATTAACTACCGCTGTCATTTCAACTGATGTGACCTTTTCGCACCCTTGCTGTTACCATCTGACAGCCCATGCACGCCAGCTGTAACGCTTCACTTACTAGGCCCGTGATGAAGCCAAGATGCTACAAGCTAGCGCAGACTCCTCAGCTGCCGTCAAGCCGAGAGGGAGCAAAGGTCATTGTGGTGTTTGCTGCTAATAGCACAGAAACAACTTTGAACAAGGTCACAATCAATCTGGCTGGAGTCGATTTAAACAGAAAATATCACGGCAGAGAGCCATCAGAGCTTCAGTGACAAATCAAATATCTACCACACACTAATGTAATATCGCAAATGTTTTCAAGTTATTCTAAACCAGTGGTTCTTAACCCGGGTTCGATCAAACCCTTGGGCTTCGGTGAGTCGGTCTCAGGGGTTCAATGGAGCCTCTGCCGCGCCACTTGCCAAGGTGAAAACACACATATCTGAACTGGTCTCTCAAACCTGAAGTCACACTGTCACACTGTGTTGGTTTTGTCCATTGAACAAGACAGACTTAGACTTAGACTTAGACTTTCTTTATTGTCATAGCACAAAAACATATCACTATATTATGGCAACAAAATTTCGGTCTGAGGCCTCCGGTTTCCAAAAACCAAACTATATGTCCAAAAATAAATAAATATTAGATAAATACTAGTCCACAAGATGTACAAATAAACAAATAAACAGTATTGCAGCTACTGTCTAACATTCAGCTGCCTGACAGCACCAGGAACGAAACTATTCCTGAATCTGGTGGTTCTGCATCGGATGCTACGGAACCGTCTGCCGGATGGCAGGAGGGAGAATATTAGAATAGCATAGTGGGGATGAGTAGAGTCCACGATGACGCTGCTGTGCCTTCTTAGCCAGGGAGGAGGTGTGGAGTGACCAGCTAAGATCGTCTGTGATGTGCACACCCAGGTATTTGGTTGTGCTCACCACTTCCACAGCTCTGTTGTTGATGTAAAGAGGGGCATGGCTGGGTCTCGATCTCCCAAAGTCCACAACAATCTCCTTCGTCTTGTTGAGATTCAGGGCCAGATTGTTCGCCTGACACCAGTCCACCAGATGCTGCACCTCCTCCCTGTAGGCCAGCTCATCATTGTCCTGGATGAGACCCACAACCATTGTGTCGCCCGCGTACTTCAGGATGTAGTTGCTGCTATACTTGGGGCGACAGTCGTGGGGCAGCAGTGTGATGATGCATGGTTCATTTTGTGGACTAGTCAAGAAACATATAGCTAGCTATGTCTTGAATTAAAAAAAATAAATAAAATTAAAAAATAAATTAATTAATTAATTAAAAAATATATATATATATATATATATATATATATATATATATATATATATATATATATATATATATATATATATATATGAGGTCGAGAACCACTGTTCTAAACCCTTCAGAAACACACAGTTCGGATGCACAATCCTGCCATTAATGACTGGAACACACATTAGAGAATAGGTGAGAGAATAAGGTTCTTCTTGACCCATGAGGTCCATAATCCCCATGTACGATGATGTACTTGTTCTGACACTTTGCGGACTCCTATTTTATTGAGAAATTTAAAAATCACTCTCCACTAACTATTTTTTCTGCTTATACAAAAGGACATCACATCTTAAAAATGCATGGCCCAAACTAAAGAGTTAAGCAGTAAATGTAAGCCCCTCGTAGTGTCTTAAAATCATATGTCCCACCACAGAAACTAAAACACTTCTTTCATAAGGCATTCAACACAATTTGAGGAAAAAAATAATACAAACTATTACGAGGGGAAAGAACTACCATATCTGAAAAAGCTACATGGGAGAAAATATGTAGTTATTAATTTGAATATGGCCAAAAGTGTGGAACAGAACACCTCTGTACAATGGCGATTTTATGAACATAAACACAATTTATAAACACAAAATTAAAAAGAAACCTGATTTTTCATTGATCTTTCAACGACTTATCATCCTACAGATCAAATTCAAAAACATGTAATGCATTTCATAATTTCAAATAACCCTTGTTAGTGCAGTACGTTCATTCACCCATATGTGAAGCACTGGCTCTCCCCAGTGGGCGAATCCTTTGACTCCACGTTTTAGATTGTGGAGCTCGATGTGAGGTGCACCACGTCAGGGAGGGAATTAGTGCGCCTAAGTTGTCTTTCAATTTCGGGGTTTAAATCATAAATGACTTTCATTGGGTACAGGCAGTTACTATACTGCTACAACACAAATGAACGAAGCAGAAATATTTTAAATATAAAGATTCAAATAGCTGTTGAAAATGTTGAAGCAAAAACTTTCATAAAACACGTTTTTATCGCTTTACCAGTCGACCTACTGTAAATAAATGGAAGAAGTAGGTGTCGAAGAAAGTGTGGAATATTATGCCACCATCTAGTGTTGGAAAAGATGCACAACAACGTCTTATGTAAAATGTGATTTATGTAATACTCAGCAGTTATTTAACATCATTCAAAATGGCTATTATATAGGAAGTGGTTAGACGAGCTGGTATCAGTACTTTTGTCCAAATATTCAGAAATAATTAGCACTTTTGGATTCCAACTTGAGTCTTCTCAGAACATGTGAGCATCTTACATCAACAGTAAAGGCTTGTGTAATGCTACACATGCTTCTTGTGTTGGATCATGTTTCACATTGCTGGTTGCTGGTCTCTCATGCTTTGGCCATGTTTGTCACTTTCTCCACGGCTTTTTTCAGTTAGGCATTGTGTCTTGAGTGTTGTTAATGTGGGGAATTCACCCAAAAGATCACACCGCAGGAGCAAAATGATAATAAAGAAAAAGAGTGACATGCAAGAAAGATTATTTTAAGGGAATGTTTCAATGTTAAGTATGTTTTATTGCATTTTTGAAAAAGAAAAATAGCTGTAATTGATAAGAGTAGCAATGTAACACTTTAAATAAACATTGCAAATGGATATATTGCTTTTCAAGCACAGAACAGAGAACAGAGTTTATGTTTTTCTGTCATATAAACCTAAAAACAAGATTGCTCTATAGAGAGAGCTACAGCTGTACACACCTTGTTCTTGAATAGTCATCAGTTAAAAATGAAAAAAATATTCTTAATTTCTCTCTCTCTCTCGCTTGTGTTCTGTCCAAATGTGTTTGCTCCCCCACCCTGAAGCATCAAACAGGTTAACCTGGTGTTGATACTTTTTATGAAGATCTTTTTGGATTGTTGGCTGGTTGCAATAACAAAAATGTTTTTTGCAATTTGATGTCCTTTCTGGCTTCAGCACTGTGATAGAGGAAGGGGACAGTAAAAAGTTTGCGATGAAGCATGGTTTAGAACCAGTTGCTTTGACACAAAGGCAATAATCAGAGTTGCAAGGGGCAAGGGTTTTTATTGGGAGTGACACTATTAGAAACCAGGATATCACAGGGAGACAGTAGGAGACAAGGGGGCCTGACTGTGATTTGGAAACATGTCAAAGAATGTCAGAAATGCATGTATGTGCATGTCCAAGAGGCATCACTGAGGTGGCACATACAATGTAATCTATAGTATGTGCCATATTCTAACGTTCATCATTCAGATGTAAGATGTCATACAGTTTTCTTTTGTCACATTAGCTGTCTTGTACACAGTGGAAAACAGACAAAATAAACACATTTATAAAATGTATAGACATAAACTACATTCTGAAAAAAGCGAACATGTATTTTTTTTATGAGTGCATTATAATCCTTATGCTGAAAAACTGTTCAAATTATTGTCATTATTTTTCTATGTATTACCTCTTCCACCATCTAGTCAAATAGGAATTTGAGTACTTCATGTAATAAAAAATAATAATAATCTGACTTCGGAAAAAAATTATCTTGCGTTGGTACCACTTCAATGTCAGTTTTAGTTTGTTTATACCTTTCTTTTTTTTCGCTTCTTTTTTGTCAATGTTTGGGTATACACATCGATTTAAAAACTTCACCTCGTCCCGAGGTCTGGGATGCCATATAATTCGCTTATATGACAGTCCACGTTTTTTTTCTGTAGTTCGGACGACTAAAACTTTATTTTCTGGACATCTGTAGCGGAACGTGGATAAGTCCACGTTTACTGTTATTTAGTTGTATTTTGTGTAATTCCCCTTCACGTTGTCGCGGAATAACCTATTTGTTTTATAATTATTGATCTATAAGGTAGAAAAACACAAGTGCTGCGCGACATCTGGTCGTTACGTCAAAGGGAGGCGCTTTACGGTAAATCAGCGCCCTCTAACCACGTGACTTGGGTGATGTTTGTAAACATGCGTCAGACACATGTGATCCTGGCGACGAGGAGAGAGCCTCAGACCGGCTGACCAATCAGCGAGCGGGGGAGTGTCAGGGGCGTGGCTCGGTGTTGCGCTATGGAAAATCGTCAGCGGAGGATACACAGTGATAAGCGTGTGTCCCCAACTTGATAACAACAACAGGGAAGCGGGGAGCAGAACCGAGAGGACGAAGTGGACGGAGGACGGAGGACCATGTCCGGGGGGCGGTGGCTGGAGACCAGCTTACGCTTCCTCCTGAGCGGCAGAAAAAACAATCCTGGGATAAACACGTAAGTATTGTCTCAGTATATGGGACACAGTGTGATTTGCTGCGTATGTTGCGTCGTGAATACCACTATGTAATCCATACCCTGCCAGAACTAGGTGAAACGTGTGAAATAAAACCCCAAATTGCAATTTGTCATGATTAAAATCAACTTTTGTTGAAATAATGACAGTAAATCTCCCAATGGTCCGTAGAAGCATTGGAATACATTTTACGAGCCGGAGTGTACAGCTGTTCATCGACATGACAACAGGTAAATGAAACTGCGTCAGAAGCCACACAGAAATCCAGTGGGAATTTCCGCTGCGATGAAGGAGCGTGCTGCGACCATTTCTAGTGGTTCTAGTTCTTAACTCGGCTGGCTGGATATATGTGGACAAAATAGAGATGTAAGAGGGCGCTCGATGGAACGAAAGGGGGTGGCGTGTGAAGGAAGAGCCTGGAATAGGATGCTGCGCAAGAGATGGGTAGTGCGTAATCCTGTTGTTGAAGAGGAGCATGTTACGCAGTTGATATTGGCACGGTATTTCACCTCATGGCATCTCCACATCTTCACAATTCATCACGAGACGAGGTAATATCATGACATACTGACTTGTGGACTCATTTGTCAAAATGTTTGTATAGAAAAGTCCATCTTTAAGGAGGCAGCGCAACTGTGACGCAGCTGTTGTTGTGTTGTCAAACAACATTTGCTGCGTCACAGACCCCCCATCAGGTCCATAGTAATCTGGCCTCTTAGTGCGCACTTGATGTGATGGCAAGAGGCTAACAACCCCAAACAGAGAGGGTGCTGTTGAGCAACATGATTGTAAGAATGGAGCATTATCCAAGAGATTCATCGTTTGCCTTAAAGGTACAGTCAGCAATTTTTTTCTCAAATCGACCTGTTCACTTTTAGTAGGAAACCAAAATAGATATTAAATCATTATGATGCGTACCATTCTGCATTTACATTAAAGAGGCAACGCATTTCAACAAATAATGATCTCTAATCTGATTTGAATAATTTTAAGCTCATCTTTGGAAACATAAATACTCACCCACCACATGTTTTTACCCATGTTTCACCGAAAATTCTGCAAAATATCTTGAAAAGTTGAGAACAGAATTTTTCAGTCAAGTGTTGGACAAGTGACAAGGAATGATATTGTGCTGTTTGGGGTTACCATCCGGACCCTATGCAGAACTTTAAATGGAGGACAACATCATTTGATGTTATGGGTGAAAATGAGTTGCTTGGCGGAGGTCAGTGTTTTTCTAGAATAGTTACGTTTTGAATAGTTATGTTTTGGCTCATCTGGCCTGAGATACTTAACTTGAATGAGAGTTGTTTCTTGTTTCTAAAGTTCCAGAAGTACAATTATGTTGAGCTGCAGTCTGTGTTAACGGCTTGTTTGAACCTAATGCCATAAAATCCTTCAATAATACAAAGTGATGTATGGCAGAATGAATTGGTATTAGTAACATTTTATTTCACTACACTGCTCAATTAAAGAAAAAAAAACATTAATTAAAAAAATAAATAAAACAAATGAAATATAAATGAAAAAGTGGTTCTAATATATATATATATATATATATATATATATATATATATATACACTGCTAATATAACAGCTGAGCTCATCGTGCTGTTATCTGTTGTTCAAGTTCTTTATGACTGTCACTTTATCTTCAGTGATCTGTGTAGCTACTGCTGTCTTCATGCGGGTCAGAGTAAAAGAACTTCGCAAACGTCACTGGCTTCTCAGTTAAAAGGAGACACACAGGTGGCTCCGTCCTCACAGACTAGTGGAATTGTTTTGTTAAGAAGATGAATCAGCAGTCTGAATCATGAGTTGCTTAACTGCTGGCAGAGAATCGAGTAAGAGAGGAAGAAAAGAGGGAGAAAGAGGCAGAATCCGCCGCCTGAGGGAATGCGATTGTAGTAGTGTTGAAACAAACACGTGAAGGTCAGGATTGAAAGCTTTGTTAATACCGTCACTGAGTTGGAAGTGTATCAAAAGCTCAGATACATCTTTTATTACTTCCTCTCTGAGTTGTGAGTGTATGCTGCGTCTCTGTACACTGACCAGGACGAGTGACCCACTTTCACAGGCAAGGAAATGTGATCTCCATGGTTATTTTCTATTCTTACGAGCTGTGGAGCCGCCTTTCAAGTTAAACAAACATGACTTTTTTAACCGCAGAACATCGGAAATCTAACAATGAGAGGTTAACAAAGTCCAATAAATTATTCTGACATCGTCAGCCAACAACCTCTGTCACCAACAAATGTTTAAAATTAAACATGTCGAGTTTAACACGATTTTAATTGCATGTCTGACACATTTGAGGAAATGACGTAAAAACGTGATATTTGCTATTTCACTGAGTAATTGTTCTGAAGGCTTTGCATATATGTGCCAATATAAGTGTTCAGGATTGCTGAGGTTTGAATATAGACTCACCTACCAACACGCACATCTGAGTTAGTCCAACTGACTCGAGTTGAGAGACCTTTGCCACATATTTCAGAGTCATTCCTGTTGTCTTGAGTCGAAAAGCAAGTTTGTCTCACATGTCTGATGGAGTCTCTCTGAGTGCAGTTGTGGGGAAAAGGAAGTCGAGTGCTTGTACTTGCTGAGTCCCACATATATGAGTGAGTCCATATAGCTCGAGCTGCATGACAGAAAGTAATAGGACTCATTGAATCAATGAGTCTTGCACATATTAATGAGAAACAACGACAGAAAAAAAATCGATGAAGACTCATGGAATTGTTGAGTCCCATACATCTGAGTGAGTTGCTGTGGTTTGTTAGAGAGAAAGCAAGGCTCAGAGAATCTGTCAGTCTTTGACACTCATGTAAAGAGGAAATACCAAAAGCACTTCAGAGGCTTCTCACCTGAGTCATATGCTTCTGTGCTTTTACGACTCTCATGAATCTGTGATGAGTCAACGCAACCTACTGTGTTTTTACTATGCAGCTTGATACTAGTAAGTTAAGCTTCATAAGATTAAACTCTTGAACTCTGTCAACATTTTACATAATGAATATATTAATTAGCCGGATCATTTCACTGATCCGACTGACTCTCGCTCCCAAGTAGATTTCATTTGCACATCACTGAAGAGGTGAAAAAAGAAAGAGTGCTGGGTGCTTTTTTAGGCTCGACAGAAGTGTTGTTCCAGTGGTAACTAAGCCCAAATGAACCTGCAGATCTCACTGTACACAAGCCGGCCCATTTCAGAAGTCATGCCACCTATAGAGAGATTATAGAAAAGAGGGAGTTGGAGCCGAGCCCAGAGATGACAGCGCTTAAATTAAAGCTGCTGCAACAGCGGCCTCACCGGTTGATGATGTATTAACAGATAGCGTTTGTTCGCAAGCGCCGTGAGAGAAAGTCACTCAAACAGAAAGGTGTTTCTTTCGGTTACAAGGTATCCTTTACTGAAAAAGCTCACTTGTACCTGTACCTGGACTGTTTTTGGGACGGCCTAACATCCGAGCTTCCCAGAGTGACCGCCCGAGCCTAAAAAGTGATGGTAGATAAAACGGTGAAACATTCCATCTGCTACTTTTGAAATTCAAAGGTGTCAGTAAATTCAAATTTGGACTTAAGAGGTGATATTTATTAGTCGGACAAATGTTTCACAGTGATTTAAAAACACATTACCTGGATGAGGTCGACCCCACTCACTCCTGGTAAATTAGGACCTCTAATCTGTAAGAGGATTAACCACCTACACCACACACACGCACACACACATTCATCAGTTTATTTTACAATACCTGCTCCCGACACATAACAAAGGACCAGAGCGCGGTCTCTTTTCAATTAAACTTTATTTTTGGCAGGACATCACCCTCATAGATCCGCTATGACCTTTTCTCTCCGAAATCTGAGGAATGATCCTGGTCAGCCTCTGTCATGAAGAGCAAGCTCGTGCCACGGTCTGCTGTGAAGGTTTCAAGCCGGCGATCGTCTGGAATCATCAATGATGTTTTCAAAATGATTTACTTCTGAGTTAATAATTTGTAACGCCAATAGCATGACACCGTCAGACAGCTGCAATAATAGCGCTGGTGTACTCAATGAAGCAAACATTTCCAATCGCTCCCCACCTTAAATTACACTGATAGCTGACAGTTTCGTGACTCGTGAAAGTAATGAAACAAAGAGCAACAGTTTGTAGCAGTAAGATACTGTCTAAATAGCTGGATACAGTGGGCTTAGGTACATTTTGAAGTAATTACACAAAGTATGCAACAGAAAGTAGCATTCTGAAGAAGCAAGCCTTGTGCCTCACAGATGAGCATGTGCCCTCCTAAAAGACATTCTGCACTGGGATTGGCCCTGCAACTCACTTCAATATAAGTGGCGTAGCTGCGCATCACTATGCCAGTAGCTATTTTTCCTTTTAGTCACTCTCTCTCGAGCAGTATGAATGGATTAACAATCAGGTTTGGTTCACTTATTAAATTTGTCTAAAAGCATCAGTATCTCGCAATAAGTGACCTATTTTTAATCGTCGGGATCCTGTACTGATTAGAACTGAATGTTCAATAACTTTTTGTTTCTCCTCCACATTGTTGTTAAACCTGAGATCAAGAAATTGGCATCATGACTTGATAGACAGCATCAGTTTTGAAAGTAGTTCGACAATCTCTTATCTTTATGGAAGACTTGAGAGTCGAGCTAGCACTTCTACGTCCAGATACTGGACAATAACAAAAGCTTTGACAGGGTAGGTCTCTCTTCATTGGTCTTCAGGGTTCATCCAGCTGGTAGGTCTTGACATGGCAGACCCTACTCTGGATGAAGAGGCCACATTGAACCATTACTAAATAGAAAGTTCATGACGATTTAAAACAGGCATGTGGCTTAAAACGCATCTCTAAGTTTAGGAAGTCGTGACACACATGCTCTTCTTACTAACTCCATTTTGCTGGCCCACAACAAGAGATGAGAGGAGTTCATGTCCTTTGTCCTTTGGAAATGTTCATGGGTGGAGTCAGAATCAAAACACTGATATAATCTCCGCTTGGAGTCTTGGAAAACATTCTGCTGGATTTGTCTAAATAAACTTGGGTCAAGCTTAATTGATGAGTTATTCCCTCAGTTCTAATTCAGATGTTGCATCAGTGACGCTATGGTGATTTCAATTTCACACAAATTAAAGTTTACAGAACTTATAGAACTTTTTTAAACCGATGCTGAGCTAGATTGTAGTCATTCCTCACTGTGATTTGTGTCCATAAAGGTCTCTTATTTCATTCCAATTGAGGATATAGCCTCTAAAGACGACCTGGGAAAAGTGCGACCCGGGGCCCACATGGCCCTCATGATGTCCAAGTGAAACTATCAACTATGAAATCAATCATCTAGAAATGTTTGTAACTGCAATTTCCATTCATTATTAGTTATTATTTCCATTTGAAGGTCTTGGGACTTACTTGTCTTCCCTTTCCCCCCCCTTTACTTTCTGTACCATTTCATGCATGAACTACATTCTGTTAGTTCCGTTGTGATTAATGGCTTTAACTGACCTTTGAAATATATGAAGTATTATTTTGTGAAGTCACTTCTAGTGTATCTCACTTGCTCACTCGTATTGCACTGATATTTAATATTTAGAAACATAATTTTAACATATCTATTTTTTTTGCAATGAAGATCTTAAGTTAAATTGAGCATTTCATAACCCAACTCATTTTTTTTTTCTGTGTTTTACACCATATTAATTTCTCGGGTCATTTGAATTAATGGCCCCTCACAACAGGCCCAGTATATAATACGCTATTAAATCTCTTTGAATTTGATATCCCAACCCAACATCAAAATTCAAACAAGTAAAATGAATTATATTTATATTAATCAGTTCTGTTTTTTTAAAATATGTCCGCGTCAATGTAGATAAAACTATCTTTGTCTTCATTCAGTTGTCACAGACACGCCACCATTACGTTTTCATTTTACCTGTGCTTGGCTAACGTCGTGTATGTGTGTGTATGTGTATGTGTATAACTGACTGAATGTCACCAATATTTTCAACAATGATGCTTAAGGAAGCGAGTTGAGTTTGGATTGTTGCGCCTCTTTCTCGCTGAATATTCACATGTTAATTAAACTTCCTGTTGGTCGGATGGATGGATGGATAGAACACATTCATATCCAAGAATAAAAAGAATGTCGTTAAAAATCCTCTTTCTATATGTTTATCTTTAAATTTACATCTTCAAATATGTTTTAACTGCCACAGTGTTTCATAAATTAATGTATAAAATAGTATACAAGAGTATTCGTCAAATTATTTCTAATATAAATGGTTACGGGGATTTTTTTTATGATGTAGATGTAAACATTTATTTACTATGTCATTTATTAATGATTGGCTGGAATGAGGATGCGCTATAATGCAAAAGTGACATTGATAATATCATTGACAATATCGTGTTGTGTTGTGTTGTGCTCACATCATGCATATCTTGAAACAGCCTCTTCACTTTCTGTCTTGCAGGTGCCATCACAGCTGCAAAATGCACGGTTCTTCTTCTCGTCCTCCTGAGGGAACCGGTTTCAGATGGTGTCTTAGAGTGTAAAATAAAATCTAGCACCATTTGAAATCGGTGTCCTTCAGCAGGAACAGACGGGCCACAGAGCAAAGACCAAGAGAGGTTTTTGAAGTTGTATTTTAGAATATTACTGTTTCATCACCCAACAGTAAGACTGCTTGAGAATTCATCACTTCATTTGGTGAGAAATGAGAAGTGAGTGACGTGTCTCAGTTCAGTACTAATAAAAGTTTGTGACAACAGCAGCCCTCTTGTCCACCTCTGCATGGTAAAACCACGTGACCTGTCTCTCACCAAGGCTGACCGTTTTCCTCTGGTGTTCAGAGTTTCCATCATGTCTAGCACCATTTGAAATCGGTTACAATGCGGAGAGGATCTCGACGATCGCCACTGCAACGTGTAGTCACCGAATATTGCCAGAAGATGGCGCCAGTGAGCTTCAGTTATACCACAGGCATGTTCCTATAAACAGGATTCTAAACAAAACGCTCAACTGTGGATCTGGACCTGTTTTTATTCATTAATTGAAGTTATGTATTTATTCTATAACAAATAAAGAGCATATATTTGTCTTGAAATCACTGTGTTGTTTTATGACATTAATGAAAAGAATGACTTGGTTACTCCTTGCTGACCCCTGACCTGGTCCAAAAACTTGCTCCTTGTGGTGCCGACCTCCTTCCCTTCCTTCATGTTACAGCCAACACATCTGAGAGCTTAAAATGCCCCACGATATAAAATAGTAATAATAATATATGAGGCTTTGTTCTGCTGCTTTGCTTTTCAAATGAAATTATAAAGTATAATTTAATCATGAAGTCCACAGCTGCCTGTTGCTAACAGCGCCGCCGTAAATTGGGGTCAGCAGCAATCCTGCTCCAGTCAGACCCTATCAGCTCATCAGCCTGCTTTTGGAACCAGTCCATGAGTATCAATAATTCATTCACGCGCACATCTTGAGGATGATGAGCACGGATGTCCAGACTGGTTATGACTGAAGAAATTGTGTCTTTCCACGTTTTGTGATGTGCAGCTCTCAAGCTGTTTTGCCAGAGAGTCTGAATGGCTAGAACTTCTACTGGATGATTGATAACTATTGGGCAGCAACTATACCCTCGTACCTCGTAGGGAAGCTGCTGAACTAGAGACACGTGACCCAGCATGACGCAAACAATACAAAGTTTCTGCAGTGGGCAACTGAAACCCCAATGGGGTGAGAGGCGGAGGAGGCCCTGGATAGTTAACCAGTCCATCTAGACACAGACAGACAGATAGTGGCAGCCAATGAGGCTTCATGAAGCAGGGCCCTCATTCTCAGCTGCTCAACTGGGGGCGCTCTTGCTCTGAAAATGGAGACACTGCTTCGTCGCCTTTCACTGTTCAACATCCGAATGAGTCCGACTATGGGAGGGAACTAGAGTCTCTAGAGGAACCTGAGCCTGACATGGGGAGCACATGTAGGCTGCAAACTGAATAGACAATAATTGCCCCAAACTCACAGCTGGAATCAAAACCCATGACCTTCAACCTGCTTTTTGGTAACTACTATCTGTCAGTCAATCATGTTCTGTTGAAGTAGCACTTGCCAGATCGACATAGGGTGGAGTGTCTGGGTATTAAGTTGGGCAATGCGGGGCTGTTGTATATCACTAAAAAAGGTCTGCTGTCCTGACCTCACCACCAGACTGGGCTGGAAAAGACAACAACAACACGCCCTACTGTTTCTTGACACATGTATTTAAGGGTGGTGGCGTCTGCAAGGAAACATTTGGGAATTTATGGAGACTGCTATCAGTTATCAAACTCTGGTTGTCATGTGACTAGTGTGAAAGAGGACAGAAACAACAATGAGTTTACTGTGACCAAAACCCCATCATGTCTCCTCAGATGAAACCTAAAACTCACTTTTTCCTGCTTGGAGATGGGCAGATTTATCAGCGAGGAAGAGCTCATGAGTGGTACCAGCACAGCTCTCTACCCGTGACTCTTACAAACACTCACATGTTGCATTAATCATGACCATCCATTTCATTTCTGTCTCTGCCGGCACCACGCAGGGAAATACAGTCAGAGCTTCCCTTTACATCGCCATGACAGCCAACACCATTGGTGACGTATGTTTATTTCAGTGTGAGTCACTGGGAGTGCCTCCAGTTAATGTGATTCATAAGCGGTCGGTTGTCAGTTCCACCCGGATCTGTCGAGACTCGCCTGTTTCCAAGGAGGCAGTGATTTGGCGTGTCCTGTAGCAGGCAGGCCCAGGAAAAATTCATTATGGCAGAGATGTTGTTGTATTGGACTCTTTGCTGCTCAAAAGCTGCATTTCATTTTAAATTTAAATACATATTTTAGATTGGATTTTCAGGTTTACAACTTCCTGACCCAAGATGCTCAATCATTTGTGTTTTTATTGGAAAACATGGCAGAGTGAGCACAGAAAAAATGTGATGATTTAGTAACACCAAGCAAAGGCTGTGAATTTAGTCAACATTATTATGATTAATAATAATAATAATAATTTAGGATAACTGCAGATCTGCCTAATCAGTCTGAACTACGGGCCTCCAGTAAGACTTTTGACTGAGGCTGAGACGTTATGTGTCTCATCATGTGTCTTCTCAATGAGTTAGCAGGTGAAAAAAAAAAAAGAAAGTAGCAACAAAAAGCAACTTCAGGTGCACCACCATCACCACGCAATTCAGTAGAACCTGCTTGGGCATTTTCAGTTAGATGTGAGGGACACCCTGGAAAGGTTGGCAGTCCAGGACCCTGGTTTGCTACAAGCACAGCCACGACTTCCCTGTGCTGCTGGAAATGAGTAAAAGTGACAAATTAAAGCTGATGCTGCAGCATGTCAAAAAGCTGAAAAGACATTGCTGTGATGAGCATCAAATCCACTTCAGCACTCACACCAAACATCTGTTTCCGCTCTGCAGTTCAATGGGAACTGAGGAGTCTACATTGTCTTTAACTTGAGGATCTGCTTTCTGTGTGAGAACAACTCAAGAGTCTGTGAGATGTTGAAAGCCTATGACTGGTAAGTGCCTCTTATTTTTCGCTGTGGCCATATATAGTCCCAACATCTGCAGAAACCAGCATCGCCGCAACTGCCACATTTTGCGAGTGAATCATATCAGCCTCAGCTCAGTATTTAGTGCCAATCTACCGCTTAAGTTAAAGCAGATGTGTGAAGCTGGAACGCCTTTTTCTGTTTTCCATGTGCGTTTCCCTCTGTGGTGAGTGATTCCCCTCACATCACTCATCTCGCGGCTGGAAAAAGGGAAACCCAAAGACCTCATGGATGGGTTTCCCCCTGCTTGTATCTAGCTCACTAACAAAGAGTCACATTTGGATTTCACTGTCCTGAGTGTTCGACTGCAATGTTAACTAGAACATAAAATATCTCGATTTTTAAGGCAAAGAAGTTTTTGTTTTCATGACAAGCAAAAATATCTATATAAATGACAATAAAAAGGCCAAAAGATCAACATGGAGCAATGGCTGACTTAATACTAACAATTCTATTAAAAACATAATTTAGAGTTTTTATATACTGTTGCCGTTCTCGAGCTTCTTCGATTAATTTCCTCGTCCCTTTGTCCACCAAACATGAATGGCAACATCCGTCTATCACAAGCGCCACATGTTAAACTGAAGGCCTGAGGGCCAAATCCAGCCCGTACAACCCATTTTAGACTGGACCTGATTGGAAGTGTCATGTCCCATCCTGTTGTGCTTTTATTTTGTATGGACACTTCCCTGTGTGTGCTTTGTGTCCTGACAGATCAGGCACGAGTGACAGCTGCACCTCATTTCCCCTGATTTCCTACAGATTCTTAAGGAGTAGCTGGATGACAGGGCAGCGCCAGATCGTGAACATTTCATTATTTGGTCTCTATTTTTCCTCCTGGACTGCCTTGCGCCTGAGTATTTTTGTAAGTTTTATCCTGACTTTGATTTCTCATTTTCTAGTTCCTGTTCCTCCTCGTGCCCGATCTTCCTTGTGAACTCTTTGTTTGGACTTTGGACAATTCTCGACCTCGATCGTCATTTATTCTCCATTGGAGACTCCTTTAGTTATTGTTATGGACTTTGGGCTGCGTCCCGTTTGTGTTATTACATTATTAACAACACATACTATTATGTGTTATTAAATGCTGTGTTCTTCTGTTAACCGCCTCGCCTCTCTTACTTCCTGCAATTGAGTCTCCTCTCATTTCTGAGCCGTGTGACAGGAAGGACCAAATGATCTTATAAGAATATGGATGTTATAAAATCATGAACAGTTGATACTGAATGAAAAATGACTAACCCCACACAGTCAAGTGTAATATATTCAAGGTCATTATACCAGATAAACTCATACAGTGTTTCAGTAAATTATCTGCAAGCTATGCATAAATTGGTCCCACAGCGGAGGAGATCAAATTTCAACTGCTGGTCTACACAAGGAGAAGAGTTTGGGGATGCTAAAATGACCTTCAACTGAGGTCATTTTAAGGTCAGATCAAATTGAGGCGATGTCAATTCCTGCCACGATTGTACGGATATGTACACCTCTTGACTGAGATTCGGCCTTGACAGTGATGTTTGCGATGGAAAAAGCCGTGACAGGGTGCAAAGATACAAGTCTGTGGAAACTTGAGGAAAGAGGGATGACACATTAGTTTCCTGCCGTCACAGATTTTTCTCACTTCACATCCTGTCAGCATCCTCCACAGAGAGGGCCCTTCAAAACACACTGTCCTTGACTCACACACACAGAAAACACATTGTTATCTAATAGTAAAATATGATAGTAGGGACAGAGGGCCGTTTGTGTGTTGTGGGGGCGGGGCAGTCCCTGACAGGGGAACTAAAATCTATTTTACAGCCTTCATGTTTAAACATTCGGGTCTGTACAGAAGGTGATGGCCTTTCTCATTCGGCAATAAAGCTAATCTGTCACTTTAAATTCCCAACTAGTTCTGTTTCACTCAAGTAACGTAAACAACAACAAATTATTGTCAATAATGGAACAAACATCGATATAAAATGAACATATTTGTTGACACAGTAACTACTGAAAGTGTTCTAAATAATTGTAGGGAAGGTTAAATGTGGTAGAGTGGTTATGAAGCAGACGTGTGTGCTAGTTTGTGAGCTGTGATGGTCCAGAGACCTTTACAGGGTGTCCCCCTGGCTCTCTGTCTTATGGCACGATTATATCAATAAGCAGATGAACATGAGTGCGTTCTTATGATTTCAATCTTTCAATTGTGTTCAGTGTTTTTGTTGATTTAAAAAGCCCACCAACAGACTGTGAAGTACATCAACAAGACAGTGGACATCTCAGTGAATAGTGACTTCCAAGAACAGCTATATCCGACGAAGACGATAACAAACAACAAATAAAAATAACTGAAAAATGACTCACTCAATGATAGTCACCATGAAAATACTACAAGTTGTTAAACACAAGAAACACTAACACCTCAGGCAAAGGAAAACGTTAATTATTGAACAGCAATTTAAGCCACGGTGAGTGTTGCACTTGAGGGCCGCCGTGACCTTTCAATAAACAAACATAAACAAGTTGAACTGCATTACAGAGAAGGCAGCTGCTCCGTTACCGCTGACATTTGGTGACCACAGAGCAGATAACTGACAGTTTTGTTTATTCCCTTTCAGAGAATAATAAGTGTGGTGAGGACATGAAAAACACTTAAACCCACATCAAAGCATGTTCTTCGTGCTTGACTTAGTTTGGGCCGACTAGATTCAGTCACAGATGATGCTGAAGGTTCTTTTTGTTGCTCAAGTAACGCAGCACAACGACTGATAAGTGAATTGAATGTATTATCTAGTCATGGCCTTGCCATGTTATGTGCCGTTTATGTGGCCCTGTTGGTTGAAAATGCTAAACTAGAGCCTGGTCAACAAAGATCACAGAATCTTATTTGGGAACTGGTTCCACAGTTTCTGGAGGGTGGGGAATTGGATGATATTGGACATTTGAAAATGGTCTGGGAATACAATGTGGTTCAAACTTTGCTTTTCCTGTATATGCTTTGCTTAGTCTTGGATTGCTTTCTATCCTGTATTCATTTTTTCTAAATGGAAAACACCTGCAGAAGTGAATATAGTGTTAGTTAGTTAGTTAGAATTGTGGATCTGGTATCCCCTGATCTGGTATCTCTCCTAGTTGATTGTGAGATTTGTGTGGGCTTGACATATATATGGATTTCAATGTCAGCTGTTTTGTGGGAATGTCGTGTTTGATCGAGTATATCATCCTTGGAGGGAAAAAAAACCCCAAGAATGATACTTTGATGCACAATAAGCTGTTAGATATAACACAAATGTCACCCAAGAATTAAATGGGACATATGTTGGAAGGGCGCAGGAGTCTATCCCAGATACTTGGGGTGACAGGCGATAAGGTTTCCCAATCACAAGAAGACACACAAAGCTAGAAAGAATTTGGTTGCTACTTAACAATCAGTTTAAGTAGTTCACAAATATTTATTACGACAAGTATGTACAGTATATTTGTAATGCAGCCGTGAGGGGTGCAAGCCACTTTCCTTCTTATGCTGGTCCCAAGCCTGGATAAATGCAGAGGGTTGTTGCAGGAAGGGCATCTGACGGAAAAACTTGCCAAACTAAAGATGTGGATCAAGCAAATGTATGTCATACCTGATCGGTCGAGGCCCGGGTCAACAACGACCGCCAATCAGTGCTGTTAACCAGCAGGGTGCTGATGGAAATTGGACTACTGTAGGTCGAAGACAGACAAGGAGAGGGGGAGGCGTGCCAATAGACAGCGGGAGAAGAGGAAAGACAAGAGAATAGGTTTGAGAGTGGGGACTCTGACAATGTGGGAACTATGACAGGGAAAGCGAGAGAGTTGGCTGACATGATGCAGAGGAGGAAGGTGGATATTCTACGTGTTCAGGAGACCAAGTGGAATGGTAGCATGGCTAGAGGCTTAGGAGCAGGGTTTCAACTGTTTTATCATGGTGTAGATTGGAAGAGGAAGTGGGAGTGGGAGTCATCTTGAAGGAGGAGTTTGCCAGGAATGTTCTAGAAGTGAAACAAGTATGAGACAGAGTGACGACGTCAAGTTAGAAATTGAAGGAGTCATCTTCTATGTAGTTAGTGCTTATGCCCCACAGGTGGGGTGTGACCTTGAGGAGGAGGAGCCCTTCTGGAGTGAATTAGATGAACTGCAGGAGAGTATTCCCAGAGGTGAGAGAGTGGTCATTGGGGCAGACTTCAATGGACATGTTGATGCAGGAAACAGAGGTGACGAGGAAGTGATGGGATTGGTATCCAGGATAGGAACACTGAAGATCAGATGGTTGTAGACTTTGCAAAAAGGAAGCACACAGCTGGATTATATTTTGTGTAGACGGTGTCACTTGAAGGAGATCAGTGAGTGTAAAGTAGTAGTGGATGAGAGTGTGGCCAGACAACATATGATGGTGGTGTGCAGGATGACCATGGTGGAGAGGAAGGTTAAGAGGGCAAAGGCAGAGAAGAAGAAAAAGTGGTGGAACCTGAAGGAGGAAGAGTCTTGTGTTGCCTTCAGGGAGGGATTGAACCAGACTTTGGGTGGCCAAGAAGGGCTTCTAGATGACTGGACAACTACAGCTGAGGTGATCAGGGAGAGAGGTAGAAGAGTTCTTGGTGTGTCATCTGGAAGAAAAGTGGATAAGGAGACTTGGTGGAGGAACGAAGAAGTGCAGGAGTGCGTACAAAGGAAGAGGTTAGCGTTAAGGTTAAGTGGTATGTTGAGAGAACAGAAGAGAGTAGGCAGGAGTATAGGGAGGCCCAGCAAAATACAAAGGTAGTGGTGTCAATGGCCAAACACAGGTCATACAAGGACTTGTATGCGAGGTTGGACAGTAAGGAGGCTGAGAGAGATTTGTACAAGATTGCAAGGCAGAGATAGAGATGGGAAGGACGTGCAGCAGGTTAGGGTGATCAAGGATAGAGAGGGAAATGTTTTGACTGATAACAGAAGTGTGTTGCTGAGATGGATGGAGTACTTTGAAGAGCTGATGAATGAGGAAAATGAGAGAGAACAAAGAGTAGAAGGAGTGACCATCGTAGATCAGGACGTGGCAAAGGTGAGTAAGGCTGAAGTGAGAGGGGCATTGAAGAGGATGAAGAGTGGAAGTGGTGGACGTAGACTTTTTGACCAGAACATTTAACAAGGTCTTTGAGAGTGACAAGATCCCTGAGGAATGGAGGAGAAGGGTGCTGGTGCCCATCTTCAAGAACAAGGGAGATGTCCAGTGTTGTGGCAACTATTGAGGGATAAAGTTGATGAGCCATACGATGAAGTTGTGGGAAAGAGTAGTGGAAAATAGACTAAGGGCAGAAGTTAGCATATGTGAGCAACAATTTGACTTCATGCCGAAAAAGAGCACCACAGATGCAGTGTTTGCTTTGAGGATG
This sequence comes from Synchiropus splendidus, assembly GCF_027744825.2. Taxonomy (NCBI): domain Eukaryota; kingdom Metazoa; phylum Chordata; class Actinopteri; order Syngnathiformes; family Callionymidae; genus Synchiropus; species Synchiropus splendidus. Next base: position 23,022,633 of record NC_071339.1, on the reverse strand, counting down.
TTCATGGAGAAGCACAGAGAAGGCCAGAAGGAGCTCCATTGTGTCTTTGTGGATCAGGAGAAATTGTGGTGTTGTATGAGGAAGTCTGGAGTGGCAGAGAAGTATGTTCAAGTGGTGCAGGACATGTATGCCAGATGTAAGACGGTGATGAGGTGTGCTGCAGGTGTCACAGAGGAGTTCAAGGTGGAGGTGGGACTGCACCAAGGCTCAGCTCTGAGCCCCTTCTTGTTTGCCCTGGTGATGGACAGTTGACAGATGAGGTTAGACAAGAAACCCCTTGGACGATGATGTTTGCAGATGACATTGTGATCTGTGGTGATAGCACGGAGCAAGTGGAAGTTAAGCTAGAGAGGTGGAGGTTTGCCTTAGAAAGGAGAGGAATGAAGGTTAGCCGCAGTAAGACAGAATACATGTGTGTGAATGAGAGGGACCCAAGTGGACAGGTGAAGTTACAGGATGTAGAGATAAAAAAGGTAGAGGATTTTAAGTACTTAGGCTCAACTGTCCAGGGCGATGGAGAGTGTGAGAAAGAGGTGAAGAAGCGGGTGCAGGCAGGATGGAATAATTGGAGAAAAGAGTCAGGTGTGATATGTGACAAAAGGGTGTCGGCAAGGATGAAAGGGAAAGTGTCCAAAAGGGTGGTCAGGCCAACAATGTTGTATGGTTTGGAAACAGTAGCACTGAGGAAGAGACAGGAGGCAGAGCTGGAGGTAGCAGAGATGAAGATGCTGAGGTTCTCTCTAGGAGTGAGCAGGATGGATAGGCTCAGGAACCAGTATATCAGAGGCACAGCACATGTCAGGTGTTCAGGAAACAAAGTCAGAGAAGCTAGATGGAGATGGTTTGGACATGTACAGAGGAGAGATAGCCAGTACATTGGCAGGAAGATGTTGAGGTTGGAACTGCCAGGCAGAAGGTGGAGAGGAAGGCCAAAGAGGAGATTTATGGATGTGGTGAAGGAAGGAGGACATGAGGTTTGTAGGTTTGACAGAAGAGGAAGCAGAGGAAGCAGGGTGAGATGGAGGAGGATGATCCGCTGTGGCCACCCCTGAAGGGAGAAGCCGAAAGGAAAAGAAGAATGTACAGTAGATTTGTAGTACCTGCTTATGCTTAGTTTGAGCTCTAGTTCCCAAATTAAACTCATGTTTGGCCTTGAGCTTGTGTTGCCATAAAAGACTGGCTACAACAGTAAATAAGAGCTGCAAAGCGATCTTGTTAGAGCCAGGAACTCGGCTCCTTTGATGCCACAGTCCAGCCCTCACTCAAACAAAGGGGCTCATTGTAACTGCATGTTATTAACAGCTTTGTTCCTCCACTGATGTCTTGCTGTGATAAAGACTCAACCCTTCATCTCTAATATGATTAAGTATGTGTTCATTTCATTTTCTCCATTCATAGCCAATACAGCAGCATCTATTCACTCATGAAATTGTCACACCTGGTCTCCAACACTTCACATCAAGTTCATAGTCAAACCCAGTCTTTACCTTTTGAAATGGCTTCATTTATTCAGCAGCCACCGACTGCCCACATGAATGAACGCTCTTGACTCAGAGACAAAGACTCTGAGAATGTCTGAGGCTGAATAATACAGTTTATTGTGTCTCTATCAGTCAGCATCGCCCGTCTGAAGACTGAGCTAGCCCCATTGTACCCTTGCATTTGCATGACATGTAAAAAACGGTTAAAAAAAAATCCCACAGCTTCCAGTTCATACAATAAATAATGTAAGTCCTCAGTAGAATTAAATACTCACTTGATACAAAAACATGAGAAAACAAAACTAGTGTCATTAAAAAAAAGTGCTTTCCATCAGTATCAGTGTGTGTCCATCGTCCATGTGTCAATCAGCAGACTGTTTCTTCCGCCATCCAAAGTGCAAAAATACATTCCATCTGTTGCTCTCATTGAAAAAAAATTGCATTGACTGACATCCTTTCTGGAGCTTAACACACTGGGAAGGAACCTCTGTTGACAAGAGAGACAACCATGGAGTTTAAATGACTTCCCTTTACAAGCGGCAATAATGAGATGAGGGTAGTAAGACAGCAGCGTCACACTATGGTAAGCTGTTTTAACATTTGTCTGTATTGGGAATGCAGTGAATTTGTTTGTGGTTTATCAAGGTTTGAAGTTTGGTCCACTTGACTGAATGTCTCATGTGGTTCTTCATGATTTAATCAAGTCATAACTGTCGACGGAAGCCAGTAGTTGTGATACTTCAGTACGAGCAGGGGGTGGTTTGACAAACTGAACAAATCTGTGATTCTTGTTCCTTCACTCATTTTTCTTCCACTTATCCAAAGTCGGGTCACAGGGCAGCAGTCCTCCCTAGACTTCCCTTTCCCGCCACTTCTCTGAGAGCACTGAATCCTTGCCAGGTCCATTAAAGCCACTTTTATATGACGGTGACATTACCACGATAAGTAGGTCAACTTGGAGATTAGTGTAGTATGATCGGTTGACCTGGGAATCAGACCTGTATCAAACACCCCTGCAATCGACTTTACTTTCACTAGATCACCAAGGCACAAGCCAAGGGGGGCAACTATCGGATTTCTTGGCAGTATAAAAGCACCCACAGTAGAACCGTCATGTTTGCAAAATACTGGGGCAATCTATTTATAATATGAAGCAGGCAGAAATAGAGACAATCGCAAACTGCCATAGTTTGCTTTTGCGATTACTGCACAGCTCATCATCAGCAGGGTGACTCGAAAGGAGTCATCTTAACTGACTGGCTCGATGTTGAGCCTCTCCTGGATGTCTGAGCTTCTGTGATCTCTTTCCTACAGTCACCATCCAAAGTTTGTGACCACAGTTGAGAGTTCAGATGGTTTGCTATTTTGGAGCTTCGCCATTCATCTCATGACTGAAGGCCATCTACCATCCTGATCGTCCACCTGGGGGAGGGTCTCAAACCCAACCTGGATTGCGCATCCAACCCTTGATCCATTAATGTTCTAGCTACAGTTACCATGGAGTCATGCCAGACATAAATCAAGACTATTTGGATGAATGTAAATTCAGAACTTCAATCCATCTACACCCGAAAAAGAAATTTCTGAGCTCCTATAAATAAGCTTGAATGGTGAAAAAGTGGAGGTTTGTGAGGAATCAAAATAACACTCGAAAACCCAGTCGATACAGACTGGGTATCTTTTGATAAATGTTAAAACAGCTCACCATGAGTAACAGTGACTTTTACCTGGTTGAGGAGGGCAATCTAAAGATTTTGGACACTTAATAACTCCGGCTTCAGGTCTTCTCTGGTGTCATATGAGCTACAGCATCATGAAATGAGGAATCGGTGTCAGAATCATTGCATGCCTCTTATGGTTCTTACACTTACTGCATTTATCATTCTGAGTTTATTTAGACATTGATAGAGAGAGACAATCAGGTATTTGATGTGTAATTTCAAGACTGACTAAAATGTGGAATATGAAAAGGTGTCAGCACGTATTAACTTAACTGTCTTGAACTAATGTGGTTCCCTCTGGGTGAGAGGGCACTTCATGTTTTAGATTGAATGCCTCCTCTCACGCAACTTTTATTAAAGGATTTCCTGTTGGCATCTGATGGTGTCAAATACCTCTCAACAGTCTGTAAACACAGCCAGTGAGAGCAAAGCAGATGTAGTGTGCTCATGATTGCCTGAGATAGATAGTCTAGATTCTATGCAAATGCTAAATGGTGCTGGTGAGCGCAGATGAGTAAAGATGACTCACCCTTTTCTCCTCAGAAGAAACCTGTATAAAACGATCCCCGCTGCAAGTCCTGTGAAGACACACACCTCAGTATCACCATATGTGAATAATAAGGTAGAAACAAAGCTTTTACCAATGAGGAGAACCACGACGGCGCCAGTGATGATCACAGGGAGCGATCCTGTTGAGAAAATGATCTTATTAAACAAAATGATGGCACTAATTCTATACAGAACAATGTTTTAACTGATAAAAAGCAATGCTTTAGTCATAAAAGGCATTTTAAAACTAAGTGTGACATATATTCCATATTCCGATTAATTTCCCCAATTTTTTATGAAATCATTTTGATAAAATCATATAGCTTTTATTTTGATAGTACATGATTTCCTGCCCCTCATTTTCTTACCATATAAAACTCACAAGGATAAAAAACGTGAAAAAAAATATACACGGTATAAATATTTGTTTTAAAGTTTTATTTATTGATTGTGTTTTATGTTTTTTTATGTAATTCAGCCTTGTCTTTGGATATCATCTTAATAATGGTTTAAAAATAATCATGTGAAACAATAGCAACAAAGCTTAGTCAGCTATCTGAATTCACTGGTGTGCTGCGACAACACTTTCACGGCGTCAACAGGCTTTTTCTGGAACAGACAATGAGTTCATTTAAATCTGAAAGCATAAACATACTTTTGCAGACCATATCTGGTTCGGCCCACTTTCCGTCCTCACAGGTCACGGTTGCAGAGCCACTGGCATGAAAACGACCGCGGGCACACTCCAGCGTGATCTTCACACCCTCCGGGAAGCTCGACATCAAAATAGTTCCGTCAGTTAGGATCAGTCCTTTGTCGTCCCGAAAATTCACTTGTGGCATCGGACAGTCAGCTGCAAAAAAAAAAGTAAAATAAAAATGTAAGCATTAAAATCCAAATTACGATATGTGATTCATTTATAATGAAAGTGATGACAATCTGTTGAATTTGATAAATTTCAAATTAGGGTTCCACCATTTCATTTAAGGGTTGTTGGGGGTCCCAAACCAGATCAAATGAGAACCACTGCATGGTCCAGTACAATAGGGCGTGATATGGTTGGGCATGGCAGGGAAAGGTAGGAGTATGGCGTCTGAATGATGATTTCAAGACAATAATTGTGCTATTTACGGTGTTTATATTACGATGCTTTTGGTCCAATAATGAAATGGAAAAAACAGTTTGGGTAAAATACCTCCAAATATATTCAAGGCTGCCGAAGGGTCAGGGGTAGCTGCGACCTGATTTGGCACCACTGTTCCTCTGTTACCTTTAAACATGGGACAATGACTTTTGACGGTGGTTAAGTCTGAAACACCAAGGAGCAGTCACACCGGCATCAGAGAGCGCAACATGCAGAATCTCATGCTCATTCCATCATTCATGTACCTTCTCTGGGGGTTGCTGGTGAGGTGAGTGATTTATCTCTGTCAGCTGTTGTGGGAGCAGCAGTGGCTGTCGTTTCTGTGAACATGGAGCATCACACACCACATCTAGGTCTCGTGTGCTATGACTCAGAAACGTCTGTGGGAGTGACTTCTCTGTTAATACCTTGCATTACTGGAGTTGTCTGTACGGTTTGGGATGTGAGTCGATCTTCAGAGTTTGTGGTTGCAACTCTAAGGTCTGACAAAAAATACAATGTCGTGTCTTAATGATGGGATTGAGTTGCTGGTCGACGGCAAGCAATTGTTAGTTCACTGGCAAATCAAATGTTAGTGCGATCATTCATATGGACTGTTGAGCAAGCTGGGTGTGGAGTGATGGGAAAAGTGTTAGAAAAGACTAGAATCAGTCACCTAGGCAACAGATCACACCATAACATTTGGAAACTATAAATATCCTTGTATGAGCCGGAACATTATTAGAGCACTGTGATTATTCATTCTGACTCCAAGACTACAGCATCTGAAACATTGCCACTTCAACTGAGGAGCCAACCACATGTTGACTAAGGCACATTTTAAATGGTCGGATCATGTCGTACTTTGCTGACAATTCCCAAAGAGGTATTGAGAAATCAATAATCTTAGCTTGAAATCTGCCTTCGGGGCTTTGCGCATGACAACTTTCTGTTTTGCATTTGGACTTCTGTCTTGTCTTGTACTAAGCTTCCACCAGAAAGTCAAATTCTTCCCTGTCCTCTCATGAACCCCAAAGTTACCTGCCCAAACTCCACCCACTCCCTGTGAGGCCCAGTGCCTTGATCAGCTGCAGCTGGTTCAAGTAGAATGAAAAATCACGAGCTCAAAGCTCTAACCCAACCAAACGCACCAGGGTCTTACCTTCACATTTTGGAGGTTCAGCGTCATACTTTCCAGTTTCAGTACACCTCAAGTTTGCAAGCCCAACCAACGTATATCCATAGTCGCAGGAGTATTCAACGACGTCTCCATACTTTGGTTTCTCTGAAGACGCCCAGTTGAAGGTACCGTTGGTCACTTCAACTGGTAGAGCACAGGTCACGGCTGCAGAAACAAGAATCAGAATCCACAAAACTTTATTAATCCCAAGGGAAATTGTGTTCGTAACATGGTCTGTACACAACATATCACAATAAATTAAAGAAATAATATTATAAAGTGCAAAAAAGCTATACTAAAGAGCTTAGAGACAATGAACAATGTGCAAGAAAATGCAGTTCAAGAAGAATCCTTCATTGTAATTTTTTCAGAGATGAATTGTACGTTTTCATTGCCACAGGAAGAAAGGACCTCCTGTGGCGCTCAGTCTTTGAGATGGGTCGTCTCAGTCTGTTGGTCCATGTGCTTCTGTATTGGACCAGGAGCTGATGGAGGGGGTGTTGTCCAAGATGCTCCTTATTTTCAGGAGCATCCTACTTTCCATAACCGTCTCCAAAGAGTCAAGTTTCACCCCCACCACATCACCATCTTTGTGGATGAGTTTGTTGAGTCTGTTAATGTCCACCACCGTTAATCTGCTGCCCCAGCAAACCACAGCGAACAGAATTGCACTGGACACCACCGACTCATGAAACATCCTCAGCATTGTCCCGCAGACGTTGAAGGACCGGAGCCACCTCAAGAAGTAGAGACAACTCTATCCTTTTTTGTAAAGGGCCTCACTGTTCCGAGCCCACAGTCCAGTTTATTGTCTTGAAAGCAGCTTTTCACCGTCTCGTTCATCTGTCTAGACATGAGGAGTGAATGCGATTCAGTTCGATGGAACTTCCCCTGCAAATGAGCCTCACGCTACACTCAGTGGCACTGGGCATGTGCAAACATGTTTGGCCATGATGCAAAAACCGGTTTTCAAGTGAACATCGTTTTATCAAGTTCTGAACATAGAAAATGTTTTTTTAACAACTCTGTACTTGGATGGAAAACTTCCTCCCCCCCCCGATCGCACTGGAGCAATGAACAGCCCTTGAACTAGTGCGTTTGCACTGACTGCTGCGAGGATGTTTCTGACCAGAGACAAATGTTAATACGAGAATGGATAAGGTTTTTTAATATCAGGGTGACCACATGCACCCCAAAAGTCAGAACAGTCTGGAACACGAGGGAGCTTTCCCCAGCACGGGGCTAATTATATAAATCCTATTATACTACCGTTGGTTGTAAACATTGAAAAGGGCTAAAGTGTCATGACTCAAGCACCTCGTAGCACTGTCCTTGGTCCTGCGTAATTTCCTCTTCAAACAACATTTTCTTGAAGAACAACTGGCTCTTCAGACGTGTAATATGATACACAAGAGTGTTCTGGTACAACTATGTGTAATGAGATCCATCACATATGTGTTATAATCCAGTGTGACTTGGTCCTCAAATCTATGAAACACCGAAAACTAGTTCCTCTACAGCATATGGTTTGGAGCTTGTGTGTTCAGAATGAAGTCAAAGTCATGGATTTGTGGAACACATTTCAGAGCTTCAGCAATGTGGTTAATATTAGAGGGAAAAAATATAAACTTACGGTGACAGCTGGCTTTTCCTTTCCACCCTTTACTATAGCACTCCAAGTAGCTTACTCCCTCAATGCGGTAACTGTGGGAAGATAGTACAAAAGAGGAGTCGAGTTTACACAAGTATGATGGAGACAACATGTTCTAATGTTAGAAGTGAAGTGAAACTACGAGGCATCTGGTCATGACTTGCTCTTAAGTCTCAAGGTGAAATAGACCAGCGGGCCTAAAAACCTTTTACGGTAGAAACAATAAAAATAAAGTAGTAAGGTGCACACTGGACCGACTCACCCTTCCTTACATGTGGCTTTTATGGCAGCACCAAAAAGAGTCCCTTCGCTGAAGTCGAAGTTCATGTTGGGTATGGTTTCGGGAACACCACAGTCCCTCTCTGTGACGTAAGAGCAAACACTCAATCCAGGGATTTATCCCGCCGCTCGTAAATGCACTTTTTATCAAATAATGCAAAGCTCTCGTAAGCCTGATGGTTAGCATCCACAATTAGCACTGTGATATACATATATATATATATGTATATATATATACGTATACTGTGATATATATATATATATATATATATATATATATATATATATATATATATATATATATATATATATATATATATATATATATATATATATATATATATATATATATGGCCGCTGAGCTTCACTTGATTTGGTGAGTGAGTATAACTTCAGGCGAAGAACATGCGCTAGCATTACATCCTTATAAACCAAGTTTAGTTATTATTCCGAGGTAGTTATTTCTATTCATAAATGAAAAAATGAAAAACTAAACAAATGCTAGACTGAAGCGGTTTAGTGAGTATAACTTCAGGCGAAGAACATGCGCTAGCTTACATCAAGTTACGTTGTCAAGAATAAAATCAAATGTGGAGATCCTCAAGGGTCACTTCTTGTAATGCACTGTCACATCTTTCACAACATTCCCCTAGTGCAGAAAAACAACGGTTTGGTTGAATGACAAAGGCGGTTGTAAGGCCAACAATGTCATTGAGAGGTAAAAGAAAGGCAAAAAGCCTGACTTTGAAAATCGTTCTGCACCTGGCAACCAGTTTTACAACATGAACTCCGGAAGTCATTTCATTTTCAAAGGCTAACTTCACAATGTGTTAGTGGTCAAAATTCATAAATTTTACTCTTTTGCGACCAGTTTTTATTTTTTTGTCAGGGCACTGATGCCCGCTTTCACCTATTCAACCGTTCTAACTTCAGAATCAAGTTTTTTTTGGACATTTCCAGATTGTTGGCTTTAAGGGTCTCAGCACGTTCGATAACAGGAACGCTGTTGTCTTCATGGAGGAAGCATGTGAACATGAAGTTGCTTTTACTCAGTATTCAATTTAATTTAATTGAAGTGGTCTGCTTCAATTAAATAACTGACTTTGCAGGCCCCCTGGCCTCGAGCTTGACTCAGAATTAAAACAAATTCACGCTAAAATCGAAGATTTGGCTCACAGTTCATTTAAATCTGAAAGCATAAACATACTTTTGCAGACCATATCTGGTTCGGCCCATTTTCCGTCCACACAGGTCGCAGTTGCAGAGCCATTGGCATGAAAACGACCGCGGGCACACTCCAGCGTGATCTTCACACCCTCTGGGAAGCTCGACATCAAAATAGTTTCGTCAGTTAGGATCAGTCCTTTGTCGTCCCGAAAATTCACTTGTGGCATCGGACAGTCAGCTGCAAAAAAAATAAAAAATAAAAATGTAAGCATTAAAATCCAAATTACGATATTGTAGCTATCGAGTATATATATATATATATATATATATATATATATATATATATATATATATATATATATATATATATATGGAAAAAAGAACATTGTATATTATTATTATATATTATATTATAACCACTTCTGGTGCAGAAGGCGTCCACTCACTACCAGGTACTTTAGGGACGAGATTAAAAAGCAAAAATAATATTTTCAGAAATTGTTAAAACTTTCAATTCAACATTTTCCCCTCAATGCTAATTTCAACATCCACGCTGACGTCTGTAATGGGCATGCTGACACTAAGATAAACATTATCGCTTTTATCGCTCAGGACAGATTGGGCTCGGTTTCTCACTGACCTGCGACCTCCGCGACAAAGACACACGTGAGCAGTGCCAGAGTGAAGCTCCAGCGTCGGAACTTTGCTGTACCAGCCTCCATGAGCAGATCCAGTAGAACTAGACTCTTTCTCCTCACTCAGGCAACACAGACTGTCAGAACTAGGTGCGGGACAGTCTCGGTGTCGGTCCACTCAGGTCCTCCCACTTACTACACGCCTGCCGTCGAATGTCAAGGTAACCGTAAAGAGCTGCGGAAGTGGAGAAAAGGCCGTCAAATTAAAAGCATGGGCGACGAGGACGGTTGATATGTTGCCTGCTTTCTTTCACATAACAAAATACTTTACGGAAACAACAACGGGT